>NW_024609868.1:62927193-63527193 GCF_016920785.2 Ixodes scapularis
GGAAGTTTTTGATTCTGATATTGGCTTTCCCGTAGACTTGGCACTTTGCCTTGAAGTTAGTGATTTCAGACGACGACTCGTCGACGAGTAGTCTTCAATGGGCTCAAAAAAAAACGTTCCATCAAAGGCTGACCGCGGTCCCTTCCCTGACATCCTGCCTGTCTGACGAGGGATGCGAAAAGACTTCGACCTTGCCCCTGTCCAATAAGGACGTCTCTGTCAACATTTATCACATGACGTCAAGGGGGAATGAACCGGTATTCCTTTGTCTGTAGGTGTGGCCTTGGACATGAAACTTTACCGCGCTGTTGTATGAAAGGACAATACGTGCTTTCGTTGTAAGTTACCCCGTTGAAGATCATGCAGGCAGTGTCATTTGGAATTTTCGAGAATAGTGGACCACATGAAAATCCTGGAACACATGTCTTCTGTTGCGGTTGATAAAACGATACGGTGGCATCCCCGTTGTGAAGGTCCTTCCTACCGAACCTCCGCCACCGACGCATGAATTGCAGTCCTCAAGTTTCGCCTAGCATCCTAAAGCATCATCCAAACAGAGATCTCTTGGATTGAGAACTGATATTGCCGGCACAGGTACGAGCTCTCCGAGAAACAGCGCGCTCGAGACGAGTCGCAGGTGTACGAAGTCTGGGTCGGCACAGCGAGGCCATGTCTTACCTCAGTCCTGGGTTTCGGATCACCAGAGCAGCGGGTCACTTTCACGTCGGCTGATGACGTATCACTGAGCCGTGCAATATTACGGGCGCAGTCGCAGACGCATTCGAATATGTGTTGAACTTCACTGCGTGAGTCATCCTACTATTTCAAGTCAACCACCGCCAGGCTCATGCTCCAACGGACTGTGAATCAGCTTTGCCGGCTGGGTGTACTGTGTACGCTAAGGCAAGAGAGACGGTTAGCAGCGGACTTTGGAGGCCAGCAAACAATGACTCAAGAAACCCCTACCTAAGGACCTGCGGCAAAATATGCTCTGACTCCACTCCTGGCACGCCACCTGGTTCGAGTCCCCGACTATGCAACACTTCTCAGAAGAGAGAAGAGGACACATAGAAAAATAGTTTGGAGAATCGGAGGGAACGTTGGTCAGCATGGTAACAATGCCCCAGCATCTCCTCGACCCAGATGTCCTCAAAAGCAAAAAAAAAATAAAAAATTCGGATTTTTTTTTGGTGGGGGGGGGGGGGGGGGGGGGGGGGGGGGCGGTATTTCTCGAGAAATGTAACGAAATACATTTCACCCTGACTGTATCGCGATACAAAGAAACATTCAAAATGTATTTCGATACAGGAATACAGATACTAATGAAAAAAAGGTATCGCGATACAGAAATACTGATACCAAATGTATTTCTGAAATACTATCGCGATACATTTGTATCGCGATAGTGCCCGACCCTGGCATGAACCTTGAGTGTGACTGATACTTTACATTACGTTGACTTTCACGTACAAAACTCACGCACCTGGCTCGGGGGGGGGGGGGGGGGGGGGGGGTAGGCAACGAATACGTTAGCGAATTACGAGGCCCAGATAGCTTTAATAAATCTGCATTGCCTTTCTTATCATTGCGTTGTTCATTGTATCAACGTAGATAGCGGCACGAGTCAGCCATCGCGTATGTTTCATTGTCAGCCTGTCGCGAACTTCAACCTTTTCGTGAACAAGGGTAATTCTTTGGCCCCATTTATTTTGTCCCGAGAGTATACCCCAGATCTCGTTTGCAATCTGCGACTCGTCCAGTTTCGTTAGCACGGTGCAGTTGTCGTCGTTAGTTTGTAAAAAACCTAACTTGGCTTTTTTTAAATCTTTTTGCAAGGCGGGGAAAAATGACGAACAGTAAGATAAAAAAAAAAGAGGGAAAAGGTTAACCCAAAAGCCGCAGGGGTCAAATATCGTACAAAAAACGCCGTGTTCGTTAAAGGCACGATGACGAAACTTTCTGCAGGCAAGGTTTAATCGTTTTTAAAACGCGTCCGCATCATGGACATATATGATTTGAACATGTCTGCATGTACTTTTAAAGCGGTTATCAAATCAATTGGCTTTCTTAGGATCTTCGGGAGACTTCCAGTGGCGTTTCCAGTTACCTTTTTTCCCCGCTATATTTAGCTGGGAAAATGACGTCACACGATGTCGCACGTGACTTATACACAATTTCAGCTTCCCCCGCTAGATTTAGCGGGAACATTTACGTCACATGATCTCAACACCAATCCAGTTTCCTCGCTAAATGTAGAGAAAAAAAATGACGTCACGGCTTGATGTCACGTGACCTATACACAGATTCAGTTTACCCGCTCAATTTTGCGGGAAAAATTGACGAGTGACCGGCCGCGGCTCTTTCCATTATGTCTGCGGCGAATCGCATTGTTAGTTCTGCCGGAATTCTTTGTACGCAGAACGTGTATCAGCAGCTCGCCTCGGTTGCCACATTCTTAGAAACCCGGTGCGCTTTATTTTCCCTACGGCATTTGGGACAACCGATTGCTGTAACTATGTCAGTGACAAAACTCGTAGTATGTTCAAAAATTAAAAAAAAAAGGCTTTCCGCTTTTTGTGCATCTCATTTGCATGGAGAAACGTCAAATGTTCAGTGCCACAGCGCAGACTTCCGTTTTATGTCTAAAACATACTTTAGCCTCGTCATTTACCACTGTAAAGCAGCAACCGCTCCCCCCCCCCCCCCCCCCCCCCCCATTTTTTTTTCCTCCACATAGTTTGAGGGAAACTAGACTCTCCAGATCTTTTAGAGTAATCGCCGAAAACTGAGGTTGAGGAGGAGCCGCGAGCGCGGGGAGGTCAGAACGTCGAGCTTTGATTGGATAGATTAGTGGGTAGACATAAAGTTAGCTAGCTACCTTTGTCTTCACTGCGCTCATCAAACGAGTTAAGGCTCTGTTATACTCCGACGTTGAGCGCAGCGAACGCAACGCATACGCTGCGTTCGCTTCAACAAGCGCATGCATCCGCAAATTGGGTTCCAGCTTCATGTCCCAAATTCAGCGGCTCAGGGATTCGGGATATCCTAAATCGGTCATCTCTACATTTTGCGAAAATATTGCGAAACACCTTAAAACAGGTTCAAAGATCGAGCAACGTGACCTCGAGCAGAAAGAGAAGAACAAAATTTCAGTCATACCGTACATCCACTGCCTTTCCCACGGACTCAAAAAAAGTCGCCCCCGAGATACGATGTGAATGTTGTTTTTTCCGCCCGCCACAAGTTCAGTTCAGTGTGCTCCGCAGCCAACAAACGCGCGAGAAAAGACGATCCAACGTCTCACAGCGGGTGCATGCAGCGTCAAAGACGGAATGCCCTTTGTCGCCTGCGTGGGAGGCGTGGTACAAAAGATTCCGTTTTCCTGCGTATATAGGGCAGACTGGGCGTTGCCTTGAAATACGACTACGAAAACACCACAGTTCTATGAAAGGAACCGCTTATACACACATCTCGTGATGCATTTCCGGGATTGCGGGTGCCAACCCCCTTTCACCAACACGACAGTGATGTTCCGACACGAGCGCAAACTACCCCGAGAAATGATGGAGACGTAGATAACACAAAACGGATCTTTGTGTGTGAGACAGCCCACAATGACTTTGATGAGCAGTGATATCAGCTTTTTGGATCTTGGATAACTCGACCGGTTTCGTGTTGAATGAAAGAAAAAGCGCCAGGGCCAAGGAAGGGCATGCCTGCACGAGCAGTAGCAGCAGCATCATGTGCATTTTGTTTTATTTTCAATAGAATCAGTTGCTAGTTCAGTGCTTGTCCTGCGTTTTCTCCTCTGTCTGTCCTTGTCCCAGTCGCGCTGCAAGTTATGATGAACTCTTACGTACTCGCCCAATTGTCCATTTTGCCAGGTCTCAACAAATTCGTCGCTGGTTTTCCGATCACTCAGAGTACAGCTGGTTGAGCAGTCGAAGCTCGCCATATGAAGAGAAAAAGCAGATGGCAAGGAAAGGGTGCATGTACTTCTCTCTGCAAATTCCGGGCTATACTTAAAATATTTCGAAAGAAGCGGCGTGGTTCATTCGCTGCAATTATGTTTAATCCATATTATAAATAAATGTTACAGAAATTTAATTTCTGAATCGTCTGACATTGTTCGCCATGTACGCCATCCCATAGGCAGGAGCACAAGAGGAGCCCACGTGGAGTAGTATATTTAAACACGCGTTGGCGCCCTCTAAGAACGTTTGCTGCGCATCCCATATTTTGTTTGTTTGTTGTTATTTAACACCATCATGAAGCGCTCGAGACAGTAAAATTATATAGAGATTCTCAGGAGGAGGAGAAAACTTTATTAAAAACTTGAAAGGCCCTAAGTTTGTGGGGATTTTAGACACCGAGAACTTCGGCGACGATGCGGACGGCGCGGGATAAACGAGCGCGGGGCAAAGCACGGGGCGTGAGGCGCGTGACGGGGGGACAGGACAGTTGAGCCATGGCGGCGGGAGCCACCGAACACCGGGATCGAAGAATAAACATGTCTCCATCATGACTTGGCCCCTTCCTCCGGACAAGCGGTGAGCGAGAATACCACAAATGGCGCAGCAACGTGGGGCTCGCTGCTTGTCTGGGGCCGGGTAAAACAAAGCCACGATGGACGAGATTAACATCATCCGCGATGGACGCCTGCTTGGATGCCGCTGCCAAGCCAAGGCAAGTCCTGGGGGACCCTGCTGGAAAGGCCTACTCCAGGTACTCGGGCTGCTGCGAGAAGCAGCCGTTGTACAGCCTGTCGAACGCCCTGCCAGACTTCGCAAGAGGAGCAGCGAATATCTTCGAGCTGTCCACGGGCGGCTGCGCGAGGGACCCCTGACTGCGAGCGCCGCGATCTCCAAAAATTATGGCCCCGGCGGACGTTCACTTTCTGCTGTGCTTCGCCATCTCGGTGGAGCACTCTTAACAGCAACACTGAATAGATCAGAGACGCCAAGGAGAGGCTTCGAGAGAGGCAAGAACCAGTAGAAAGACATTAAGACGATCACGGGAGGCGTCAATTATCCGCTTTGAGATTAAGCTGTCCGGTTCTCCCGCTTTGCTCTTCCTGTATTGCTTTTGGCACATCAGTCAAGGAGGTTGGAAAGGCTATAGAATGCAGGGCTTATCGCTGGATTTTAATTTATTTTAAAGCGACAGTGCTGGCGTTTGCGTAAGTTCTCCCTTTTCCCCCGATCTAGTCGTAGTGCAAGCTGGAAGACTTTTTAAGTTAAGCGGCGCTAGTGATGATGCTCGGTTGGGGGAAGGGAGACTGGTCAGAAAACAGGCAAACCGTTTGTTATTCTCTCTTTTCCCCTTAATTTTATATATCAGTGTTTATTGGAAAGCGAAAGTGACTGCTTTGACATACGTTCTTTCTCTTCACGCGAGCTAGTCGGGGTGTGAGCTGGAAGACTTTTTAAAGTTAAGCGGCGCTACTGACGATGCTCGTTTGGGAAGAGACCGGCAGGAAAGCAGACCGATACTTTGTTATTCTCCCTTTTTCTTAATTTTAAGATGTGGACCCGGTTATTGGCTACATGAAGTTAATCATATTTGTGAGGTGTTCTGCCCCGCGAAGTAGGGTTGGTGCAAACGTCTGAAGTAATGAACTGCCTGCTGATTTTGTGATACATGAGCAATCCAGAAGGGGGGGAAGATGTGGGGATTTTGGACACCGAGAACTTCGGCGACGATGCGGACGGCGCGGGATAAACGAGCGCGGGGCAAAGCACGGGGCGTGAGGCGCGTGACGGGGGGACAGGACAGTTGAGCCATAGCGGCGGAAGCCACCGAACACCGGGATCGAAGAATAAACATGTCTCCATCATGACTTGGCCCCTTCCTCCGGTCAGGCGGTGAGCGAGAATACCACAAGTTCAAGGCTAGTTAGGAGATTCTGAAGCCATCAGTGGCCTCTTAAAAAGCCTCCCAACAGCCTAAAATGGGGGTCGTTAGTTTGATACAAAAACCTTGTCGCAGGTACCAGTACCTCCTCTTGGAAATGTCCACAAATTTGAGCTCGCGATTTGGAGAATAAAGCATATGAAACGTCTCTGGAAATTTACGTATTGTAACTCTTTCGTCAAACGAGCCATGACGTAACAAGGTTAGGATGCCGTCTCTTTAGGACTCTCCTTCCTCCGCCTCCTTCGGTCCCGCCTGTTGTCACCGCGTCGGTCGCGTCGCGTCGCTCAATGCATCTCGGGTTCATGTTAGCGGCAACAGCGCGTTACAAACAAGGACCAAAGGAGAGGGCACACAGAAGGACAAACACAGCGATGACTTACAAGTCACGTTTCTTCTTCTAAAAAAAGACAAAAAAAAACAGGACCTTGGTACAATTTTTTTCTTTAAAGTACTCTTGGAATTTGCACTCATCCCATTGACTACTACGCCAAGTAGTATATTGATTTCTGAGATAAAGAGACGCAAGGGCCGCTGATGCACTTATGATCGAGTCGCGCGATCTTCTCCGTACCAATACTGAGCATTTTGTGAACTGGGCATCACAATTACAGTCTCGGCAGTGAATCACTAGATGGCCAGTGATATATTCTTGTCCGCGTTATTACGATACTCTTGCAGCCAAACGTTGAGACATCTGCCAGTTTGTCCTACATACATCTCGGGTGTCTCGAAAGAGCGGCTCAATATTGGTAGAAGGCAACGTTTGTAGATTAGGTCAGTTGTGAAACTCCCTTCAGGAGGCTGCCCCATTTTGTAGCGCTTCCGACAGGCGGCGCTGGCGTTCCGTTGCAATCTGCTATCGACGGCGTTGGCGTTGGTGTGAGGGCTTTCGTAGATCGCAGAGATTGGCTCCTCGAGTGTTTTGCGAGTAAGTAGATGCGCAAGCATTTCTTAGGGTGTATGCTGATTAAGAGAGCCATACTTGTCAAAAAGGACTTGAACATTACTGTCAGGTCAAGAGGCAAGCTTGTGCACTTGCAAGCTGTTACAGCGAGAAAGGTACTGATATTCAGATGCAGCTCTCAAGCTTAGATGAAGTAGCATTGTTTCTTCGTTACATCCATTCTCTAAAACTGTCCACAGGGGCTGATTGCAGCCTGTCTCCATCTATCTCAACATCGACGACTGCTTCGAAAACTCAGAACGTCTGGAGAAGCAAGCATTGTATGGTGCTGACTCAGCAGAGCTTGTGCTTACCATACAGAAACGCCAAGCAACGAGAATTTCGAAGCATCCGCCCCTCCTTGCATGTCCGCACGACTGTCACTAGTACGCTACCAGTTTACTTTAAATTTCCAAGTCATATATTGCTATGATGGTTTTCTGTCGTGCATATTGCTGCCGATCAACCTTAGTAACCGTACGCGATTGAAACGTCCTATACAGAGATGTGCGATGCGAACGGTTCCCGTTAGCAGACAAGGAATAATACACCAGCACGTACACTACTTCTGCAGACACGTTTCTCATGAACAAATTACATTCATCACCAGTGCGCTTGAACACTCTTCCGGGCGCGCGGGCAGCGATTTTCAAGGCCGGTGCTATAAACAAATTGGTCAGAGACACACAAGACTGCTTACGTGTAGGAAGGCGAAAGCATTCCTACACAACAGCGCATTTCTACGAGCAGCGCGCCACGTTTGCCTTTCGCAAACGGCGCTCCGGCGGTGACATCACGCACCTCATAGCGCAGGCGCGGCGAACCCTGCCGACTTTACGACGGCTTCCGTGACGATGCATCTGCGTTGCTGTGCTTTTCTTTGTGTTTAATTTCTGAAGCACGTCCGCTTTGGCCTTGAGCGCACCCGCCGGCTTCCGTGACGAGGCATATCTGTTGCTGTGATTTTCTTTGTGTTTTATTGGGAATGAGAATTTATGTGCTGTTTTTCTGGCTACAGACGGTTACATACCACGGGTAAAGACAACGCCGCTTTCGCTCCATGGGAGAGTTAATGCTTTAGCATTAAAAACCTGGCAACCGGTCCCAAGTCCTATCTCGATGGCAGCGCCACCGATTCGCCGCATACTGCCAGGTCCCGCTCCGTCGCCATGTTACGCGCTTGCTCTTTCCCAACCGGCCCTAGTCTACAAACGTTGGTATGCTTCGTTTCATCTTAGCTACGAGCGCAGCCAAACGCTGTTCACTACTTGGAAAATAGCATTCGTACGCATCACGAGGTACTTCGCAAAAGTAAAATTTTAGAAATGCTTGGTTCGTGTGCAAACATTATACAATTTTTCAGTTGTGTCCTGCAAAGAACTGATTATTAAAATATAAATAAAATAAATTACGTTCCACGTTTTTTATAGTATAATAATGAATATGCTTCGACGAAAAACGCCTACTTGCTGGCAGCACTGATGCGGCTACTACACGTTTTTCTGCGTTTTTTTTTTTTTCGTCTTCTTAACGGCCAAATTGTGGGCTTCAAATTCGACGTTTTCCTCGCCAAGTTGCTGGAAATCCCTTAGTTTTCTGCTTTCTTCGCTGACAACGCAAGATGAGGAGAAAGGCCCGTTTGGGCGTCAGGCGCGAGATCGTGATGAACATGTACTCTTTTTCGTCAGGAGTCCCAAGCCGCGTAGTTGTTCAACGAACATCGGAGCTAACAGACGTTAGGAAATCGACGAAAAGTTGATCCGCCGACGTCGGGGAACACTCTCCGATGAAAAGCGGCTTAAAATCAGGTGTCGAGGCGGCGGTCAGAGGCAAAGTCATGCGGTGTCGGTGGAGCGCCGAGAAGACGCGTAATCCAGTGCGACCGGAGGGACGCAGTATGCTTTTGTTGCTGTTGCGTTTGCGGAGAGAGCGCGCCGCTTTGTTCGAAATCGGAGACAGAGCGGCAGTCTGCCCAGAGAGCTCGCTCAATCCGCTTTTCCCGTGGACTCCGGACGGCACCGCGGCAGAGAAGAAAACCCGTCTGGGCACCGAACGTTACCAACTTCCGTGTTCCAGCCACGGCCTTCCTCTGCCGGCAGTGCGACGGCCCTCCGCGATGCCCAGCCAGGGGCGGATCCAAGGGGGGGGGGGGGGGGGGGGGGGGGCGGCCGGTCCCCTTAAACAAAGTCGACTCCCCCCCCCCCCCCCCCCTTTCCCCCTTCTAAGAGGGCAATTTGACATGGGTTGACCCCCCTGTGCACAAGAGAGAATGGGAAAATAGTATCCTTACAAATCCACCCCCCCCCCCCAAAAAAAAAAAAAAAAACAAAAAAAAACGGACTTCTGGATCCGCCCCTGTGCCAGCAGCCACCGCACTGAACCGGAGTTTTATTCCAGGACACAAAAGGGCATTTTTAATTATGTAGCAGACGATGCCGTTGATACTCCCGTAGCAGATAAAATGTCTCCCCTCGACTCCTCCGCACCTCTGCGCAGATTCCGCGCGGAGTGATGTACTACTACGAAGTGTGGACGAGTCGCGTCCTATCGCCACCGTTTGATTGAACCCGGCCACTCGTGGCTTTGGCCACGCTCGGAATTAAGGTAAAACGGCGTATATAAGAGGGAAACCGAAAAATATGTGACGTCACAATTAATGGCTGTAGCATCTTGTTAGGTCACGAGTTTCGTCGAATGACGAAACGAATATGCGTTTATTAAAATTTGAACTTTTCGGATTAATTTCTGAATGAAATCTTAGATATTTCGGTTTGACAGTTTAGCAGCGTAATTAAAGGTACGTAAACGTGCGAGGCGTGAAAACCTACCATCGCTATTTCTAGGCCGGAGAGGTCTTTTAATTAAGGCCAGTTGTTTCTCCTCGTGCTCGAGACCACTTATAAGTTATGACTGTAAATTGTTCCGTAAATTTACCCACTTTAGCCGACCGAAATATTCTCAAAGCTGCTTTGGCTGGCTCAGAGAATTAATGTCGACCAGATTTTGGTGCAGGAGTGTCTCCCGTCCCAACTGCTAAGTTGATCGACACACGCGTGCTCGATTGAGTAACAGTTTGAGGGCGTCTTGTTCCGAGAAGTCGACTCGCGTCAACGGCGTCCAAGCGAGACAGCCTCAGAAAAGTCCGAGGGTTATAATTGTACTCGACGAGTGGGCGCGTGTGAATCGCCGGAAATTACGAGGCGTCGAAGATTTGCTCCTCTGACAGAAAGCCCCTTCACTAAGTCTGAAAGGACGCTCGACTCTCGTGATCAATAATGCTAATGAGGTATACAGGGTCCAATATTCTCGCCCCTTCTGGCGTCGAGTGAATTCCCGATTTTTTTTTTTATTTATTATCAAATAACTTTGAGGAGCGAAAACAAAAAGTGGGAGAATGAGAGAGACACGTCGTTTGACTGCCAAACAATGCCGTGGCCTTAGGGGTGAATTCCGAAGATGCCCTGAATTAGTGGGGCAAAAAATTAATGCCGAAGAGGGTTTCGTTCAAGGTAAAGAATGAGCATGGCATAAAATTGGCGGTTTTGAGTTGTGCCGCAATTAAAATAACCCCATACAAAAAGCACAAGAATTTAAAGGGGTCAAGAAACGATATCGGGTTGAATGATTCCTGACTTTGTAGAGGCGTGCTGGTCCTAGTCTGACTCAAGTGTACTCGCACATACCGCCACTGATTCAGAAGCTTCTCTTGTCGCGATGAAATTGCGAGAATAAAATGGGACTATTTCAGTTTTGTCTTCGCAAATCTTGATGACGTAATTGTGGGATCGAAACCACCCGTCTGACGACAGTCGAGGGCGGCTCATGGATTGGACACGAGAAATGCGCAAGCCCTCGACTTCGGCTCGTATCAATCAATGCCTCAGGGGACACTCAGGTTGTGGCTCGTGTCCAACCATGCCTGTGGTGATGAGAAAAACCGAGCCGTAACAATGCCTCGAGCTCAGCACGCGTTTTCTATTTTGCCGACCCCAGTGGAGTTTGGTCGCGCACCCCTCCCCCCCCCCCCCCCCCGAAATGCCAGACTTACCCCCCCCCCCCCCCCCTCCCCCGGGGGTCCGCTCGCTCTCCTGCTCATGCAGTCAGTTTTGCACGCGGCATGAAGGAAAGGGGGGCGCGGATTATCTCCAACTTATATGCTTTCGGGAAAAGTGTTTGCGAGGTAGAAAATGCTCAAATAAATAAAATAAGCAATATTTCTGAATTAATGTTTATTTTATGTGAAGGGGAACTTGATTTCAGATATATAGAGAACAGATATTTCAAAACATTTGTGGGGTGAAGGACGGCAATTTTTAGGCAAAGTATAACCAACTATCCTCACTGAAATACATAGCTAAATAAAACTAAAGTGGACATAATAAAACACACAAATGGCGATAATATAAAACAATTTCATTGATTAAATCAATTGTAAAAACAACTGCACTGTAGGCAACGGGTGGCACTGCGCTCACACACACTTTGAGTACCGATCAGAATTATATGCTTTCGACTAGACATTACCATGAATAAAAAAGTAACTGTGACTGGTTATTTCAGAAAGCAATTTACAGGCCTTTTTTCTCATCTCATTTATGCCAAGTGCATCGCATTAACATGCAGCCGCCTGCGTTCACAGCAAAGAATATCCAGGATGTCCTCCGCTTGAACTTCAATGCCGCGGTGAACATTCAAGAGCGCTAGACCGAGCAGTCGCTCATTCGAAGTGGACGCTCTCAGGTATGTTTTCAACCGTCATAGTGAAGAGAACGAGCGCTCAGTTTCCGCCTTTGTTACGGGCAGAGTCGCTAGGACCTTGAGGAGATAATGGACCTTTGGAAATAAAGCCTCCGTACAGAGAGTGACCTCCTGTAGCGCAGACGTGACGGGCGTTTCAAGTTTCCCCCTCTTGCATTTGGTAGCCCATATGAGCAGCTCACATTGGAGTCCCGGAACTGAAACGAGGCCTGAATAGAGCTCCAAAAACGCTGGAGGTACACCTAAGCATTTTTTATGAGTTGTGAATGCGAAAGCATGCAACCCGCCCGTCCGCTCCCTTTGTCGTCTGCTGCGTACTAGCGCGCGCGCGCTTCGGGATCTTGGAGGCCATGGCGAAGCGGCCAATGGGAGCCCCGTCGACGCGCGCCAGCCAATGGAACCGAAGGCTCGGAAACGAGAAGCCGTTTTTGCGCTTCAAACTGATGACGTCAGCTCGCTCCACGAGATAGTTATTGCTTTCGCATTAAACCTTTTCAGCGCCGGGAGCTATCCCGCTTTCCAAGATATTTGCAGGCAGAAGTGACGAAAGTAATTGCGACGTACGTTGGTGCTTTTTACATCTCCCATCTAACTGTGTGATAAGGTAATCCATGAACAAAAGGAACACAGAGCGCTTAAAATGCTCTTCCGTGTTCCCGGTGGGAATGTTAGAGAGGTGACATTGCCGACTTGTTAGTCGCGATTTCAACCGGCTATTCTAATGGCGGCTTGAAATATTACCTAATGCTTGCTCTAAAATTTTAGCGCCGAGATTTTTTTTTTTTTTTGCTGATACATTTTTTTGTAACACTATAGCTATTTTTTTTTTCTGACCGGCACGCTTTAGTAATGCAGTGGCATGCAGTGGCACCTCAAAAGGTGGAGGGCGTGGTGTGCTGTGAGGAAGCTTTTAAAGTTGGTGGGCCGCAACTACGACGACAGTAGAACAGTGAGCCACCACCGCCCGTATTCCTGTATTCCTGTAATTGAAGCCTGCCCCGTTTTGAAAAATAACCTCCTAATCTTTGCGCGAGCACCCCTACTGCCGAGTTCACCCTGCTTCGTCATCGGGGGGAGGGGGGGTCAAAAAGTCAAAAAGTCAAATTTGGGGGTTTTACGCGCCAAACCAACGACGGGCATCTGGCACGCCCCAGTGGAGGACTGAGGAATAATTTGGTCCACCTGGGGATCTTTTGACGTGCAACCGAAAGCTCGGTTACACGGCGCCTCCTCCGCAATAAGCCTCCGTCAGGTTGCCGGCACCTCGGCTGGGATTCGAACCCGCCACATGGGGATCCGTAGGCCAGCGCTCTCGCCTCGAAGCCACCCAGGCGGCTTGGGAAGGGGGGGGGGGGGGGGGGGGGGGGGTAATAATGCCGTGTAATAATGTAATAGTAATGTAAATAATAATGCTATCCGTTTGAGCAAGAAAATGAACCCTTCGTAAAGAGCAATACGAAAATAGCGTACCGATTTTGTACATGTGTATAAAAAATAATGTATATTTTTAATAGACTTTATGGCGTCTGAAGTATACTTTTAACATACCTTTAGTGTACCTCTTAATTTAGCCGCGATATGTCGGCGCGTCGACCCAGTCTGACAACTGAGCTGTGATACGAAAAGTCAATGTTCTATATACTTCTCGTAACCTGGAAGTGTACAACGTGCCACGCTAACTCCCCCCCCCCCCCCCCCCCTCCCTCTCGAAAAGAAAAAAGAAAATGTTTTTCTTTTTTGTTGAACAAAAACATCTAGACACCGCCGAACGTTCTCTTTTTCCTTTTTTTTTTTTCATTCAGATGTAATGCTAGCTGCCCGAACCAGATGCCACGGTTTCTGAACTAACCGTCACCTTATTTAAAAAGTTATAATTAAATTCGCATATACTTTTGAGTAAGAAAACCGTTAGTTCTGAAATACTGGCATCTAGTTAGAACCCTTGGGGCTCTATTTGCGCAGAAAATGAGCGTTCAACAACGCGTAGTTTATTTTTACTGTAAAAAAAAAAAAAAAGAAAAAAAAAAGAAAACGATTTTTGGGGTACCGTGTGTTTTAGGAATACTTGCAACGTCTTTTATAAAAGTGCATAATTAGCATACTTTCAGTATATCGCTTTTCACCGCGGGAGAGAGCACATAAGAAATAAATAAATAAATAAATAAATAAATAAATAAATAAATAAATATATATATATTATATATATATATGGAGAGATAGACAGAACGAAAAATATGGATTAGTAAACAAACTTCGTACACAACAAGGCAAAAGCGTGCACAACCGAGAAGGTTTCTTTTAATATCGTAATAATGCGGAGAAAAGAAAAAAAAAAACGACGGTATTTTTACACGTTTTTAGGTCGCGTCAGGGTCGGACACTCTAGCTGTGTCGCCTTCAATTAATGATATCGCCCTGAAACCAAGCCCCGAGGTTGGCGATGTCAGTGTGTGCTCCTCGGATAAGTGAGGAACGGGTCTCGGCCGATGATTTAATAAAGCTCAGTCGGACATTAAACTGGAAGCGAAGCGCTTATAAATGAAGCGCCCGGGGAATTGTTTGCTTATAATATTATCGGATCTATTTCCATTCTTCGTCCTTAGAAGAACAAAGGTAAACGAGCTGGGATCTATACATACAAGGTTTGCTTTTCCACCATCAGTCAGAGTTTCGCGTTAAGCAGATCACTCGAAGAGGGAATAAAAGTAAATAAATAAAGTAATTATGTATTTATAATCGATAACCCGCTTTTGTATAGTGATTCCCCAAACGTTTCTAAAGAGCAGAAAGGCTCACGATCGTTACCGAGAGCTCAAGTATACGCGAGGCATGGCGATTCCGAGCGTCGCTCTTCAGCCAATGAGATAGGGCATAACCTCCTTTATACTCACAAAGCCTGACAGTTTGACGACGGAGCCATAGAGGGCCTGTCGCAGATTCGGAGCGCGAGGATCTGGTAGCACAGAGCATAGAAGAGCCAATTCTCGGGGAACCCGGACGTCAGCGCACAGCTTTTGCAGCGGCGAGGATCCAAAACACACTTGTTCGCTCGGGAGAAGTGTGTTTCGGCGTCTCGCCACAGCGGGGTGCCAGTCACGTGGCTCTCCCGCCATCCGTTGTCTGCCACTACACCTTTTTCATTTCGGCGGCCGCTTCTCGTGGCGATCTGCCAGGCTTTCTCAGTATATAGGAGGCTATGGATAGAGACTTTAGCCGATAAGAACACCGAAAAACGATTCACGAGGCATGGATCGCAAATGAGCCACCACCCCGCATTTCTTAATCCCTCTTTGGCTATAGTCTTGTTTACGCGAATCTGGCACTATCGAATCAAACATGTGTTCGACCAATCACACGCACTCGGCCCCCCTCATTTGTTTCTTTAATGTTCGTACCAAATTACTGTCGCCTTCTCTCGGTGCAATGGGCAACTGTCGCATTAATTTAACCGCGGCTAATGGCGCTGGTATACGTTTAAGAAAAGCAGGCCATGACGAATTTCGTGCACGTCATTGTATCGCTTCGCAATCGATGAGGGTGCGGCTATTAGCTGCTACGAACACCGGAAAACGAATCACAAAGTGAAAAGTGTGAACACGCTAAGTCACGCCCTGCATTTCTTAAACTGTTCGTGACTGTACAAGTCGTTTTATTATTATAATTCTTGGACTCGCCCGGGCCGTTTCCATCGCGTATATGCGCATCTTTCTTGCAAACTTTCCTGATTTTGTTTTATTTTTTTTTATTTCGAGATAAAAAAGTAAAAAAAATAAAAATAAAGATTAAATTGATCAAGTTATTTTACCTCTCAGAAATATATTGTTCAGTATACTTCGAACTCTTTCGCGTTTAAACGTGACGTCTCTGTAAACGCGCTGAAAGGCATCGAGCTGCCCATATTTTACGTCGTACTAGACCGACGTCACCAGCGAGTTTGGCTCTACGCCACCGCTGCCGCAATACGTCGGGTCGTGCGACAACCTCGCTGGAGCTCTCCGCGTGCAGAGCGTGAGACAACACGAACCGTCTCGTGCACTGCCGATTGCCTCCTGTGGACTAAAGTTATGGCGGCGTCACGCATGCGCCGAACGCTTGGTGAGATCGGTCTATTCGACTTTCCGCGAAAATACCGCGCGCACACTTTGCAGACTCGAGAGTCACGAGTCCTGACAGCCTCGAGTCGGACGGTCGCAGTGTTCTGACGGCCGCATTCGCGTGATGACCGCCGACCGCGTGAGCCGTGCTACATATTCCAGCCTAGCGGTCGTATACTGCTCCGGTCAAATTACCCGTCTGTACATCCCAGACACAAGACGCCGTTCCGTTTGTTTCGCCACGCGTCATTGCGACACGAGACGGTATTTAGTACTCCCCTTTTCTGTTTTTCTTATTTTATCTTCTCGGTGGCTCACTTTCATCGGCGATGACCCGAGCGATGAACTTATCGTTCGCGACGAGCGCACGTCGACCGGTGGAGCTACGCGATGGCTGTACAAACAAAAACAAAAACCCGCAGATGTTTACTTCGACTTCGTCGTCGAGGCGCCGTTCACTCATAAACCGGTGGAGGCTCGTGAAGGAACAGTAGCGACAGAAAGAAAATGTGTCGGCGAACGGTCGACGTCCAATCACCACTTCGAAAAATAACTTAAAAAAAAAAGATAAACCAATCACGCAGAGAGACAAGCATGGGATCGTGGACCATTGGTTTTGCGTGATTGGTTTCGTCGGTGTTATAAAAAAAAAAGCAAAAGGAGTGGCGTATCAATGCACTTTTTAGGTAATATGATTGGTTTCATGGGATCCTTGCCTGGGCTGCACTCGGACTGTATGCTTCGCTGCTGCATAGAGCTGCACTGTGGAATACAAGCGTCGGACCGGATGAACCAATTGACGGAGTCTTTCGCCGCTTGACTGGTACTCTTTGGCGCGCGCACTGAATGATGTGGAGTGCGGACACGTGGTATATATGCACGCGTTCAGGTTGATCGGTCGAGTCAGCAAATATAGATCGTTCCACACGGCTCCTGTATATAGCTTAGGCGTGAACGGGGCGTTGCGCATATGGGCGGTGTGACGACGGGCGTTCTCGCACACCATGATTGCTGATGGAATGGGAACGGCGAGGTGTCTCCTTTTAGAGCCACTGAAGAGGGAAGAACGGCAAGGCGTCTCTTTGGCGAGTCCGACCTCCAGCACGCGCTCGCCTTCCGTCGTGCTTTGGCTGCGCGTGCACGCTCGAGGCTCGCGAGACGCCGAAGCCTTCATGGGAGGTAGAAATTACGTGCTGTAGGCGGCACAACTCGAATAGACCCCTCTGCCGTTCTTACAGGCCTGTCACTGACTCACGGTGTAAGATAATACTCTTCAGGTGAGGACAGCGCGCTCAAGCGCGCGCGACGTGCCCTATAAAGTTCGCTCTTCACTCTCTCTCACTATGGTTTCAAGCGGCGCCGGCAGGTGACTCGTCGACCCGTGGGCAAGTACAAGACGGCTCGTGCCGCCACATGTACCACACGCGCAGAGCTCCAGCGAGGTTGTCGCACGTGCAGAAAAACCACGGTGTACCGGGGTGTCATGGCAACGAGATAATTTTTTTCGCTCTCACACCGTTTCGCCGTTTGGCCGCCGGCGACACTGTCAGCCGCGGGCACGGTGGCCGCGGAATGATGCAGCCTTTCGGATGCCCGTCGAACGAACACTATCTGATTACTCGCGCCGCGCGTTCAGCCCCGCCGTGTCCTCACCTAAAGAGTGTATCTTACATCGTGCACTGACTTAGGGCATTTGTCGAATTTTAATTTCTGGGGGACACGTACGACGGAAACAAATCGATCGTAGAATTATCGTAGTTGACGGGAGAATTTGTTGTCGAACTAGCAATGTAACCGGTGAGTTTAGTCAATAATGTTGTCTTGCACAGCGCGGCATGCTAAGCACTAACCGGTGGTCCCCGGTTATCCTTAAGTTTCTTTTTTTTCTCCTCTTTTCACAGAACTGAGATGCAGGCGTATGAAGTAGTGGTGTGGTAAAATGTGTACGCGCATGAAGCTAACTTGGACGCTAAGATGTTGTTAGGAACATTTGTCAGATGAAAAAAAAAATATTGTAGACGATGTTGACGTAGTTTAACCTGAGACAGGGAAGGAAAAGAAAGACACATGAAAGGAATAGACAACACACAACGTGTTAGACTATGCAAACGTTTCACCAGTCGCCTGCGTGATCAACTTTCGTTCAGTAGACATTGCGTTGGCGCTTACCTTGTCGCGTAGTGCATACGTATTATATTCTTTATATAAAAAAAGACACACAAAAAAGACACTGGCAGAGTGTCAATCGCGATAGCAGCCCTGAAAGAGGAGAGGGTAGGAGGCAGTATAATAGCAGGTTAGAATATTTGTCGGAAAATATTCAAGGAAGTGCTGTCAAATATTATTAGAGTAGATAATAAGGAAGAAGGAAGTGCGAAGCCACCAAGGCCTATACCTCTCCGATAAAATAATGTGGAGGTGAAACTTTAAAACATGCAAAGACTAAAATGTTAACACACACGTGATTCAGCTCTTCCAGCTATAAATAAACACTTCATTCCTTATTGGTAGCCAACATTTACGCCAGCAACGCCATCGATTGCTACACAATTTTAAAACAAATTACGAAGGGTGTTTTTTTACCTTCAAGTTTTGATAAATAATAAAAATAAAGTTATGATTTTTTTATATACACAGAATATAGACACATACTTTAGCTACTTTTTCACACAAGTACCGCTCAGGTTAAGGAAATTAGTATGACGTGGCACTAGCTTTTGGATGCTCTCTGCCATGAGGGTTACCACTGGGGCAGGCACGTAGCCAGGATTTTGTTTCGGGGAGGGGGGGCGGGGGGGGGGGGGGGGGGTGCGAGGGCGCCCATGACGAAATGCTGTATGAGGAGGAGAAGAGAGAGAAGGTCCGAGCAAAACGGAAGATTTCGGGGGGGGGGGGGGGGCGAGCCCCATGCCCCCCCCTGGCTACGTGCCTGCACTGGGGCTCTGAATCATTGCATCATGTGTCAGCAAGACTGTCTCTCCACAGACGTGTAGTGTGTTTGGAGGAAACTGCATGACACCCAGGGAAAAACGGACAGATATCCTTGATGACGGGGGCCAGGAAATACGTTTCTGGTGACTCTGAAAGTCGGGTTGAACTCGTGATAGATTGACTAATAACCCAGGCGGCAAACTTTTTTGGAGATAACGTTCTAAAGCTTGCGACAGACCATAATGTCTGACTAAACCTGCGCGCTGATTATGTGTAGAACTAATTAGGGTATCCATCAACATTTTGCGTATAGTAAAAATTGTTTTTTTTTTTCACCCAGTTTATTAAAAGAACTTAGAAAGACTGAGGACCATGGAGGAAGCCTTTTTTTGGGAAGGGCATTCAAAAACTTGCTCTACGTAATAATAGCTGCCTAAATCTATGTGGTGATGACATGAAAAACTAGCTGGAGTACGCGTCATTATTTTATGTGTATTGTCACGAATTACAATTCACGAGGCAATAAATGGGCAGACAAAAACTAAACTGGAGTACGCATCATAATTTTATGTGTATTGTCACGAACGACAATTTATGAGGCAGTAAATGGACAGACAAAAACTAAACCTTTAATGTGGCAAACTTGTGCCAAACGAAACTAATAAAAGGAGCGTTGGAGGCGTCCATGGCGGCGTAATAGCGCGATCGAGCGAAATTGGCCGTGGACGGCGCTGTACAGCTTCTCTTAAGGCTTCCCGGAAACCTGGAACCTCGATTGTTCTGGAACTATATACATTATAAGCATGAAGAAACTTAATGAATCTCAAACATTCTAGAATTTTCTATTAACTTATGAAAAGACAAAACGAACAGGCGATCAAGGGGATTGAACCCCGTTCACCTGCATGAGAGCCAAGCACGCTGCTGACTTAGCCACACCGAGTTTTTTTTTCTTTACTGACTTTCCCCATGGGCGTACCAACCGGGGGGGGGGGGGGGGGGGGGGGGGGGAAGGAGGCCATGGGGGTGCTTGCCCCCCTTCCCCCCTCCAGTTCTCAGAGGGGGGGGGGGGCGAAGCTTGTGTTTAGCCCCCCCCCCCCTTACCCCCTGAAGCAGTCGCCACTGGGCAGGCCAAACACTGGACGGCGGCGCCCAAGGGATATTAAGAGCACCACCCCCGGCCCTGGTGGGGAGGGGGGGGGTCCGGTTTGCCCCCCCCCCCCCCCAAGTTGGTACACCACTGGCTACACCTTATTTTTTTGTTTATTGCTAGCTACACTGATTTGGCTACGCATGCGGCAGTATTAAAACTTTTTATATCACTGCTGTATATTTTTTACCTAATTCAACGGCGCTTGAAAAAAAAAAAAAAAATGCAGCCCTCATATTTACCGTCGGCTCCCCCAGAACGAAGCAACATCTTTATGATGGTAGTGCAATTAATGCAAAATTGCAAGCGGGCTGGACAAGAGTAACGATAATAAGCCCTGGAGAACGGGAAAAAGGGAGAAAAAGTAGAAACAGGAATCTCCAAACACAGCTAAGTGACCGGTACGCGACTAAAGAAAAATTCGCGTGGTCCTGATATCAAACCAGGGACCTCTCTATTTCCAACGGAGCGCTTTACCAACTGAGCCAACCAGTAGTTAGACGTCAACAGAGCAAAAAGGTTTTAACAGCTGCCACGGTTCTAAAAGCAAGAACGGTGAACGGCCTGCATTTTTAAGGTTATGATGATAATTCAATTAATGCAAAGGTGAAAGCGAGCTGGGCAAGAATAACGATAATCAGTTCTGGAGAAGGGGAACAACGGGGACACAGGAAAAACACAAATCTCCGAACACAGTTAAGGGACTGGTACTTGACTGAAAAAACATCCGCGTGGTCCTTATCGTTATTATAGTAGTATTAATATGATATATTACAAAAATATTGTTATATTATTATCATTATTAAACATCTTTAGCCACTAACTAGGCGCTCAACCGTTATTGATGTTACTCATAATCCGTCGTGGACATGTGAACGTTGGTTATGAACATTTTCGTGCGTAACACAGCGTTAAAAAGTCACAATTTAGGAAATGAATTCAACAAAATGACTATCGACGGCCACAAGGCAAAGAAACACAAAAGACACACAAACGAGTGAATGTTTAATACGGAGGAACACCATAGGCTGTAAACATTTTGTTTTAAAACCTTGCTTTAGCTTGTCGAATAACTCTGTCATTCTTTTTAGTTTAAACATTTGAATTTTGTAATGGTAGACTACCATGAAGGAGGGTCTTAACGAACTACTTAAACTTCACTAACAATTGTTATTGCTTTCGTAGTAGTTTAATTGTAATTCATATCATATTTCGAATTTATTTGAGCAACGTACAAGATGTGAAATTCATCTTGTTCTTTATTTGAATCACCTTTTATGCTAAACTGTTTTTTTTTCCAGTGGTGTGTCATTGTATTGATGCGTTAGGTGTGGCAAGATGTTTTTTTGTTGTTTCTATTAATTTTTTGAGCTGCTGCCTATGTGGCGCGCTCCTAGACACCTCCAAGTTGCCTTTAGCAATTTTTTTTTCCTCTGGAATTTTTAGACTTTTTTCAGTGAAAGTCTAGAAAAAAAAAAAAAAAAAAAAGATTTGAGACTAAACTTTGTATTTGAACCACTATATCTATTTGTGTATGCAGACTATAATATACTTTGTCTTCGGTGTGCCTGTCATCAGTTGAATGTGTCTCATAATGCACACAATTCCGCGCATGCATTTCTACTCCTGCACTTGTGAGCGCGCACGTATGCGCACATGCACGTGCCACCTCTATGCGGGTAGAAAATGAAGGAGAGGAGGAGACGAGAAGGGACGTCCGAACACCGAGCTTTGATTCGAATGATTAGTGGGTAGATCTAAATCGAACTGTCTTTGTCTCCACTGCCCTCATCAAACGCGTGAGAATGGGAAAGCCAAATGCCGGATGCCGGCCTTCCGCGTTTTAAAGCATTCGGCGAGCGCAGTGGAGACTAAGGCAGATAGCGATGAGAGAGCTTGTTGATGTCAGTGAGCCAAACTCTGATTGGAAGAATGAGAGGATAGACTCAAAGGCTGACTGCGCTTGTCTCTCTCTAATCAGAACGAACCGTTAAGATCGTCGTCTGCTCGGTGCGCTCAGTCTCGCTTTCGAACGCCGGAAGCCGGCGTTTTTTTGTTGTCGCGTTCGAACAGTGCACAGACAGCTAGTATTTACGGTATCTACTCTCTAATCCTCCCAATCAGAGGTCGGCGCCCTGAAGACTCCTTGCTCTCTCGTCTACTCTTTTCCCCCAGCTTTTCAACGTGCGAAACCTTCTGAGCTTTCGCTTTCTATCCTGTATACCTATTCATCGTTGCATCTAGATGGTGATATACCATATACTAGATGCGAAGGCGAACAGCTACAGTATGGAAAGCGAAAGCACGAAATGTTTGATACGGAGAAAAAAAAAAAAAAGCTTATTCTAACCTTTTGAATACGGAGAAAAAAATATTTGTGCTGTAAAAAATATCTCGCAACTTCGCCTATTGCGTCGTTTGAAGTGGATCCTGCGGACACATTTCACATGTCGCTGTCGTCACAGGTTTGCGTATACTTTTTCGTCCGCGTATGCAACGATCAAGAAGGACGACATCTGCCTGTCGGAGTGTTGGGAATCTATTCGCAGAAACTCTCTTCCTTTGTCCGCCTGAAAATTGGGTGTCGCTTTCTTTATCTCATTCTTATTTCTCGCGCTGTTTGGTTTACACGTGAAGATGTTTCAATAAACCCTTGTGACGTAAAAAAAAAATAAAAAATAAAACGCAATATTATATATATATATATATATATATATATATATATATATATATATATATATATATATATATATATATATAAATTTGATCGATCATTGTCGCCACCGTAGCAGGACAAGCGTGATGACAGGTTGAAATTGCATCGCGTAGTGGGGGAGTAGTAGGAAATCGGAATACAGCTGGTGAGTCAACACCTCCCGGATGTCAAGGCCCTAAGTTCACGTGTCCCGCCCGTGCCTCGCGCCGGCTTCAGGTGCATGGCGTAGACACTTTAGCATTAGGCTATTTTTATTGAGGAGGTAATGCACGAGTGCTCGGAACGACCGAAATAATGGCGGGCGAAAGACACGCTCATCCCAAGGTGTCCACAAACTTCCTCATACACCCACCGAGCATTGAAGTTTGGTTTGACAAGTAGCGTCATTTCATGAGGAAACGTTTTGCAACTCTTAGACGGCCCTCGGCCCCGGTCATTGGACCCGATCTCGAGCTCGAATCTTCGAGCGCCGTTCCGAACTGTGACGTAGCGCTCGTGTTGAGTCGCTCGGTAACGTGGTCTTCCCGAAGTTGTCCTTTTTGGCCACCAGCCGCGCTGATAGCAGCCGACCGAGGCACCTCCTGTTCGCTACCCTGGAGCTATAGAGGCCCACGCGATGATTAGGAACAAGCCCGCGTTTGCCCATACCAGGGGGGTGATATAGCGCGTGCGCAGAAACCGGATACGCCTTGATTGGAAGGATTAGTGGGTAAAGCTAAAGCTATACGGAGCGCAACTTTGTCTGCTTCTTGCGCAGGGGTTGCGATGATGTCAGATCGCCGAGCTCTTATTGTCTGATTGAAACATATAGTGGGTGGACCTCAAGGTAACTAGCACTGATGTTTACTCCATATCATTTTAATCAAAGCCAATCAGAGATCGGCTTCGTACTCTAAAGGCCGGTTCACACGTACAGCGGAGCGCTAAGTTAGCACTACGTGAGCGCTCCAAGGAGCGCTCATGTGGCGCTTCCTAGCGCGTGATATAGCGCTCCGTTAGCGCTTCAGAAGCGCTCTGTCAGCGCTTCCGAAGCGCTTTGTTAGCGCTCTGTTAGCGCTACAGAAGCGCTTTGTTAGCGCTCTCACGCTCCTTGTACCGTGCTTGCTGCTGCGGAACAGCGCATGCACGTCGATTCCGTTGTTGTTTTGTCTTTGGCATTGAAAGAAGAGGAAGTAAAAGAGCCGCTCACCAAGCAAAGGGTCGGGCAGACGATCCAGACTCATGGACTCTGAGCGACTAATTGATTGGGTACGACCTCATCGCTATTGAATTTTGAATTGAATTTGAATTTGTTTATCTCTCGACATTACATTGTGAGATGGGACGCAAGGGAAAAAGCTGCGTGGTTACAGCTTGAGGGCTCCCTGCGCCCCTACACACGACAGCAGTGGGCAGGAACAGAAGAAACATTTCCGATAAAAGTACACTGACAGATTCAAGTAATGGTGCACTATGCATATTTCAGTGAAAGGAACAGTTACATAATTCTTACACAAAATGTAGATCTAACAGATGAAGGACATCGATAATTTTTTTCTTGGGGGTTTACCGCTTTATCTATAGATAAAGCGGTAAGTTATAACATAATGATCACGCATATCTATTCGATATGCGTGACCCTGGTTTCAAAGACAGGCAGTTAAAAAAATAATTACCTTCGGAAGAGCTCTGTGTCTCGGTCCCTCAGCCTGGGAACAAGGTTCGCCGGATACCCGTCGGTATCTCGGTGGCGAAAGATTTCGCGCACCCAAAAGGCTCTTCTGGGCGTTAAATCGTCCACACACACATGCACTAATTGCATATGTTATAGCATTTGTCGTATTTCTATTTCAGCATCCATGGAGCGCTCACGTAGCGCTAACTTAGCGCTCCGCTGTATGTGTGAACAGGCCTTAAGGCAGCTCTCCGCCTTAAGGCCGGTTCACACATACAGCGGAGCGCGAAGCTAGAGCTACGTGAGCGCTCGAAGGAGAGCTGATGTGGCGCTTCGTAGAGCGTGATGTAGCGATCAGTTAGCGCATCAGCAGCGCTCTGTTAGCGCTTCAGAAGCGCTTTGTTAGCGCTCTGTTAGCGCTTTGTTAGCGCTCTCACGCTCCTTCTGCCGGGCTTACTGCTGCGGAGTAGCGCGTGCACGGCGATTCCTTTGTTGTTTTTCCTTTGGCATTGAAAGAAGAGGAAGTAAAAGAGTCGCTTTCCAAGCAAAGGGTCGGGCAGGCGATCCAGAGTCGTGGACTCTGAGCGACTATTTGACCTCATCGCTTTCTATTCGATATGCGGGACCCTGGCTTCAAAGACACGCAGTTAAAAATAATCGCCTTCGAAAAGGTTCTGTGTCTCGGTCCCTCAGCCTAAGAACAAGGTTCGCCGGGACCCGTCGGTATCTCGGTGGCGACAGATTTCGCGCACCCAGAAGGCTGTTCTGGGCGTTAAGCCGTCCACACACATATGCAATGATCGCGTATGTAAGAGCATTTGTGGCATTTCTATTTCAGCATTCCACATGTGCGCCATGGGGCTGCTGATGCACACCCAACCACAGGAACCGGAACCGCAGTGCACGCGCTAATCCGCAGCACCGCGGTACAAGAAGCGCTACTGCATGAAGCGCTAACACGGCGCTACTGAAGCGCTAGCAAGGCGCTACTGGAGCGCTAACAAGGTGATACTGGGGCGCTAACAAGGCGCTACTGGAGCGCTAACAATGCGCTACTGTAGCGCTAATCACGCGCTATATTAGAACGAAGTCACGCGCTAGGAAGCGCTACATGAGCGCTCACGTAGCGCTAACTTAGCACTCCGCTGTATGTGTGAACACGCCTTTAGTCTCCAGTGCACTTGTTGAACGCATTTGAATGCAAAAGCCAAACGCCGGACGCCGTCGTTCCGTATTCGAACACGTTCGACGAGTGCAGTGGAGACACAGGCAGCTATAGCTTTAGCTCTACCACTAATCCTTCCAATCAGAGCTGGGCGTTCGGACATCATCGCGCGCTCTCGTCGCCTCCTCTCGCTCAGTTCCTCGGCGCAGAGATGTGGTGAATCGCACACAGCTTTTACATCATCCAATAAGACAGTGTGGAGACAGTCTCTGAGGCGTCTTCCTTCCTTGTGTGAGGGTCGTGTCACGTTGTCATACAAAAACTGTCAACAGAAATGTCCGAAGCATGCATTTGTATGAAGCAAATGTATCCCTCTGAACTTACGAATGTTTAACTACAAATTATCTCGATGATATTAAAGTATCTTGTTTGACTAAGCGTGCTGATAGGAGAAACAGCGCGAGACTGCCGGAAAACGTACGTTAAATAATACTTAAAATGCCGCAGGTGTATCTGCTGCCACCCAGAACCTCTCACTGTCAAAGAAAACAAAGGATATTTAAATTGTTTGAAACTGAAATGAATCGAAACTGCGCAATTATTATTTTCCATATTTTATCGCTACGAGTTTTGATCATTAAAGTAACGATTCTGCGACCCAAAATTGACTTTAAAACACGTCGTATATTTTTGACGAGGCTATCCTCGACTGAGCGGACGAATAACTGAATGCATCGCCGACACCGAGGGCTTTCCGAGTTCGGAGGTAAGCTTCCAGAAAAAAAGATTTATTAGAATAAATGAAACAATTCGAATCGCATTTTAAATTTCGCTTTCAATTTGCTTATTCTAGATGAGCACAAACTTTCTAAACCAATGCTTATTTCGATAACCATAAACTTTCCCCTGCTTTGTATTCCGAAAATTTGTTAGAATAGGATGCTGCATCGTTTTTTACCCCATCTGTTTCAAGTCCACTGAAGACGAGTTATGAATAGCGTGTAAAATAATCATAATTTTTTTTTGTTTAAACGAATTAAGTTAGATTTATTGGAGTTGAATCATAATTTTTTTATTTGAATCAGATTGATTTGAGGGAAATCACTGTACCTAGAAAATGGTGAATATTTATCACTTCATGTATATTTAAACGTAACAGATTTATTGATCGATCCGCCCGATCCCTGATAACAATGCGAAATAAATAATTACTGTAAATTTGAAGTACAGTTTAATTATCAACATTTTCTCGATGTAAACCCCGCCATACTAAAACAAGAACAGCTAGATTTTTTTCGTTAGCTAAAAAGTTTTACTTGCTTGTCCTTCGCGTTGCGATTTGCTTGCCATAAGAAATTACTTTTCAAGTTTTCGTCTGTTTGTGCATGTGTGCGCTTCGTGCGTGCGCACGTGTGCGTGTGTGTTTGTGTTTTCGCGTTTTGATTTGTTTGTAATAGGACAGTACGCAACTGATGAAGTGAAAGGTAGAAAGAAAGCTCAATCTTTCAATTTATTCAGAAGAGAACTGGTGTTGTGCTCATGTCCAGCCCTCTCTTGCTTAATAACTATTTTATATCAGTACAGAAAAAACAAATTCACTTAGTAAGCATGAAATGATAAGCACGCGATAAATATGAATAAAAAACTATTTTTGAAAATATGTTAGAAGGAAAGCTATGATATAAACAATCATGGCAAAAGTGGTCTGATTTAAATAATCTTGATTTTTATTCTGCATCCTGGTTCTGGGGCAGCTGTGCAACAACTCAGCCATAACAGATCTTCACTTTTATTATATATATTTTTTCCTTTGGGCTTTTTTTTTTTCTTTTCATTGTTGAGGACACGTGATCACTTACTGGTTTTCCTTGACACAACGGTGTTTTTGTCATGCACGCAGATTTTTTGCGGATTCATCGTCATCAGTCTCATCTTGTGGGACACCTTGCTTTGGGCGAGGAATAGGAAAGGTTACGATGGTGTCTGTATTCACTGCAGGGCCGCCACGGCCATTTCAGAGGTTTAAAGTCTTAATGTAACGTTTAGCTTACTTACGCAGCTGCTGTTAATTGAAGCTGACTCCACTTTATCCTATCTTTGTTTGGACATATCGGGGAAGGGTCAGCTTGAACTTACAAACACAAACAAAGAAAAGAAGAAAAAATACAGGAGAAAGCAGGACAAAACAATTGTACGAACACCACTTTCTTGTAGAAAGTTTTGGCTACCACTGATCGATTTTTTAAATTATTTGTTCAAGGTTTGTTTTGGTCAGCTCCGTCCTTTCTTCGTTCGTGTCTGTAAGTTCAAGGCCCAACCAGAAACTTCACCAACTATTTTTACGCTCTTTATTTCATAAAAAGGCGCTCACTGCAGTGTGTGGCAAATGCACGAAGTGTAATTCCGTTATTTTGTTCAAATTTTATTTTATTTTCATTTTAATGGAGACTACAATGGGTAAGAGGAAAGACAACAACAAAATATATACAAAACAAGTAACGCAAAAACAACCGAGAAAATAAGCATCCAAATATAATTTTCAGTTTAGTTTAATTGGATTTCGTTTATCGAAAGTATTTCTTTTTGTAACGAAAGTGATACTTTCGGTAAATTTACGAAAGTATTTCTTTAGAAAAAAGGCAAATTATTGAAATATTTGTGTGAAACAAGCAGTCAGCATTCAAACATATTTTAGCAATACATTTTTCCAAGAAAAACTAGAATATTGGCACTTGTGCTGTGCGAGCGGAATAACAGACTTCTTCGATTCACAATACTCCTAAATTACTTAGTACTTTGCAATAACGCGAGAGACACAATTTAATCTCAAAATAAAAGACAGGGGAGCATCTTTTATATCTTAATATCTTTCTTTACATGTTGACATATTTGTAGGTTTCTAAACTTTGCGAAATCAGATGACTTTGCAAAGCGGCGAAAACGTTCATTTGTTGTTAGCCATCTGCTTCAAGTGGCATTAAATAAAATTAAAAAAAAAGAGTTATACACAGTGCAGTTATTTGTGAAGAATGTGTTAACCTAAAAATGTACTGTAACGTTAAACCTGTATAAATAAGTTTTATCTAAGCGTTGAGCAAAGGTTAAGCGGAAGCTCCTATTCCGCGGTATTGCTTCTTGCAAACACGGCCATCTACAAGCATTTAACATAATTAACAATTTCCCAAAATCGTATTGCCTCTAAAAAAAAATCTTGGCAAGCCACGTTTCACCGAATCGTTCTTTCGTGTCTTTGGTTGTTGTTTTGATATCAATGTTTTATTTTTTATTTTGAATCACGGCAGCGATAAAGGAAATGTTTTCGTGGTTTAGTTCAAAATTTCTTCCGGTTCCAAGGTGACCACTAGTCCATCGGGAACTCTATAAACATCAACACAACGAATGTTTACGTATATGTTTGCCCATCACCTCGAGGCGGCGTATCGAAGCGCACCGTCGCACCCCTAAAAGCAAACGCCAAAAAAAAAAAAAAAATCATTAGGGCGTAGCGTCATGCAGGGGAGTCCGACCATGGACAGCTCAATCACATCGGAGCAAAAAACACACGGCTACGAAGTGTCCGGAAATGAACGTCCAAGTCCATTTCTTCGGGTGCCAAGAAAGTGTGGTCGGGCGACTCCGGGACTCCTCAGGGGGGGAACCCGGCGTCGCAAATTCGCACGTTCGTGATGACCTCGTGGACGGACGGCACGCGCAGTCGCCGGAGGACCAGGGAGGCACCACGCATGCCCGCATCAGTACACTCAAATTTCGCCTCATGAGGAACCGCAGAAGACGCCACGAGCCGTCGAAGCCAATCTCGTGCCGCGTGGGTGTGACGTGGGCCCGGGGAAGGGCGCAGTGACGCTAGGGGCCCGTAGTCACGTGGTGCGTTCCCCGCACCGGATTGGCTGGGGGGGATGGCTTGTAGTGTCCGCTGTGGTTCATCGTAAGGTCAAACGGATTACAGCTCTCATTTCGCGTGCCACCGAGTGCCGGCATGAGGTTGGCTGTAGCACCGCGCGGGTTTAAATTAGTCCTTTACGTCGATGGCACAAGTCTACCATGATGCCATTAACCCGAGGCTGGCCGTATACGACAAACACGCCTCAGACTCAATTCAAGCCCAAGTCTTCGCTACTGGCACTTCCAGAAAGGGTGAGGCCATCCAGCGGAGAAGACGTGAGGGAGAGAAGCGGGGTGCTACCGCCTACCCGAGTGCGCGGCGAGAACTGGCGCGGCCTGGTGACCGAAACGCGAAATAGGGGAAAGGAGATTACATAGACGAGACTTTGGAGTTGGGAATAGATGCTTTTAGTTTGTATCCTGAAGGCGACTCGCGAGAAAAGTCATCCTCGTTGGTTCTCCCTAACGACAGCTATCTGTTCTTGCAGCCAAGTGAATGTTGTCGAGTATAAACAAAATGCTTTGATGTTCATTGTTTTGAATCGAAGTTCTCCGGTTGCGTTACACCACGCTTCGTATTATAGCCGTCACAACAGAGGTTCTGTAGTGTCAGCAAGATGTTAACTCACTGCGGGTGCGGCTCTGATGTAGTACTGGAAGTTAGCATGCTGGCCGCACCAGCACCATCTATAGGTTAAAAGTGTTCGTTTCACACTTCACCGGCCAGCTCGCGCTAACGGCCACATAGTCGGTAGCACGACTTTGTGGGCGGTACGCCTTCAAGCGCACGAGTTTTAACTTAGAAGGCTTAATAAACTAAAACAATGAATGTCCGATATATTTGTTTTAGGAGTTAGGTGAAAAACTGACGAGAGCTGGGTTGGTTTGTGCTTGCACGAATAAAATTACCTTAAAAATGGACCCCTTCCACCTTGCAGTTAGAAGCGGAACCCTTCTAACTGCAAGCATGCGCGATTTTTTTTTTTTTTTGATCGCTTCAAAAGGTAAAAATGTCACTGGCTTAAAAAGAATAGTCTCTTGCTACATAAAACCAATACTCAAGAGATTGCACGTACCTAAGGTAAAGTAAAAAGTTTTATTAACTTTTTCTTAAATTTAAATGTAGTTATATGATTGCTAAATGTGTTCCAATTTGCTCCTCTGATTGCGTGGCTTTTAATCATGACGTTTAAAGGTTACGGCAGTAATATCGTTAAACTAATTCATATTCAGATAAATTAAGTTGGGCAAAATATAATTACAATTCGGAAAGTTCGAAAAATACTTGCCGACATGTTTTAGGGATACTCCCACAAATGTGTAGTGCAGTCACGTATCGTTAACACGGACGCCGGTTATATGTAGGCAACATATTCGGGGACGAACTGCGAGAATGCATGCATATTGTGTCCTCGTTTTGATAAACAACTCACAATATGAACGCTTTTTTTCTTTTTTCTTTCTATTTCTGAGAGGGGGGGAGGGGGTGCGGTATTAGCGACACATACAGTCTATAAAAAAATAATTGCTATTTTTTTTATTGTCGGGGGTAGCTAAAGTCCCCGATACTCGATTAATAAAGTCGAACGTTCCTGTAATAGCTGATGCTCCTTTTGACTTCTATTTTTTTTTTTCCACGATCGGACGGACGTACATTTGAGTGTCGGCCGTCGTGCGCAGTGGACGGATGAGAAGCGTCGACACGTGTCCTTGTAAACCCCCGTTTACGTTCCCCGGAGGTTTATGGCCGGTGAGTCAAAGTACCGCTGATCCGGAATCCCGCTCGCTCTGTGCCCCCAGCGAACACCGGCAGAAAAGTCGGAACACGGTAGGATGTTGTCACCGCACGCCCCCGCTCACAACAGGCCAGATTGAATGCCGTCGCTTTCGCCTGGCTGCCATCGGGGAGCGGTGAACTCGGCCGAGTGTGAAGACTGGTGCTTCGGGTTGAGAGCGATGAAGAGAGATACAAATGCTTCCGTGCAACTGGGTTTGCGAGCATTATTGAATGAAAGGTTCTGCCCGGCGTCACAACGACGCCACCTCCAGCTTGATACTTCGGTTCGGCCGCGACGGCGGTACTGATGGGAGGAAGCGAGGCTATCATGCTCAAAATAAAATTTGTTTAAGACAGTCTCAAGTAAAAACATTGCCAGGGTTTGGGGTCGTTCGTGCGCATAGTGTTTTTAGTTGAAATCAAGAGATTAGTTAATTACACTTATTCAGACGGGGGTCCCAATGTTTTCAAAGAAAACTGCTGAAGGGACCCCTTGGGAATGAAGGGTTTGTCAGTCGTGCGACGTGTTATATTTGCACCTCACAAGTTTTGTGCACCTCACTGAAAACGCACCTTCACGTGCATATCATGTACTTATTGGTGCAGTGTTCGGGCAGTCACTGAAGCATGATAGGGTGACAACCCTTCAGTTCAGGTTAAAATTCCTCGAACGTGCACCGAAAATGTAATCTCCTAACAAAAAGAAAAACAAAAAAGCGGATAAAGTAGTTTTTTTTCAACGGACGTGCGAGACAAACACACACAAAAACAACGTACACAGAATACACATCAGATCACTTTTGGTTATCGTGCGTGCGTGCAGGCACATATAAGACGAGAGTTGACATTATACGCTTTACAAGCGGAGACGGTTTTGTAACGGTCTCGTTGCTCGAATTTACGATTTGAGTGTCCTACTCTGTCGGGTTGTCTTCGCTCCCCGAACACCTAAGAAAAAAAACGCAGTTTGCTGCGACCTTGACTCGGCCGGCTTTGTCAGTGCCCTGCTTTCTTTTCGGGACGATCGTTAGCCGAGAATGGGAGTCACTCTGGCACGGCGCCATCTTTCCGTTTTTTTTTTTTTTTTCGTATTACGTACCACCGAGGTAATGACGCCTCTGGCACTCGTACTCCACCCTGTGTTTTTTCTACTTTTTTTTTCCATTTCTTTTTGAGCGTCCGAAGTCTACAACATCGCTCTGTAACTCGCTGTCGTATTCGTTTTGAAAGCAAACTTGAAATCGTTTGCTTCGCTACCCCGCTCAGCAATCGATGACCGAAGGACGTGTCGAATTTTAGTTTTGGGTAGATGTTTATGCCAAAACTGAAGTAAAAAGAAAGGGAAAAGAAATATAACAAACTCTCGGTATTATAGAGAAGAAAGAAAAATATAAGAAAATCTAGCAGATTTCTGTCTTTTTAATACGAATGTTTGTCTGCTTGTACCGTTCTTGGTGATTTGAAAAGCAGAAAACGAACGGTGAGGCCGGGAGAGATCTGAGGCAACCACTCTCTAAAAAAAAGCCCGTGAGTCTGTTTTCCCGCACAACACTCGGGAAGCCAATCACCGCAACTTACGGAGGCAGCTGAGCGAATGACGATGCGGAAGCACATGTTTAGACCAAAAAACGCAGTCTGAGTTGTGACATTAAGCAATGCAAGCGTGACGTTTTGCATTGTTTAATGTCACAACTCAGACTGCGTTTTTTGGTCTAAACTTATGTTTCGGCATCGTCACTCGCTAAGCTGCCTCCGTAAGTTGCGGCGATTGGCTCTTCGAGTGTTGTGCGGGAAAGCACAGGCACGGGCATTTTTTAGAGTGTACGGGGCATGCCGCTCTTCTGTTTCAGGAAGAGGGGAACATGATTGGCTCTTCGGCTCTCTCGTCTGCTAATCCCGAAATCTCATTGGCTGCGCAGCGATAATGAGGTGCTTGTCACTCCCTTCGGTACTTATCCTGTGAATGAATATAACGGGGGAGGGCTTTTTGCGAGTCGATTAACACCAAGAACACATTTCGCAGAGAACCAAGGTGCCAAATTGAAGATATACATTTTTTGACGCCCATTCACTACGTGCAAATTTAAGGGGTACTTCAGTGTTTTCTTCATAGTCCATAGGCTGAAAATTTGATAAAAATATATATAAAATCACTGAAATATTATTTTAAGTTTTAGGACAAAATAATTTTTAGGGCGCAGCACCGGCGTAACCACGCGGTGCATTATGGTAACTGTCCCATAATGCAACGCGCGGGACTCGTGATGTCACACGTGATGTCACGAGTGGCGTCACGACCAGGGGCGGATTTAGAGGGGGGGTCCGGATGTCCTGACCCCCCTCTTGATTTCCGCATGTGTAAAATTTAGGGCGTGAAACGAGGGAGAGGGGGAGGGGTTCCTAAACAAATGGTACGCTGATCAACACCTGACCTCCCCCTCAGGAAATTCCTGCATCCGCCCCTGATGACGGTCCCGCGCGGTGCATTATGGGAGATTTCCCATGATTCAAGGCGCGGGGAGGAGGATGAGGGAAAGGGGAGGAGAGGATGGGGAAGTGAGGAGGAGGAGGGGGAGGAGAAGGGGAGGAGGACGGAGGAGGGGGAAGAGAAAACGAAAAGCGGGGAGGAGGAGTACGAGGGAGGATGAGGAGGAGGGACGAGGGGTATACTTTCCCCTCAATACGCCTTCTTCCTCCTCGTCAAGAGTTGCGTTCTAATTCGGCGTTACAGGTGTTGTAGACGTCTTTCTTTTTTTTTCTTTTTTTCGGGGAGTTATTGAACTTACAATTTCGGTCCTCACCATGTTTTTCAAAGTGCAAGTCTCCAGGGGCAACAATGAAAAAGTGACGTCAGCGGAAGGCAGAGACTCACTCTTTTCACTGTAGACTTCGTTCCCAACTGATTACAAGGACGTTTCATGGCGCCTCATGAAGGCATTGGAAGCTCGCTCCAGCAGCCACGCAGCAGCACCGAACAAATGCTCGGCATAGTTCATTTTTAGTACTGCTCGCTCGACCTGCAAGCCTGTCACCCCTTGACGTCACGGCACTAAAAAAGCGCCGGTATATTTGAACGTTGGTATTGGCATCGTTTTTTCCTTGCCGATTTCTCAATAACTGTTCTGGATTTCGCGATACTAAATAGCTTACCGGAAAGGGCAAAGACCGGTGACACCAAAAATATAGTTAGTTGGGGTAGCCCGAAAAAATCGCTGGAATCAATTTATGAAAAAAAAAAAAAAAGACACCTAAGCTCTTCTTATGAGCTGTGAATGCGAAAGCATGAACGTCGTTCTTCGGCTCCCTTAGTTCGTCTGCGGTGCACTAGCGTGGACGGCCACGTTTCGCTACTGCCGAGGTTGTGGCAGGCGCGCGCACACACGTGACGAGCGCAGCGCTCCTCACGTGTGTTTCTTCGTCCTCGTCTGCTTTGCGCGCTGTTTCCTACGCTCTTATCAGTTTCGGTTGAAGCGGGTCAGCCCCCCCTCCTCCCCTCCCCCCCTCTCCCCCCTAGCCGACCGGCGGCGCCGCACACGCCGCCCCTCCCTGCGGCAACGCCTGACATGAGACCGGCGGCCAAGTGCGCGCTGTCGTGAAGCGGCCGCCGATGGCTATCTGGCTATCAGGAGCCGTTTTGCTCAGCTAATGAGAAAATGGGCATTTCTTTCGCGTTTTTTCGCGCTCTGCACCATTAAATAAATAATGCTTTCACATAAAAAAAAAAGGTGGCAAGCTTGGGCTGAACATACTTTATCGTTATCTTGTTTTCAATGTTTAATTTTTTTTTTTATGTATATCCTTGTTGCATTACGTTTATAGTGGTTGAGAGCCTTGATGAAATGACACGTTACCGAAATAATAAACACAAGGACGAACACGACGACACATGTTTATTCCGAATTAACCAGAATTATAATACACACAAACATCGCGAATGACGAACAAAGACAAGAATACGGGACTATCGCTATTCCTGTTTAATATTCTTAACGTGCTAGACCACCTGAATATTTTAGCTCATAGAATCGCCCGTTAGAGCCTCGAGTTTAGAGTTTAGACTAACCCCTTCGTTTAAATGAACATCTATATTTTAGTTCTCTCCTTAGATTAGTGGAAGGAGAAAGCTTCTCGCTTTTTGACATCAATAAATAAATAAAAAAGACACGAAAAACACAGATATATAAAATCTAAGCATGTGAACGCCGTTTCGCATCAACCAAAAACAAAAGCAGAAAAATAAAATAAAATATCTGTAAGGCAAAACTGGGTTTCACAGGAAAACGGGGAAATTTGAGGCTTCTGTACTTGAGAGTTTTCCCGTTTCCCCCGAACAAAGAGCTCGCTTTCATAAAATAATGTTGTTTTTCAATATCGAGATCTTGACATATTCAAAAGAATGAACACACACACACACATGCGCACACAAACACATAAAGGTTATAATAAAGCCCTACCAAGCACAGTAGACGTGCCGGTCTAGAGTACTATGTAAATCAGACGAGAATGATGCCTGACGTAAGAAATGTACGGCTTGAGGAAAGAAACAAAACAAATCAGTGAAGAAAACGGTTTAGTCGGGCCACGAACACGTCCGCGTTCGATATAAACCTGTCATAAACAAAGGAAGCCTGAGAGAAACACGTTGCGGGTTTCAAAATGAAAGCCTGCTTTGTGACGAAATATTTATGTTCATACACGTCAACGTGCATGCTTTTAATGTATTACAAACAACTGAAGCTATAACAAGGAGCTGCAGGAAGTAGGAAACTCGTTTTCAGTAGGAATATGTGTGCGCGTGTCTAGTTTTTGGTTTGTTTGCTCAGAGAAACCTTAAAAACGTACGCCGACAACGCCGCCATGGTTTGAATCTGGATTGTGATTTTGTTTTTTTTAATATACAAAAAAACATAACCGAATATATTTAATAGTACGTTTGATTTGTGAACTTGAAGGCAGGCCGTAGGGTATAAAATGCTCACTTGCGTAATGAAAGAAAATATTATTGTGCCTAGCTCGAGATTACCATTGCATCGCATTACAATTTTAATATAGTGGGTTCCGTATTTATGCCGGGGATAATCTACAAACATCATGAAATCATAAATTAATCGGTAATTGTGCTCTTTCTCACTTTGTTTTAGCGCTACGTGGAAAACCAATTATCGCTAAGAAAACACTTATACGACAGGAGATGACATTCCCAGTATAAAAGGTGATGAGTCCATTGCTAATTTTGACCCTATCATAAACAGCCATGGTATAACGATTTGCTCTCGCATATAAAAATGCTCTTTCATTTTTTTTTTACATACGATAACGTGTTTGCACTAAAGAAATGCGGCAAAAGTTTTAGTGCTATCGCATTTTTTTAAATGCGCTCAGATTAAAAAAAAAAAAAAAAGAAGCAAACAAACCTAATTTGTGAGATTACATATATTAAACCCGCGTTTCTTGCAATCGCATTCATGTTTTCAAACTCAGCGCTTTTTTTGCTGTTGACGACGAAGAATGCAGAACCATACACAATTTGTAAGCGCGAACCGTCTTAGATTGCGCCAGTAAAGGAAAATGGCTTATTTTTTTCCCCAAAGCATCACTCGAAGAAAACCCGAACACGGCTTCTCATCACGAAAACAAATCCTGTAGTGGCGACGCGAGTGTAAATAGATGATGTGGAATATCCTGACTACTAAAGCCCTCGCAGCTTCGACTCTTAGGGTTCCCGAGTTTCATTTCTCTCACCGTAGTCATTTATTGTTGGGCGAGAAAGCGATCCGGATGCCTGCCGAAGGGAAACACGATTGAGTTTCTTTCTTCCTTTCTTTCTTCTTTGGGTTGCGCCTGAACTGCGGGCTATGTATAATGTAGAGCTCAATCTGGGGGCCATGTTGTTTGTTTTTGTTCACTGATCTCACTGAAGGAAACCAAAGACCGACAGCAGTGATCCGCCACGATCGTCCGTTGTCTCCCCCAGTACATCTGTTCATTTTGAATGACCCACTTACTGCGAAAGAGAGTCGCGCCTCACATTGGGCGGATAGTGTATAGTCACCACGATGTTCTGCAGTACGGAGAGGCCACAGTCCGTCGCTTCTTTGAATAGTATAGGTGCACATCTTTTTTATACACGAGAATGTGCCCCTCTTTCGTCTCTTTGCGTGTGCATTTGTGATTGCGTGTGTTTGTGCGCGCGCACGTTCGTGCGTGTAGGCATGCGTATTTGTATGCATGTATATGTGTGCGCGTGAGTACGCGCGTATGTGTATATGCGTACGGGCGTGCATGTGCATGTGTGCGTGTGTTCATGTACGCGCGTGCGTATGTGTGTAGGTGTGTGCATGCGTATGCATGTATGCGTGCGTGTTTGTGTGTGTGCGTACGTACGTGCGTCTGTGTGTGCATGCGTATATGTGTGGCGCGTTCGTTTGTGTGTGCATGCGTATGTGTGTGTTTGTATGTCTGCGTGCGTACGTGCGTGCTCGTGTGTGCGTGTGTGCATGCGTGTGTGTGTGTGTGAAGCCTATGCGTGTGTCTGTGTGCGCGCGAGCGCGTGCGTAACGGTCCTGTGTGCGTGTGTGTTTTCTTGAAGCATGCGGGCTGGTCTTCAATTTGTAACGCGAAAAATGCATTTCAACATAACATGATCACCATAAAAGTCGCTTTGGCATGTATCGCTAAATTGAATCTCCCGGATTAGCTCATCTCGGTGTCCCAGCGCGTATAAGATCAGGTTTCGGATGGCGCTATTACGACTGACGTTCCACTACAACCCATGTCGGTTTAAACGGACACGACTCTGATTCGTTTAGGGATGATTTGATGCGCACTCAATGGGAAGAGTAACCGTTCTAAAAAGCGAGAAAGCGAGGGAAATTTGGAGCTAGATATTCGTTTTCGCCCCTTAAAACGAAATGTCGCTTTATTTAATCTATGCACGCCGGCTTCCCGCGCGGAGGCAAGGGCAGAAGGACGCGTTTTTCTGGTATTTTTCGTTGGCCACGTGGGGACGGTTCATTTCTTCTTGCTTGTTTTGGGTAGCGACGCTTCTTCGGCAATGGTCGACCGAGCTCGGGGGGCAATATAGCGAGGATTTGTTTTCGCTTGCCGCTGTTATTTCTGCGTAAATACTTTTGTTTCGGTGGCCTCACGATTGTGAGCTAAGAAAGATTCCGTTCGTAGCTTGCGCTAAAGGAAATCGTTTCCACATCGGAATTTTACTCCGCCGCCGGAATGTTGGTATTATATTCTTGTCATTACGACGGAACATACTATAAATAAAATGTACGTTAGCCTTGTCAAAGCTACAACATACATTCACGAATACAAATGCGCCGAGTGTACGACGACTTCTATCACGATAAGCTATGTTTGTTTTAATGCCTCGTCACAATCTATGCCTAACGACGTAGCTTAAGAAATGAAGGGCAAGTCCCGAGCCTGTTATTTTCGCTTCGAAAACAGTGAAACTGAGGCATTAACAGATGAGAACTTGAAGAACAAGTCATAAAGTGTGAACATAGTGAGAAGCACTCAGCTTTTCTTCAGCTGCTAGCGACTATAGCCGTAAGCGGAGCCTTTTATGCCCAGTCCCGTTTCTCGCTACATCTCCACTGGTAAGAATTCAATTAGAAGTTAAAGGGATACTTGAACGATATTTGAAATATAGCGGTCGTGTTCAGAAATAGGCTGAATATCATCCACAATATCCTTAAATGACAATCGCACGTTTGTATTTTGAGCCTGATGGCTGTATTTTTCGTTATAAACGGCCTACTCTGGCAAGCGCTCGGAGAGCAGCCAGCGGAGAGCACGTCACGTCCGGCGCAATCGTGAGGTAGTCCGTCTCGGGATGAGCAAAGCTGCGGCGAGGCTGACGTCGTCAGGAAGTCCCTAGCCGTTCCAGCCACCGAAGCGGTCGAAGCACGCCGACGATCGGGTCACCGCAACTAACTGCAAAGCTGCTTTTGTGTGAATTTTGAGTGACGGGTTAATCTTCTACAATCTTGTTGGGGGAGACTAGCGACAACTGGTACACACACAAGAGAGTCCCGTTGAGTGGGGAGTCCCTCCCTACCCTCTTTTCTTGTGCTGGCGTGAGGTTCATGGCATGTATAGTTCTAGGCGAGACAGTTATCTTCACTACCTGTCAAGGTTCCTAGACGGGCATTACAAACGAGGCTTTAGCGACATCCACCATGTGCTCTTTGCTAATCGTTCAATTCGGTTTAAAATTCTTTTTCGGATCTTTTTTAACGAGATATAGGTGTGTCCGATGTGATACTGCACCAGTCAAAAATCTCAGAAATTTCGTTATAGTATACTTTTAAGAAGCTGGATAGTTGGCACCCTTACTATGTACTTTGTATCAGCTTAAGTCCAGAGCAGCCGACGCTACGAGCTGATGGGACCAATCAAACGTACAGCTTGAAAAGCGCACCATCACGGTGTTCGTCGTGTTCCTGTACGTATTCTGTCATCGCTGAACTAATTATAAACAGAACCGGGCTTTTGACTCTTCCTGACTGGTCCTATAAGCAGAGAGCAAGTTGTCTGCTTCTCGCGCAGGAGTTGTGGCGACGTCAGAACGACGGCGAGCTCTGACTGGCTATGATTGAAAGGATAGGGAGTGAACCTCTATGCTAAGTGCCTCGAGGTCTACCCACTATTTGTTTTCAATCGACCAATAAGAGCTCGGTGTTCTGACCTCAAGCCCTGTGCATGCAAGAAGCAGACGAATTAGCGCTCCGCATTAGCTTGTATAGCGTCGGCTGCGCTTGGACTTGAGCCGAAATCAAGTATATATAGGTACGAACCATCAAACTTCTTCCGAATGAAAGATATTAGGGCCAACGACGTTAGACCGTGGTCTGCAGACAAGTTCAGAGCATGTACGAAGCAAATTTGAAGATGCTCGAAACGTGTCCGCAGATGCATACGCCTTGAAATTTTCACCCCATGGTCGATCAGGCGCCGATTTTTCCGGTTGCTTTTTCATACCTTGAGCCACCCAGAAACACCGCGCGCCCCCGTAGAGAAAAAAAAAAAAAAAAGAATGGAACGGCATTGAGTGTTTTGTTTGCTTACCGACTTTGTGCGTGGACCGCGCCACGTTGCGCTGCCTGTTGCACCCGCGTTTTGGAACTAATTCAGTTGACAGTTCCCTCCGAAGATGAAGCCACTGAAGCCACGGCGGTAATCGGACTGGTAGGCTGCTCCCTTTCGAGCGGGCGGAAGAAGACTACGAAGAATTCGGCAGCGAACGGGCGGAAACTAGATTACGTACAGCTTCAGTAGTCGACGCTTTGTTTTCTCGATTGCGTTCGCGGCGTTCACCGTGGACTCGCGCACTCGGCCGTAGCCGAACGGCCGAACCAGCTGGACGGCTGCCGGCGCGCGTACCGACAGCGTCGCCATAGCAACCACGCCGCGAGTGTGGTTGCCAGACAGAATTCACACGATTTTTTTTTCTCGTCACTCACGTTGAGTTACTAGAAGTTAGGCGCGTATCATTATAATACATTATGCTGTAAGAAGTTATTAAGGGATATGTGTACCTACCTAAGACAAATGCAGAAAAAATATTATTGAAAAATAAAATTGGCGTAATCGTTTCATATCTTGATTAAGACCAGCGTGGTCACCGGGCTAACCGATGCGCGAAATAGGAGGGCATATATACCGCTCGGGGCACTTGTTGGTTTGTATAAGTAGGATGTATGTACTATTTGTTGTGTATTGTGCAATTGATCAGTGCTTGTATGCCCTTGTGTATGTACAGTGTTGTGTGTATGTCCATGTCGTAAGTGAATGAAACCGCGCGGTGGGCAGCAAGAAATCTGCTGTTTTCTTTTTTCAAATGTTGATCACTTTTTTTTTTCGTCGCTAGATGGGGGTTGTCGCCGCCCAATTTGAAAAGTGTGCCGGTTGGTGGTCTATAACTATTAGAGGGCTGGATGCCATTAGTCCATCCGTCGTGTTGATCGCTCCGAGTTTTTCGGTTCCGCTGGTAGCTGTGTCGTCGTGTTATGCTGCCTGATTGCAACAAAAGGAGGTTAGGCGGCTTCCCCAGCGCGTGTTCTAGGTGCTGAATGCCGCTGTTCACGCACAAGCGTTCATGAGTGGATAACGCACGTAACAGAGGTGAGCACAGGCAATAGTTAATCGAGAGCCACACGGAGCGCGAGTGCGATACCTCCTAGCCGCTGTCGACAGAGGGTGTCGGAGCGATTCGTTGTCAACTTGTCGTCCACGGCAAGTGGGCGTTTTGTTCAATAAAGCCAGCCTGTCAGTGTTTTGTAAAGCTATCCCTTCTTTATAAGCGCTTCTGATGCGATGAAAATGCGACCGGCATCGAGCAGGCCGAGCGAGACTTCGGCGACAGTCTTGGCTGTTCATTCTCCAGCGGTTTCGGCCTTACTCGTATTATTTGCGGTGTTGGCGCTTGGACATAGTTTGGAAAGTTTTTTGCGCCTACAGATGACACCAAACGAGCGTGCGAGCCGTATGCTCTTGCTCCGGCGAGAAGCCGCGTACGGCTCGCCAGGCTCGTATCGCCTGTCGCATACTGGCCGCCATATTGTTTTTAGGGTGTTAGCAGTTAACACGATTTTCACCACCTCCGGCGGCTAACACCCTTACACGAATAAAGGCGTTAGCCAGAGGACGAGCCATTTACACGAATAAGGGTGTAAAAATTTTAAGTGTGTGTCATTGTGTGGGCAGCGAACAGCGTGTCTTCTGTAGCATGCATGATCAGTGTGACTTTATATATTGTCACTACTCTCCAGTCAAGATACAAGAAACGTGAACACAGTAAGCCTATCACAGCGATTTTTAAGTTGTCAATGACTCTATGTACATTTCCTCACACGATGGCCATTCGGCGTAATTTAGCACGCATATTATTCGTTTAATTTGCGTAAGCCTGTAAGGTTTTATTCTTTTCTTCCTCACTTCTTGTATGTTCGTTCTGAGGCGGGTTTGTTTTTTAGTGCGTATTCGTTCTCTTTCAGTGAGAACACGGTCAGTGCGCATGCGAGCCACTAGAAGCGAACCGTAATAAACTTAACGGGAGACTGGAGTTGAAGGACGTCTTAAAATGGAAGCAAACAACTTCGGAAGCTTTTTTCCATTCTGAAGTTTTTATTTTTTTTTTATTATTGCTTTTTTATTTCGTCATGTGGTGTGGGTGCTGTGCATGCCCTTGAAAGGAACAAGTTGTTCTGCAGTTTGGTGGTGTTGTACATCTGTGTATATAAGGAGGGGGATTAAATAAAATCGTTAACCGACTTGCACTCTGCGTTAACTATTTTCTGCCACATGGTCGAGGCTAGCGTAGATTCCAATGTGCAGAACTCCCGCTCGGCTGGGACAGCGCTTGGCTTTGTCTTTTCTTCCTCATTTGCAAGCGCTTGCTCATCTAGCTTTGACACAGTTGGCGCACTGTGAAAGATAAGCTAACTTTGACAACGTACCACAAAATAGTTGGCGCCGAGGATAGTGACGTTGTTTGTTCTTGTTTCTTTAGATCACTGTCAACATTTTGGAGCGCAGCTCTTAGGCGCCCGTTTACGGGTTGAGCGGCGTCGGCGTAACCGCGCACGTTGCAGTATGGGACGTTTCTCCGCTGAAGTTAGCGGAAAAAGTTTCCCGCTAACTTCAGTGGGTTCAGTTTCCCCGTTAAATTTAGCAGGAAAATTGATATCACGTGACTTCAGCACCAATTCAGTATCCCCGCTGAATTTAGCGGAGAAAATGACACCACGACTTCGTGTCACCTCACCAATGGACAAATTCAGCGGCAGGAGGAGAGGAGGAGGAAAAGAGGCGGAGGTGGGAAGAAGGAGGAGGGGAGGATGAGGAGGAGGCTACGAACGAGGAGCAGAGGCATACCGTCCCCTCCGTACCCTCCCCTCCTCCTCCTCAAGAGCAGCGCTCTAGTTTCGCAATACAGAGATTTGTAAACGTCTTTGTTTTCTTTTCCTCCTACCCCACACTCGGGTTAAATGAATCATGGTCTCTTTTACTGCTTGCGCCTCGTTGCGCACAACTTCAAGTGCTGTTCAAGTGCCGACACATGAGTTGATTTGTTTTTCTATTTTACTTACGATTGAATATCAGTACCACTTCTGTCCTTTTCGTCATTTCTCACACGTGTGTTTGTGCGTGTGCTTGTTTACAAGCATGATTCGTGGTATAAATCGCTAATTTGCACCCTAAAATGTTATCGACTTTGACTGCACACGAACGCGTGAGTGAAAAAAAAAATCATGTTTTTCTAGATCCTGTGCTTTCCGTACGCTTCTTGAATGCATACGTAAGTATACTTTTTTTTTTCCTGTTTTCGCGTGCCGTGCGATAGCGAGAGGACACAATCAATCTGACTTGCGGAGCGGTTGCGACTTGCGTGAAAAACTGGGAGTAACGAAAGCCCTGTCGGACAAGCCGCTCCGGTTTGTATTCGTCGTACTGACTCCCTCAGACAACCAATCATGCACGGACGCTGTAATCACTGCCCTTCGCTGCTTTTTATACTACGGTCGTTTCGCTTCATTGCTGTAATTTCACGAGAGGTAAGCCTTCTATTACCAATTCCTACATAAAACGCACATAGGGCAAAATGTTGGCAAGCGCGATTCACGTATTAGACAGGAGTGCCGCGTCATCGCTCGGCTGGAGTTCGTGTTCTCACCGATTGGACATGAACCGCAGCCGAACGCCGACGGAGCGCGGGTGCGAAATTTGTGGAACCCGCGCTTGCCTTCTATGGACCCGTGGCTCTCAAGTTTAAATAATCGCCTCCGGCGAGCAAACTCGATAATGTTTAGGTCGCGTTTACCTCATACACGGCGCGATGCGTCCTTTCAAGCGTTCCGTTTAGAGCCCGCGGGCAGACGCGAAGGGACGCCGACTGACGCTAGTGCACGCCCGTGGATCGTTCATAATGGGACGCTATAAACGCCGCTTCACATCGGCATTAAACCGTCGCGTCTCGCGGACGCCGTTGGATGCTGACGTGAAACCGTGTGGGAATTCTTGTTTTCCAACTTCGATATAATAACGATAGCGCAATCTTTGCCTCTTCGCGTCGTCGCATACGAGCGTTTTCGGGAGTGGATGACCCGTTTTGCCCTCTCCCTCGCTATTTCCTCTTTGTCATCCCATTTGGGGAGGGCTTTTCCTCCTCCCTCGAAAATCCGGTAGGCGCGACGGGCTGGTCCTGCCGCGCCCGAGCGGTCGAGGAGGGTGCTCGGCGGGACCCGATTGACGAAGGATGTGTATTTGTCGACCTCTGACGACGATATCCGACTTCTTTGGCTCTCCGTCGACGAGTGGTTCGGGGCCTATGACCCCACGCTACCTCGGCCGCAGTGTGTTTACGGAACCTTACTTCCAATAAACGAGGTCTGAATCTGGATCATCGTCTGGTGTGGCGTGGCTATGTCTACTTGTTGCAGTCAGCGAACGAACCCGGCGCGGGAACCGCTCTCCTGGCAGCGTCGCCACGCGGTGGGAGTGCTTTTAATGCATGAGACCTTTGTTTGCTCGGCCCCGTGGGTAACTGAATCCCCACAAGCGACGGGTCCTTGCGTCCTAGCGTCCCAAAGGCTGCATCGCGGATGCTAGCCGCGATGCAGCTTTTCTATTGGTTCGTCATCGCCGGCTTCGATAGCTTGGTATTTCGCTGATACACACTGAGGAAAGGAGCATTGGTTCGAATACGAAGCGATATGTAATCGTCGATACCTCGATTCAAGTTGTTGGCGTCCCACAAGGTACAAACGCTTGGCGTTTTTACAAAAAGCAAACAAAAGCGAATGGCAGAACCCACTTTCAGCACACACTGGCATCGATGACTCGCGAGCGGTAGTCTTTTATTTTTGATTGTGTGGTTTCCCAATACAACCATGGGCCCACAGAGGAAACTTACAAAGTATGTTGTACCAAAGCACAATACGAACAAACTACCTAAAAGGTGCATAAGGTATTTGCAACAACGCCACCATTACAGAGGAAGCTTGGTCGAACGCGGACAAGGACACTGCACGCTTAAAAAGCGCTACACGGCTTAAAAGAAGCGTGTCCAGTGATGAAAAACAAAACACAAAATGTAGCATTTTGGTCAGACCTGACATAATCACTTGGTATGTGGAATGCGTACGACGGTCGCGTTGTTTGTACCACTATGGGCCACGTGGCTGGTGGCTCTCTGGCTCACGTGGTCAAGCCATCGCCTGACATGCCACACTACTTTACCGTGTCATAGGACCTTACAACCTTCTAACTTTAGCGAGTGAACATACATTTTATCGCCTTACTTTTGCGGAAAAGGGGGGGGGGGGGGGGGGAAGGTAAACCTAAAACGTATTTTAAGGTAAGCGATTGCAGTACTGAATTTAACAACTAATTTTGTGCACAAAGTGTCAACGGTCGTTGCCCATTAAAAATTATATCATAAAACTAAATATGTGCTTCAGGCGCACTGACTGCACTTTTGTAAGTCTGGAATAATTCTAAACTTGGCCCAAAATATATTGTCATTTTACTTGTGAATGACTGGACACTCAAAATGGAAAGTTCCCGTTTGCTTCAATTTCTGCAACAAGACCACTTATTTTTTTTTTTCTTAGAGCATCGGTCGGATTCTACTTTTTACAGGAAGGATGCAGGGTTTCCTTCTTCCTACGGAAGGGATAAAAGGACACTGGGAAAGGATTTTTGGTCCGGCAAAAAAACGAATTTGAACGGTCGACCTTTAAAAGGAGTAGGTCCAAGGAAGATTTGAAGCAGTTGAACATCCGCTCAAGACATTTTGCCTGTGGAAGTATACTTTTTAATGCTCCGTTTCACTTTAAGTTCGACCGCAGCCGTCCGCAGCCGACAGAGTGAAACAAAATACAAGCTGCGATCAAAAAGTTTCGAAACTGATTTTGTAGCGTAAAAAGAAAGGGCAGCAGAGTAGCGTCAGAAGAGAGGTAGGGCGACTTTTTTCCGACCTCTCTTTGTCCTGCAGTGATTTTCTGCTGTTCATTGTTTTAAATAATTATAATAGTTCGTTTACAAATCCGCATCAAGGTACACAAGTTTGCGTCACAAAAGCACTTGCGTGTTTGTGCGTGAGAAGGGGCAGTCCGTTCAGATTCGCATACATGTAAAACAAATCAAAACAAGAAAAGTAAAAAAAAAAAACAAAAAAAAAACACTATAAAAAAAAGTCCGTGTGTCTACTTCCCCACACAACTCTCGGAGAACCAATCATCGCAACCCATGGAGGCAGCTGAGCGAATGACGATGCCGAAACATGTGTCTAGAGCAAAAAACGTAGTCTGAGTTGTGACATTACGCAATGCAAGCGTGACGTTTTGCATTGCTTAAAGGGATATTTCAACGAAATTCGAAATATACTTGTCGTGTTCAAAAATAGGTTGAATATGATCCACAATATCCGTAAATGACAATCGCACGTTTTTATTTTGACCCATGGTGGCTGTATTTTTTGTTATAAACGGCAAATCTGGCAAGCGCTCGGAGAACAGCCAGCGGAGAGCACGTGACATCTCCCGCAATCATGACGTAGTTCGTCTCGGGACGAGCAAAGCTCCGGCGAAACTGATGTTGAGAGGATATCGTAGTCGTTCCAGCCACCGAAGGGGCTGCTTTTGTGCGAATTTTGAGTGACGGGTTAATCTTTTTTAATCTTTTAGAGGGACAATAGCGACTTCTGGAACTCACAAAAGAGATTCTTGGGAAGAGGGTAGTTCCTCCTTCCACGCTACTCTCGTGATGGCCGGAGGCGAGACAGTTAACGTCATTACCTATCAAGGTTCTTAGACGGGCATTACAAACGAGGCGTTAGTGACATCCACCAAGTGCTTTTTGCTAATCGTTTAATTCGTGTTAAAATTTTTTTCTTGTCTTTTTTAACAGGATATTGGTGTGTCCGACGTGATATTGGTCCTTTAAACGCATATAGACCAAGCAATAAGAGCCAGAATTTTGTTGTATCCCTTTGATGTCACAACTCAGACTGCGTTTTTTGGTCTAAACATATGTTTCGGCACCGTCATTCGCAGAGCTGTCTCAGTAAGCTGCTGTGACTGACTCTTCGAGTGTTCTGCGGGAAAGTAGACGCACGGGATTTTTTTAGAGTGCATATGAATTTAGTCTGTGTTCGCTTGAACCGCGAGTGCCACTCTAAACTCTTCTCACAGTTCACTGTTTTTTTGTCACACGCCTGCTAAACCATTTCAAAGGTCTTTTTCAAATTTGCCGAGTTTGACGCAGAATTGATGTTCACCCTTGCTCTTGTTTGCAGTGCATAGTAAAATCGCCCAAACGCACGTGCACATAATAAAAAAAAAACAAAAAAAACTCGTGTAGCGCAGTTTTAAATGTTAACGGTACGACGTCTTTTAGCATATTGACACGGGGAGGTCCCTGCATTCAACTGCTGCGCCGCCCTAATCTGGACACTGGGCAAAAAAGTCGGCGAGAAATCTGGCGGCCGTGATTGGACAACGCAGGACTCGACCTTGGCGTCGGCCAATCATGGCCGCCAGATTTCTTGCCGACTCTTTTCGCCAAGTGTCCAAAGCCGGGCCACTGCCTTTTCTTTCTACGCTACAAAATCAGTCTCAAAGCTTTTTGATCGCACTTCGCATAGTAATAACATGAAGTGTGCTTTATGTTCACTGATAATGTAAGAAACGCAGAATGGGGCGAGTCGAACATTATATTGACACGGGTGGTGACCAATAAACAAGAAATTAACAGGAAGAAATAAACGTTTAATGTGGCGAACTTGTGCAAAAAAAAAATAAATAAAAGGGTGCAAAAGATAATAACAGAGCGTCGCGGGCGTCGAAGTCGGCGTAGCAGCAGAGTCGAACACTGGGGCGAAACTGGCCCCGCTCGCCTTGCGGAATCCCTTATGTACCCTCGTGGGTTTCTGGATCGTTCGGCGTAGAAGGTTCGGCGCGTAGAACATTCTAACCTCGAATCAGCAAGACGGTTTTCGAATTCCCTAGAACATCACATTACAGTGCCAACAAAAATTATTAGCCGCGGCCAGGAATCGAACGCCGGCCTTTTGCGTGGAAAGCAAGCGCGATAACCGTTATGCCACGCGCGCGCTGTCTACTTGGCCAGCTGCGCGCGCGGCATTACTGCCCCCTTTAAAAAGTGCATCGTCCCGATGCAACCCAAAACAAAACAAAACAAATAAAAAGAACGGTAAACTAAAGAGTCATTTGGAACACATAAGGTCCACAGTCCTATCGAGCGTAGTACGGCTTCAGTCGCACGACGTGGACGACTTCCGGTCGTGGAGGGCGGCGTGACGAAGTCCGTGTTCCGTCGGGCATCACCTCGTAGTTCAGATCTCCGAGTCGACGAAGCACTTTGTAGGGTCCAAAGTAACGTTTCAGGAGTTTCTCGCTGAGACCGCGGCGGCGAATCGGTGTCCACACCCACACCCTGTCTCCGGGCTGGAAATGGGCGTCCCGACGACGAAGGTTGTAGCGGCCAGTGTCGACACGTTGTTGAGCCTTAATCCGGAGTCTGGCGAGCTGACGGACTTCTTCTGCCCTTTGGGAAACCACCTGGGCGTCGTCGCTTACGTCGACAGCCGGTTCGTGGGGCAACCTAGCGTCCAGCATTGTCGTTACCTTGCGCCCATGCACCAGTTGAAAGGGTGTCACTCCGGTGGTCTCTTGTACGGCCGTGTTGTAGGCAAATGTGACGTACGGCAACACCTCGTCCCATGTCGTGTGCTCCATGTCGACGTACATGGAGATCCTGTCGGCGATGGTCTTGTTGAGTCTCTCAGTTAGCCCGTTGGTCTGCGGGTGGTACGCCGTGGTGCGACGATGGCTGGTGTGGCTGAGACGAAGGACTTCTTGCGTCAGGTGGGCCATGAATGATGATCCACGGTCTGGGATCAGGACTTCGGGAGCGCCGTGCCGGAGGACGATGGACTCGATGAAGAGCTTCGCGACTTCAACAGCCGATCCTGATGGAAGGGCTTTTGTCTCGGCGTACCGCGTGAGATAATCGGTTGCGATGATGATCCATCGGTTTCCTTGCGTCGACGGTGGGAAAGGTCCGAGTAAACCCATACAGATTTGCTGGAATGGGGCAGATGGCGGCGCAATAGGCTGAGGAAGTCCTGCCGGTCTCGTCGGTGCATTCTTCCGTCGTTGACACTCGTGGCAAGATCGGGTGTAGTGGTGCACTGTCTTCGCAAGCTTGGGCCAGTAGTACTTTTCGCGTATCCTGGCAAGAGTCCAGCTGTAACCAAGGTGTCCCGCCGTCGGGTCATCGTGGCAGGCTTGAAAAATTTCTTCTTGAAGACTGGAAGGGACCACCATCAGCCACGCCGTCCTGTTGTCGCTGAAGTTCTCCTTGTAGAGCACACCTTGTCGGATGGAGAAGGAATTGGCAGTGTTCGTACAAAACCGCGGGGAACGGCGCTTCCTTGTCCCTCTAGGTGCTCGATGAGTTCTCGCAGCTCAGGGTCGTCTCGTTGGAGTGCTGCCATGTCGCTGACATCCAGTGCGCCGAGGAAACACTCATCGTCGTCCTCTTTGGTGTAGGAAGGACCGGCCTCGACTGGGGCGCTCGACAGGCAGTCGGCGTCATTGTGCTTCCGGCCGGACTTGTACACCACGTTCATGTCGAACTCCTGCAGTCGTAGGCTCCACCGGGCGAGGCGTCCGGAGGGGTCCTTTAGATTCGCCAGCTAGCAGAGCGAGTGGTGGTCTGTGACCACGCGAAAAGGACCTCCATACAAATACGGGCGAAACTTTGTTATTGCCCAGACGACAGCGAGGCACTCCTTTTCAGTCGTTGAATAGTTCCTCTCCGCGTTAGACAGGGTCCGACTTGCGTATGCGATAACTCGCTCTGCTCCTTCCTGCACTTGGACGAGTACCGCACCCAGTCCGGTGTTACTGGCGTCGGTGTGGATCTCGGTTTCAGCAAACTGGTCGAAATGGCCAAGAATCGGGGGCGTCTGGAGTCTTCGTTTGGGCTCGTCGAATGACCTCTGGTGTTCGTCTGTCCACTCGAACTTTACGGCGTCCTTCGTGAGGTGTGTCAGCGGTGCGGATAGTTTTGCAAAGTCTCGAACAAAGCGCCTTTAGTAGGCACGGAGTCCGAGAAATCTTCTCACTGCCTTCTTGTCAGACGGCAGCGCAAATGCAGCTACGGCGCGGGTCTTCTCGGGGTCAGGTAGAACACCTCTGTTGTTCACGACGTGGCCGAGGAACTTTAGTTCTCCATAGGCGAACCGACACTTTGTTGGCTTGAGTGACAGGCCGGCGGTCTTGATGGCTTGAAGCACGGCTCGAAGTCGTCTGAGGTGTTCGTCGAAATCTCGTGAGAATACCACGACATCGTCCAGGTAGACGAGGCAGCTCTGCCATTTCAAGCCGGCAAGGACGGTGTCCATAACGCGCTGGAAAGTTGCCGGTGCTGTGCACAGCCCGAACGGCATTACTTTAAACTCATACAGTCCATCCGGCGTGACGAAGGCTGTCTTCTCACGATCTTGTTCGTCGACCTCAATCTGCCAGTACCCGCTCTTCAAGTCTATCGACGAAAAGTATTGGGCGTGGCGCAGCCGGTCCAGGGTGTCGTCGATGCGTGGCAGCGGGTAGACGTCCTTTTTCGTCACAGCGTTCAGTCGACGATAGTCCACGCGGAACCGCAGGGTTCCGTCCTTCTTCTTTACAAGGACGACTGGGGACGCCCATGGACTTCTTGAGGGTTGAATGGTGTCGTCGTCGAGCACCTCCTGGACTTGATCTTGAATCACTTTCCTTTCCTTTAAGGAGACTCGATACGGCGACTGGTGGACAGGGGGTGCGTCGTCGTCAGTAATAATGCGATGTTTCGCCATTGGTGTTTGGCGAACTTTCGATGTCGTGGCAAAACAGTCACTGTATTCGGCGAGGAGATCAACCAGTTGCCGGCGCTTCGGAGCTGGGAGCTCGGGGTCGATGTCGAGCGGCGGCGGCGTCGTGCTCTTCTGCTGTGGCGACGAGGTTTCCTCGGAGATTACGGTGACCACGGCTGGCGCCTGAAGCTCCTCGACGTGGCCCATGATGGTACCCTTCCTTAGGTGCTGCGGCTCCTCTCTCTCGAAAGTTGGTCACAAGAACAGTTGTACGTCCTTCTTGGAGATCCGTTACGCCTTTCGACACCAATTCCTTTTTCGAGGAGCAGTTGGACTCTGCCTTCCAGAAGAGCTTCACCGTGCATGGCTGCATCGGTTATAACGGTGACGAAAACACTCGACCGCGGTGGTAGGTTCACATGGTCGGCGATAACTCGGATAGCAGTTGACGTCGTGTTGGTCTCCACCGGCGGCAGGACAGGCTTTCGCAGCGTCAACTGGTTCGCCGCGAGGTCGATTACGGCGCCATACTCGCAGAGAAAGTCCATTCCGAGGATAACGTCCCTCGAACAGTCTTGCAGAACGACGAACTTCACAGGGCATGTCTCACCATGGATCTCGACGCGAGCAGTGCATCTCCCGACTGGTGTAATGAGGTGTCCTCCGGCGGTTCTTATTTGTGGTCCATCCCACGGCGTCATGACTTTTCGAAGGCGGCGGGCGAGCCTCCCACTCAGGACTGAGTAGTCTGCTCCGGTGTCCACGAGTGCCGATGCGTCGAGGCCGTCGATCACAACGTTGAGGTTGTTGGACACCGATGCAGGAGCGTCGTTGTGATGCGTGGCGTCGGGAGAGTGGGAGCGCTCCGTCGTTCTTGGAGGCTCTTTACGTCGGTCGTCTTCGGCACCTCCACCTCCAGGGGTTGCCGCGCCTAGTTTCCCCGGCGAGGAGCGTGGGGCGACAGGCTTTCACGTCGGGGTCGGTGCATCGGCGAAGCTGGACGTCGCGGCGACGGCGATCGGAACTCTCGGCGGGACGCAGGCTCGGGGGACTGGGGTCGTCGCAGGCACTCGTCGATCTCCCGAGGGCGTTCACCATACCGGGGGCGCGGGTCGTTTGGGTGGAATCCGCGCAGCCCGAATCGGCGGTATGGGCATCGGCGGTACACATGGTCGGCTTCCCCGCAGTGGTAGCAGAGCGGGCGTCGGTCAGCCGTTCGCCACACGTCGGTCTTCCTCGACGAGGGTTGCTCCGGGCGGACGTCCTGGATTTGCCCTTCCTGGCGTCGAGGATACTGTGGCATCGGAGGGTCTGGTCGAGGTGGCGCCGTGGCCTGGCGGTTAGTTTGCGGCGGTCGTCGGGCCATGGCGGCGTAGCTCAAAGTCGGCTCCTCTGGCGTCGTCGTGTTGATCGGAACATCAGGTTGGAAGGCCCGGTGAACTTCATACTCGCACGACCTCGGCGAGCGACAGGGAGGACGGGCGATCCATAGCGGGGAACATCTTGCGGATTTCGTCCCGGACGACTTCACGGATGATGTCGCGGATGCCTGGGAGGTCGGTACCAAGGTTGTATCCGGATGTCGCCAGAGTAGTCACGCCAGGGTGTCGCTCGTAGTGTCTGGCGCGTGCTAGTAGGGCACGCTCCATATTCGTCGCCTCCGTGACGAACCCGTCCACAGTTGTCGGGGGATTGCGAATGAGACCTCCAAATATCTCGCTTTTCACAGCCCTCATAAGGTGTCGCAGCTTCTTCTCCTCTCTAGCCTGAGGATCGACGCGGGCGCTCAGGCGAAGAACATCCTCGACGAAGCCGGTGACGCTCTCGTTGGGGCCCTGAGTTCTGGTTCGCAGTAGATCCTCGGCTCTCTCTCGGCGGTGGTGGTTGCTGAACGTAGCCTTGAGATCGGTCTTGAACATGTCCCACGACGTCAAAGAGGACTCATGATTCTCGTAGCAGTGCTTAGCGGTACCCTCAAGCGAAAAATAGACGTTGTTCAGGCGCTGCTGGTCGGTCCAGCAATTGTGGCGGGCAACGCGTTCATACTGGTCAATCCAGTCTTCGACGTCTTCGTATTGCTCGCCGTGGAATGGAGCAGCCGTCCGCGGTACGACGGGCAGGTAAACGACGGCTGGAGCGGCCGGGGTCTCCGACTGGTTGGCCATCGTCGTCCTCCTTGTTTGCCTGGTCCTGGGTGGCAAGGGTCCTGACTCCGGGGGTAGGCCAAGGTTGCGGCAACTTAATCGGATCTCGGTCTGGTCCTCGTTGGGTTCTTGGGGGCTTGTGTTCGGACTTGCACTGCGGGAACTCGGAGGGGAGCGCTGCACGGGCATGCAGTTACCCCGCACCTCCACCAAAATGACAGGGGTGGTGACCAATAAACAAGAAATTAGCAGGAAGAAATAAACGTTTAATGTGGCGAACTTGTGCCAAAAAAAAAAATAAAAGGTACAAACGATAATAACAGAGCGTCGCGCGCGTCGAAGTCGGCGTAGCAGCAGAGTCGAACGCTGGGGCGAATGGCCCTGCTCGCCTTGCGGAATCCCTTATGTACCCTCGTGGGTTTCTGGATCGTTCGGCGTAGAAGGTTCGGCGCGTAGAACATTTTAACCTCGAATCAGCAAGACGGTTCTCGAATTCACTAGAACATCACATTACAGTGTCAACAAAAATTAGTAACCGCGGCCAGGAATCGAACCCCGGCCTTTTGCGTGGAAAGCAAGCGCGATAACCGTTATGCCACGCGCGCGCTGTCTACTTTCCAGCTGCGCGCGCGGCAATATGAGAATGCCGAGAAAGAATTACGAGTCAAGAATCTTGATATGAATAAGCAAACCCTCCCTTTCCTTAAACTGTCCGTGACTATAGGATAACAATATGCCAAGGTAGAAAGTGCGCGCATTTAATAAAAAAATTAAAAAAAGCAAGATATAAGAATGGCTTTTTAGCTTTCACTTCATCTTACTTGTCGCGACATAACGTTCTTAGAATAAAAGTCGCCTTAAATAAATAAATAAATATATATATATATATATATATATATATATATGTATCAGTGTGTCGAACCGAAAAGAATACGGGTTCGGTTACGGTTCAGGTTCAGGTAAATTTATTGTGTTCCAGTTCAGTTCCGGTTCAATTAATTCGATCCGCGAACCGGTTCGGGGCGCTGAACCGGTTCGCGAACCGGTTCGGAAATTATATTGACAAATTGCAACATCAAAATAAATTACAAATAAAACATCTGAAATCAGCACATACGAAACGGGATACATCGTATTGTAAGGCTCAGGGATTTCTACCAGGAATGGTTTCTTTATGTGCACTCAAAGGTTACCTCATTGACGTTTACGCATCCGGACTTCATCTAGTTGGGTCCGACGCAGTAGCTGTAAAATCCGCGACCTCCTTACAAACCCACTTACAAGTAGAACTCGCTAACTATCCCGCCACCTCGGCGTGTAAGCAATTGAAGGAACAGTGGGGAGAAAATACAGCTTTCTTTATTTGAACTAGCCTTCGGTAACTCAGATTAGACCCTTAAAGAAGTTTTCATTAAACAAGATACGGAATACGAAAAACACTTCACCGAACGCAACGCCAGAAGGACGTAATAGGATAAATATTAAAATAGAAGAGTTCGCTGTCTCACAAATATGTTAGCTTCTAAGTGCCTATACGAAACCGGATGCATTATCAAACTCCACAGCCTTTTCGTTTCTCATTCCGATGGAAGCAAGCTTCAAGAACTCGCGCGTTCTAGAAACGTGTTATGAAATGAGCACACAGCAGCATTTAGGATTTACGAGATTGTAGGAAAATAAAATCCCGTGACGCGATTTTTTTTTTTTGCACAGTTTTCCAATTCTTTTTTTTTTTTCGTGCAAGCCGCGACCAGCGCAATACTGGTTCCTATGTCAAGATTCATGGATGCAGCGTTTGTCACGATTCACGGATGCAGCGTTTATATTCCTAAGACTGAGTGGAGAAGAAAAATATGTGAGCGAGGTGTGTGTCAGTTGACGGCACTTAAAAAACAAATGGCATTGATAGCACATTCATTGTCAACAGCGCGTGGCGGAACCGTTTTGACATGAGCCGGTAACCGTTATTTTTTCCGGTTCAGTTCCGGTTCGGGTTCATCGCGATAACAATATAACGATTCGGGTTCGGGTTCAGTACCGGAAAAAATACCGGTTCGGTTCCGGTTTTCGGTTCGGTTCGGTTCCGGTTCGACCACCCTGATATATATATATACATACATACATACATACTAGAAAGGAGACGCTCACATTGCTTAAAAAAAGAAAGAAAAAATAACAAAAATAAAGTAGCGAATATCGAATATGAGACCAAGACCATATCCGTATTTTTCGAGTCAATAGGCACGCGGCGAATAACGGGTGATCTCCCTGCTGACGTAAGCAAACTGACTGCTGCAGCTTTCAGTCTTCCTTTCTTTATAAAATTTTTTTTATTTTTATTTTATTTTTTGAGGGGGAGGGGACGTAAACAAAATCGATATGCTGCCGTTCTACGTCCGTGGCCATCGCCGAGCAGCCACTGGTGCCGCTAACATTTGATTTCGGAAAAGTGCATATGACCCCGCTGCTGTTGACTGCTTGAGTGTCTTATGTAACGTGAACAGGCGGGCCAGTCGCTGTGCGCGAATGGTTAGGGCGACAGTTGGGGTAAATATATCTTCCACACACTTTCAGAAACATGCGGTGGATTCCAAACAACTGCATTGTCACTCCCTGCTGTAGAAACGCAGGGTGTGTCGGGCCCCGGGGACCTTATTATTGTTCCACAGCCAATGAAATTGCAATATTAACCGAAAAGAACGTCAACACCCCCCCCCCCTTCTTTTTTCCGTCAGAAAAAAGAAAGACCAAACATATCGATAATTAAGTAACGTGAACATTATGACCCACGCCATTCTTTTCTTCAGCTGTGAGTGACTCATTCGTACACCTCGGTGTACGAATGAAATAGCGTGAAAGAGGCAGCGACGAGAGAGTAGACGGGACAGACGCCATTCTATTTGCACTATAGATGTATTTGTTCATACGCGTATTAAAGTATACGTGTCGTAGCGTGCGCATGTATGCATGTTGTAAATGTATCCGTCAAGCGTTTGTGCGTGTAGCTTTTTCTCTCTCTACGTGGATAGGCATGCAAAGTTGACACGTAAAAAAAAAAAAAGGACATAGTCGGACGTCAGAACCTGTGAGACGAGAAAATACAGTGTTATCCTCGTACGCTCTTCCAACACACAAAGAGCCGCGTTACACGATAGGAAGATAATGCCGATAATGCCCGTTCAAGAAGTAACGAAAGCCGGCTATCTGGGGTTTCGATTGGTAGCTCAGAGGCTCCGTTGTTCTTGTACACTTAGAGCAGAAACTAATTGCCTTCCCTTCACTGGTTGGGCTGCATTCGCCGATCTAATACCAAACAATTTTCTGTTGCAGCCCAACTCACCGGTTTGTTCCACATGTCGCTAGTGGCGAACCTCTCCCAACTTCCCCCTCCCCTTCCCCCCCCCCCCCCTCCCCCGAGATACACAGATGTATTGGTCGGGCGTCGCAACCGACCTGGACAGATGGGCTTCGCGATGGACGCACCGAGACTTGTCCTTTTCTAGCAGAGCGACAATCCGCATCGTTTTTTTTTTTTTTTTTTTTTTCATCGCCAGGTTATGGTATGTTCTGCAGGCTTTACACTGTGTGCAGAAAAATGTGCTGCAATTTCAGAGTTTCTGCAATGTTAATATGGAAATCAACCTGGAACCAATGAGTCGGAACAACATTTTTCATTGCGTACGCAATGTGGACTAGGACTCTCTCACCTATTTGTGCGATAAGTAGTGTCAAAGTTTTATTTTTCTTTTGTACGCGATCAAGAGCAGCCATTCATTCGGGCGCTTATTCAAACAAAACTGTCACCTCTTTTTCCTTCTTTTGTTGAATCGTAAATTGCTAACCCGCCTAACAAACTGTTGGGTTTTTAAAAGAAGTAGTGAACGCCGTAGGTTTTCTTTTCGTAATGTTTTTATTTGACCACCTGGCAACGGTTAGCAAGAAAACATTCACGCGTGACCTGAATAATAATCTTCTTTTCAGCTTCTTTGTATTGCACTTTGTTTCCGAAGCGCCAGGGCTAAAATGTCCTGTCGCTAGTTAAGAAGATGTGCGTGCCTCCTGCGGCGAAGTCTTTTTTTTTTTTTTTTTTAACGCATAGCTCTATTTTTTCCGTGAAAGCTTGGTTAAGAGACAAAGGCATCTTTTGTGCCGTGGTTGGTGGATTGTCTCCTGTTCAAGCGACCGGAGACGGTCGACCATGTTCTCATTTTTTGTTCGGATGCCCACTTTTTCTGGAATATACTTCAATGCACTTTAAAAAAGGACTTCTACAAAGTCCCGCCTAACATACTTCAAACTTGTCTTCAAAGCAAATAAATTACTTTATAAAATTAAATTATTTGGGACGTGCGGCGACCTTTAATTCACATTACAGGTCATGTTTTAATATACTTTCATTTCACGTGTGACGTCACTTTTCACGTGAGCGTTGTGGGTTATTTGAAATTCCCGCGCGAGGTGACGTGGTTGTGACGTCATGACCCTATCGGCCAATCCTGGTTTTTAGCACACACCACCAACGTCGGCTTTTTCGCGAGACGCGTTCCTTAACGCTATCGCGTTCAAAATAATCGCAACGAAGTTTAAACGTTTGCCATGCAAGGAGTAACGTAGCTTACATTTGGAGTGCGCGAGTGTTGCCATTGTGCGCGCTTCACCGCAAAATGACCCCCCTTGCCGTGAAGCCAGCTTTCCGTAACGTTGCTTTCGAGGTTGGCAAACGTTTCGGTCGTAGGAAGGTGAGTCATCAAAGAGAAGCACGATGGGATAGGCATGCATGTATAAATATTTATATTCGATTCATTTTTATTTAGAAATTTCCAGCGTTAAAGAAATATGTGTTATTTTTTTTTTTTTGGTTGCAAGCGTATGATTGATAAATTAATTCGTTATGTCTGGTTTCGGTTTGGATCACGCGGTGCACAAAGGCGACGATCGGGACAAACGGGCCACGGGATTCGAGCGCGCAGTCACTCTCCAGAGTCACGAAATGCAGCCGATGACCAGACCAGAATAAGGGATTTTAGCAAACCGTTACCCTGTTCCGCGCACCGCGCTATCGGAGCATTTGAAGCATGCTTTTAAGCGCGAGCCCCGCGCTCCCTATTACTCGGACACGCGCTTAAAAGCATGCTTCAAAGGCTCTGGTACTGCGGTACGCGGAAGACGGTAACGGTTTGATAAAAGCCTCTAATAAATCCTACATATTTCGGCGGTACCGTCCCATTCAGCACTTGAATACGACAGAACTGTTAGCATTTTCATCGAAAATAGCCACGGTTAAGTCAGATGGGCAATCCCGTTTGGTAAAAATTACGCTTGCCAGACTTAACTTTCGTCACCCGGTGATATGTGACGATATAATTATTATCTTGAATATAATGTTGTTCCCTTGTCCCTTTTCCGTTTCTTCGAAAAGTAACGGGCAAAGAAAAAAATAAAACCAACCGACGGTGCGTTTTCAGTTTCTTATACCTTGAGAACTAGGTTATTTTAGTCTCGCAAGAATTGACTGCTTCATAACAGTAAGTCTCACTGTTAAAAAACAAAACAAAAACGGTAGTTTGAGTTAAAAAAAAAAAAGGGTGCATGGGCGCATATGTTAGAAGACAACGTAATAGAAAAGTAGTCCACCGTTGGATTCATTTTTATCAACAAGTAAAGGAAGACGATGGTGCAAATTTGTGACGCCGTTCATTCCTTCACAATCGTTTCTTCAATGCCTTTATGGTGTGATTCTGTGACCCCATGGCCGCCTAGTTATAGCGTAATTACTGAAGCTAGTTTCCCCTTGTCTTTATAAGCTATCAGTGACTGTATAGCTTATTAATTAAAATAACACGCTGGTGTGTGGATTGACACGATTGTAACATTTCCCTTGGCATCACCCCGGAAAGTTTGGCGCCCTTTGTTTGCCGAAAGACTAAATACCTCACCGCACGGGCCCCCTTTGCGCACAAGTGAACACATATTATAAACTTACAAAACAGTGTACTGACAAATAGTGTAAGGCTTTTTTAAAGAAACGTAGACCCTTACTTTCTGTTTGAATCTGTTTTCGTTGTTGTTAGCGCCAGCGCCACGATATGCACTGTTTCATGCATGGGTGGCATAGTAAAGTTAGCTGAAAAACGTTTACTTAAACAAAACATTAATGTAGCGCTGGTGGCAAGGTTCATTTTTCAGATGACCAACTTCACCAGCCACAAAAACTGAACCTATACCTCTTATTAAATTGAAAATGACATAATGAGTGTTCATTATTTACAACGTAACAAACAAGATAAAGCAAGCAATCGATAACTATCTCACCGCGTATACTGCAGGATTGACAAGAAAATTTAAGAACTTTTCACTAATTTGGCCATAGAATACGGCGAAAAAAGAATTTTATATTTCTGAAATATCACAATGTTGTCACATTTTGGCAACAACGAACACATGGCTTATAGGAATGTAACAACCCACGTAAAAAAAAAAAAAAAACACTTTACGCTCGAAATTTTGGCAATTAGTTTGCTTAATATTAGGTCACAACCAATGAGAAGTACAGTTGCCTGGTGGAGCGTCACAAACGGCAGTGACATTCCAGTTGAGCCTAACCTAACCTAACCTATGTTAGGTTACAGAAGCTGGTTATACTCAGAACTAAGAGTGTCACTTGGTGGGCAAAACGCAGACATAACAAGATTATTTTTAAATACACCTTTGAAACTCAGTGCCCAAAATCCTAGCCCCCAGCGATAAAAATGGGAAATAATGATATCAAACCCAGGTTCTTGTCAAGAGAAGGGCTGCGCATAAAATTTTTTTTTTTTGTATTTTATAACACTTTAGGCATCGGTGTTCTTGGAGCTTCAAAACTCTGCATTTCTGACGTTTTAGAACTACGATATCTGCCAAGGTTTCTGAAGAAACAACCAAAAAAACGGAATTTTGCAAAAAACGCAGCCCCAAAAGCTGTGTCATGGCGTCAGATTAAACAAACATGGCGACGCCCATGGAACACAGCAGGCATTGGTCTTTAAAAGCTGGGATACCCATAACCGTCTTCACGTAAATATCAAATTACTGTAACAAATGTCAATGCCAGTTTGTTTTCATTTTCTTTTGTTTCTAGAAAATATGACTGCATCACCTTGTTGAACCGCATAAGAACGATGCCAATTGTAGTATCAATAAGTTTGTTGTTACGAGCCGTATTATATTCTACGTAATGTTGTTCCTCTGCTGCAATGGCAAAATGCATGACCTGCGTAACCAGCGAATGATTAAGTGGGTCAAAGAGACTGCACAACCTAAGTTTGCTCATGTGCGAGGAGCACCCTGCAGTATTGCGGAGACAACAGCAAATATGATGTTCTTACATTTTTTCTTAAAAGAAATTTGCACGTTGTCGTTGGCATGACAAAAAGTATAATATTTTTAATAGCACACACAAGCCGCGTGATTGAGGTCGAAGGCATTCAACAAAGTGGAATATGACGTGCGTTCACCGCTTGTTTCTTGTATACTCCGTTTCAGCTTCGGATGGAGAAGAGCGGATGCTACGACCCATCCGACCAATCCAGTGATGTGAACGTATCACGTCACTACGCACGCTGCGCTTTTCTGTCACGTGACAATCACGCGGCATCGTACTGGCGTAGATGGCTCGTTACGTCCGCTGCTGTCAGTCGTAAGGTGTGACCCAGGAAGCACTCTAAGAGTTACGGTGCGTCCATTTTTACGCAAAACTCTTGAGACAGCCAATCACTCTAATCTACAAGGAGAGCTCGATAGGTGACGCGGTATAACATTTTTTTACCTAAAAAGAGGCAGCCTACGCTGCGAGACTGAGTATGGCGTTTTACGTGCTTATACGACATGCTCAGACTGTCCCTTTTAGTTGAAGACATGCGTTCAGCCTCGCCTCACGCCGAGGGCTTCCTGCGTAAACTTGCAACGATTGGATCTCTTATGTGCTGTGCGTGCAAGATTGAAGGAATTGTATATTTTAGGGTGCAGTCGTTGGTGTCGTTAGCGCAAACTCGAATGCGTTGCACGACCGGCCAGGGTTCATATCCCACTCATTGCCCAGTGCAAACTACCATTCCCTACTATCGCTTTCTGCTGCCACATAAACAAAACCTGCCCCTCCCCCCCCCCCAAAAAAAAAGAAACAGTAAAACAAAGACACAATAAAACAAAGGCGCAACGAGGGCAGCGTTAACGATGAGCGGACGAGTCGTCGCGCTCTCAGTCACGTCGCGCCGCCACTGACGAGAGTCGTGTTTCTGCCCGCCAAGCCATTGTTGGGTGCGTTTCATCAGCCCCAAGCTTGCCCTGCCTCTCTCTCCCCTCTTTCCCAGCGCCGACTGCGTGCGAGTTCACGGGGTCGATACCTCAGGCTAATGATGCACCTAATGGTATCCGATAGCAGGCTTTCAAGAGGCGTACCGAAGGAAGAAAAAACAAAGCAGCTATATTATTGCCCACGTTCTGGGCGATACACTTGTGCGCAGTAATGAGCTAAAAAGCTGGCGGTCATCTATTCATTCCTCCCTTTCCTCCCCATCTCTCCGCCTCCCTCGCGCGTCCCGAAGGGTGAAATATGAACGACCACGCGTGCCACGAAAAGTTTCGTTTGCAGGTATGGAGGTGAAGTGCGCTGGTCGGGTAGTTCGCGGCCTTGCGGGATCTGGGAGTGAAAGCCTTGACAACATGTACTAATGATTTTCGAAGAGGGCGCCAGCGTGTCTATGACCCGGCCGTTATGAAATCGGGGGCAAAACAACAACGAAGAGCGATCTATTAACATGATGTAGTATTGGGGGCTTTCAGATTGCAGACGGTAATTGTTTTTTAAATACTTACTTTTTTTATAACCAACAGACACACACACACACAAAAGCTAAATCTGGATACGTAAGTACCGCACAGCATCTCACAAGAAGCACCGCCGATTGAGCACTCAGAAATAAAATATATTCTTATTTGCGTAATAGGGGGCAAGCAGGGGTGTGTGATTTAAAACCGAAGGCTCCTTTAAGTTCGCGGCGACAGTTTCGTCATAGGGTCAAAACAAATATTTTTATGCCGATAAGGAAAATAAAGTTGGCTATTTCTGGGCGCCTTTATTGCGTTTTTATGAGTTTTCGGTTTCACTTGTATCGAAATAATGCCCCGCTTCAAAAAATACTGAAATTGTACATAAAAACAAAAGAAACCCCATGCTCTGAATTGCGAAAGCTAGCACTAGAGCAACTCCTCATAGATAGAAAGTCATTTTGACATTATAAAAGCGAGTGAATGGCTGTGACCGCAGGATTCAAATACCTTCATGTTTGTTTTTGAAAAAATTGTAGCTCGAGAGTATGGTACAGGTCAACGCGCTGTTTCCAAACAAGCCCTGACGAGGTGTGGGCAAACGCGCAGTTTCCGCACGAGGTGTGGGCACTGCGCATGCGCAGAAACCAGATTCGCGTCAGGTGGAGCTTCTACGCATGCTCCCGGCCAATAGCAGCGCCACTTCAGCGCTATTGGCCAACACGCGGCGTGATGTCAGCGCTGCGTGTTGGTCTATAAGAGCACGCGCGTATTTCAATGCTGATATACTACAAATAAAACATAGTACCGGCGGTGAGTTTATAAAAAGAAAATGATTTTCGAGCTTTCTTTCTTCGTCACACGCCAAATCATTTTGAGGTGTTCTGCGTTGAACTGTTGCTACGATCTATTCAGGTAGCTCCTCGATCCTTGGCAACAGGAAGCACAGTAGTTTGTTTACTTCGTGAGTTATGAGGGCGGAGAAGAACTACGAATTGTTATCGTGAGCACTGGTCTGGTCAAAAATTTCAAAGCGTGCTCGTCTTTCGTCAGTACAGGCAGCGCGTGCCGAGAATATGCGAGATCTGCAACCACATCACCCGCAGCTTGCGGTGCTTGTTCGCTTCAGAATTCGCGCACCCTGCTCCGAGCCTCTAAACGTAAAACTGATGCTTACGCCTAAACTATACTTTGGGTATAACAAAATCATAAAGAACCGGCGACTGTAACTGTTTCTGGGTGTTCTTTCCAAGCCTCGTAATGTAAGAACTGTAGCGCAGCGCTGTATCTGAAGGTGAATAATATGCACATGAGGAGTTCCACCGGCTGCTTCAGCGAAACATATGAGCCTCATTTTCCCTGTAAAGAGACACTAAAAAAAAAAAAATTGTAAAGGGTGTAGATTGGACACATATTTCTTTTCAGAAATTTCGAGCAAAAAATATTATTGCGCAATACTTACGCCGTTAGGTGTAACTTAGATAGTAGTCACGGCCCGCTTTAAGCCCGGCCCACAGATTAGTGGTGCCGGCCATTACTACTGGATTGGCTTGGCTGCTCAGCCGAAGCCTCGTGAATGCCGCGACGTTCAGTGTCTAGTCTGACACCTCCTGCTAGTCGTGCGATCAGACGCGCGGCAGCCTCCGGCATTGTCTGCTCTTCCACCACCTTTCATCGTCGTCTGCAACGCCCGTTAGACTCGAACCATTAAAGCGGCGGGTGAGCGTCTGTCATCGCCTGCTTCCGTCTGTGAAACCGCCTCCGTCTAAAAGCATGTAATCGCTGGCAAGAAGAAAACATGAAAGCGCCGTTCTAACGTTCCATCCCACAGGAGCCAAGTTCTAATACAGCGTTTGTCAGCGTCTGTCGATGTGAGGTAAAACGAGACCGAAAGGACTAAACAAATATTTAAAAGATTGATATGCAGTCGTTTCAAATTTCCTGTTTTTGATATGTCTTTTTTTTTTTTTCTTTGCATGGCATTCGCAGGCGAGGTGGATGAGCGCCATGGCCCACAATCAAAATGCTACCTAAACATATTCGCTTTTGCAAGCTAGGCGCGATGCAAAACTTGAGAGTCACTTTCCTTTCGAACGTAATGACGGGAACATACCTGGACAAACTTGACGCGAGGCGAGCGCCCGATGGCCTCCAGCCAAGTGACTCGCAAATTCTTACCTATGTAGGCGCCTTCTCGGTATTCAAATAATTTTAGCAATCACAACGATTGCACAATTCACAAAGCAGCGGAGTCGCTTTTGCGGGAACCAACATATGTATTCAACATCAACAAGCTCAAACGAACAAATCAAGCCAGATCAAGAAAAATAGCTGACGGGCGAAACTAGGCTTATACCACTCCCGCTACAAAACCAAACACCCGCACAGCGTTTCCGAAGGCGCGTACTTGCGACAGTTGTTTGCTGTAAACTAGGTCGGTTGGGGAGATCTTCCTCTAAACACCTCGGTGAACGCCCAAAACGACTCGCACTCATAGAAATATACGAGCTCAACGAGCTACACTTGTTGAGCATGCACTGAAGCCTATTCTAGCATGGCTTGGTCGCGGATCGAGCTTGTTTCGCTATGGAGGCAAGTAGCACCACCGGCGGCCAGTGCTTGATACCAGCAAGTGCATTGAACCCTATGGGAAAAAAGTCAAAAAGTAAATTTTCTCATTTGTATTACATTTTTCACGACCAAACTTCGACAAAGTTTGCTAAGAATGCTCAAAACGTTTTGTGTTGTGATGTTAATATTTCCTACTCAAAACCGTTAGGGGAAAACTACTTTTCTATCCCCCTTTGATTTCCTCCATGGGCGAAACGAGCAGACAATGGGAGCCACGTCGTCATGCAGGGAGCCAGAAAGGTTTGCTTATATGTTTACTTTTTATATTTTTACTGACGAAGGATGGCGGGTTGTGTTTGAGACATCACTTTTATTGCCACTAAGCGTGCGGAACGGCGTAAGCAGCAGATCATGTGGCCGTGTGTCTTGATACAGCTTGCACGGTGCACATGCCACCTTGGTTATGATTGTTATTCTTCCTGTCGCTTCTACGTACGGTTCAGTTCATTAATTATATGAATCCAATGTCAGCAGATAAGAGTGATTGGCATGCTCTTGGTGTAAGTAATAACGTTCTCAACAGCTACTGACGGCTTCAAAATCTGAAAAGTTTCTTAGTAAGACACTTCGCACAAGAATAATAAAATTAATTTTTATTTATTCCTCACATATGCTTACATGTATTGCCTGGTGTCAAGCAATGACCACCGGTGGTGCCACCGTCGGGCTCCCAACCCGCGATCCAGTCAGGGTTGTAAACTACCTAGCTACAAGTACCACCAGGTCGGTAACTAGGTACTTTCATTGTACCTAAGGTGCAAACCTAGGCACTTTCGTTTTGATTTATTTGTACCTGTATTGCAGGTACATTTTCCAATACTATTTAACTGAATGAAGTTACTTTTTGCAGGTATTTTTGTTTGCTTTAGCTAGGGTTCGGCGTCCCCGCAGGGGACGCCGAACCCTAGCTAAAGTAAACGTAAAAGCTAAGTAAAGTAAACCGCGAACCCCGAGCTATGTGGGTTTACCCACCCACGCCTGGCTGTGTGTGGCTTAACCCGTGTCCGGGGAAAAGGGGACCCTGGTGGTTGAGCTGAGCCCGGGGTTTGTTTGGACCCTTCGGGGCCCCCCGGCCGAGGCAATACACCGCTTCGGCCCCTGCTTCTCGTAGACGGGTGTCCTGGCTTGGCCCGACCAGGATGATTCAGCCAGTCGCCTCTTCTATCCTCTTCTTCCCTCTTTCACTTTTCCTCCCACCTCTTTCTCTTTTCTTATACACTCTCTTCCTTCCTTTTTCACCTTCTTAGGCGGCAAGGGCCAACCTTGAGTGGAAACAGGACCTGTCCCTGCAACCACACTAGGGTATAGTGCGCGGGCAGCACTGGTAGAGTAATTGTGTCAGCCAAGCCCATCTTGCTATGGCACATTACCTACCCCCTTGTTGGGCTCCGTGGTGGGCGGTGCACCCGGGCCCTGAATTTTCCTCCCATCTCTTATGGGTCTGCACAAAAAATTTTTTCTTGATCGACCCCCGAAAAGGGGTCGCACCGAAGTTTCTACCTCGCACGAGACACACACTACTCCACCTAGATTCCTAAAATTCTTGGTACTCCACTCTGAAAGCGACAAACAACTCTCGAAAATGTCACCATTTCTTGTTGCAAAGGTCCTAGAGGGTGTGATTGGAAAGAACTTTAAGGCTAAGAAACTGGCATCTGGCGATTTGCTTGTAGAAATTAAGACCAGCCACCAGAGTTCTGCGCTCCTTGCACTCAACTGTGTGTCGGACTACAAAGTTACAGTGACACGCCACAAGACATTGCACACCATCCAAGGAGTCATCTCGGAGGACGACCTTCTGGACACGTCTGAGAGCGAAGTAGTGGAAGGCCTTTCTGAGCAGGGGGTTGTAGCTGCAAGGCGCATCTCCTTGCGTCGTGACGGCCAAGAGCTGAAGACTAGGCACATTGTGCTTACCTTTGAGTTTACTACACTTCCTGAGTCTGTGAAAGCGGGATACCTCTACTGCAGAGTTCGTCCTTACATTCCGAACCCCAGAAGGTGCTTTAACTGCCAACGATTTGGACACGGTTCACAGAACTGCCGCGGCAAAGCGACATGTGCTAAGTGTGGCAAAACCGACCATGCAGCAGACTCTTGTTCCAACGACACACTCTGTGTAAACTGCAAAGAGCCCCACCCTGCTTACTCCAGATCGTGTAAGACATGGAAAGATGAAAAAGAAATTCTTACACTTAAAGTGAAAGAAAACCTTTCATACCCAGAGGCGCGTCACCGCTTCGCGTTTTTGCGCAAGGGCGGCTTTGCACAGGTGGTGCAGCGGGGACCTGCACCACTGAAGGTTGCGGTGGCAACCCAGACGTCCTTCCCGGATGCTAGGAAGCCACTGCAGTCCCCAACACCCCAGCTGAAGCTTCAGCTTCCTGGGCGTTCACTCTCGTCTGGTAGGCCTACATCCCCCTCCAGCGAGAGTTGTACCACTTCCACGGGGCAGTAACCTGTCCCCTCTTATGTAGAGGGCTCACAGGCTGTTTCTCCTACCCAAGATGGGTCGGCTGTGTCCGCACCTATCAGTGCTTCGCGGTCTCCTTCCAAGGAGAAGGGACCACGCTCCCGACCGAATTCTTCGGAGGGAGCGTCCTCATCCAAGGAGCGGCACGATTCTTGTGCCACTCCTCCAGCACCCAAGGGGCAGGAGCAGGTGGGCTTGGGCGACTGCCTGCCCAGTACCTCTGCTCCTCCGGCTGGTGGAGGTAGGGGCCGGGGTTTTCTTCCCCGTGCCCAGAACCTCTCTAAACCGGCTAGAACAGCCTCCGCCCAGGCGGCAGAACCAATGGAGGAGGGTGCCGAACCATCCACTCCTGCGTCTGACCCAGACGACATGGAGTGGCAGGTCCGCAAGGCCAAGCACAAGAGCAAAAAACCGATTGTTCCACCAAAGTGACAATTATACTCTACAAGGCTGGTATTATCTTTCAACAGGAACATCATCCTACATCCTCAGTCACTACACCAACCTCACGACACCAAGATATCTTGCTCATTTCCATTGCTCCACCTACTCCTAGGGTTCAGCCAAGAGAGAGGAGTAACGGCGACTCCCTCGCCAGTGGCCTCGGCCCGAAGTCTCGGCGCCCTTGGAGGTCGGAGAGGTCAGTTCCATATAGACCAACCAGAGGACTACTGGCGACTCCCTCGCCTGGGGCTTTATTTTTAATTGCTTTTCCCCAAAGGTTCGGTCGGAGCTGCCTTCTTGCAGACTCATTAAATCATCATTCATGTCCTTTTCACATTTTACTAAATTCACCTCCTATGACTGGCTTAGTTTTGCTCTAGCTACCATTACACGAAGCTTGTGACTTTCTGGTGAAAAGCTAACTGCCTAACATTAATCATGTCTGTTTTTTTACAATGGAACTGTCGTGGACTTTTTTCCAATTATGACGACATCACCTTTTTATTAAATGAACACCGCCCTGCTGCCTTTTGTTTGCAGGAGACGCACCTTAAGGAAAGTCACTCAAATGTGCTTAGACACTTCAAAGTCTTCAGGAAAGATAGGTTAAACGCCTCTGTGGCTTCCGGTGGTGTTGCAGTGGTTTTCCAACGCATGGTCCCGTCCACTGAAGTGGCTTTGCAAACCTCTCTCGAGGCCGTCGCTGTCCGTATGCTGCTGGACCGCGTGATTACCGTCTGCTCAGTGTACATCTCCCCGGGATATCAGCTGCAGTATGAGGAGCTAGATAATCTAATTAGCCAGCTTCCGGTGCCTTACATCATTTTAGGTGATTTCAATGCACACAATCCTTTGTGGGGAAGCTGTAGAAGAGATTCTCGAGGGGCACTCATTGAACGGTTTGTTCTTTCGACAGGATTGTGTCTGCTCAACACAAAAGAAGCCACTTATTTTAGTTCAGCAACTTGTAGTTTTACTTTCATTGATCTTTCATTTTGTCATCCTTCATTGTACCCTTTGCTTTTATGGAAGGTCATCCAAAATCCTTATGGGAGTGACCACTTTCCACTCATTTTAGAGTTCAACCATCCTCCTGCTGGTCTTTTAACACGCACCCCTCGTTGGAAGCTTGAAAAGGCTGACTGGTCAATCTTTACAGAAGCCTCACTTATAGCATGTTCATCCCTTGATGATCTTTCCATCGACAACGTCACTGAGCACATTACTCAGCACATCTTGCAGGCCGCTATGCTTGCCATTCCCATGACGTCCTCACATCTTCCAAAAAGGCCAAAACCGTGGTGGAACGAAGACTGCCGCCAGGCAAAGAAAGAACAAAATCATGCATGGGGTATTCTCAGGCGCTATCCCACGGCCAATAACCTGATCGGTTTTAAGAAAAAACGAGCGCAAGCGAGGTATATCCGACGGCGAGCCAAGCGGCAAAGCTTTAGAGGGTATGCTTCCTCAATTAATAGCAGTGCATCCTCGAAGGAAGTTTGGGACCGTGTGCATAAAATTGAAGGCTTCTACCGGGTATTTTCTGTCCCACTCCTGAACCACAACGGAGTATGCCCTGCCAGCCTAGAAGAACAGGCGAATGTCCTTGGTGAGCATTTCAAATTCGTTTCAAGTTCTCAACATTACACTCCGTCATTTTAGAGACACAAGCTACAGGCAGAGAAAAAGGCAGTTCCTTTGTCAGGTGGCTTGCAGGAGCCCTATAATTCATTATTTACACTTTTTGAACTACAGCGGGTACTCCATTCGTCCAAACAGACGGCTCCTGGGCCAGACGGTATTCATTACAAAATGCTTCAGCACCTCCATCCATCAACTCTTGAGCTTGTATTATATTTGTTCAACCGCATTTGGCTTGAAGGTTGCTTCCCCTCATCTTGGAAGGTGGCTGTCATAATTCGCCTGTTGAAGCCAGGAAAGGATCCTACCTGTCTATCTAGCTTTAGGCCGATAGCTCTCACGAGTTGTTTTTCAAAGACACTAGAAAGGATGATAAATAAAAGACATATTTTATTTAGAAAGAAGCAAGCTACTTGACCGTTACCAGTGTGGATTTCGCTCAGCTCGATCGACGGTTGACCATCTGGTCCGCTTTGAGACTGCTGTGCGAGAGGCCTTTGTAAATAGACAGCATTGCTTCTCTGTCTTTTTTGACTTGGAAAAGGCATTTGATACAACTTTGCGCCACGGCATATTGCAGGATTTGTTGAACATTGGTCTTCGGGGCAGAATGCTAGGTGCCATCCATAGTTACCTCCGGGATCGCACTTTTCGTGTGAAGCTTGGGGCAACTCTTTCTAAAGAATTCTCGCAAGAAAATGGAGTCCCACAAGGCAGTGTGCTTAGCGTGACACTTTTTATCGTAAAAATGAATTCAATTTCTCGTATTATACCGCCATTTGTTCAGTACTCGCTCTATGTTGATGATGTACAAATTTCAGTCTCATCTTGTAATCCGTCCATCTGTGAACGTCGACTTCAACTTGCAATCAACAATTTGGTCAAATGGGCGGATGTAAATGGTTTTAGGTTTTCTCCTGAGAAAACTGTTTGTGTGTGCTTCTCTCATCGCCGCGGAATTTTACTTGAGCCTTCCTTAACTATGTATGAAGTCCCTATTGCAGTAAAGAACGAACACAAGTTTTTAGGTCTTATATTTGACTCAAAAATGACATTTGTTCCACACGTTAAGAGCCTCAAAATGAAATGTGTAAAATCACTTAATATACTAAAGGTCTTTTCGCACGTATCCTGGGGGGCTGATCGGTGTTGTTTATTGCGCATCTACCGCTCAGTCGTACGCTCCCGACTTGATTATGGCTGTATTGTGTACGGCTCCGCACGGGCATCGGTTCTCAAGATGCTGGACTCCATTCATCATCAGGGGCTCCGACTTTCCACTGGTGCCTTTCGCACATCTCCAATACTCAGCCTATATGTAGAGGCAAATGAGCCCTCACTGGAGAAAAGGAGGTTTGAATTAGGCTTCATGTACTCTCTGCGAATTAGGTCTGTTCCTGGTCACCCGACCCTGGACTGCATAGAACAAGTACACTATGAGCAGACTTTCATAAACAAGCCTTCATTTGTTCCACCTCTCGCCATGAGAATTCGTTCTTCTGCTGAGTCCGTAGGGCTGGATGTGCTACCCTCAGTTGTGCAGCCCTTGAACTCAGTAGCTCCTTGGGACCTCATGCCCCTCCACTGTGAGTTGAAATTAACAAAATACAACAAGAAAGAGACCCCTAATGAAGTTCTGAGACAAGAATGCTTCGAACTCCAGGACCAGTACCGAGACTTCACCAGTTTCTGCACTGACGGGAGCAAAACTGATTCCTATGTAGGCTGCTCAGTGGTAGGGCCTTCCGTGAAGTGTGTCCAGAGAATTAACAATAATGCCTGTATTCTTTCCGCATAGCTTTACGGCTTACTCCTTGCCATAGACCACATTCTTAAAAAGAAGATCCGTAAGTCAATTGTTTACACTGACTCACTTAGTGCTTTACGAGCTCTGGACACAATGGGGGATGTTTAAAATCCACTTGTTCTAGAAATAAGGAACCGGTTACATTCAGCATCAAAAAGGAAGAAAGAAATAACATTGTGCTGGGTACCTTCCCATGTAGGAATTCCTGGGAATGAGGATGCTGACCGTGCAGCGAGCACTGCTAAGGATCGACAAATGGATCTGCACAAGATACCCTACAGAGATTATAGACATGCCCTGAAAAAATCTACAAAGTGCAAGTGGCAAGAGGAGTGGAACCAAGAAATGAACAATAAGTTGCATGCCATAAAATCTTTAATTCAAGAATGGGACAGTGCACGTCATCGTGAGCGATTTTATGAGGTGATATTATGTCGACTCTGAATCGGTCATACACGTCTTACCCATGGGCACCTTTTGCGAGGGGAGGATGCTCCAGAGTGTGAACATTGTCACATACCATTAAGCATCCTGCACATATTACTTGTATGCCCTTTGTATGACCAAGAGCGCCACAGACACTTTGCTAAGGTTTACCAAGAGCATACACCATTACATCTCGCCATTTTATTCAGCGATGAGCCATTGATTCCACACAAGTGTGGAATCAATGGTATTCTTTATGAGTTTTAGCATAGAAGGTAAATTTTATGATTTTTTTTAAATATTTGTTTTAGTTTTGACATACTGGTGCGAGATGGCATGCCTCGACTTTGCTTGGCAGGTCGGGTGGTGATTCCTTCCATATATATCATCCCTTCTGCTTTCATTATATGTGCTTAACCGTGGTACACTTAGTTCCTCCAACTGCAACTTTGGGCTTTACACGACCATGTACTTTTTCTTTTTCTAAATATATATATGATCAGTATATTTGCTCATTTCAAGACGACTCTTTCAAACCAGTCTTGATTTTGGGATTTTGGAATTTTGGCCTCTAGAATGAAACTGGTTTCTCGAAGAAGTTTTGATCTTTTCTACGTATTCTTTCCCATTTCTGTTTTGTTCCACGATGTTAGCTCCTATTGTGCGCGATTAACGGACTTTTTTTTTTTATCACTTTAACACCTTTTGCATTAAGACGCAGCACCCAGCCACAGAAGCAGACGGACGGCGCGAAAAGGAGAGGACACCGGCGGATTGTAGGACCGTATAGCAGGACGGTGAGGAGAGGGGCGGGAAAGAAGGGCGACATTGTGATCGACGCGCGAACCTACGCTTTGAAAATACATGAAGGCCGATACGCCACGTGTCACAAAATTTTGAAACAAATCCGCCGTGTCCCCGAAAGTTGGTCTTGAGGCGAAGTTAATCACGGTTGTTGCCAAGGGCGGGGAATCCTTTGAAGTTACTGCCTTAAATTACAGATTAATACATTCCCCCTCGTCATCATCAGATACCGCTGCATTTCCATCTACCAAGTGAGTTGGGTCACTTGTGCCCCGCTATTGCTTCCCCGTCAACGCCGCTTCGTAGGCACGAGACGCTCGCGCGAGAAAAGCTTCGACGTGCCTCTGGAGCGTTTTGCCCGTGACCCGAAGCTTTGGGAGGACCTTTGCTCTCCTGGTCGGGAAGCTCTGATCACCGGGAGAAGCTAGAGGGGGGCAGGTATATATGTTTCGTTCGATTAGCCGCTGGACCAGCGAGGCGATCCGGCCCGCACTCTTCGACGAAATTGGCGACATTCGTTGGCAGCCTCTTCACTCGTAATGGGAGCGGAGAGCCAATGCTTTCGGACCCTGACTGACCGGATCGGCGACGGAAGGAGTGGCGAGGATAGTACGAACGACGGAGTGCCACGATTTTAGAGTGTTTCCGACTGCTCCATCGGATTCACGTGGATTACGGGCCGCGTTTGTGCTCCGAGGAGGTCGCCAAAGCGTCGATTGTCCGCAAGCGTCCTCCGTCTCTCCGCACGCTTTCCATCCTCCTCGCCACGTGAAAACACCACGCACGCGCGCTTGCGACCAGTCTCCGCAGGAGGCGTCCGCCACAAAATTGAAAACGCTCCCTCCCTATGGTTTGGCTTGCTCGTCTCTCTGAAATCCAGGCTCTCTAGCGGGGCAAAGTGCGACGGACAGGTTAATGAGCCAGAAAAGAGGACAATCTCGAACCTGCTACAGTTTTGTTTCACCTTAAGATAGGCCGCAGTGAACGCTACGACTCAACGAAGCCAATCGAGCGCCGTGCCTGTCTCACGTGACCGTCGGAAAGGGGTGTAGCGACGCTCGGGGAAAGTCGTCACGTGACAAGCTGTCGCAACGCTGGATTGGCCGGGATGGCTCGTAGCGCCCATCGCGGTCCATCACAGAGTGAAACATAGTACAGTGGTGTCAAGCCTCTTCCGCCTCGCGGCCTCACCGCTTCGAGCACCCACTCCGGGAAAAGAAGCAAAGAGCTGGAAGCAAGACGGACGTGAAAACGCGCTGGTCAGTACGCCCTGCTCATTGTTTTCTTTCCTTTTGTTTCGTTGAGGCCGAAGGGGAAGATTGGCAAAACGTCTGAAAGGACACAGCCTGAATGAAGAGAGAAAATAAAGCAGCGAAAAAAGGAAGAAGTGAGTTGCGAATGGTGTACAATCGTCGAATGGTTGTCAGGAAGGGCGGGAACTAGACGCCACTGAAAGAAAGCTTGATATCCTTTTTGATTTCTCTCATTTGTTTCTCTTACGATCGCGTTGGAGCGTGTACGCGTGTCCTCGTTATCATCTCCGAGAGGAGCACTGACGTTGAGTGACAGAAAATGAGACAAGAAAATGAAGAAAAAGAAAAAAAAGAAGGCAAAACGGATGCTGAACGCTACCGTCGCTCAAATTTCGGGCTGGTGAGTCTGGAGTCTTCGGCACTTGGTTCACGCTCGCACACGTTTCACGGAACGTTCATTTTCTTTCTCACGCTCTCTCTCTCTCTGCGTAGAAACAAATAAAAAAACAAAACAAAACAAAACACAAAAAAACAACGAGTTGAAAGGAGGCGGAACGTGCTCGCCGATGCGTTTGGCTCTCATCACGGTTCTTGAGTTCGTGCCCTTCCACATTCCCGAGTTTTGCGTTTTTCTTGATTGAATAATGTAATATAGTTCACCCGTTCAATATACTTGCTTTTTCCTCTGACCCGCGGAAGTTCAAGCGTAACTGCCCGCTGGGGCAGCAACAATGGCGTTCCACACTCCAGGTATGCGCCTCTGTAAGACACCTTCGGTCAGAGCTACGAAAAAAAGTCGAAATAAGTTAATAAACGTTGGGTAAAAAAAAATTAAATTCTTGCGTACTTTCTTACAGTCCCGTCAAATATCCTTTCGCTCCCCCTGAAACGTGGGACTTGAGGGCGACAGCCATTCTCCTCGAAATGGGTGCTTGCGAAGCGTTCCTGGCTCAAGGGATCAAGCAGAAGGTAAAAGGATGAGAGACTAGACGAATGTGATGTAAAGTAAGTTGGAAGAAGACACATTGATGAAGAAAAAAACGAGACAAGCGGCTGAAGCCTGATAGCTTTATAAGCTACGTGATCAGGGGCGTAGGTACAACATAAACCGTCGTTTCAATAGCGACGCATGCCAGGATCGATTACGCGGAGAAATGTGTCAACATATCGGCGGGAACCACACCTTCTTCTTGCCTCGTTTGGCACTTCCGAGCCACCGCTGCTGCTATGCTCCGTTCGCCGCCAAGCTGACAGGATGATGGGAGCTACGGGATGTCCAGACCGATGAACCGCCTCCCTTTTATCAGCCGACCCCGCTCTTCGCGCCTGCGTATGTGGGAGCTTGGTCACGAGTAGAAAACTACCCGTATGACTGGTCCAACGAGCATGTAGCTTCGCACTTGGTGTCAGCTTCGTGATGAAGGAAGTCTATAGAGGCGATCTCCATGACGATGTACTTTGTTTCCGCTGTCTGCTCCCAAAATCCTGCTAAAAAGGAAAAAAAAAAAGATATATTTTCCTTTTTACTTGTAAAAGGTTCAAAAGGCGGCTTTTTTTTTTTTTTCATGCGTCTTGAGGTTGTTTTTGTAACATTAACAAAAAGAAGAAGAAGAAAAAAAAATGGGATTAAAAGGAAAGTGTCTGCTCTTGGTCGGTCGCTTTAGTATATAGACACTGTGTGACAACTGAGAGTAACCTACGAGCCGAAGCTTTTAGATCATGAAGGTTCCTCCATAGCAACAGGAGCAACTTCTAGAGGAATAAGCCGAGGCGTGGTAGATATCTTGTTAATAGAGGTTGGGGTTAAATGAATACGAGGTAGTTAAAAAAATGTATTGAAAATCAAAAGAGCTGAATGATAACTTGTTATATACACTGGCTTATTTTCTTGATTGCTGTCACTTCCTTCGCACTATTGCGAGTTACGTGTTGTTTATTTCACAGATTATCAAAATTCAATATTTTTTGTGCACTTATTAAGGAAAGCTACTGTTTTCTTTTTTTTTTTCGGAACCATACGCAAGAAGATTGTTACGCCCGATATCTACTATGGGCGAGCGGATGTGGCGTGCATGGGTTTAGACACCATGTAGGTTTTAAACAAGCATGAAATTTTTTCTGTGCAATTGCAAGCTTACGACACACAATTTTGAGTACATATATTGCACGTGTTAACTTGCATGCTTTGGGCTCCAGCTCAACCTACCAAAATACAGACATAAGCTACGCCACTAGGAGCATGGCAGTGTCAGAATGCTCGACTTACAATCAGGTACGCGCATAAAGTTCTAAGAGTGAACCTATGTAACGCACGCAGGTACTGTACATGCAAAGCCTTGACAAGGATAGGCTGAGTGTTCATTGGCGTAATGGGCTTTGCCATGCTGTTGTATAGTGTTAGCAAGCTCATGCCGAGGTTCTACAGAGCTTTACTGAAAGTGCCGCGAAGCAATCTTGGAACTTTCCACTATTATGGCATTTAAATGCTTTGTTCACGGTTTAGAACACCAGAGTGTGACAGAGATGCTAGGATGTTTTCGGTTCGGAAGCTCAAACCGGAACTGTCACCTGACTGTGAGGGTCTACCTAAGTTCATTGCCGAACAATATACTTAAATACCTTCACCGCTCCTCACGTATCTATTTATTTTATCTATATATTATGGGGTTTACCTCTCTTGTTGTTGACACGGCTTTCCGGGCCATAAACCTGCTCATGTAATTCAATAAAAAAAATCCCCCTTACGCTCATATCATATCCATATATAGTTGCCCCATCCTAGAGGCGTCCCTTAAATTGGGTCACTTATAGCTGCAATTTTAACCAATCAGTACACACACCACGAAATAAAACTAAGCCACCAAAACATAACATTACATGAAAAATAGTAGTGATTTTAAAAGCATTGGAAACATAAAAAGCACCCCGCAGTTCGGAAACACCAAAGGAAACCCCGCAATCACGGAACGACGTGAATCACATCAGAGCGAGTTACGCACTAAAAATATGTACGGCTTCTGTGAGATGCCCACCACAAATCAGAGCACAAACACAGAAAAGATAAAACAGTTAATCATGTTCAGTCGAGGTCCCAACTGGCGGGTATAGTCGTGCTCTTTTGAATACAAGCAGTTCAGCATCCATAATATCCTCAAAAGGTTTCAATAACGCAGGGCATCACCGGTCATTTACCGGGTCATTTTCGTGACCCTGCAGATACCTTGTGAGGCTTGCGTCAGTTTATACGTGAATACAAAGTCCTCATACCTCGCGGCACGTGGTGTCTGTCTACAGAACCTTTTTGACCGCAAGACCCCCTCGCCCAACCTGTCATACAAGCGCTTAGAGAAAGATAAAGCGGCGGCCAACGTCTTCAAACTTTGAAATTGGATCGTGGAAGGGCTTTCGGTGGAAAGCGACCCAAGGAAAGAAGGCAGGGGAAAGGATTTCGTAACGGACGCACGGCAACCATGCAGCTCTCACTCCCTGCGTTGCTGCCTTGGCTACTGGGAAAGTTTTCCCAACTTCAAAGTGACCTTTCTTGCCCGTTTCATCATCTGACCCCGATGAAAAGGAAAACAAAGCGAAAGCGGGGCGACGATCGGTTAGTTTACATAATATTCATTTTTCTCCGAACTTAGACGGAACAGCGTCCCCTCCTCTCCCTCCACTTAAAAAAAGAAAGAACGTTTATAGAGATCATGGTTCAGAGAGGGCCGATCACCTCGAAAGTGAAAACGAAAAACAAACAGCGTCAACTATCGTCTACCACGTTCCAGAAAAAGAATATAAAAATGAAATAAAGACAGTTTCAAATTCCTTACGTCGAGCGTGTTTTGCGTTTCTGAGAAAACGTGGCACATAAGGCTTTTCGTGTTTCTTTCTTTTTTTCTACAAAACTTTTTTGGGCGATTTGCTTTATGTCGATATAGCGATTTTGATGATTCAGTATACAAAACAACAAATGCACATCTACGCACACACACATACAGACACAAACACGCACACAAAATGAAACCGAACCTTCCTCCTTCAGTCCGGAAATCCGTCGCCGACGCGAAAACTCGGTCAAATCATGATTCGTTGTGAAAATCTCCTAGCTCTGGTACCAGGTCTGGCCAGAGCGCTTCTCAAAGGTGAAGGTTGGCGCCTTTAAAGCCGCAGTTCAACTGCTCACACATCACACAAAAGACACCGTGGTCGCTACAGACACGATGACATGATCATTTGCGGAAACACACCACGAGCATACTCGAAGCATACTTGCCTCATACGCAGCATGTCTGCAGACAGTTTTTGTAGGACCAACGTGAGAGGACCGGTCATATACCTGTAAGGAGGAAACACGTCCTCAGACGGTTTCTGCACACTGTCTTGTGTATGACGTGGTACCGGTGTGACCACTGCTTCATAAGGGAGTTTTGGGGAACCGTTTTTGCAATTACGATACGGTACGATAAGCCCTCCGGTACGAACTGCGCATGCGCGAGTCTTCTGCGGTGGCGCATGCGCAGTTCGTTCTGGAGGACCCATCGTACGGTATCGGATGTGCAAAAATGGTTCCCTAAAACGCTCTAATGTTCGTTCGGAATCGCGCTAGAGCTATACTGGTTTTCGTATACACATTCCGACTGTGTAGTTATATCAGCTTTTATTCACTCTGCATTCTTAGTGAGCGTCTTGACCATTACATACGATACTGACGCTCCAAATGAACTGTAGGGCACATACCTTTCTCTAATGCAAATTTTTTTTTTTCACAAAATTTGTGTATAGAATTGTATAAGACTTATATACCTTATTTTTGGTCAAGTATAGAAGTTAAGTGTGCAAATTTGTCGCAGGGGTTATATGCATTGTTCGATTCGTTGGCGAGAATGTTGAAACTGACTATACAGGCTTATTAATGCAGTTTCATCGCGCTTACCTTACGAAAATATAAATGCGCGACTTAGAGACGGAAAAATACGGTAATTGTACCAGGACCCTTGGGAAGACTCCATCAAGAAGTATGCAAAATATTCATAGCCAGCAGTAAAGTAAAATTAATTTCAATGTTTCTTTTTTTTTTTAACTGCTGGAATATTTGATAGCTTCGAACGGTTACGCGTTTTTATTTATTCCTTTTGTTGAATGTCACCGTGAAGTTTTCTCCCTTAAAGACCCTGCGGGGAATATTACATAAGGGGTGGGGTTACATCGACAATCAATCATGAGTGTCACAAGTCTTCGGAGTGAAACATGGATAGTCAAAAATTTCCATTAAGTTTGCTGGGCAGATGGAGGCAGCAATCTTGTTATTTTTCTTTTTCTATTAGAAGATTATACGAAAAAAAAAATGATGTTCAATACAGCTCTGATGACTTTATAGTAACTGAAATTCAGGAGCTGTAAGTTGCATAACGCGGTGCACTTGCGTCTGCTTTAGTGCAAATGGCTGCACTAGTCGATTCATTAGGCACGTGACGATTCTTCATTTACATCAAGGTAATGTTGTCCCCTGTGTAACCATGTAATCTCAGTGTCCTGTACTCCTCGCCATCTTTAATTTGCACGAGCTTGCTTGCACCTTTGCGCTTTGTTCGTTTCATACGAAGTGCGATAAAAAAAAGTCCGGAGACTAATTTTGTGGCGTAAAGAGAGAGGGCAGCACAGCCGTACGTGCGCAGCAGTCGAAGCCAGGGAGCTTTATATGTCCTTCTGCGAAAGGGAGTCGTTCTCTGAACATTTTGACCTGCGCTACGCGAGTTTTTCTGACCACGTGCACGAGTGAGTAACATTGTCTAACACTGTCTTTGTGGAACGGCCTCGATATTAAGCAACACCACCTAGAGTCAAGGCCGGAGCGCTTCTCCCGTGACGTCACCGCAGAGAGGCGATTGAGTCGGGCCGGGTACCTCGGGATCATACATGGGTAAATTACTTTCAAAATGTAATTTAATTACAATTACAATTACTTAGCTCCAAAAGTAGTTTAACTACAATTACAATTACTACTACGCAAAAGTAGTTCATTGCAATTACAAATTACTTTTTAAAAGTAATGCAATTACTTTACAATTACTTATTTCTGAGAGTTACCCCCCACATTGGGCCATATAACTGTAAACGAGTTATATGGCCGCTGTATAAATGTCACGCATTGTACTTTCCTTTTATGAAATTTGTTAAATGGAATATAGAACTTAATAGTTTGGAGTAATGAACTCCTGCGTTCATATATTCTCAAAACATAAAAAATGGCGACAAAATTCACAGGTGCGAGGTGAATCTCCTTAGAGCTTATGCAAATGGTATCCAAGTCAAACCAAGAAAAAATAAACTTAAAAATAATACAAGGAAACAAATATGCGACAGTACTGGTATCATAAAACTCACGTAAAAATGGCTAATAAGAGAAACTTGTAAACGACGTCAAACATTCAAAGGATACGACAACTTACGAAAACATTTCAGCCACGATGATGCGCTGCCTCTCCCTGTCTGTGGACTTGTTACATGCCGGATGTGGGTAACCGTAGCACACGAACTGTGGTCGCTTCCACAAAACTAGTGTCACAATATCAGCAACTCTATTGCCAGGGATTCTGGGTTAATTCAGTGCACGGTAACACCCAAAAAGCTCCTGAGATAAATAATAAATTTAGGATCGTCATGTAGCTAATCATTAGGATAGCAATGATTGTATCGATGTTATGCGTCTCATAAAGAAGACCGATTTGAATTTAGCATGGCAAGAACAACCTCGAAAAATTCATGATACACTGCAAACTACTTTATTTTCGCGAATTTCGCGAATTGCCTACAATTCGCGAAAAAAAATGTAAACACATCGGAATATATCGCGACCGCACCGCGTCGCGAAAATTAGAATCCGCGAATTATTCCAAAACTGCGGCCTCTTGGACGCCTCGATTTCACGATTTACTTGAGCGCCTTTCAGTTGGAAGATATAGACGAGCTATTATTATTATTTTTTTTTATAACTGTAAGTATTATTCAAAGTAACAAGAAAGTGGCCTACCTGCAAGTGTTTCCGCAAATTGGAGGTCGCCTTTCGGTTTATTGAATTTGTTTTCAGAAACGGTCCGGAGAGTTTGCTCCTCACGATTATAGTTTTTTTACATTGGTGCTAATCTGTTTAGAGAATTTTTCGCAACAAGGCCCCGGCAGCCTTTCCTTTTCCATTGTAGATAAGACTGTTGCAGCTTCTCAATGCAAAGCAGCACTGCGCGCCTCGGGGCGGTTCCACAGGCGAAGACGAGAGGACAACGCGTGGAGGGTCACGATAGAAATGTGAAAACAATGTGCAAGCCAAGCCCTTTATAAAAAAAGAAGCCTTCAACGAACAACAAATGCAAAAACAAGCTTCCTACCGCTAAAGCCGCGGTTTGTAAGTTTTGGAATCTCGTCCAATCAGGCTGACAAACGGTTGAAAGGGTTAGGTAGAGCGAACACTAGATAATGAAGATTTATACAAAAAGGTAGACGAGGATTGGGAGAAGGAAGAGCAGTGTAGCAAGAACAGTTGGAAGTAAGGCAGGGTGAGTCGTGTTAATGAGACCTGCTGCTTCTTTGCTTCTTCGCCTCGATGTTAGAGTAGCACGACTTACTGTTAGTGGTATCAACATACGAGATAGAGGAGAAGGACGTGAAAAACTCATAAAGAAAAGAGAATAATTTCATGAACAAAAAAGTTCCAAACTTGACTGAAATATGTAAGCGAATATGCTAGCGGCGAAGACGCGTAAGGAGAACCTCGAACCTCCCCGCCTCGACCGGATGATGTGATCGGAGCCAACCAGCTCGACTTCGACCTCCGATGCCCCCGTGTGGGAATGAGAAATAAGAAAGACCCCTAGAAGCAGGAGCAACAGGAAGCAAACGAGACGAAGAGTCAGATTCAACTACGACAGGAACGAAAACGGACGCGAATGTAGCCCTCATTTATCAATTTATTTTTCAAATTATTCATTAAATCGTTTTACAGTCTACAAAATCCTTCATTCCGTTCTATCCCAGCCTCTCTTTCCCATCCCTCTTTTCCATTTTTTACAAATTACCAGGAAAAGTAATTAAATTACAGTAATTTAATTACTGTAATTGAATTACTACCCAAGTATGCTCGGGATGGCGCTGACATGAAGGCATCTTGCGTAAATATATCATCGTAAAAACAAGCTTTTATTAATACAAACACGTTTTATTATCTATAAAGCAGTTTAGAAAGAAGATGGTCTAGTAAACAAATATTGTTGCACGGGAAGCGGTCGGTCGCCGCGGAACAGCTCCGACATGTAAGCATTGCGAGTGGATTTACATTCGTAGCTACGAATTTGTATTAACGCAGACACGCTTTATTACTAAAAATGATAGTTACACGCAGCATGTAAGCTAGAAACATCTACACAGGCAAATTATTTAGGCACAGAAACACCGAGACGCAATGTACGAACAATACTTGTACTTACAAGAATGCCTCGAGAAAGATGGGTTTTTGCTTTGAAGCAAACTTCTATTGTAATCTAAATATTGCTCGGAAAGACAGATGTTTTATAAACAATAATTCTAATAAAATATCATGATACCGAATCTTACGACATGGCAAAACAGTTCATAGTAGCAGTGTAATGCACGCAGAACCAAACGCTCACGGAAAGTATTGCTTACAAAAGGAATAACGCGTTGTTGAGGAACTATGTTTCTTTCGAGATAAAACAGCATAAAGTTACGTTAGTGGCTCGAAGAAAGAAGACGGCGAATCAAGGTAGGGAAAAAGTGTCTTCGAAAGAGTTGATATCTGCCTCAATCTTCCATGTTTATTTTTAATTAATCGAGGTTAATTCAATGAATCAAGTTCATCGCGGCTTTACTACTCAGACACTGATGAACACTCATTATTTTTGTCCCTTATCGCCCTACAGCATATCTTTTGAGTGGTACTGCTAGCTTGCAGCGCAACCGATACATCAACAGAACAGCACAACCTTCTGGAGCAAATAGCTCTGACGAGAGACGGAGGTCTTGATAAAGACAGAGATACGGACGCGTGATTCCATTGTCATACAGAGTTTTTACCTCTTAAAGGTAGGCAGTGTCTATTCTCCCGGCCATCCGGAAATTGAGTTCCCGAAATTTTACGGGCATTCGCCTTCCTTTGGCTGTCTGAAATCATGTGACAACTACCAGCAGAATACGGACTTTCTGATTCCCCGGTATTTTGTGGAAACACTTTCATGGACGCTAAACACGTCTCATGGACGTTTCATGAACGCGTTTGCTAAAACGTAATTCGACGCTTTAACGGGGACGCTTAACGGGGGCGTATACGACCATTGTAATCGTATACGTTGTCAAAAAAAAAAAAAAAAGGAACTCCTGGCGCAGCTCCGAATGCTCACATCACGACCCTTTTTGGCATAACGACACATGAAGGCCTTCGAGTACTGTGCGCGCATTTACGTGCTGCCCTTTCTGTTTATGCAACAGAATTAGTCTAGGACCCTTGTGATCGCACTTCGATAAGTTTGTCATGTTGTAGCTTTACTATTCTCCCGCGTCAGAACGCTCGATTTGCAGTATGGTGGTCTAACCAAAGTTGTATGTAACACGTTAAAAGTAATGCAATATTGTAGCTGGTTACTTTTTTTAGTAAGGAAGTAACAACCTAGTTACCTTGCAAAAACAATAATTAGATTATCGGATTTGTTTTACTTTTTGTTCAGTCAATGCGTTTCTGTACTTTATTAGATTTTTCTTAAATAACGTTTTCGATGCCAAGCTTCTTTTTGACTAGGTTCGCGCTTTGGCTCTGAAGCCCAGGTGGGAAATCAAGTGAAGGACGCCTCAACAAAAAACCACAACAACAATGATTGAGCTTATGTAGTAACTTCGGAGGAAGAAGAAGAAGAAGAAGGGATGGAGAAACGCGTTGAAAAACATCATACTCGCACAAAAAGAGAACGCGGTAAACAAAAACTAAACTCTTCCAACTCCCCGTAAAACATTATTAAAACCGCAACTCAAAGCGTTCAATTTCTTTTGCCCGGTGACTATTATTTATCGCAGATTAAGTCGGATGTTTTTATGGGTGAATCCTTTCGACGGCTAGCGCTCTTCGGTCGAAGAAATAAAGTCTTCATGATGGATATAGTGAATAGAATTGTACCTTTTGGAAGGTTATGTTGTTTCTAAGACAAAAATTGAAGTCAGTTCAAATAGAAATATATTCGCCTTCCTACCCCCCTTTCCCTCCTTCCCCCAACCAAAAAAGAAAAGAAAAACTAAGTGGTAAGAGAGTGCATCGATACTAAGGAAGTGGGAGAGAATGGAAGAACTGTCTTCGTACATTTGCTGTGCTTGCACAAGAGGTTTACGAGAGCTTTGACCACCAGCTGTTCTGACTTCAAAACGCGGCTAAAAAAAAACGCATAAAAATATATATATCTCTTTTTTTGCACCTGCTTCATTTATGCAGAGTGTTTCACGAAAGGTGGACAAATTCGATATTGCGAAAACTACGCGTCGCAACAAAAAAAGGCTTTTGTTGGTTTGGTCCTGGGCCAGGGGCCGAATTAAGAAAATTTCTAAAGTAGGGGATAATTATATTGTTAATTATTTTTGCGTAATTAAATTTTAATATTGTGTTTAAGGGCGTAGTTGCAATTAGAAAATTGCTTAGCATCATCGAAAAACAAGAGATCAACAAACTGCAGAACGATAGAAGGCACGTGAAGCATTTTACGACTTTTGGAAAGACCGCACAAATTCGACGAGTTTTTTAAGTTTCGGCTTGCAATCGGAGCGGATCTCGGCCCCGACAGCACTGCGCCCCGTGGGGAGATAGTGCAACCAGCCTCTGCTGCGCTGTCCTCGCGCAACGCAGCAGAGGTTGGTTGCACTATCTCTCCACGGGGCGCGGTGCCGTCGGTGCCGAGATCTGCTCCGATTACAAACCGAAACTTAAAAACCCGTCGAATTTGTGCGGTTTTTCAGAAAGCCGTAAAATTCTTCGCGCGCTTTCTACCGTTCTGCAGTTTGTTGATTTAGTGTTTTTCGATGATGCTGAGTAATTTTCTAATTGAAACCATGCCCTTAAACACAATATTAAAAAAGTTAATTACGCATACATAAATAACAATCTAATTATCCCGTACCTTAATAATTTTCTTAAATAGACCCCTGGCCCCGGACCAAAACGACACGTCTTTTTTTGTTCGCAATATCGAATTTGTCCACCTTTCGTTTCCCATCCTGTATACGCACGTACGGCGGAAGGCCAAACAGGGCTTGTAGCACGTAACCGGTGCTAACATCTAAAAAAAAAGTTACACAAGGATGTGTTTTTTAGTAAATTAAAGTAAAACAAAACTGATATTGATGATTGGCATAATTCTGCTATAGTATGCGCACGGGTGCTATGAAAATATCTTCCTCAATGGCCGAAAGGTCTTCCTTCTTTAAAAAAATATAATTGATTGCTATTTATAAGTAAATCCCCGTATGCTGGTTGCATCCACGAACGACAATTGTTTATGCTGTCGCGGTGCCCTTGAAATAAACCCAAATTGCCTGTATTCAACATTGCAAAATAAAAGGCACAAAAAACAGAACATCGTTGGGGAGTTGCAGGACACAGATGAGTGTTGGGGGGGGGGGGGGGGGGGGGGGAGGGAGGGAGTGAGGGAGGAGAGAAAAAAAAAGGCAAACTTGGCCTCCCGCGTCTTTTGTTTTTTTCACTGTTAGCGCCTTTAGAAATTTCGCTTTGGCATTGAGTCGTTGACTTTAGAACTTAGCAGTCCTTAAAGTCGTCGACTTTAATAACGATAAAGGCGGACATGGCATCTGGCGGCTCATCGTCGGCGGTGCTAATCGCTGTTTTTAACAAACGTCAAATACGACCGATAGAACAAGAATGAAGACCTGTGAGAGGTCATATAGAAGGCATGCGTGATTACTTCGCGCAATTCAGGATCACACATATGTTTCGTCGCCTTTCTCAGTAACCGATAGAAAATAGTCCGCCAACACAGGCCGTGTGCGTCTGGCATTTTAGGGATTCTTCGTAAAGCGCCGCTCGCGTCCTTTAAATGAAACACTTGCTTTTTTAGCCTTTTTCTCTAGGCAGTTTCTGTTCTGCAAGGATCAATAAACTCACGCGGTATTTACGCAAGCTGCATCTGGTCTCAAATATTTCGAAACCCCGAGCCACTTTTCTTATACCGTGCCGAGTCACGTAGAATAGATGCCAATAGGAAAGATGTCACAAAGAAAACAGGAAATGTTCAAATTTAGCGCCCCTTGAGGAGGCTGTAGCGAGCTTCAGGACTTATTAAACAACTCATGATGCGCAAGAACACACGTGTTTGAATCCTCAAAAATGCTGAACTGCGCTTCAAAAACGAACACCACAAAGTCAGACGCAGGATAGGTAGCCCCAAAAGACGGCTCGCTGCACATGCATGGTGGACTAAACTGGTTGTCATGTAAGAAAACTGTTTTACGCAGGATATGTACGCTCCGTGATGTAGTTTTTACGGGACTTGGTTGCGCGTGGGGACAGTGCTTTTAGCGTTTGGAACGTGTAGAACGTACTGATAAAATAGCAGATACTTAATCTGAAATACATTTACATGTATCTTACCATTTAAAAAGGAAAATTAGTGATGTTTTGCGAAGAGCCGGACTATTTTTAGATGCAGAACTGGATTCTTACTGAAGCTAACTTTAATTTAGTCTTGTATGAAGCTTGAGCTCCACCGACCGTGAGCTCCACCGGCCACAAAACCCAACGGTGAAGGAAAAAACAAACATAAAACAGAAGAAGCATGAGGGAGGACTCCGACATGCTTCGAGAAGACATCGCCAGCTGCGAAAACTCCAACAACAACAACAACAAAAAAATAAATAAGAAAGAAAGAAACGACACAAAGAACGAAACGAAGTTTACACGGCGTCGCATGCCTGGAAGGCTAAAATGGAAATCAGCGTCCACTGCCTTCGTTATAAAACCTAATTCTTCAAATCGATAGATTGAAATAAAACTGCAATCTTCTTTTACAACGGTTTTTGAGATGAATATAAGTATAAATAACAACAAGCGTAATCCATGCATGCCTACTAAGTGGGCTCGATTCGTACCGAACGCCCAACGGTACACGATGGCGTAAGACCCGTAGACGCCGAAAGGCAATTAGAAATGGACACCAACATTGATTTTCCCTGGAACGTCGGAACAAATCACCGTCGTTCCTAATGAGGATATCGAGCAATTACTTGGGGTGCCGTAAAACAGGACGGCGAAAGATCTCGTTCTTCATCCGGAAAGGTGATGAAACCAACTCAGAGAAGTCCGCGAGGAATCTAATAAACTGAGCAGTAACTTCTCAGTCATTACGACCGTTTAGTTTCGCAGCCTCATGCTCCTGTCGCCATTAAACCCCACAAAACCAGACCTAGTACACGCGGACACATAAAACAAACAAAGTCTTGTTCAATGACAGGTCCTGGGACGCACGCAGTTCTTGTTGCGCTTGATGCTACACGAAACGTGGCGGTCACAGATACGCTGCTTCCATCCAAACATCGGAAGTTGTCGAGCTTCGTGCTTTCACAGCAGCAAAATATTCTCTCGTGTTTAGTGTACGGCACGAAATAGCTCCGAATCCTCTCAATTATGATCCTCCCTTTTGATTTCCAGTTCTTTGTAGAGGCCTCCATGTGTGATGGGTACTTCCTTGACGTTTTGATACGTACAGTATTAATCTTTGTAGTAACGCATGCTAGCAAAGTAGGCCAAAACAAGGAACAGGGTGCCTAAAGCCGCAGTTTGTTCAAAGGCGCGTTCGAAGCTTGAAGGAAGCAAAGAGGCTTCGTGCATTCTTCAGGTGTGTTTCCGCAGATGTCATCGTGCCTGCCGAAATGTTTTTTTTTGGTGTGTTTTCTTCTTTTTTTTTTCTTTTTGCAGCGCGACTTTAAGTCACGTTGCTTATACATTCCATAAAATGCAGTCCTCAAACATGAGTCACCGCAATATCCGCGGTCCCAATGCTGCTTGCCAAATTTTCTACTCCAACTCACGCCATTTTCAAAAAACCCACAAAAGTTTTTTTTTTTTTTTTTTATGTTTTTACGAAGATTTAACAAAAAAAAAGAGAAAACATTTAAAGTAAACTTTAATAGTTGCTTTCCACGTATCCTCAAGCTTATGCATGCCAGATGTGGTTGTCATAGGACAATATTAAGAACGAATATTCTTGTGCTGCTAAAATGTGTCAAAATTGTAAAAAAAAAACAAAAAAAAAAAAAAAACAAGCGCGTTTAAATATTAGCATAGATGTGTAGCGGCGCTCCTTTGCGGTTTCAAAAATAGTTTTTGTTATAATTTTTTTTTCTCGTGAGAAGTCGAGGATACAAAAAAAAAAAAAAAACAGCGATAGAGAGCATATATTTTCAAAATAACTTTTATGGCACGCAACGTCACAATTTAAGAACCGCGCACACGAACATGGCTCATATTTATGCCTTTTTCGGTCTCCGGGAGGTCTTCAAATGCTACTTACTATGACTGATTTTGCAAACATATTCGGTCCGTAGTTTTTTACAGAAAATATGAAGATTCAAGAATGATAGGGACTTTTAGCAAATCGTTACCATGTTTCGCGTACCGCACTACCGGAGCTTTTGAAGCACGCTTTTAAACGCGCACCCCGCCGTCACGGTATCACCCGGGCGCGTGCCTAAAAGCATGCTTCAGAGGCTCCTTTGATGCTCTACGCGGAACACGGTAACGGTTTGCTGAAAGCCCCCGATAAAACACAGCAAAACCCGAAATCACTTTTTTTTTCCGCAAAAGATTGCCGTTTTTTTTTGTTTTTTTTTTGTAATTTACATTAACCCTTAAGTGAATCAGCGAGTTCAAGTGGGAACTTGTGTATTCAACGCAAGAATTATACACGCAGTTGTTCCACTACATCCCGGTGCCAAGTTAATGGTGCGCGCTGTGTCGTCTGGCTGAAAACAGGTTTAATGACGCAACAGTCTGGACAGTTCGGAGCTCCGGTGCACGGTGCCTCGAGGCCATGGCATAAAAAAGGCTTCGTAAAACTCGGTACTTCTCTTCGATTTGCTGTCGTCCTTATACGCAAGCAATAGTCGCGGGAACGCCCTAGATGTCATCGGCTGAACAACCAACTCAAGTAAGGAATGAAAGGAAAGGGGAGCGGCGAAGAAAGAGCGAGAAAGAAAACAAAAAAGTTTGATTAGGCAGCCATTACGCGCTAGGACTTCGCTCGTATAATCTGGGATTGCGGAATCCGCAATTGAAACAATGCCCCGAAACTACGTGCAACCCTTCGAGATATTGATTAACGTCACGCTGTCGGACACAGCTGACGTGTCGCAATTTGTCCCGTAGGTCTCCGAGTTGAGCGCGCCGCGGCAGTTCATTGCGATTCCGTTCGCCGCATAATGCTCCCAAAACGAATTTTGCGACCTTAAGTGTCCCGACCGTAACATTTATGGCGACCTCGAGAGGCTATAGCTTTGAAGCACCGGGAACTCCCAGACGAGGCATAAAGCAAGAAGAGCAAAGGGATCCTGTATCATAAAATTTGAGGAGAAAATTAATCAACTCAAATAGTCGACCGTGAGTATAGAGTTTTCATTCCCCACAACAGAGACTGGCTCTCTGGGAGGTTAAATCAACCGTCCCGGGACCCCTATAAGCACGAGGGTCGTTCGAATTCACGCTCTAATTTGATGAACGCACAAAGAATAAATGAATTTCTCCAATTCATATAACATCGTTTTTAAACATAGGCTCCTCCTTTCTTTGAAATAAAGGGTTTAGACTGGTCTGATTTATTCTTGATTTAGTATCAAGAACATTTTCTGTTGCAGACACATTCACTTTCGTGTGCATTCGGTAACATTTGAGTTACTGGCCAACGTTTTTGTTTCTAAATTCCTAAACACTCCCTGATGGTCTAAAAAAAAAAGATATCCGATGGGTGGCATTTAGATTATATGAAGCATGGGAAAGAACAGCCCATTTCAATTTCTACCTCTTCTCCATCGTGCGAGCAGCAGTATATTTTAGATCATTGTCCTGTAAGAACTGAAATAAGAATCGAAACGCGGGCGAGCTGGTGAAGAATGATGATTAAGAAATACAACCTTAAGACAAGGAAGCAAAAAGGGACATACGCACCACCGTCGTAAGTGACGGTGGAGTGCACGTTCCTTTTTTTTTTTTCCTTGCCTCAAGGTTTCATTTCTTACTTAGGAGTTCTGTAAAAAGCACACGAAATTCTAAGTCCCGAACCAAACCGGCCTTTTTCTTTGTGATTGGAGCTCTGATTTTTCTGTGCATAGCCTCTCCTGCAGACCTTATGCTGCAGCAGAATAAGGTTTGTACCTTTCATCGGTTGACGATCGTGTGTGAAGGTACTTAGCAACATCATCATAATCATGACTTTATTTTATTACATTTTAAACCGATAGTTTTTTTTTATGTCTACCGTCCCGTAATCCCTAAAAAAAATAACCTCCACCGCCATCTTCATGCTAGCCTCTACCTCCTTCATTTGTCCCCATCGATCAATCGTAATTGCGTGAGATCACTATGTGCAATTCATGAGGTTTCGGTAGGTTACAGGCGCGGTATGAATCTGGAGTTTTCAGTGTAATACCCCAAACTGCAACAGCATGATATAAGCTTTATTTTACTGGATGCGGGCCTACAATAAAGCGACCAGGTATGCCTCCGGATGTTTCTGCGGTTATTTCACCGCGTACGGTTTGTTGAAGTCGTTATAAAACAAGCTCGAAAAAAGTGCCATGGTCGCACTAACAGCTCAAAATATTACGAAAAGACTGCCGTTGAGGCCCTTTGTTGAAGTCGCCGAAAATACCTCCTTCATGAGCTCATTCAAGTTGACCTACCTGACAGGTCGACATGTCCAGTATACCTATTTGCATAGAATAAGTGTTCCGTCATTAAACACACGGTACTATTCGAGAAGAAAGACAAACCTTAGCACCACCGGGCACTGCGGTTCCGACGGGATAACCGCGTTGATAACTTAACTGATCTAAATGTTATTTTTACCCGTTTTACGTTATGGTTTGTTTGAAGCCCGAATGTATTCGCTGACAGATTAAGAAACGCAGGGCGTGAATAGGCCTGAACATCTGGTCTCTCCGCAGTCAATTAGCTTACGGCATGAGCCGATAAAAAACCCCAAAGACAAATGAAGAAGCAAGAATATATTATAAGCCACGCCGTATGTTTCCTGGGTTGTCAGTGACTATAGATATCTCACATTCTTCACCTTTCTATCCTTCGTTTCACCTGATGCCCAGACGCAGCCGACGCTACGAGCTGATGGGACCAATCAGAGAGATTCAAAAGCGCACTGTCATGATGTTCGTCGTGTTCCTGCGGGTATTCTGTCATTGCTGAACCACTAATAAAAAAAAAAAGACCCAGTGACTTGCGCTGTTGACACTTTAGCTCGTAGAGTCGGTTGCGTGTGGACTTGAGCTGAAACGAAGTAAAACTTACTGTTTGTTCTCTTTGCATCTTTCTTGCCCAGCGCTGATGCATCATCTAAACTGACGCATCAGCGCTGGGCAAAATGGTCCACGTGTATCTGTAAATACCTGAATAAACTCTTAACACTACGCAGGCTCTCATTCGCTCTTGTTACTCAATGTGTACATTAAATCGGACCAAAATATTTTATTTGTTTTATATGAATTAAAGGGGCCCTGCAAGGACATTTTTACTGGTTTTTAGTTTGCATCAAACCTGAGCGCACTGAACGTAGTAGCTTACTGAAACTTTTTTTTTTTTTTCAAATTTCGCTTTATTTTAAAACTTATAGGCAAACTAAAATTAAAAAGAACAAGTAAAAAAATAATCTCCTTCATGACGTCGTTGGTCGCGGCTTGAGTGGCCGTGAACTGGAGGAGGGGTAGTGAGCTCAGCGAGCGCTCACGGCTGCCGCACACCGTGTCGACGGCTCGAGAGGGTGCCACTAAAGCATGTTCTAAATAGGCTGTATGAAGCGGGCAGCCAGGGCGGGTGGTATTGCATTTGCTGCGCGATTAAACACTCATTCGGCCTGGCACTTCATTGCCCACAAATGACAGCAAACACGGGGTAAAGATCAGTTCAGAACGGGAGCCACTTCGCACTGCCACACCGCCAAACGGCCACAAACCGCAAGCCAAACCTCCTCGCCGAAGGCCTTCGGAACGCTCGGAACCGGTCGGATCCTCGAGCCCGCGTACGACCGCAGCGCCGTCGCGTACATCCGCGACCTTTCTACGCTCGCTGCTCGTCGGTGCCTGATTCCACTACCCCTTTCTAGTATGCGCTGTCTTTTCCACCGCTTGGTAACGGGTATGTCGACGGGTCACTTCTTGCTTCCGTACTTTGTAAACTGCATTTGTTTCTTTTCCGATCTAAAATAATGAACAAAAACTACTTTTATAAGTAATTGAAACGGTTCGCGCCACTTATACATTGTATTTCGACTAAAAAGAAGCTTTTAGCGGCTCTGACCAGTAGTAAGCCAGGACCAAAGACTTCACATTTCGCGCGCTTTCGGCACCGCGGGTCGCCCCCGTAGGGGGAGGAGGTTTCCGCGTCATCCGGTTAAAATGTGACGCACTGATATTTAGTCAATCTCTCCGTGCCCGCTAGCTTGCCCGAACCCCAAGAAAGGCGGAAACCGCAAAAAAAGGTAGACGCTTAAATATGATTGCAGGGCCCCTTCAAGAAATATAATGTTATGTGACGATGAAAAGGATGAGGGAACGCCCGGCGTGAAACCTTTCCTTCGCGGAGCATTATTTGTGGGCTTTGAGACTAACGGTATGCTCGAAAGAACAGCGGTACAGGGCCCGAATCACTGACCGAAAAGGCAGCGGGTTCTTGAGAGCACGGATAGGCGAGTCCAATGTCTTTGAAATCAACGAAAGTCCGCTCTCTCTATCATCGTTACTATACATCACGCCCTGTCGCGGTTCGTGAGCACACACCCACGAATAATGACAAGAGGCATAAAGTACAAAGCCTGTGCATATCTGCGAAGTTTCTTATTCTTGATAAAGTTTATAATGGGATTCCAAGTTTTATATAATAAAGGGTTGTGCACAATATAGCTTGTCCAGTTTTGGTTCATATATTCAACTTATCGCTTGAATCTAAAGCATATCCTGCCGCTTGGAAAAAATCTGTTGTCGTTACACTGCATAAATTTGGTGATCGATTCATGGTTAACAACTATTGGCCTGTCTCCTTCCTCTGTGGTTTGTCGAGAGTATATGAAATTGTTCTGCACACCCGCCTCTATGCATATGTTGGTCGGAAGGGGATCACTGAACAACATGGTTTCATAGAAGGCCACTCTGCAGAAACCAACCTATGTTCCTTCCTAAGTCAAGGTACTAGTGGTGCAAAACTATCGATAGTACTATCGATAGTATCGATAGTCGCCAGGACTCTGACTATCGATAGTAAGAAAACTATCGATAGTACTATTGATAGTCGACTATCGAAAAACTATCGGTAGTACTATCGATAGTCGACTATCGAAAAACTATCGATAGTACTATCGATAGTCGACTATCGATAGTACTATCAATAGTCGACTATCGGAAAAATATCGTTAATCGACTATCGGAAAACTATTGATAGTCGACAATCGTAAACCTATCGATAGTACTGTCGACAGTTTACTATCGGTAGTTTTCCGACACTAGCAGTTTGCGTTCCTCCCTTTTTTCTTTTTCTCGCTTTTTTTTTTCAAATCGGACACCAACTAGCCCAAGAACTTACCATCCCAACATTGGTTCAGCTTTCAGTGATGACGAAGACGGGAGTTTGAGTGAAAAGAGGAGGAAGGTCAGGCGAGTGGCGGTGTGGCAACTGTGTTCGCTCTAGTAGTGGTGCAAAACTATCAATAGTACTATCGATAGTCTCCATAGCCGCCAAAAATCTGACTATCGGTAGTAAAAAAAACTATCGATAGTCGACTATCTAAAAACTATCGATAGTACTATCGATAGCCTGCTATCGCAAAACTATCGATAGTACTATCGATAGTTACTATCGAAAAACTATCGATAGTTCTGCGACACTATCGATAGTTTTTCCAAAATTATCGATAGTATCGATAGTCGATTTATCGATAGTTTTGTATCACTACAAGGTACACAGCGGAAGACAAGCGGATGTAGTATGCTTTGATATCACCAACGATTTTGGTAAAGTAAACCATCGACTATTTTTGAGTAAACTTTCTAGTTACAGTCTCTCCACTTAGTACGGTCGTCTGTTCTATAGCTATCTATTTCATTGAGGGAACTTAGTGCATCATGTTACTTATCTGCTCCCTTTTTGTCTACCTCCGGTGTTCCCCAAGACAGTATTCCCGGTCCTTATTCTTTTTCATTTTTGTGAATCATCTTGGTTATTGACTCAAGAACACGAGGTTGTTCTTATTTGCTGATGTTATTAAGTTGCTCACGGTAGATAAAGTGGTTGAAGATTGCGAATGTCTTCAGCGTGATATAGATTCTATTTCGGTGTGATGTCTTTCAAATCGCCTATTCTTAAACGAGTCAAAGACGCAACATGTCTTTTTCTCGAAAGTTTGAAATTCTGAATATTCCATATACATCAGATTCCACCGATAATATTAGTATTGTGGTCATTTGTGATCTGGGATTTCTTTTTAATGGATACTGTGATTAATTTCAGTCATCAAGTAACTACAATTACGAATGTTTTCATTACAGTTCTGGAAGCCGTTACGGGAATATCACGCAGTTTTTCGAAACCATTTTATTTTTTACGTTTTTTTCTTTAATGGCGCGTAGTCATGTCGAATATGCCTCAACTGTATAGAACTGTTGCAGTGACTAATTCAAGTGTAATTTAGCGTGTTCGACGTACTCTTCCGTGTATTGTTTGATCGCTATTTTCCACCGAATTATTTCTACAGTTACGAAATGATTTGTGACCTAGTGAAATTGGACACGTTGTACAACAAGAGGATGATCCGTGGATTGATGTTTCTGTATAAGATCGGAAATTGCACAATTGATTCCCCAGCGCTACGCCAACTTGTGTGTTCTTCGTAGGCCTAATAGACTTCACTCTGTTTTATTCTTCTGATTTATATCACCCAAGACACGCCTTCAATAGACATATAATCATTGAGAACTGATATGTGGGAATGTTAGCCTAGATATATTTTGATGAGAGCGTAAATTTAGAAAGTGTGTTGCAACCATCGTTTTGTCCTAGCTTTCCATTTTTTTATCATGCCCGAACAACTTAACTAGTATCTGACATTGATAAGTGCACCACTAAGGCGCCGACAAGTGGTTTGTGGGTCACTAAAAAAAAGATAATAGCGCAGCTTATAAAAAACGCTGGTAAGCGCTCAGCTCCCTCAGTATGCAGTATTTGCGTGTTGTGTTGTCATTACTGCGCGCAATATTCCTTTTTTTTTTTTCTTTTGCGACTGTCGATGAAAGTGAATGAGAAAGCAATGCGTGCACTCAAAACAATCGGGTAACAACGCCGATGTCTTCATTTTCACATGACAAAAGGGTAACTTTCCCTTCGCTCACTAACACGCGCGAAAAGGAACACCGTCGAAGAAGACTGTCATTTCCAGCATAATTGACCGTTTAACAAAATCGAGTACATAAAGTGATAGTATTAAATGTATGTGCTCTACGCGCAGCGCAGGAAGTAACGGCATGTCGAGCTAACGGTTTTTTCATGATCCAGCCTCATTCTCCAAAGCGAATGAGTGAAATCATGTCTCGGGCCACACTGGCGTCGTAAGGGCAGGGAGTAAGTCAGAAGTAGAAAACCAAGATACATGATATACATGATCCCATGTCCTCAGTGTCTTTTATTTTATCCCTTAATTTGTTGTGTATAAAAAAGGAAAAAATTATCCGAGGCTTTAGCGGATCCGAATAGTCCTTTCGCTTGAGAATATACTATACGCGTATTCCCCATTAACTGCTAAATAAACAGTAGCCGCCGGAACCAAATACAGCGCAAACAATTCCCTTCAGCATACTCCATAAAAATCAAATTACGGTATTTGCATTGGGACACAAAAGGCGGAATGATATCTACGTACATACAGTAGCTTGTGCACTCAAAGCGAGTACTAAAAAGAAAAAAAAAAGCCTAATTCTCCTGGCGTCTCTTGTATCTCTAGGTGGTGGCTTACAAGAAACGGGCGAAAATGAAGGCATGTTGTGCTCAAGCTTGCTTAAGCTTTCGATTTCAAAGCTTCCGACCAAGAGAAACCCGTCTTGTGCAAGTCAGGTGCGCGCCATTCCCGTTTTTCGGCGCCAGCGATGAAGCTTTTTTATGAACGATGGCTTCGCAAAAGCCAATATGAAAGAGTAAAGGCATGTTCACATTTTAGCGAATTTAAGAGCTCTACAATGACATACCGAAAAACCCTGCGTACGTAAAGAAATGGCGTCGACGCCACTGCGCCTGTGCTGAGCCTACACCGCCTTTTGGATTGGCACGTGGCAACAAAGCTATTTCTGTTCTCGCGCAAGATGTTTAGCTAGGCAGTTCTAAAACTCGCTATTATCATTCGACTACGTTTTGGCTAAGTTCCGGCAGCTTATTACGTTGAATACGACCATGGGTTACCACAAGAAAACTAAAAATTGGGGCTTGGGTCAACCTTAAGTATACTATGCAATTACGGCCACTTACGTTGGACCAATCGGGACTCGAGGAAGTGAAAAGCCGGATCCATGATCGCTGCAGTTATAGCCGCTTGCAGCCAGTTTAAAGGCAACACCACGCGTTCCGTTACATTTTTCGCGGTCTCCCGGTTGAAAATAAGCAAAGACTTTGCTGCCGTAAGAACTATGTGTTTATTTTGTGACCAGATCGGCCTTATAAGCCTCGATACTCGCTTTTGGACAAAGAAGTGCGCGAAAATAAAAAGGAAAGGCGAGGCCGGTGAGCCGAGTCACGTAATCATATTGAGCCAGCATGGCAATCGTTCAATCCACGAGTTCTTGTTTGATGATATTTTTTTTTCTTTGAGAGTTCGTCGCGGCAAATAACGCACTTGCATTGAGTGCGGGACGGTAACAATATGCCCGGAACACGTCACATCCTGCGTTTCCTAAGCAATCAGTGACTGCAAAGTTGTTGGTCGCAAGTGTCCGTCATCCGTCGCTGTCGATACGAAACGTTGTGGCCGCCACGTTTCTCAGAGTTGGCTAACCAGAACGTCTTGAGAGAGAAGTTCGCCATTCAACAGCCCCTAGATGAAGTAATGTGAGCCTCCGTGTAACGGTAGCGAGGTAACTCATCGTGGTAGAATGACATGTAATCGGACTCAAATATGTGAACGGCCCTTGAGGCCGGATCACAAACTCGCATGAGCCGCAAGCAGCTGCCTTCTTTCCACTGGAATAAAGTTTCATTTCTATTCTATTTTTTGTGGACGCTCTACACCGTCGGGTGTAGTCGTGGCTCGGCAGTATGGTTACATAATCAGAATTATGTGCTAAGAGTTTCCGATGTTCTGTTTGCAAACAACCGTTTGATCTCCTCGGGATTCGGGAATCCTTCCCGCGTGCAATTTCCGAGTTTGAAAAGTGTATGCAAGCACTAGGAAGCAACAGTTACGATGAATTCCAACCACATATAACACGTTTGTTAAGTACGAGCAACTATTTCAGCGACAAGGAACGAGCGTGGTCTTAAGTCTTCCCCGTGGAGCACGCAGCTTGGCGGTCGGAACTGCACGAACCACAAAAGTATCGCAGCGGGATTGTTTACACGCAGGGCTTATAATCCCCGAGGGTTTGTAAAAGGCGTCGTGCATGCGGGAGATCCGATATTATTTATGTGCTGTTCTATCCTACCTGAATTTCCGTATACTGATCAGTACCTCTGTTCTACTAGCGCCCATAACGCAACCGGGGACTGATTTATATTTATGTACAGGTTACGTGATTAGCAACCAATCTGTCCAACTTGGTTTCAAGGATATCATAATCCCATGGTTTTTTGTGCAATGTGCAACGAAGATAACGCGTGTCAAACCTACACCAAATACCCACCTCTCTAGACCTCCTAGAAACGCGATGATGCCAGCAGCGCTCGTCACCTTGCGTCTGACGTCACTCCTTGGAATTGAGATCTTCGCGTCGATTTCAACGTCAAGTGAACTAAGGGAGACGCATCATCACGCTGTTAACTTAAACGAGGATTAACTCAGCCTCCATGCTTGCTGCTGACTGCGCTTTATTCAAAACACGCTGAATGTTTCTTCCTTTGACAAGGTCCCTTTAGAGCCTACCCACGCGAGCGCTTCGCGTTGCAGCGTGCATCATGAAGCGTCTCGCGCTCTTTTCAGATAAGGTACCTCGATATCGTGATTGTTGTGGACGTTTCTTGGAAATTAAAAATTGCTATCGTCTCAGCAGTGGTTGCACTTTTACAACGAAGTTATATATGACTCGTAGGTCAGGTTTTTCCGGGTCCACCTACAGGAGACCTACGCGCGCGCCTTATCACCGTTCGCGCACGCCTTATCATTTATCATGTGGTTTTGATACTTGTTTCAATAAGAAAACCACAAAAGAAGTGTCAAAACCACGTGACGATTCTAAGGCGCGCGCGAACAGTGATAAGCACGTAGCGGTCCCCGAATGGGCTTGGCGGTAGAGGTTGCGGTTTATTGGGAACCTAAAAAAATGTGATCGTACATTGTGTTCATTTCAGGTGTTAAAATTACTAATTATAGATCAAATTCTGCTCCTAAAAATTTTATTACTATTTTTCATCAAATTACACAGGACCAATCACTTTTCTTTAGCATGTATCCAAAAATACCAGGAAATTACAGTTTATGAGATGGCCATTACATAAAAAGCAAGGTCCGCACTCATTATTGCTTCCAGCAACTCTCACATCTCGTTCCAGACACCCTAAATACACACCACACCATAACTCAAATGATGGAAAATAATATGTCCTTCGAGACATTTAAGAACAACCTAGTAACCCATATATTAAATTTTTCGTAACCTGCAGTTTGTACTCCAATTTTTAATTTTTCTAATTTTTAAACCAAATTGATAGTTTATCAAATGATAAATTATGTGGTACTTGTGAGAATGATTCTTTACACTTTGTTTTTGAATATCTTCTCTGATGGGTGCTGTAAAAGCCTGGGGCTGGGGTCCTGTCAAAAGACGAGCATGTCTTCTTTTACCCTAGCCCCCCCAGTCTTTTTTGTCTGAAATAAAATGTAACACAATACTATACAATAAGCTGCCGCGGCAACGGCAGATTTCGAAGTGTGGAGTGACATTACTAGTCCCGCTAACAATGCCAAGCACGTAGCGGTCCCCGCATCCGTTTCCCGATCGGTAAAGTTTGGGGTTGCGTAAGCTGCCGCGGCCATTGCAGCGTACGAAGTCTTTCATATATATATATATATATATATATATATATATATATATATATATATATATATATATATATATAACGTTTCGCTACAGTGCATTTACTTTTTGTGTTTTTCAATCAACTGGTATAGACCTTTTTGGTGTTTACAAACACGAACTGCCTCTTGTGTCCCAAGCGGCTTCTGGTCGCACCGTCTTTGCAAGCCTGTTGAGCTTGTTTATGTCGCCAGTCCAGTGCTAGGAAGCATAAAGGTTACACGGACAACGAAGTTGGAGATTCAGAGAGGGTCTTCGACTGTACAATATTACATCTTGGAGGAGGAAATTTGGTTTACAAGAATACTCGAAACATTTTAACAGGTCTCGCACTCCTTCGTTCTTTTGGTGTTTACCTGAAGAATTGATGGTTAAACGTTTCATCTACATTTCAAGCAGTAATGTTAAGGTGGCCTTGTTCATTTTTTTCTTTATAAACCGACATTTTTTTGTTATGCCAAAGACTGGAGCATTACCAGGTGGCGTTTGCCATAAAAAGGGTCTATAGTGCAGTGGGCAATCGTTGCAGGGGGTACTTCAGCTGCGCTGTCCAACCACATTCACTGCGTGGATTGGAAGCTTTTTCGTACGACCCTCCTTTGCGTGCAGATTTGCAGACGAATGGGTCGAGTTTCTAAATGGTCTGAGCCACGCCAGAGAGAGAGAGAAGTGTTGGAAAGAAAGGAAGCCTGGAACTTATTAACCACACCGTCGATTGGGGGCAAGCCAGTTCCAGGTTGGGGATGGGGAAAGAGGGGATCAAAAGAAAAGATTAGAAAGGTGAAGAGGGAAGAGAGAAGGCATCTTGGATGAAGTCACAGCTACTTGATTAGGTTTGTCCACTACTGTATATCTATTTACAGAACTGTCGGCACTTTTACAAGCGGTCCAGTAGGCAGGTATCTTCCAGGAATACAAGAAGACAAGAGAATGTTCTTGCGGCATCACGAACGGAGCCGGGGGGGGGGGGGGGGGGGGGGGGAAGAATATCTTGCGTAGTAGAGCGGGTAACTCCGGCGATCTGTAGTTTGTCGAAGATTTTTCTCTCGTCTGCGTAATTGGAACAGGCCCAAAAGAGATGGTCCACATCCTCACGAGTGTCACAAGTAGAGCAGTTTGGGCTCATCGTTACGTCAATTCGGTGGATGGCAGATGCAGTATAGGCACAGCCTGTGCGAAGCCGGTGTAGTACGGAGGCGGTTGCACGTGGTAGCTTCGAAGGGACGCGTGGGGGTAACTTTTCGAATGACAGTGTTGCAGTGCGAGGCAGACGAGATCTCTGAAGCCGCGGTCACACTGGTATTACATCACACGAATGACAGTCTGCAGATGACTCCTGTGGTATTTCTTCGCTGTTGATGATCTTGTCACATTTTTCACACAACAACCGTCTGTAGGCATGTATAGAGCAAACATGTATATAGTTCGCTCTACAGATCGACAAACGTGGCTTCAGAAAGTTCGTCGGAACTCAACTCGCCCACAGTCCGTGCGAGCGAAACATAGGTAATGAAACAAGGACAAAACAGGAAGAATGTTGAGCTAGCCTGACAGAGTGTGACTGTTTGCTGCTCGCTTCATAAAACTGGTAAGCGCCAGCAGAGACGGATAGGAAGAATGGGACGCGGGCAAGTACTACCAAGAAGTTCACGATAAATGTGTAGAAAGGAAAATTGAATCGAGGACCCGTTGCGGACGTCCTTTTTCTCTACATCGCGAGTGAACTTCCTTAGTGTCGCTCGTGCGTGTCCCTTTCTTCGTGCTCGTCTCCGTTTGCGCTAACAAGTTTCCTGAGCATCGTGCACCAACTTGTCCCGCAACGTCCTTGTTGGCGACTCTGGGGAGAAGGGTAAGCAGATTAAGCAAGAGTATCACACTGCGCTGCTCGGCACACGGAGCGCTCCGAGTTCCTACTATACATGAAACTAAACCCGTCTGTAGTTAAATGGCATAGCTTTGCTTACATTTCACCTCAAAACATTGAGCGGTGGCCATACATCATACAAACGACAGTCTACGGACATTGTCTGACGCGCGTTTCTTCCTTGTATGACGGTCACACTGTTCATACAAAAACTGTCTACATGCATGTCATAGGCATACATATTGTATTAAGCAAACGTGCGTTGAGAGTGCCTGAAGCGTGTCCACATATAGTTCTGCCATACATGTATGTTGCGAACACCATGGCTTTCGTACAATGTACGAGGGGCATGATTGCGGCTGCCTTGACAGTGGAACCAGGGCTGACGGCTTCTCTCTTTCCCAGGCGTGGCACAAGCGGTTCCTGGTGCTCAAAGACGAGACGAGCGAGCGCGGCCCCTTGCTCGAGCTGTACACGAGCCAGGAGGAGGCTCTGTCCCAGGCCGGCACGGCACCCTGCTTGAGGTCCCCGTGCTGCCGGCTCTGCTTCGACCTGGCCCAGACGGTGCACGTGGGCTTCACGTCCGACTCGAAGCGCTTCCCCAACGCCCTGGTGCTCGTCTGCCAGGGCAGGTCGCCCCTGGTGCTGGCCGCCCAGGACGAGCTGGGCTCCCGCTCCTGGCTCCTGGCCTTGGGCCTCATTGCGCATAAGGCCTCCTCTCAGCACGGCTGGAGGTTCATGTGCAAGAAGGTAACTGTGGCCATGGCTGCATGCTGCTGCTGACGTGCGGGCGCGCTGCTTCGATCGGTTCTCTTTGTTTTTTAGTGGCGCTGAAGGGATGGTGGTTTGTGTATACGTGGCTTGCACTGGCGTCGCGTCAGCGGCCGTTGGAGTAGCTTTGCTCATGAGAGCGTGCATTCTGGAGACAGCGTTTAAAACCATAAAATGTGTTTTTCTCCGTAATAATAAATAAGAATGACCACCCGCATGACGCGAGGATTTCACGTGCAAGCCGTACATAGGACTTGGTCTATTCCAGAAAAGACAAATCGACTGCACTTGTCTGGGAATATCTACCAGTGAAAAGGGATCAACTGGAGATGATAACCGGAAAAGAAAGTTTATCGCTATGGTTTCGTTACTGTGTACAGAGTTGATTGTTATGCAATCTGGTTTCTATGTTCAAACAGAATAATTCGCATCGTATATAACTAAAATCATTAGCCACTCCCATTTTCCTGAAATCTTGAGAAATGAACTGAAAAATGTCAATTTTAATAATTTGCAAACGAAAATAGACAAGGATTGAATAAATCGAGTTAGACGAGGTGTACGAGTATACGCCTCCATGTGAGTTTTTGATTAATAATTTAATTATCTCGCAAAAAAGTAAACGAACTGTTAAAAAATTACGTGTGCAAAAATTACAAATAACGTGACTTGCATATATCCACAAACTCTGGGTACCATTAAACAGAGCTAAAATATCTAAACGGAAGAAAAGACAAGGTCGGGCAAGGTTATAACCTTTCTCTTCTCCGCTCTTCCTTTTGTAACCTTTGGATGAGCATTCGTGTGATTGGAGCAACCGTCTCGAAACCTCATAGTGCTGTCGGTTCGTAATCATACATCATAGCCGAGCCCACGGTTGCGTGCGTCTAAAATTAGAGCCGAAGTTCCGTAAATGGTACAAACACTCGCCAGATTTCACGCGGTCTTACTTCAGCTTAGCTGCTTGGCTGCGTATGTTGCGGCTTCCGTTTAACGACAACGTCAATCGAAGAAGGCTTTTTCTATAAAGCGAAGCGTTGTGCGCAGCGCCCAATTCCTCCGCGGTCCGAAATGGGCGCTTGGTGGCAGCATACATCTATCGTGCAGTATCGACGGATTCGTGATCTCGCTAGCGCTGGGCGCGCGTGCGCATGTTCGCTCGCGGGGACCACGGGCAAACATGCGTTCAGCGAATCTTACGCAAGGCCGGGCTCGCCGGCCCACCCTGGCCAAAGTAGGGGACCGGCGCCGACGGCCAAGCGGCCGAGCGAGCTGGGCGGGAATTCCTCGGAAGACGATAGCCTCTCGGAGCGGAAACCCAGCACGAATAATTGGGTCATCTTTAACGCCGCCATCGTCGGATGAATTCGAGAAGCCGCCGTCGTAAAAGCCGTCGCATTTTTGCACCGTTCCGAGGCTAATTAACTTTGCGGCATTATTTCCTGGTGGAAATATATTCTTTTTAGTTATTTGTCTCTTTGCATACCCTCAGGGACATCGGCATTACAGAAGAGAGCGGTAACAACAAAAGACAACATTATGGAGGCTCAAAACCGTGAAGGGTGTTAACGGCGTTTTTGAACCGTTAATAACTAACAATGCATACGATAGAAGCCGGAAGGCGGTTCCATTCCAAATATAGTTTAGAGACAAATGAATGGCAAGATGCATTCTTCTTACAATTAGGTTCAGTAGCGTTTATAATAGGGCGGCCAGGGTCCTTGGTATTTATTTTTCTTCTAATATATTCTGGGCTGCTCGCGAGTATAATAGTATAGTTGTAACAACTACTGCGCAATGCAGGTTGCAAAACGCCAGACTTGCAGGGGTGCTGCACTGCCTAAATTTCTCATCATCAGCGAATACGCCAACTATTGAGGCTGATTAACTTTCGGCTATCTAAACATACCCACGACATACAAAACTATTGTACCAATATTTTTTTTTAAGGTGGGGGGGGGGGGGGGAGGGGGGGAAGGGGGGTCTTTTTCCTGGTATCCGGTGGTTTTGGATGTATATTTTTGGTGTCAGATAAAAAGAAAATCTGCGTTTATAAGGGCTTTTGTTCCGTAAAAGAGGACATGGAGTTCTACAACCCCCAGGGAGCACCTGCGCGACCCGATTGCTTGGAAAAGGACCAGGTACCGATAAAAGGAGGACGCGAGATAAAGGCTGCGCTTACCGAAGGAAAAAAATCAGCCTTGTAGACATTTGAATAGGGGCTGTGTTCCGGGTGAACACAAAATAAAGCTGTTGATAAACGAACAAAATAGTAAGAGAGCAGGTGAGCTGGTGTATACTGAACATTTTGAAACAACCCGGGAGTGAGGAACACGAATCCTCCGGTTCCAGGTTGCTTCAAAATGTTCTTTTGATGAAGATTGTGTATACCCGCGGAGTTGGGCTTTTAAAGCGAAAGAGGCTTTTTTAACAGAAACCCTCAACCCCCAAAATGATGTCCGTCCGTACATTTTCTGATAGAGTTTAGCGAGGAAATTGACGTCACGTAACCTAACGTCACGTGACCTGTACATAAAGTGGGGAACATGACGGCACGTGACCAACACGTAAATTCAGTTTCCTCCTAATATTTACCGAGACATTTCACGTCTTGAGATCTTAACACCAGTTCAGTTTCCCCGCTAAATTTCCCGAGGAAATTGACGCCTCGTGACCTAAGGCCAATTCAGTTTCCCCGCTAAATATAGCAGGAAAATTGACGTCACGTAACCAAAACACCGCCTCCATTTCCCCGCTAAATTTAGCTGGGGAAATCGATGTCACGTGACCTACACGACAGTTTAGTTTCCCCGCTAAATGTAGCGGGGAAATATGCGCCACTCGACACAGCAATTCCCTCTCCCCATCCCTCTTCTCCCTTCCCCCTCCCTCTCTCCTAATCCCTTTATTCGCCTTGCTTCCTCTCCCTCTCTCCTCCCTCCCCACCTACCTGTAATTCTCTACCGCTCCTGCCGTTCCCACTCCCTCTCACTTCCCTGTTCCTCTGTCTCCCCATCTCTCGCCCATTCTCCTATGGTGCCTTTTTTCCTGTTTCGTCTCTTTGCTATCCTCCCCTTCCACCTCCTTGGTCATGTCACACAAATAGACGTATAAATTAGCACAAAAAAAGAAGAAAAGGACAAGAAGCAAACAGGACAATCGGTAACTTTCAACCAGTTTTACTGAGGAGAAGGGAAGCAGATATACACACTACACGCGAAGCAACAACACGTACAAGCTGATATCAGTATCCGATCATGCAGAAACTGAAATGTATTCTCATGTAGCACAATAGACCTTTTTCAAAAGTCCGCGCCAACGACTGTCCACCATTGCTTGCTCACATACTCTGAGCATGTATTGGACACGAGGGTCACGTGAGCGTTCGGCGTCAACTCGGCTTAGCTCGTGTTGATAATGAGCGCTGACGTCACCGTTCGGCGAGGAATCGGAGCGAATCACACGCTTTGGGAGCAAGCAATGGTGACCGAGCAATGTTGCTCGATGGACTCTTGAAAAGGGTCCATTGACACGTCGCTGACACATGCCGTCTCCCTTTTTTGATAAGGAACCCCTCCAAAAGTTCACGAGCGACAGTCTCACGGCTTCTCCCCAGAATCCTTATCTGCTGAAGTCGCGGAACACAGCCACACGTGTTGCAGTGTATAGGCAAATGCGAGCCATATTTATATTTTACTGATAATGCGCGTGCTCCCGTGCTCGGTCATTGATGCTCCGCCCCGCCTGGCCGATGTGGACCTTACCCCAACTCAGTGGGATTTCGTAGGCAACACCCGCTGTGCAGTCCATGTAAGGGGTGACGTGTTTCTTATCACATGGCCGTTTTGCTTTCTCATCAGAAATGCGGCAGCACAACCCAGCCAACTTCTTTTGTGCGGAGAAAACAACGGGCACAACGTACTTACTTGCTTGCCACTTTCTTCAGATTGTGGGCAACTTTGTGGAGGTACGGAGTAACTTCTGGTCTTTTTGTTCTTTGCCTCGTTAAGACCCTTCTTTTAAACACCTTCATTTTCTGTATGGCAATCTCCGCCACAGAAACCAAAACCGAACACGGGAAGCCAGCCAATTCCAGTCTAGAAATTTGGCATTTAAAACAGCATCCGCCTGGTGGTTACAAGACTTCATCAGTGCAGACTAGTTGAACGTTAGCGCTCGTCCTGTTTACTTCTTGTCCAAACACTATTTGAAAATTGGCACTTGTCCTGGTTTACTCCTTGCCGTTGCCTTTTTTGTGCTAATTTATACGTTTAACTAAAGATGAACCAACTGGCCCAATAACGTACCATATCACACGATTAATTGTTCCCGTTCCTCCCTCGTTCCTTCCCCTTTCCAGTCCCTCTCCTCACCGTCGTACAGTGTCCTCTCTACTTCCCCAGTTTCCTCCTATTGCTCTTCCTCCTTAATTGTCAGGTAACACACCAATTCAGCGCCCCCAAATTTGATTTAAAAAATGCAGGTTCTTGACTCCCGGAACGACAGTTTAACGTCTTCTAAACATTCAATTCAATCGCTCCTACATACTGCATTTCATACATGATAGGACATTAAAGATAAAGGTCGCTATTACTCTTTTTATTCGTCCAAATCGTTTTTTTAAATAAAACTTGTTTGTTTACGTTTACCATCAAGAACGTAACATTTTTCTGACGCAGCAATAAAAAAGAAACGTCTGTCAGCGCCATTTTTTTTTTTAAAGATTGGTGATTACCAATGCGAATTTTCAATGCCCTATATAGGGCATGTAGTGGAACGTTGTTTTCAGTATAGGCGGAGACTTCCTTGATGTTCTCATATCGCAGATGGCTATAGGAGGGTGTAATCATAAGCTGGTTTTCGAATGGTCGCTCTTTTCTAGGTACGATGTTAAAAGGAAAACACTTAAGGATATTGGGTGAAAGAGGCACCTATTTAACAATAACGATCGGAAGTTAGATGGCGCCATATGATAATACACGACCTGACAATGTCCGTTCTCGATGTCTGTTGTATATTCTCGTTTAGCTCGCGGGCTCAGTTAGCTAGACTAAAATTAGATATTAAAAACGACTTTTCCTTCTTTTTTTTTTTTGGCGGGCTCAATATTTCGCGACTTATCGAAGTGTGGGTTTCGGGAATATATGTCGGTTGGGAGTGAAATGCTACGTATTCGTCAAAATAAGGTAATGTATTCGCGTGATCAAATTTTCACGATATGTTTCAGGTCGCTAAATTTTCGTAAAATAGGTCCCCGTGAAAATGAGCTATTTACAGTGTGTGCGAGATTTTCTTTTCAAGGTGTATCTCTCTCTCTCTCTCTCTGTTTATTTATATATATATATATATATATATATATATATATATATATATATATATATACCGAGTGTTCATTTTTAATTCGAACATATTTATTTTAAAAAATCCGTAAAAGATGCACTGATACGGTTTGTGCAGGTGAGTTATACGGCCAGGGGGACATATTATAGGGGGCTTATCGTAACGATCAGTTGGCTAATTAACTAAAATTCGTTAATTGACTTTTTAATTAATGAAAATGGACATACGGTTCCAATTAGAAACTTGCACAGCGTCACCGAAAACCACTAAATCAGTCATTTTCAGAAAAACTTTGAGCGCGTGAGAAGCGTAGTAGTGCACTAAATTTACGACTCGTGGAGCAGGTACAAGGCTGGGGCCGGATAAGAGACGGAAAAATCGCGCGGGCGCCTTACTGCAACCGCTAGCTTTGTACCTGCTCCACGAGTGGTAAATTTAGTGCACTACTACGCTTCTCACGCGCTCAAAGTCTTTCTGAAAATGACTGATTTAGTGCTTTTCGATGACGCTGAGCAAGTTTCTAATTGGTACCATATGTCTATTTTCATTAATTAAAAAGTTATTATTGAATTTTAGTTAATTAGCCAACTGATCGTTACGATTAGCCCCCTATAATATGTCCCCTGGCCGTATAACTCACCTCCACAAGCAGCGTAAGTATAACTTTCACGTTTCTTTTGAATAAATCGGTTCGAATTAAAATTGAACACCCGGTATAATGATGTAGTTGTCAAATATTGCAGGTTTTGCTACGATAATAATAAAAAAATACGCGCCTGAGAGAAGGGATATGTATGAATTATGAAAATTGTAGATAGATTCGTTATAGAAACCAGATCATCAGCTAAATAGCACGCATTCTAAAAACGACAAAGTTAGAAATAAAAACAAAAAAAAAACATAACTGCAGTTAGCCGAGGCATAATACAACCATTACGGAACATTGACTGCGGCGCTTTGAGTCTGAGGCTTCGCAGCAATTTATTTAGAAATTATACCCGCCCAAGTTTCTTCGGTACCGAAAATTTTCGCCTTTTCTTGAGCACCATGCCTCTGATGGCTCATTCGAGTAAACGGCTGCGCAGTTTTGTAAACACGATACATCACAGCAATGATCGTAAAAAAAGGCTATGTTCTAGAGAAGCCTACGCAAGTAATTTGTAAAACATTATGAGTTATTTTGCGAGTAAAGAGGCCTGGAGGCGAGCAGATGAAAACGAGCAGTTTTTGAGGGTCTGTTGGCTTCTGCTCGATTCCTCACGGGGGACCTAAGACGTAATTCACGAAATCTTGTTTGGTATGACGAGGAGCCATAAATGCTTGTAAGAAAAGATTTACGGCAAACAGGCTGACTTCCAAAGGGTTGCTCTGAAATCTGCTCTTGGCTCGGAGTGCGTCGTTGTTGTCTGAAAACTTAGAACTGGCTACCGGCAGAATGGGCCCTTCGAAAATGTGTTTGTTTACGGTTACCCCCCCCCCCCCCCACACACACACACACGCACACACAAGCACACACAAGAAAAAAATCCAAAGAGTACTTAAAACTGACATGACTGCATGTGCAACTTCAAATGTGATATGATATTTTCGTTTTATTTATTTGTTTCTGTCTGCAGGTCAAGGACGGCAGGGCAGTAGAGTAAAAATAGGCTTTTATCCCTGACAAGTTCTTTCTACCCATTACAGTTTGATAGTAGCACATAAACACGAACAACATAATAACCGCATTATAATAATAACAACTTAAATACAAATGAAAGAGACAAACATAAGCTATAAGTATTGGGTTCGGTCGAGAAAATGAAACCCGAGTTTTCAGGCCACACAAATAAACCACACATTCCTGAAAGCTGAAACTTCGTGAGAACATGACGCTAGCGGTGCGAAGAGGATGCGAAAGTTTGATAACATTACGGTTATTTGGATCAAAAGATAAAAAAGAAAGGCGAAATCTCCCTACAAACTGAAGTCCACGTAAGTCTGAATTCTTCAAAACAAGAAATAACATTGTAAACTCCTGTAAAATTTATTTCAGTGAAACAAACTTCTCTTCAAGAAAAAACGCAATATTGTCTTTTTCGCTGACAAGTTTGCACGCACGCTCTTTATGGTACAAATATTTTGTTTCGAAGCGAACTGAAATTCAGGTTTTGTTCGAATTTCTCTACAAAACAAAAGTACTCTTGGAAATATATGTGTTCTTAAAAAAAGAAAGAAACTAGGAAATTATTGCACGTTTGTTTTGAGACACTGACACAAGTTAATGTCTGCATTATTGATTGTTACATTATCATATAAAGTATACTTTTGGGGGTGTGCTCATAAGATGAGACAAAAAGCAATTCTTCGGAAAGAGCAAGCTTATGCAAAGTTAACATTAACGTAACACAAACGTGCAAGTATAAAATCTCTGAAATCAGAGGATTAAAGACTCGAACTTAATTCACAGTGGGGCGCTTGAAGTTGCGGCCACGAGAACCTCTCAAATGCTGACCAATTGTGACCCACTGACGTTATGTTCGGGCCAACAATAAGGAGGCATCTAACGACGTCTCGTGCTCAGTGTGACTGCTACAATTGAAGACCTCTAATGTGCTTTTGATTTGGGTTGGGAATGCCAGGTTTGATGGCAAAGCGGCTCTTCACTCTCAGAAGGGCCTGAGTGCATACCGCATAGTGATTCACGTAAACACCGACGTGTGGTCTTTCTTGAACCAGTTCAACCAACGTGGACGGCGATCCGGATTGTGCTCTGAAAGGGCTATACGGTCTCGACGGCAAACGGGGTAGTCTTTAGATAAATCTTCTTATCACTAAGACTGCATAGCTATCCGGGTGTGTTAGCCACTTGTCAATGGCCAAACTAGTCAAACGGAGAGCTATCATTGGTAGTCCGAGTGTATCGCGGGGCAGCGTACACGCAGGAGCTTCTGAGAGTGTCAACGGCATTGATTTCTGACCAGCTAACTTGCGACCTGAGGACTCACGATGTCTGCAGCCCCGTTGATGCTCTAGGACATGGCAGACGAGTTCCGCCGTAGACACATTGAAGCTACAACTTTTCAGTCACCAACACAACCAACCGCCGGGGACGCGGTTAACCAGCCCATTTGCACCGAGGCTGTACGGCTATCTGAAATTCAGCCATTGTCGCGTGCGGTTTTGACGACTCGAATATTGGTCCGAACTATCGTAAAAACCCGAATGAACGTTCACTCCCAAAGCATGGCCCATCTCCTACCCCCCCCCCCCCCCCCCTCTTTACTCTTTTCACTTTGGGTGGGAGTTTATTTGGAATCTTAAGGTACGCGCGGGCCGGCTGTCATCGGACCGCACCTGTGAGTGAAAGCGTACTCAACAGCTTAGGTTAGACCTTTGTACGTAAAGTAGCAGTCAAAAGGCTTTTATATCACACAAAAGATACGATGTTTGCTACAGACATGATGATAGAATTATGTGCGGACGCGCCTCAAGCATGTGCGTAGCATGTTTCCCTCATTTAGATGTTTCGAAGATGCCCTCACGCTGTTTTTCTGCGATCAATGTGACCGTCATGCGAGGAAAAAGCTCGCCTCAGTGCATACACACTGTCTTTTTTTATGAAGTATAGCAGGCTGACCGCGGCTTAATTGTGGGCACGTGTGTTTTGTTGCGCGCAGGCTTCGGAGCAGGCTGTGGCGGTGGCCACCTCTGTGGCCTACGCGAACAGCCTGGAGAACAGTTCCTCCGCCGGCACCAACGCCAGTTCGTGCGTGGCGGTCCGGCGCCAGAGCGGGAGCACCTTCGACGGCGAGTCGGAAAACTCCCTGGATGCGGTGCTCATCCCGCCGCCCCTGGAGTACGGCGACGGGTGCCTCGACAGTGAGTACCCTGCCGCCGTCTCTCTTTCGCTTCCTGACTGGCAGCTGTCGCGAGACGGGTATACCGGGCCATCGGACTCGGAACTTGACGTCCCGGAGACAGGCCAGCGAGGGGGCGCATGGCCGCATGACGAAGCATCGCGAATACTGCACCGTCTGAGGTGTCACGAAGACGACCACACGTCTAATCGGCGGTCCAAACTATACGATGCCTGAAATGCGTCAACGAATGGTGTGCCTAGTGTGCCCTTCCTCCCACGCATCGAAAGTTGTCCCGCAGTGGCAACAAAGGACGTCAAAAAAAGTGTTAGGCTCTTGAATGTTGCGAGCTTGGTGGTTGGTCGTAGGAGTTTTGAGAAAAAGCACGAGCAAAGGTGAGTGCCGCTGTTGTCACGGGGTCGTAGCTCCTGGCTGCCGAAACTTTCGTGAACTGTGAAGCTGGGAGCGACCTGCAGCAGAACAGGCGTCTGCCAGATCCACCACCGTTGCTCGGACACACGCAGGATCGTGACCGGTGACTGCATGACGCTTCTATGATATCATCAGGAGGAAATCTAAGGACGAGTTTTTTGGACGTGATAAACACACCAGTTGGAGACGCGTTCCAAGCACGGAGTTATTACAATGTACGCTAGAGGTTCAAGTGGCGCTAGTGTGTTGTCGCAAAATGAAGCAGACTGCAACCAGTCGAAAATTGACTTCTGGTAGTGCATTTCTAAGGGAAAAAGTCAGTGCATTTTCTCCCCGCACTCGATTATAAGAGAAAATATCACGAATAATTCGTACGTACTAACTAGCTCGGAACATTTTTCGGTCACGCAGAGAAAAAAATTAGTCAGTTACCGCGTTTTCTTTTTTATTTCAAATTCATTGCATTAAAAACGGCTCTAAAACGGATTCCTACATGTTTTTATGTGCACTGTCGGACACTGTCAGCGAACACGACGTCGGCGCGTTTCAGAGGGGGGGATATACGTGCCAAACGGACAAAGCACATATGGAAAACCAAGAAAGACGGCAAGAGCTATACGCAGCAATACTGGACCAGTAACTTCCTGTGCATGAACGATCAAAATAAAATAAAGGTCACAAAATATGTTCTAGTTTTTAATAAGTAAGTACTGCTTTACTATTTCTGCTCTGTGCAAAAATGCTTGTTTTACGTTCAAAACATCACCCGCACGATGAAAAATTTTGAAAATATGCGCCTGATAAAAACTGCCCGGCACAGAAAATAATAAAAACACACCTTTCATGGCCCACGTACTTTATTCTTTACGTTTCGAATGTTTTTAACCGCTCGTAAAGATGCAAGACCTGGAAAGTTTCATATAGTGACAGGACTAGCATATTAGCGATATATGGGCGTCTCCGGAATGCTGGCGAACCTTGAACATACTTTATATTCCTCTCGATCGTTATTTTGCTTATAATCGTCGCTTGTTTTACGCACCTGCTGCCGTGGAACAGAGGTTTAGGCCTGAAATATAGCGAAGTTAAACTTCGTTCACTGATGAAGAAAAATGCGCTTACTACAACAATGACACTTTACAATGCTAATAAAAGTACGTATTATTCGGTACGACCCAAATGAGAAAGTGTTCCGTGTTATTTTCCGGCGGAGAGACGAAATGCACGCGAGTATTCCCGGAGGAATGCAGAGGAGAACCGCCAAAGTAAACTGTTGAAGCTGTCTGCTTCAATTTAAGCCCCGGAAGTCGCATGGACACTAGCGCCAGTTGAACCTCTAACGTACATTATAATAACACTCCACGTCACAGTCACTTACAACTCAAAGATGTGAGGACACGAAAATTAGACGGGTAGATTATTCTTCAAATAGAATACTCATTGACCTCATAGTAGGTACACCAAGTTTCAGAATTTTAGAGCTCTAGTAATTGCAGTAATCAATTTACGGATTTTTATAACTCTCATCTGGCGACCAGGCAACACTGCCAAAGTTAGTCACACCATGGTGCCAATAAACGAGGTGATCATGAGCACTCTCTCATTCTAGGCGCCCCATAATCGCCATAGCTTGCCTCGCCACGGTGCGATCGAAACCTCTCACACCGTTCGGGTACTCCAACGCTATTTTCGCTCTCTCCCCCCCCCCCCCCCCCCCCCCGACCCTTTTACCTTCCGCCCTGCATGCACCTGCGAGATCGTCACGGACGACGGCGACCACGGCGAGTTTGCCCGCGACTCGTCGTTGCTGGAGCTGGTCGCCAACGGGCCGCCAGTCTAAATGACCAGCTTCCAACATCTTTTGATAACGATCCTTCTCATCGCTGCTGCGAACAGTGTCGAAGGCTTCAATGAAGCGAGCGAAACCGTAGACGTAATTGTAACCAAGCGCATCCTCGAAACGCGGTAGGTAAACGAGGAAGCTGAAGCTCGAGAGAGAGCCAAGTAGGGGTGTCGCGAACCGGCCGAGGTCCAAGTTCGACCAGGTTCGACTTTTTCGAACTTTTAGTGGAGAGTTCGACGAATCTTGTATTGAGGTTCGACTCGTGCGCGTATGCGCGACAGGCTGGCCAGTTAACTTCGGATTGGATGGCGATGGCTAAGGTATGAATGAAGGGCGGCACTGATTGGTTATTTCAGTTAATACAGTACAAAAAAATTAAGCTATTAACTTCTTCAGTAATTAGAATTAATTTATTTTAATTGCAACTGTTCATAAAACTAAAATAACCCTCTGCTAAAAAAAAAAATAAGTTCTTCAGATCTAGACATGCTTGTACCAAGGTCTGGCCACACTGTCTGCAAAGTCGAAGCTGTCGAATCTGGTTAAAATGTCGAAGGTTCGCCGAACCGGTTCGAACAAGTCGAACCCCCAAAGTTCAACTTAACTTAAATATCCGGTTCGACAAAAGTTCGCGACACCCCTAGAGCCAAGTCTGTCATGGTATATTCGGTTGGTCGCTTTCGAGCGCTCCAATCATCCGAGTCGGAGCTGCCAGATCCTAGAGCGCCTCCGCATCGGAGCGAGAAAATCGGCGCGCCCAGCCGAACGCTCCTCAACTTTTCAGAGCGGCAAGCCGAGCGGATAGAGGGTGGCCGGCGCCGTTATAGAGGACGGCGCGAGCCGTCCTCTAGCGGAACATTTGCTGCTCGGATTCAAAGGGTTCAGCAGTATTCAGTCGTTCATTCATCCGTCAATCCTTGAAAAATGGCAGCCATCAACGCGGACGGTGCCGCCCCTAATATTTAAACGTCTTCGTTTCAACGACATTTCACCTCATTTCGGGGAGCACAACACAACGGTGACGGCGTCGAGATTGACGGCTGTTTTTCGCAGCCCTCTTTCTGCGGAGTAGCTTTCGACCGAAAAGCATCATGGCGGAATGGCTGGAGTCACGTGATCGGTCGTCAGCTAGATCTCTCGCGCGCTCCCACTTCCAAGTCAGAGCGCCTCAAACAGCTCCGATTCGGAGGACGGCGAGAGTCTGAGCTTCGAGAGCGATCCGAACGAACAAGCCGGATATACTTGGAGCGCCTGGCATCGACCAGCCGAATGCACACCGGCTTTTCAGAGCGCTTTAAAAGGCTGAAAAGCGACCCGCCGAATATACCATAAGTGCGTGCAAGGGGACGCCGGGCGTTCAGCGGATGACGTCCGCTGACGTCGTCCGCTGAAAAGTCACGACGGACTTTTCCAAAAGGCGTAGATCTTAGGGTCCTGCATATAAATTGATTTATCCGCAAAACTGTCGCACCGTTGCCAAAATAACTTTAGTAGAAATGAAAAAACATCGATGGGTCCTGGCAGTGTATTTCTAATATTTTATTTTTGGCTAGTCCTAAGGCAATTTTGAAGACAATTTTGAACTTTTTTTAGAAAAGGGTGTTCCCGACTCTCTAGGCCCCTAGCAATATGCTCACTCTTTTTAAACACTTATATGAGGCGTATTATTTCGTGTAAAATAAATCAACGAAACCAAAACTGACGTTCGGCTTTCTCGCCATACAACCACTCTTAAAACGGAGGTGACGTCAACAGTGAACCGTCGGTTTCGGTAGAGTATAGTGGTAAGGAGCGTAGATGGCGCGGTGAGCTGTAGCGGCGCTGTGTAGTTTGACAATGTTGTGGCGTTGTACCGCGTTGCGACTGCGGGTAGGAAATTCGTGCTTCGCACGCCGCTTGCCAAGCCACTCCCTGAATCGGTTGCCACGCTTCACACGATGCACGGATGACCCAGTGACTCGCGGCCGTGCGTCGACGCAACGCAGTCAAACGCGTTTAAACGCAGCTGTGTGTATGCACCTTAGTTTTTGTAGAGATCCCTTATTGCCAATAGTGTTGCGAGCGGCGGTATCGCATTACAAAGAGCAATAATTGTTGTGTGTGGCTGTTACGTATAAAGTGAGACAGAACACCTTGACAGGATTAACGGGGACGCCATAAGCTTTACTAACGCAAGCCATGACACAAGTGTGGTCCTGCTTGAGGCGGCTCCGGTCAGAGCTTCCCATATAAGTTTATATAGGAGGCTGTGGCTCGGCGTGCATGCGACAAAGTCCTGGGCTTGCACAGGGACGTTTAGCGATGTCCTCATTCCCGCATATTCGCGCATAACACTTCAGTACACCACAGGCGCAGAAAGGTCTCGTTGGATGAAAGGCTGGATGGATGTACAGGAAAGATCGGAGCGTGCTAAACGAGGTCTGCTTTTTGGCATAGCCCCTGAGGAATACCAGAAACCGCAGCACGTCAGCCAGGAACAGTTTCTCGCGAGACAAAACGGACAAAACACAATGATATGCCATTTTTGTTTTCCCCACGTTAAAAAACCCAGGCTAGCGATTGTAACACTGGATAAATTGCTCATCTAGAGCTGAGAGACAAGTCGCCCGTTAAAGGGGTTATGACACGAAAATCAAGTGGGCAGATTTTTCTTAAAATGGAATGCTCATAGGTTAGTTAGTACATACACCAAGTTTCGCTATTTTTAGAGCTCTTGTAATTGCAGTAATCAATTTACGAGATTTTATCATTTTCATCTGGCGACGAGGCAACACTGCCGAAGTTAGTCACGCTATGGTGCCCGTACACCACGTGTTCATGAACGCTCTCATTCTAGGCGCTCCCATGATCGCCCAAGCTCTCCTCGCCGCGGTACGATCAAAACCACTCACGCAACTCGGCAATCCGAGCGCTATTCTCGCTCTCGCCCCCGGCCCGTTGACCTCCGACTCTGCATGCGCCTGCGTTATATTCCTGGACGACGGTGACCACGACAAGTTCGTCCGTAACTCGCCGTCGTTGGAGCTGGTCGCTAGCGGGTCGCGGTTAAAATGAATAGCTTCCAACATCTTTTGATAGCAATCCCTCTCATCGCTGCTGCTATCAATGTCGAACACTTTGACAAGGCGAGCGATGCCGTAGACGTAATCGTCACGGACCGCATGCTCGAAACGCGGGAGGTAAACGAGACGAAAAGTGTGAAAGTGCGTGCAAAAAGACGCCGCGCGGGAGGCTGGCTACATAGCCAGCCTCCCGCTCCGCCCCTCCGAGGGATTCGCAAATAAATCAATTTATCCACAGAACTATAGCGCCATTTGAAAAACAAATTTAGCTGGATTATAGGAACATACAAAGGGTCCTAGCAGTATAGTTATCTCATATTTTATTTTTTGCGTGACATAACCCCTTTAAGGCAAACTAATTTCAGGCTCTATGAGTATACACACAACACAAATACTATTCCTTTTCTCACTAGAAAAAAAAATCTTATGTTGTTACCTCATTAAACGCTTTTCAAGTTTGTCCTCGCACAATATTCCCGAGGGAAAAGCGATCGGCTATTTGAGTCCACACGTCAGCGAACTGAAATAGTACTTACTTCCATTGTCAGAAACCTTTCTGACAAGAATATACGGTTTTCGTTTTTATTAAATAAAAATAAAAGCGATTTCAGAAAAAAAAAAAAAAAAAACTCGATCGAAAACGAAGACGAGTGGACTCCGTTCCCTTCGACCAATAGCCTGAAAAACTTTATTTAATGTCATGGGCCACGTGACTAAAAACCTAGATTTGTTTTCCCAGTCTCGGGCGTTGCGGTCATCGGTCTCGGCGTGATTATTGCTGGATCTGTTGAATTAATCTGTACTGCACGCAAGCGCAACTTCGGGCTAAAACTTCGTCTACATTGTCTAGTAAACGCCATTACCGAGAAATAGATACGCCTCGAAGACGTATCTATTTGAATCGTAAAACTGAACTTCTAAATCGTCTTCGTGGTCCCTTTAAGAAAAGAGCGTGACCTATCACGATCACGCCTCTTGATTGGGTCTTCGGAGTCCTTATCTCCTAATACCGCACTAATACCGGCTTTGGAGTCATAATGAGATGCTGCAAGGAAGATAATCCCCTTAGCACTCCCCTCTCCAAAGCTGCGAGGAGAGCAAAGTTGGGGCAAGGTAAAAAGTGGAGAGGATATAGAAAAGGAGGATGCGGGCAAAAGTCGAAAGCGCGAAGTGTACGTCGTCCTTTAATGTGTCAATAGTCTGTAGTGGTCGGCGACACCACACGGCATTCGCGGCTGCGCTTAATGGCGGACGTTCACGTGGGCCGGCGATTTTCTTAAAGTCAGTATCACACTGCTTACGACATCATCCAAAAGACAGTCTGCAAACATTTGAGCGCGAGTCCCCCGAGATCCGTTTTAGTCAGTATCACGCTGCTTACGACATCATCCAAAAGACAGTCTGCATACAAATTCGAGCGCGTGTCCCCCGAGATCCGTGCATCAAATGCTGCATGGTAATAAGTTCAAGCAGGAAACTTGGCACTCGGCATTCGAACCAGGGACATTGGCGGTGCCTCGTGTTTTCCATACTGTCTCTTGTATGATGCATGAGCAGTGTGACCTCGGCTTAAGGCAGCCATTCGAACACTCTGCGAGGTTCGGCAATCTTTTAGTTCACAACGTGAAGCCGTGACTGCGAGCACGTAGTATTGATTCTGCTTATGAGATTCGTCACCAGAAAGGAAGTTCCTCTCGCTGCTAATTTGTTTGTGAATGTACTCCGAAAAAAAAAACATTATTGAGGCTGTCGGCCAACTCCTATGAGTTCCCCGACAGCGAGAAACAATAAAGCGATGCCTAGTTTTAAATTTTGGAAAGAAAGAAGATGTCTAGGAGGCTGAAAGGACAAGGCGACTACATTCACCTGACGATGACCCATCCTGCCGGCCCAGCACAGCAACAGAAACGTATACGGCAGAGGAAAAGTGTAACTGCAAACCTATATCACTCACCGGCTCCAGTTTAGGGGGAACATTATTCATGACAAGGTGCGAATTGACACGTCTTTGAGAGCTTTTTATCGTCACTCAAATACATCTTACGTGTTTGCACTGGATGGCGTTACTTGTCGCGTGAGTTGAGGCACGGTGGTATCAAGCAGTCGAGCCCAGGGCGGAAAACCGACGCGTTCTCGTTTTTTTTTTTTTTTTACTTCATGTTTTAAAGCGTTTTCGAGATTAAATTTACGCACTTGTTTTCCTGAATTGTCGATTCTAACGTTGCCCGTAATATTTTACACCTACAAGGGGGGGAAAATGCGTAAAAAATTAAGAAGGATACTTAGGTGGAAGTGTGCTTAAAATGAAATGCTAGAATACGTTCCTTGTTGTTGTTGTTTTGTTATTGTTGTTGTTGTTGTTTTCGGGGGGAGGGGGTGGGGGATGTTTGCCGCACCAGAGTTTTTGCGCATGAAAACAAAACTACGAAGACACATATGGAAAACGAAGCATACTGGTCCGGTAATCCTGTTCCATCTACTCAATGGGCTTCTTAAATTACACGTTCGTCGGAAGGGCCATGCTTCGAGCCACGCCACCAGAAAGGTATGGGAGACGGCCGGCCGTACTCCTACTCCTCGCTAAGCCCAGGCAAGTCCTTACGGCCGCTGCAGAGGTTCGTGTTTCAACGGTGGCTCTTGCTAAGATGAATAGGTGCAATCCAAGCGAGCGCTGACTTTATTTTTATGCAGTGCTGACATGTACGGGCTTCATAAAACGGGGCTATCGAAGCTGAAACCATACCACTCCTCTCCGCGCCCGAACAGGTATCATAATGCGACGCGCGCAGAGTTGCATGGAGGGAGTTTTGGAAGTAGTCTATAATCTCTTTGACATTCTCTGCTCTTCATTGCATAATCGTACCGCCACAATACAAACAACGCCGACCCTCAGCTGAAATAGCTCAATTCGTCGGACTTTCCATCGGAAACCGGTGCTGCGGTAAATAGAAGAGGCAAGGCTGCATTACTTACGCATACTCGACTCGTCTCAGATAAGCGCGCGGTCGAATATAACGCTTTCCTCGCTAACGGTGCTGGGGAGAATCGCCCTTCTGCGGTTTTCGTCATGCAACCAGAGATAGAGAACACGAGACAGGGCGAGGCAAACGGTCCTCTCTCTCCGTTTTTTGTTTTCTCTACCTGACGCCCGAGCTTGTGACAAACGACGACGCTTCTGCGTTCAGTCCCAGCTTTAATTCACCTCGTCGAGGTCCCTATTATTAGAATCATCACCCTTCCCTGTCGTCCATATTTGGCTCGCGCTGGGTTAGGAGCGCTGCACTTTAAAAAGTCTCCGCAGTTATGCATCTTTATGAAGTACAGGGAAGACCACATCTCGGGATGAGCGAGCGCTAGAGCCACTGAGCCTGGAACAAGCTATGCTAATCGAATGTTGACATGGTGCGATACCCTGTGGTTGTTGTTTTTAATCGGTCGACTGAATTGATAATAAAAAAAGAAAATCAGTAAAGCATAAAAAAGTGCATTCAATGCATGCTCGTATGGGTGACGGGAATAACGAAAATCTAGGTTAATTGATTCCTTTGTTTTTCCCCTAGCCCTATTTACTACGTTATATTTGTGTGTGTTTCTGTTAGTATTATTATTTAAAATATTGCGTGTTTAAATGTTTTGATCGCTACTGTGGAGGAGGCGAAGGCGTCTGAAACTCACCCAACATTTTTTTCCCGTCCCCACTCTCAGAAATATATACATATACTTATCTTTTATTGAGCTGCGCGTCAGAGTAAAGAAATTTCCGTCATCTTGGTGGTTAAATTTATTGTTGTCAATTATCTGAAGCTTTATCTAAAATAACCAAAAAACGGGTTTCCGTTCTCCAGAACTGCGGCAGTAACAAACGATATTAGAGACTTTTAGCGAACTGTTACCGTGTTCCGTGTACCGCACTATATATACCGGAGCCTTTGAAGCATGCTTTTGAGCGCGCGCACCGCGGTCACGGTATCACTCCGCCGCGTACGGTAATGGTCTGCTATAAAAGTCCCTAATAGAGAGTTTTAGGGAATCGTTTTTGAATCCGATACTGTACGATGGGCCGTCCGGTACGAACTGTATACATGTTAGAGTCTTCTGTGGCAGCGCATGCGCAGTGCGTACCGGATGGCCCATCGTACCGTATTGGATGTGCAAAAGCGGTTCCTTCAAAGTCTTTATCACCTGAGCTTCCTGACACATAATAAAAGCTCGGGAAGTCGCATTTCTGAACTGTAACGATCGCCAAGAGACCGATTTCACCGAGCGTTCGGCGCATCCATGCACGCCTTAGTTAACTGGCTGCAGTGCGCGAGACGGCTCGTTCCGTTGCCTGCACTGCTTTTCTCAGCACTCTGCGAGGTTGCCGCGCGTGCAGAAAAACTTCCTTCGATGCATTGCGGCAGCATGGCGCCCACTCCGCACAAGGCATCAAAATGGCGGCGCCCGCAAGAAAATCGACCAATGGAGTGCCGATAGCTCGATACACTAAGCATAGTTTTTTTTATTGGCTCTAGTTGGAGAAGCCTAGCCAATGAAGATACACAAAAGGCTCCCTGGTTACACTTGGTTGTCGATGCGTCGGTAGGATGAGTTACTTCGAATGTATTCAAATAGTTAGATGTTTACGAAAAGGCACTAAAGTCGACGTTTCGGTGATAGCATCCTCAGGGGCGCCCACAAGAACCAAAGAGCCTTAGCGAAATGTAAGAACCCTGCTTTCGTGGCGTTTCGGGACAAGTGCTTTTCGATATAAGCCGACCTTCTTCGCACCTTGCCTTTTTTTTTTTTTTTTTGTGCCAAATGTAAACTTTTTGTGAGTGCACATAAACCGGGGTTACATTGCATGATACAAAAAAAGTTTGCGAACACGAGTCATCGCCATATCCTTGATTCAAATGCCGCGTGCTAAGTTTTTTTTTTTTTATCTCATTGTTATGCGGCATTCGAAGCACCGATCTCGCGGTGACTTCCGTTCGAATATGTGCGCAGAGTGTCTTCTGCATGATCGATATAAACAGTGTGATCCCGGTTTCAGGGTCCCAAGGAAACCTAAATGCTAAAAGTGTTTTTTTTTTTTTTTTGAGGGGGGGAGGGGAAAGTGTGGAGTTTGATTTTTTTTTTATCCCGTGTAGCATTTTTTGAAGACCTCTTTCATTCTTCGGCATGTTTTTTTTTTCTAGTTAACAGCGAGGCACAAGTAAGTTTTCGGCATATGACGGTTATCTTCACTGAGACAGCAGGCATTCAAACGCTTAGGTTTATGGAATTAAGGTGTCAGTACAAGCGAGTTCGTTCAGACTAATGATAAATGAAAAGGCTAAAAGCGCGCCAAGAACGAAGACAGAATAAGGAACTAGAGAGCACTTGTCCTGTCTAGTTCCTTATTCTCCGTCGTCTGTCTTGGCGTGATGCTTGGCATCTTTAAGTTTACAGCAGATTCAATCCATCATTCGTTAGGACTTTTTCGTACTGGAAAGAAAATATTGTTTTAATTTTATTTTGTTTGGAAGTGGCGGAAAAGGAAGGGGGGAGGACAGAAAGCTGCTATTGAACGAAATTGTTAACAAAAAGGCTAGCTCATAAAGCAATGAAAAGTGGTTTTGTCGTGCATTATCATAATTGGCGGCATAGAAAATCGGCCGGTCGTAAACAAGCGGTACACGCCGGTGGATAGATCCAGCAAAACACATATCAAAGCAAGGAAAGTTGAGAGAAATCATGTGAATGCTGGACTAACAAATATATTACTATTAAAGACCACCTTTTTACTCCTTTGCTATGTTTCCGCCATTTCCCAGTTCCACTCCCAAGCATCAGCCAATTGTTCAGCTCCAACCCATCAGCATGAGCCAATGCTCTATTTACAAACAAGCTCACGCTTTCCCACGCTGTGGTGCCTGGAGCTCGTCTCCGACTGGTGCGTCTAGTGTCCTATTTCGCGCATACACCAAAAGTGGTCCTGACGCGGCAACAAACGACGTCACAGAAGCCGGAGTGTCCTGCTGTCGGACGTCGCGATCCTGGTGGTCGGTCATAGAAATGCTGGCGAAAAGTACGAGCGCACGCGGGTGTCGCTGTCGTCGCGGCGTCCAAACTTCTTACTGCCGAAGCTTCCGTGGACTGTCGCACCAGAGAGCGACCTGCAGGAGAACAGGCGTCTGCCACATACACCTCCGCTGTTGGGACACCGCCAGGATCGCGACCGGCGTAAGCATGACTGTTCTATGAAATCACCTGGTGGAAAATCGAGGGACCAGTTTTTTGGACGCGGTAAAAACACCTGTCGGAGACGCGTTTCATGCACCGTACCCACACCAGGTCATTTGGATCTGGTTTCTGCGTGCGCAGAAAGCACATTCGAACAAGAATACGCGTCTGCGCATGCGCTAGGCCGACAGCAGCGCCACCGTTTCGGCGTGACGTCAGAGTATGTATATACGCCGGCAGCAACCGCCAGAGAAGGATCTTTACCGAAACGGCTTTCGGGGCTAAAACAAGTTGACAGAGGCTGTGAATCACCAGCGTCCATTTTCTTCTCAATTGAAGTCGCATTCCAAAGGTTTAAGACTGCCACGTTGGATCTTTGTTGATACTCGCGATATATTACGTGGTTTCTGTTTTTACCCGTTTCGGTTTTCTTCTTCCGCCTTCAGCGAACTTTCGCAAAGCAAACTTCATAATATTGTGAATAAATAATCACTCGATGAACTGAAAGTCTTCGTTGAAACTGGCATTTAGAATTGACATTTTTCTATGAATGGTTTCCGAAGCACCTGGCTGCGTCATAAAAAGAAGGGGGAAAAAAAGTCAGTTTAGTTTATACAAGGAAATTACCTTCGCAAAGATGGTTAACTGCGTGTTTTTTTTTTTTTTTTTTTCGAATAGAGCTACGTGGTTTGGAGAGCGACCATTCAGCTTGTGTTAAGAACAAAGTCAATGTCGTCTTTCTTGCTAAACTATCGTAAAGACGCTTTACACACGCGCCAAATTACAGCCGTCATTGCTGACCTTCTCTTGTCTTACCGAGATGCCGAGCAACTGAAACGATAGTTAACGATCTTCTACAAAAGCCGATGCTTTAGAAAAGGACACAATTGAATCTGATATGGCAATAACTTGGCCTGCTATGGTAATGATGAAGTGAAATAAACGGAATAAGAGGAAACAAAAACTGAAGGTCAGTTATGGCGGCGTCCATGCACAGCTGCTGCAAAGCGTCTATATGTATGCACACCGTTTTGCGGCCTTTTTTTTCTTTTTTTGCTAGGATTGAGGGGGCGGAGATTTTATTTAAAATATTAAAATTGAATACCAATTTTGTAAGGTCTCAGCTTTAATTCACGATAAATTATTCATGGTCTAACCGCATTCGGGAATACGGGCTCGAAACATATCGCGGGACATGTTCATCGTCTTTTCTCTTGTGTCCGAAGAAGAAATAATTAAAAGATGCAGATGTATAAAACCATACCGATCCAACAGGAACGAGTATTAGAAAGTCGTCACATAGCAATATTTTGGGGTCAGTATACACCTTTACATACGAACTCCGATCGCAGATTCGCAGCCAACAATGCGAACAGGGGCCCTAAGCTGGACGCATGGAGAAAACGACGACGAGAAATCTGGCGGCCGCGATTGGCCAACGCTACACTTGACCTTGGCGCCGGCCAATCATAGCCGCCGAATTTCTCGCCGACTTTTCCACCAAGTGTCCAGATTAGGGCCCCAGATGTGGAGCAAGTAGCAGAAAAGTGCACCGTCATGACACTCATCCTACTCGTTTCTTTGCTATCGTCGACTAAACCAATCACACACAAGAAAAACGCGGGAATCACGAAGTGCGTGAGTGGTTGTTTAGGGGCCCTAAACTCGTCAAAGGGAAAGTTGGAGCCCAAAGTTCGCGGAGCACGCTCATTGGACGTCGGCGAAAGAAGCGCGAAGTCATCGTCGTGATAGGCCAATCAGTGCGCTCCCTCAACTTCGGCCCCAACTTTGTTTTTGACGAGTTTAGAGGCCCTGCTGGGGCCCTAAACTGGCAAAACGCAAAGTTGGAGCCGGAAGTTCGCGCAGCGCGCCGATTGGACGTCGGCGAAAAAAGCGCGAAATCATAGTCGTGATACGCCAATCAGTGCGCTCCGTCGAATTCGGCCCCAAATTTGTGTTTGACGAGTTTTGGGTCCCAGAACTCGTCAAACGCAAAGTTGGAGCCGGAAATTCGCGGAGCGCGCCGACGGGGCGTCGACGAAAAAAGCGCGAAGTCATCGTCGTGATAGGCCAATCCGTGCGCTCCGTCAAATTCGACCCCAACTTCGTGTTTGACGAGTTTAGGGCCCCTGGTATAGAGAAACACAAAAAGAGGGCGAGCGCCGTAGCGGTACTCTCGTGATGCTGCTTGATTCGCTCCCTCGGGACGTTTACCGTTGACTGCGCTCGAGCCAACGCTACGAGCTGATGGGACCAATCAGGCACCGTCAAAAACGCACCGTCATGGTGTTCGTCATATTTCCGTACGTGTTCTATCATCGCTGAAGCAGTCATAAAAAAAAAGGCACAGTTACTTGCGCTTTCGACGCTGCTCAGTTGGTCCCATTAGATCGTAGCGTCGTCTGCGTCTGGACTGAAGCTGAAACGAAGTACAGACGACCTTTCAGGGCCAAAATTTGGATAGAAAAACACGAACGTAGCACCTAAGGAGCGTCTTATACAATCGTCGCGCGAAAGTTAGACCCCTTTCAGAATACGGTACTCTTGGCAACTGTGAAATCCCCCCACAATGGCGGACTAAAACATCAACGTCACGGCACACTAGAAAAAGCACACCCCCTAAAAAAGGTGATGATCGCAGTGACGCTGCACTTTTGACGCTGATTGGCTCGTCGACTCTTAGTGTTGGCCGCGCTCCGACGTTTGCTGTCTTATGTAATGACTTGCACGTTCCTCCATGCAGTCGCTCCGCCATTGTGCAATGGTTCCGACCCTTTAATAATTTGCACAAGACTTTTGAAAGGGGTCTATAGCCAGCCGGCAACAGCCAGGCTGCGCCAACAAGTGGGAGCCCAACGTTATACCCTGTCTCGTTGCAACTTGGCAAAAGGTGAACAATAAGCCCACATGCGTGCGGATGGCTGCGATATGTGCTACGATCGTAATGCAAATATATGCGGAGGGCAGGGTGTAAGATAGACAGGTGGGGAAACGGCCCATAGAAACCTACCGCAGCGCCGTGACCCGATTGTGTACTCGTCTGCTTGCGGGTGGCTTGCGGGTACCCCCGATTTGCGACAGATGGCGCTGCGGCGAGAAGAAAAAAATTGGAATCGAATTTGCATGGAACTCTATGTGAGAGTGCGCAAAATAAACTGAGAGCACGACAGTCCTCCATTGAAAATCCACGAGAAACCTTCTCCGTCAGTTTAACCGGTTGCCAGCGTTCGCCCACCCGGAGTGAAAGTTCGCGGTGCTCCACATAGATGGCGCCACAGAAAAAGAGAAAACCGAGGGGGACACAATCCGGTCGCTCATTTGGCTCTCGTTTCCCCACCTGTCTATCTTACACCCTGGCGGAGGGCAAGTTCGTCTGCTTCTTGCGCAGGGGGTAGCGGTGACGTTAGAACGCCGAGCCCTGATTGGCTGATCGCGACCCCCTATCTGAGCGTCGTCTGCTCCTTTGCAACGTCGTCTGCTCGCTACGTCGTCTGCGTCTGTCTTACCTTTCCTGCGACTTTCGAAAGTACAGAGGCCAGATTCACGAAACGATCTTACGCCAAAAATGTGCGTAAGACATAACTTAAGAACAAATTCGTATTCACGAATTCGTTGAACAGACCGAGGCCAGATTCACGAAACGATCTTACGCCAAAAATGTGCTTAAGACAAAACTTAAGAACAAATTCGTATTCACGAAACGAAATTATCGTAAGTTTTGCGCAGGTTACGACGGAATCCTACGACACCTCCGAAGCTGTCTTACGCACTTCTTACGATCAAATCAGCATGGCCGACAGCGTCGCAGTCGCGACGACCCACGGACGTTTATTTTTCTACCTGCGCTTCTGACGAGTCCCGACTTCAAGCAGCAAGAAAAAAGTAAAAAGTACTTGAAACAGACCACGACGAACAAGAACGCTGGATCCTACAAACACCTGGGAAAAGCTCCAACGGCCACGATGTCACCGACCGCGACCAAACGAGCTGGGCAGTTAGGCCTAGCAGGCACTCCGCGACTCGGCGACCGTCTGCCCACGACCGGCTGGCGTGCTGAATGGAATATGCCCGCGCGACCTTTGTGAACCCTTCCCGTATTATACTTTGATCGCTGACCTCAATTTCTTCCTCTTGTTATCTCCTTGCTTCTCGAGGCGACGGTGACTCGCCGGTGAAAAAGCGGTGAATCTCCGACAGACGCAGGAAAAGTAAAGCAGCCATCGCTTTGACTAGCAGATCGTAAAGCAGACGACGTTAACTGCGACAACCCGCCGACGCCGTTAAAGAGTGAGGGGTCTCGCCGCACACGATTGGAGGGAAAAAGTAGTTGGGAGGGAACTTGTGGACACTAAAACGCTCATTCTCGGTTCTAAGCAAACAAACCTCGGCGCCCCGGGACACCTTGCCAGTGAGTCCTTTGACTTCCCTCCTTGATGCGCGTCTGCTAGTTGTTAGACAAAAACAACGTACCGCTCGAGTTATTTCGTCTGCCCTCTCTTAAAGGCGAAATCGAGTTCGCTCCGAAAGTCGCAGGAAAGGTAAGACAGACGCAGACGACGTTGCAAAGGAGCAGACGACGCTCAGATATATAGGGGGTGGCGATCAGCCAATCAGGGCTCGGCGTTCTGACGTCACCGCTACTTCCTTTCTCATGCGCAGAAGACGAAAATGGGCCCAGTTGCGAGGCGTATTAGAGCATGACGCAGCGAAAAGCCTGATAGCTCTTCGCAGTAGAAGCGCCCTCCGGTGATACGTACTCACGTCCCGATTGGCCCGCCATGGCAGTAGCATCTGCCGTACTGGCATGTTATGCGATCACGGCTTCCTGGTCTACCCAGTATTTCTTGCTTCAGACACTAGGCTAAGCGGCGCCACCATTAAAATAGCTCGCATTTGAGCAATGCAGCCGCCACTCCCAGGCATACCCAGTATTTCTTGCTTCAGTCGCTAGATAGCGCAAAACCAAACAGCACTGCAGGTTGCCCATTGAGGGCTTCTTCCGCGTGAGTCGGATTGTAGAATATCTCCTACTACGATTTCTGAATGCTGCGAAAGTTTGCTCAGCGCGCTGAACTCGTCAAGCAACCGCCGTCTGTCACACTAGATCACTCTTCAAGGTGCAGCATTGTCCTAGAAGCGCACAAAAAAAGACAAATGAGATTAAGAAACAATAAAAACCGTTCGGCGCGCCTACGTAGAAAGAAACGCGACATCTAGACTTCATTTTCATCCCACAGTGAGCCGCAACGGCCGCTACTAGCCATCCCGGCCGATCCAGCGCTGTGGACTCATCTCGCGACTTGGCGTATCGCGCGTTGCTGCTCTACTCTCGAAGGTCACGTGACATTCGCGATGCATTGGATTTGCTCCGATGGCTCCTAACGTCATCTGCGGTCCGGCCTAAGGTGAAGCAGAGTAGAGTATTCGCGACTCCAGCAAAACGGACGCCGCCAAGCGGGAAAACCGGGAACCAGCCGGTCCAGGTCGCTCCGCGCCCCGCCGCGTCTCTGATGGCTTTCGCGGACGAGTGCTGTCGGCGCGGCGGCGAGCAATGTAATTTGACGAAGGTCCGAAAATTTCTTAAGTTTGCCTGAGTGTTCATTTGTGTGGTGAAGCCTCAGTAAATTGTTTCTTTCCGTCACGTGTTTGAAAGCCCGTTTATTCCACAACACACGATCGCGTGCTTTCAATTTTTTGAATGGGGAGGAATCACGGAAAAACGTTTTGATTTCATGTCTGTCTCTAATCACAATCAAAGTGACGACTGCTTGGTAACTGATAAGCGGTTTCTTTATAAGGATGTTGAACAGTAGACAGAGGTCGACAGACGAAGTGTTTTACTAGAGGGGACACCAATGTTGCAGTCAAGTGAATGGGAAGGTTCGATAGCTGCTTTCCTTGAGTTTGGTTGTGCTGGATTAGCTTCAGGTTAATTTGAGCCACTAACGCCGGCCGGTGCGTTGGCTATTCATCTTGGCGGCTTTTCGCCGAAAAAGACCACATTGAAGGAGTTGGGCTAATTTCGCAATTACTTGATTCAGAAAACCTGCTCGCTGCATATGATTAATGAGGGAAATTATCTGCTTTCAAAAGGTGGGGACGCGTCTCGCAAAGATAGAAACTGTCACGTCGTTAGGATCTATCGCGCCTCCAATACTTATAACCCCTGTCGAATCCAGCAGCAATATACGTCTACATTGCTCAAATTGACCGGCCACAAGAAAAAAAATATACTAATTTTATTTGTTCAGGATTCGAAGTCAAGTTCAATGCAGAGAGGTCTGAGTGAATCTCCGATTAAGACTCTCCTCAGCTTGTCCGCATTCGTCTCCGTTCTACCGGCTAGAACCATTTGGCTAAGTTTAAGTAGTACCTCTCTGTCTGTCAAATATACTTTTATTCAGCAGTTCACCCTAATAGTTAGTCAACTAAGTTCATATTTCAACCCGAAGAACATACTAATATCGCTTTAGTGGGACCATAGTACATAATATAATACATAACCGCACATTCATCAAAATGACTTCTCGATTGCTACTAAAACCTGAATTGAAATACGAGTATCAGCTGCTTAGTGAAGTGCCAGCGAGTTGACATGCTCCTTGGCTCAAGAAGCGCTTGCTTAATTTTCGTAATTTTCCTGCAGCCTGTGTTCTTGACCGAGCACACGACTGCAGCTGTTTCTTGAAACGCGGACAGGCACAAAAGCTCAATTTCGCGGACAGGTAAGTCGCATGATCGAGGCATGCGAGTTAGCTAAACATTACTCTTGGTGGAACAATTTTGGAATCCTCGCCGCTTTCCTTAGATGATCAAAACTAATTAGAGTCTATTGCCGTTTCTCCGCAGCCCATAGTTTCGGTTTTGATCGAAGTCTCCGCAGCGAAAGTTTGACATGAAAAGAACAAAAAACACCGGCAAAACAAAACTATGCTCGGCAAGTTTATGCGCACCGGCTAAACTTAACTGTCTCAGTTCAAATACCCATACAATTGGGCATTCAACAAAAGAATAATTGTTAAATTGAATGCGCCACCCATTCAGGCGGCCAGGCCGAGCCGACGCGACCTGGACTCAGCCGCCATGTTTGTTTGGTGGTGGCGCCCCCTATAGGTCGCTGGAGTCGCGAATACCCTCCTGAGAAGTCTACGCGAATTTGTGCGCAACCCGCGCGACACGACGGTTTCTCCATTCCGTCGGCTCCCAATTAGCGAGCTAAGGCGCTTACGTTGCCAGAGAAAAAAAAAACTTCCTTCTTAACTTTGCACACGCTAATGACACATTGGCTGCGACGCCTAAAGTGGAGTGCGGATTCACGAGCTGCCTAATCCGAGGTTTTTAAATTTCCGAGAGTTGCCACCCTAGGCGTTCATTGCGTAAGTCCACGAACGGTGTAACAGGAATCAGGGCTCGATCTTCACGCAACAGGGCTTGCGGTAATGGTCAATAAAACCTCCATTGGGCGCTACGCAGAGGAGAGAACCGGATACTCATGAGCCGGTGAGTGCTGCTGTGCAGTATCGTTCATAGAACGAAAAAAAAAAGAACGAAAAAGGGCAGTCTAACGAACAGTTCATGCGTGGTACGTTGCATGCTTGAAATTACACCCTGTGTTATTTTGTTTATTATTACTTCTAATATTTAAGCGGTTGTAAACTTGAAACGTTTTAGCGGCAAAAGTTAGCACTGAAGTGTTGATGTTATTTCAATAAAAACAACCGCCTGTTTAATGGAAAAGTCAGTCAAATAATCAATCAATCAATTAATCAATCAAACAAACAAATCTTTACTTTTCCAGAAACACTGGAGGGGTCGCCGGACAAAACGCTGTTAGATTTGGGTTCCCCTTTACACTGGCAGCAGCTCTGATAACACAGATGTATAAAATATTTTCTAAAAAAAAAAAAAAGTACATAGCATTGGTGTTTTAGTCAGCAAAAATCAATTAACAAGAAATAAAACAATAAGTACGTAGGTTTTTTTTTTTTTTTGCCAATCGTAGATATGTTCGTGTTGTTCGTGAAACATTTATTTAACACGTATGGCACATTGTAATGTAATGATTCTGAGTTATACTTTGTTCGAGACCGAGGGATAAGCCATGCGTCTGTACAGCGTCTTGAGAAATAAAATATAAAACAAAATTCTACGCATGCTGGCGATGGCAAACGAATGGTATAAAGTGAACAATATTTGTATATGAGTCCCCCTACAGGAAGTATTTTATATCTATAAAATAATGGTAAATATCTGTACAATAGACACCCGCGATGTGATGTACAATTTGTAAATTTTTTCGCAACATTAGTTGGTTTTTAAGATTTTTCTTTGTTGTAGTGGCCCATTCGAGGTAACATTAATTTAAATTTGACTACAGTAATGTGTAGTAAATATATGAATAAATAAATGCTGATTGCTAAAACATTACGACAACGGGCTATCATGCGCGCTGTCGCCAACAACTCGGGAAACTTTAGCGATTAAAGAGCGTGGTAATCCATTATTATATACTCAGAAAAAAGTGCACCTGAAGTTTTTTACTGGCCAACGAAATCAATTTTCGGATCACCAAGTTTGATTTTATTTTTAATCAAGACTGATTTATTAGTAAATTTAAACAAAATGTCTTTGGACTTTTGTGTGTTTGCTTTAAAGCCATTAATTCCGTAGCAAATAGGAAATTTACTCAGGATATTGTTTGCTTCGCATACCAAAGTGATTTAAGTGCTGCGTCATTAGCGTCATATTGCGCCATGAACGAGTTCAAATCCTGGCTTCGCCGTTTTTTGGCTTTCGGCGGGTTCCTGAAAGCTTCGATTCTTTGATTCATTGGGTTGGGTATGGTTCATTCATCTGCACATATTCCTTTATATATATATATATATAATATTGGTTGACTTTACTATTCAGAGAAGCGGGAAGAAATGAAAATGGTACAAATATATATTTCTAGGTCAGAGCACAGTCAAAGACTCGGTCGCATACAACCACGAACACACGCACTAAAAGCACGAGTCACGGGACATTCGGGGCGCTTGTTTGTTTTAGTCAATAAAAGAACACGTGCAGGAACATGGATGAATGGCATGAGGTCGCACTTTGACGCTGTTTGGTTTCCCCTTGGCTCGTAGCGTCGGCCGCTCTTTTATTTAAGGTGAAACGAAGTATAAGGGCTGCTTGTGAACCGTGCTGACTGGTTGACGCCCTGGCGGGTTAACTGCCGACATCGTCTAAATTTCCAGACGATGTCGGCGATGTCAGGAGCTGAAAGTCGAGAGAAAACAGTGGGAAACAGTAGGATGGCGGTTACTGTGAGACACAACCAGGATCTTGCAACTCAATTGAGATCACTTGATTATCGTGTCTGCGCATGCCTCCGTGCCGCCTCTCACCAGCGCGTCGAGCTTCACCGCTTTGCACCAGAGTGCTAGGAGAAGCGGTTGACTCGGGTGAGCGCCTGGGTTAGTGCGATAGGCTTGGAAATGAGGCTCAGTATTACGGAAGCCTTACCTTCTTTGGTCTCGATTGTAGATTAGTCTCTAATGTTAAAAAGTTACTCCGAGGAAGAAGGGGGTAAAAAAAAACGCGGGTCTGTACTTAAACAAATATGGTAGTGATGGTAATTCTCTTGAGGCTGTCGATCGAAAGAGCAGCGAACTTTGACTTTACTTTGGTCCCGACGCGGCTAAAGATCAGTGTCACTTTTAAAGCGCAAGTGTAGGTTTTCATGATATTTCCGAGTGTGTGTGTGCGTGTGTGTGTTTTTCAGTTTATAATGTTAATCTTGATTTTGGTAGCTTCATGAAGCTTGCGTGAATCAGTTTTAGTGATCGACCTTTTAGCGGATATGTTGGTCTCTGCTGGAATTTTATAGAAATTATATTTTTGTACTAATTAGACTACCGGGCATAAAAGTGGAACGGGAAAAAGAGGCTTTATCCCCAATGAAGAGTTGCGTAATGATTAATTTTTAAAACATTTTAATACCCTTTGCAAATCGAACAAATCTAACCAGAGTCGTATTTCTAAAAGAAAAAAAAAAGCCTGGTTTGTTTCCACTATTTATTTTTATTATAAAATTTCAGAAGTAATATGCTCCAGTGTTGAAGAGGACCCCTCAATAATTATTAAAGATAAACTCACTTAGTGATGCAATCACTTTCTTTTTAATCTTCAAGTGATGTGCTAACAGATGTTGACATCTGCTCCAAGAGTTTCAGTGGCCGCTCAAAACCGATATTCTACCTGCTACAGAACCTGCTCCAAAATGTCAAATGCCGCTTCCATCACCGATATTATCAGTATATCAGCATCATCTGCAGAAAAAAAAGGTTCGTATCATCAGCGTAGATATTAAACTGAGCTTGGTGATCCATGTTAACGATATCATTTATGTACACATTAAATAGAAGAGGCCTAAGTATGCTTCCTTGTGGAGTAATGACCATCATCAAACAGTTTCCTGCAATTTAGATAGGATTACAGTAGAGCTAACGTTGCTTCGATGACACCATAATAATGATACTACTTCTACTACTACGAATAATAATGCTTTATTTGATTCGTGCCCCAGAAAAACCTATAGGCTATAATGTGGTGCCACATAAAATATAATACAAAAAACAAAAAAACATAACGATGTCTGCCATTGTTACAAAATATGGGTTGGGTCAATAGCCGAAAATACATGAATCAAGCTCCCGTTTAAAGACTAAACAATCTGAAAAAAAAACAAAAAAAAAAAAAACATCAACGTGAGGCGACAATTCTTTACTACGCATTTGCATCCGCACCAATGATGCGGATGCAAATTAGCCAAGTTTCGTGAGAAAAATGTTGGGATTTAGAACATCGAACGATTTACTGAACTTAGTGAATACACCTAAAATAAGAAACATTTTTCAATATTCTCCAATATAATTTATTCTTGAAGTAATAAAGTCAAATAATGAAGGATGCTTTACAAAAAAATGAAGGCCGTTTGCAACTCCCTGTAACGCCAAATTCGAGCGCAGCTCTTGGGGAGGAGGAGGAGGGGAGGGTACTGTGGGGAGGGGATACCTATCCTCCCTCCTCTTCACCTCGTGATCCTGCCTGCTACTCCTGCTCCCCCCCTCCCCCTCCACCCCCTCCTTTGCTTTGCCGAAAAACCCCTGTCGAAGAACACGCTTTGTTGGTCCAGTCACGACGATTAAACTTCAAATGGTTGCCGCGCGTTGAATCGTGAGGCATGTCCATAACATCAATGTGAATTTGTTTAGTTTACATTTCCTCCGGATTCGGTCACGTAATTTCTAACCGACTTTCCGAAACGAAAGCTGGCACACCTCCAATGACACATCTCCTGCTTCCGTTTGGACCTCGTTCTGAATACACGCTGAGCCGAGTTCACTCCAAACGCCGACGCAGCCTTCATGTCCCAAACAATGGCGGATTCGGGATAGTTGGCCCACAGGATACTATAGTTGGTGACGGGTTCAGAGTTCAGGGAAAAAAAATCCTCCCACCCCTTTCCACTTTAGCAGAGCGAACGCTGGGGAGGAGGTCTCCTCCTCTCCAGCGTTCGCTCTGCTAAAGTGGAAAGGGGCGGGAGGATTTTTTTTTTTTCCTGAACTTTGAACCCGCCATTAACTATAAATGGCGCGCACTTTAGAAAAGGGTCTATGGCAAGCCTGCGAAAGCGCGACCATTGCACGTGCTGGCACTCATGGGGAACCCGTAAAGACGAGCCTCTCGAGAAAGAAAACATAAAAGGCGTCCATGTGCGGAGCACCCTGTCCGGTGAGGCGCGGGGGCACCGACCACGCGCCCCACCGTTCAAAAGTGCGAGCCTCCCTTCCGAGTCTGGTGCGAAAACGGCACGTGTGGCGTTTCCTCCTTTCTCAACGCTCGTTAGGAAAAAGGCGGCACACCCGTCGGTCTTCTTGATGCCCCAACTCGAAGTAGCGCTCTACGCTACAGCGGCAAAGTCGACTCCCCCGCACGGAGACGCCAAGAATGATTCGGGGGTTGCCAATTTGAAACCCTCAATCCTCTGTTGTGCTCAGGGGCACGTGGAACCACAAAATGTGGGTTCGTTGATGCAGAATTACATTACCACTACTTTTAGTAGAACGTAACGTATTCAGATTGCTAGATGGCTCGGAAAGCAACTAAGCCCAACTAATTGACGGACTACTCAAGGGGGAATGGCGGCGAAGAATCTGCTGAGAAGAAAAGGAAAGGCTGTTCCGTTGGAGGAGGCCGAACAGGTTTTCCTTGAAGAAGTGAAAGAGAAACTAAGAGAGAGAGAGAGAGAGAGAGAGAGAGAGGGAAGGAGGATTAAAGAGAGGAACGTAAAGATAAAATGAATTCAGAAATAAATAAAAAAGAAAGATTATGCAGAGAGGAAAGATGGGATCGAGCAACGCCTCCTAGCCGTAGTACTGGAATTTCTACGCTACCTACCGGAGATGAGCGCTGGGCACCGACTGGACACCGGTGCTACGTCAGCGCTCGGCCGGGGCTCGTGTCCAATCAGCGTGGACACGAGTCAAAGCCGAACGATGATGCGATCCTTGTGTCCAAACTGTGCCCCTTACTGGCCTCCGATAACTGACGTAAAAATTCCGCAATTACAGCCTCGTTATTTATACTCATCGTCACATCAAGAAATAACGATGTTTTGAGCATACTTCATGCAGTGTGCGAAGTATTTTTTTCAAGATTTGGATGTCGAAGCAAAAAACGATTCTTTTATTGTCAGCGACATTTACGTCTCGATAAAATAGCATAAATCGTGTCTTAGATGCACTTAAACACACCTTAATTCAACGTATGAAGAGGGAAATTAGTAGCGTTTCACAAAACGCTGGACTTTTTTTTTTTCTTTTTTTTTTTTGTTGTGAATACTTTGTACAGGAGTTGTTGGATGAAGTGAGAGTAGAGAGTCGACGCTAGAATTTTCGACCCTGACAGCTATGTTTCGTTTTCGGACGCGTGCGCAGTGCTCTTCTCCCGCGAGCGGTTCCCGGTGTCCGTGAACCCGAGCGAGGCCTCGGAGCGGGTGGGCCTCCGGGGCGACTACCAGCTCGTCATCCTGGGGCACAGCGTGGGCCTGCTGCGGCCCGGCGCCCCGGAGCCCTTCCTCGTGTGGCCGGTCACCTGCATCCGCCAGTACAAGCACGAACTGCTCCTCGCACCAGGAGCCAGGAACAACGCCCGCTCCACCACGCTGGTCACCATCGAGGTCGGCCGGTACGTTCCCGGCGGACGTCGCCCCAACCCTCGTTTTCTCTTCTGCTGTAATAGACCGCGGGAATTCGGTTTTGATTAAAAAAAAGGATGCCCTGGCTCAGATATTTCGCCAAATGCAATTAAAGTGAGAATGCAGTTGATATATACATATACGTATTTTTTTTCTTTTTTTTGACGAGGAACAATTTTTTATTTTTAGGTTTAGCGGATGTGCTTTAACGCTAAATTTAGCGGGGAAATTGTGACGTGACTTTCTGTCACGTAACCATTTCATGTGACTTTGGGTCACGTGACATTAATTTCGTAGCATCACTTGACACGGGAAGTTAACACTGTGGTGTCATTTTTCCCGCTTAATTTAAGCAGTTCCGTTGCAATTTACTCGCTAAAATAAGAGTTACGTTGCTTTGTGCTAGGAATCATTATTTATGCGACATCATTTAAAGGATAGGGTATCCTTTTCTTATGAAGGGCACAAGATAATCCGGAACAAACAATTCGGAATATGAAAGCATATATAAGGTTTACATCTTTTTTTGTACAAAATTTAGATCCCGTTTTATCGAATTCTAATCTTGTATGCGATGCATCGGTAAGTACCTATAAATGTCCTATGAACGTAGTAAGACAGGATAATTTTTACCCTAATATAGTTTTGGTACTACCCCTTCTGTGGTCAAGACCTGTGTCCTGCACTTTCTTAAGTCACCCTCATCTCTGTTGGTACCTGCGGTTGCTTCAGACCCTTAAAAAAAAAAAAAAGAAATAGTGTGCGAAGCGCAGGACATATGGGACTCTAGAAAAGGCAAACACTTGCTAGGAATAGTTAATCGTGGACGCCGCAACAAAATATAATATCAATGAAGGCAATGCCATATTTTGTTGCGCCTTTAGCGTGAGTGTTTCTGCACTTGCTAACACTAGTGTGAACGCGCAGGCACGTGCAATCAAAGCAGTGCGGAAGCCAGTGAGCTCGCGCTGAAGGCGGAGCTTCTACTCTCGGCTTAAGCGTGAACGGAGTGTAGAATCAATAACGCTGTCAAAGCTACTGGTACGGGCATATGGCTCAATGCAGCGTTTCGTTTGCACGGGCTTTCTTGCAAACGAAAAGCCACATGCAGCCATGTGTTCGTTTGTAGTAACTGGGAGTCCCACAATATGTTTAAAACGAAATATACACCTTTTCCACAAGAGCACACCCATTTTGAATGTCCTCACTTCTGGTATGCGCGGTAAATATCCTTTGGATCTCTCCACGCCGCTGGAAGGGGTTTACGAAAAATGAGTGATTGTCACACATTCTTGTTTTGCCTCACCTTTATTTTCTCGCATATTCCGCGTTAAAATATTTTATTATATTTTTTCGTCCCGTATACCAGATACGGAACCCACGTGGCTGAGAACGACAGAAAACAGGAAACGTCTATATAGTTAGTGGGCGGTGTTGCTGGCGCACTGCTTCATTGACGCTCCACGAGCATGGCTCGACCAGCGGGACTTTTGGTAGATAGCACGCTGCACATTGCGGGCCCTGCAAGCTAGTGCTCTAGCCCGGCTCGAAGTGGCGACACGAGCTCCCGCTGCTATCAAGGCCTGTTGCGTACAACCTACGAAAATGCAAGCCTCTCCACAGCGGTTCAGGTGGATAAACTCGAAGCATAAATGATACAAGGCCTATGGGGGAAGTTTTATCATGGAGGAATGCCAATAATAAAACACTTCCACCTCTAAGGCCGCCGCGCACATCACATAAAAAATAAGAAGTTCACTGCAGACACGATGGAAGAATTACCTGCGGACGCGCCTAAAGCATGTTCTAACATACATAAGTATGCTACAAAGATGGGTGCAGAGAGTCTTTCTATGACCCATGTGACGGTAATACAAGTAAGAAACACGCTTCAGACACTGTCTTCAGATTGTTGTTTGTATGATATATTTGCAGTCTGACCGCGGCTTAGCGATCCCTTTGCCAATTAGACACATTGTCCTTCGATAGGCTACCCGTTTTGACTATATAGTTTTCCCAGCTGCATAAATTCAACTATTACAAATTAGCCTATTCGACGAACCGGCCTTTGAAGAGTTGACTTGTTAGCCCAGTTCCGTTTCGGAGGTACCTATAGATATCACTAAATAAGAACAAAAAGAAGTATCATCAGAGTCGTAGGTTTTCTTGCATAAAAATCCCGCTGCCACGATGTTTTTTTTTTTTTCTACATATTGTCACGCGCGTTGCGAGCAAGCGCGTGCGTGGCCGAGTGGTTTCCGCTCTTGGCTGTCGCGCGGAAGGTGTAGGTTCGATTCCAGTCAGCGGACTGTCCTTTTATTTACTCTTTCAACTTGGCCTTCTCGTAAGTTCGCGAACATTTTCGTCTGATCGAGTTCCAAATGTTCTACGCACCGAAAGTTCTACGCCCAATGATCCAAAACCGCACGAGGGTACATAAGGGGGACTCCGCAAGGCGAGCGGAGTCAGTCTCGCCCTAGCGTTCGTCTCTGCTGTTACGCCGGCTTCGACATTCGCGACGCTCAGCTGTTATCTTCTCTTTCCTTTTTATTTTGGGCACAAGCTCGCCCCATTGAGCGTTTAGTTTCTTCAGTTATCATCGCCTCATCAGCTGTCACTCGTGGCAATTGATTGTTACATTTTCATATTTCGGAGGGTTTTAGCTGCTTCTGGCGTTTTTTTTTTTTTTGTTTCTCGTCTTGCTGCTATGCGTGCCTAGATGTTCAGTTGTGTGTTGTAATACTTTAAACGGTAATTGGTAAAAAAGGGGCGCGGGGGCGGGGGGTTAGGGCCGGGTTAGGCAGTAATGTCTTTACTCATTGCCACCCTACTTGGCAGTGCCGGTAAAACACCGCAAAAAAAATATACTTAAAAAAGGCAGAATATCGTCCACACACAAAAAAAGAATTACTTAGCACCTGTCAATATAATCTCCGCTGATTTTCTCCTCAAGTATTTCCCATTTTATTACGCAGCTGATTTCTTGAATTAACAAATATGTTCATGTGTCAAAGAAGAGCAGTATTATAAATTAAAAATAATTATTATTATTGTGCTACAAGAAAAAAACGCAGTCTAGTTTTTTTCGAATATTGAACAAACCTCCAGCAAATAAATACAGAAATGCGTTCATCTGCTTACTCTGCCAGTCATTACGCAGTGACCCGTGCCTTTTTCTGAAGGTTTACTTTGCATCAACTTCCACTTCCATCTCGCTAAAAAAGTTTAAAAAGCTTAGATTAACTCTTTGTTCGAGAATTGCACGTGCTATTCTATTCAAATTACCCCGCAGGGACAAGCGCACCTTTACATAAGCAGTCATTAAAACACCAAAGTCACGCGAGAAGTCAAACTTTTATGTTTTATAGTTTTCTTTTTTTCTCGGGACGTTGTAAAACGTTGACGGGCCTTGAATTTTTCTGAAAGAGACATTTTTACTGTCTTTTTAGACGCGCAGTCTAGGCTTTTAATTGAAACGATAGATTGATTCTTGCCCATAAAAGTTGTTTGAAAACGAACAGAAGCAACGCCAAAAACGACCTTAATATCTTCGAAAATTGTGGTCCTTAACTCTGTCGCTAAATTTTTGTAATCAGGACATCCATTACTGCTCCCGCAAATAAACTGACAAAACCACACTAACTTTTACTTTCTAGCCCGTCAGCTGGATTGATGGACGGATGGTAATGGCTATGCCCTTTGTAACGGGCGGCAGCTTGCGCCACCTAGCCTAACAGCCTCCTTTATTCTCTCTCTCTCTCTCTCTCACACACACACACACAAAAAAAAGAAAAAAAAAACCAAGGTGGGCCGTAATTGCTGGACAGACGGTTCCCGTAGCATTCCCGTTATAAGACGATTGCAAGCAAGCTCCCTGGCCGCCGCCATATCTTTGCTCGTGCGGAGAAAGCCCGTCTAATTGCAAGCTTGCACAAAGCTGTGTTCCCGAGCAAGCACCACGTACTTGCACGCATGGGGCGCTAGAGCACTGCACGGGCCCGGGCCAGCCCAAAAGCCCGAGCCCGGCCCGGCCCGCGGGCCGGGCTCGGGCCGGGTAGCACGTATTTTCTCGGGCCCGGGCCGGGCTCGGGCTTGAACAAAAAAGTTCTCAAGCCGCGCCGGCCCGAGCCGGCCCGGGCCGTGCCTGGGCAATGTTGTGCCGTAAATCATAAATTGTTGTTGATAGCGAGAAGTTTGCTCATTAATCTTTTAGGTTCATTAAATACAAAAAAGGCGAAGTGCAAATTCACTACAGTGTCGTTAAAAATAATAACTAAAAGACGTCTTGAAGCTAGAAAGCCTTCAAGCTTTTTCCGTGTGAGCGAGGGTTCAGTGTTATAAATTGTAAACAAAATAAAGTCCCAGTCATATGCTTGTCAACCTGTCTGATTCATCGCTCTCAAAAATATCTAGTTCACTATTAGGAAGGTTTAGAAAAACGTTCGCAAGCGCTTTGGGTACCGTAAAAATAGCGTTCCGATGTAAAACCTATGGCGATGCTAATTTTAGCTTGCCCAAAGTGCTTGAGTACGCTATTCTAAGACTCCCTTATTGCACAGATTGCGACACTAAATTAGCGCGAACAAGCGATCGTCGTGTTTTTATGTTTATCTCATAGAATCAAAACGCTGTTTTCAAAACTATTAGTATCTTTAGAAGTGCTCATCTGGGCCACAGACCTAAGCGGTATACTTTGGTGCCTACTAACACCATTTCGAAGTAAAATTCGAAAAAAGAGCCAACGTCGTGTTCGCGGTATCAGTGTCGCGCAATGTACATAGTCCGTTCCGCGCTTGCACGTTTTGGGAACCATCTTGAAAAAAAAAACATTTTAAGGGGATAAGTAGGAATATATTAAACTTAAGCTTGCCTGAAAGGGTTGTATATTTTAAGAACGCGTTGACATGTAAAGCTACTTCAGAACATATTCTTAAACAGAAAAGGTGCGCAGACCAGGCTTAGAACGATGGAGACTTTTTGCGAAGAGGTTGCGATGTGCAGGGCCTTATAAAAGTAGGTTGAAACGGGACGCGTTCAAACGCAAAGGGTGCTTCGGAAACTGGTTCAAGTAAGAAGGACGTTTAGGGAATGGGTCGAAACAGGACAAATTCAAACGAGAAGGGCGTTTAGGGAACTGGTCGGAAACGGGACGGGTTCATATGGGAAGGGCGTTTAAAGAATGGGTCGAAACAGGACGAGGTTCAAATGGGGAGCTCGTTTCGGGAACGGGTCGAAACGGGACGGATTCAAACGGGAATGGGTTGTTTCGGGCTACAGCCATCGGGCCGGGTCGGGCGGGGCCTAGAAATTAAAAATTCTGTCGGGCTCGGGCCGGGCCCGGGTCGTGTCTCTTCCGGGCCGGGTCGGGCCGGGCCTAGAAATTAAAAATTCTGTCGGGCTCGGGCCGGGCCGGGCCGGCCCGAGCCCGAGCCCGACCCGAGCCCGACATGTCTAGGTCGAGCCCGACATGTCCATGTCTAGGTCGGGCCGGGCCTAGAAATTCCGGCCCGTGCAGTGCTCTATGGGGCGCCGTGTCAGTTCGCCATGCTTGCAATAGCATGAACGTCTGAAGCCTTTTCATATGCCAAATCGTCACTTTTCGTTTACCTCTTCGCAGTGACTAAAATAATGTATAGTATCTTCTTTCTTTTTTTTCCTGCTTCATCCGGATTCTAGTCATACAGCAGTCAGCTGTTTACAGCGCGTGCTCAGAATGAGCTCTCAGAGGTCGTCTGCCAAGACAAACCATTTTGATGGTGTAAAATGCACGTTATGAAAGCGTTGTGGAAGCTAGCCCTCAGCACGAGCTCAGCAGCAATGGCAGCGACACTGCATCTATTATATCTCTATCGTAGTCGCAATTCATGCTAATGACATTTGTATTTGTGGCAAGCACCGTCAACAAACAGAAATGAACATTTTCCGCGTAAAGACAATAGCTGTGGGGGCATCATATATGAAGTATTCATTGGCGGCCATAGCTGTGTGCGCGACTGCTGAGCGTGTGCTGATGGCTAGCTTCCAGGGTTGTTTTGCAGCATGCATTTCACACCGTCAAAACGGCCTGTCTTAGCAGCCTATTAATGGGGGCTCGTTCTGAGCATGCGCTCTAGACAGCACCCACAAATATGGCGCCCAGTGAATACCCTTATAGGTCCCCGCTGCAGTTGAAGCCAGCACAGCCTGCTTGAAGAGCCGTAGACGCATGTGCCATTAACTCGCTCAAAGCAGTGCATCTAAAAGAAAGCACTGTCAAGGCTAGCACTCGGGCGATATGAGACGTGAATATTGTGGCTCATGAACTTGCATGCCCCAGCCATGGGAGTGCTTTTATCGAACACTGTCTAAAAAAGAAAAACACTGTTTCAAGCAAGCAGGTGCTGACACTATTCCCCATCCTAGTTCCCTCCAAAGCCCATGCGCATCTCTACCGTTAAGTGGAAAGAGAACTCTCGTAGTCGCAGAACTCTTTTCAGAAAGCGGCACTTATATTATTTTACTGTTTGCATTTTAATGCACTGCACGACTTTTAAATATATATATATATATATTTTTTACCGGGATAAGATTTTCTTGTCCATAAAGAAAATAACCACTGCCAATGTCGTTGGCAGAAGAAAAAAAAAATACAAAAAACAAAAAAAGGCGAGTCCGTGCGTCCGACAGATGTGAGAGAGTTTACCCGCAAGACGTTGCAAAGGCGGGATAGTGTTCCATCTGCACAAACAATTGCCGTTGCTATTGCGCCAGAAACAGGAAAGAAATCGAGCGATATGGTATATACGCGGAAGGTTTCCGACTGCTTTTAAAACCAGTTTTCACTGGACAAAAAAGAATAATAAAGGAAGCACATATTTATGTGCACCTCTGCTTGAGCGCACGAGTACAGGAAACGTTTTGGCAAAGAGCTGGGGAGTGACGGCTGCGTCTTTGTCGGTACTCCAAAAACCCAAAGACTGAAGAAAGCACGTCGAATGGAAGTGGCGCTCGATTATGCAGGACGATGTAAAGGGGAAAAAAATAGGGAAACCAAACCTTAGTGTGTATCGTCCTTTTTCTTTGTTTATTCTTTTTTTGTCTCTCGGTCTTGGGTTTCCGCCATGTTGAAAGTGTTTTCAACTCGCCTCTGTATCTTATGTTGTTTTTAGCAGAAAACGACGCTTGGAGCGGGACGATATTTTGATTCTCTAGCGGCGTCGCCATACACGCCGCACACTTGCAGCTGCGGAACCAACATACAAGGGATAATTATATGTTCAAGTTCAGCCTCTTTACCTCGGTGGTTTTTCGTCAAAATTGGAACCCCTAAGCACATATGTACCAAAACCAAGTATCATGTTTCAAAAATGTTTTCTCCGAAAATAAATATAACTTGCACGACCTGTGACGTTACTGCAATTGCTTGGTGATTTATTTGACTCACAACCTTAAAGGGGTCTTGAAAGGATATCGGGTTGGAATGTTCATGACTTTATAAAGGCGTACTGCTCCTAGTCTGGCCCAAGTATACTCGCACGGGCCACCACGGATTCAGAAGCTACTTGGTTCCGGTAAAATTGTGAGGATAAAAGGGACTATTTCTTTCAGTCTAACCTTCGCAAAACTTGATGACGTAATTGTGGGATCGAAACCGCCCGTCTGACGGCAGTCAAGCGCGGCTCATGAATCAGACGCAATAACTGCGTGAGCACTCGACTTCGGCTCGTAACAATCAATGCCTCGGCGGACACTCGGGTAGTGGCTCGTGTCGAACCACTGCGGTGAGGAGAAGAGCCGAACTCTAACAATGCTTGGAGCTCAGCACACGTGTTCTACTTTGTCGAATCCAGCCTGTGCTATGATTAACGTTGACGGCATAAGATAGGCATTAGGTCACGTAGCCGCTTGTTCTGGATCCGAGTTGAGGCGATGAACGATGCTCGTATATCTTAAATTTATTTGCCAACTACCATTACTTAAAAAGAAAAACTAAGGCAAGTTTATTCGGTTATGAACGTTAGGGAGCGATTCTGACTAGGATTTAGCGAAAGTAGAAAAATCGTTTCAAGGCGTCTTTAACTGGTGTATAGACGATTGCAAGCTGGGCGACTGACCGCCGCCATGTCTCTGCTCGAGCAGGCACGCCCGTGCGATTACGAGCTTGCCAAAGCTACGTTTACCCGCGCGTTGCACGCGCTTGCACGCATGGGGCACCACTTGTGGCGCCATGCTTGCAATTGTCTATACATATTGGTTATACCTAACGCTAACAAAGTGGCATACCTTATTCAGAAATATTTTAAAAAGGCACTACGACCTCGCTGGAGCTCTGCGCGTGCAGGGCACGAACAGTCTCGTGCACTGCCGATTGCCCCCTGTGAACTAAAGTTATGGCTGCCTCGCGCATGCGTCGAACGCTTGGTGAGATCGGTCTATTGCTATAGCGAATTCTCATTGACAAAACAAAAACAAAAAAAAAACGATCTTACTTAGCGTTTGGTGCATGCGTCACGCAGCCATAACTTGAGTTCACAGGAGGCAGGCGGCAGTGCCCGAGATGGCTCATGCCGTCTCGGGCTCTGCATGCGCAAAGCTCCAGGAAGGTTGTCTCAAGTAAAAAAAAAAAAAAAAAAGACTGAAGTTTCCTCGATTCATTGCGACCTCGGTGGCGTAACAAACCCGGCTGGTGAGATCAGTCTATTGAACGACGTTTTTTAGCGAAAACTAGACTACCTTTTTTTGCGAGGTGAAGTAAATGCTTCTTGGGAATTCCTTGCGTAACGAGATTAAAATGTTTCATTGTGTTTATTATAATGCCAGTGGTGTCAACAGAACCGAGCATTTTTTTTATCCAAGCTCACGTTTGAAAACTCACTTTTTTTTTCGTGTTTTTCTTTCCAGTTCTATTTAAAAACTAAATTCAACGTTCAACGGCGCAAGGTCGGTCTGCTTTTGAGGCGCGGCGAAACTGCTTTACGCTGTAGATGAGCAATTTAGCCAGTGCAGTACAACTGATTGCCTGGGGTTTTTAACGTGCACCACGCAATAGTGATGCACAACCGCACGCCCGTACGATGCTCATCCAGATCGAAACAGGCAGAGTGTAGTGGCCAGCGCTAGCGTGCCTGGAAGTAATCTTTTTTTTTTTTTTTTTTTTTTTTATTTACTTTTAATTTTTATAGTTTTTTTTTTTTTTTTTGGATTTCCGCGTCGCAGCATCACTTCTCCCATATGCCCTCGGCCTCCCGCGGCAACGCACCCGTCGCGTCTAGCTTCGGATATCAGCTCAACCGGTGGCAGTGAACATTCCACGCATCCATGTCGCTTTCCTCGCCAACCTTTCCTCCTTCCCCAGAGAGAGAGATAAGTTCTTTATTATACAGACGTTGGTAACCTCCTTCCCCATATCTCCCCCTTAAATGTTTAGGGGTTAAAAGCGCTAAAAACGACGGACGAGTAGGAGAGACACACACCACAGAGCGCTACTTGCAACTGGTTTATTATTGGAAAAACCACACGTACCGCGAAATTAACAAAGCACAGATCCGATTCAGTTCCAACCGTCGCTTATCACAATTCTTACTCTTAACCCATGCACGCTCACGGAATCGGCCTTGGTACCAGAAGAGCTGGTCAGGAGAACACGAAGCTCGCCGGGAGGCGTCGCGATGATCGCGTTGATTTTGGCTGGGCTTGTCCCATAGCGGCGATGGCACTCGTGCTGTGATCAGGTTGGGCCCCGGTCCTTGACGCTAGTGCTTCCTAAGACGTAGGGTCCGGTACTGCGACGGCACTCATATTCGGCGTTGAATATTCCACGGCGCGGTCCGCAAGCACGGCGGCCAAGGGACATGTCATCCGCCGCGGACAGGATTATCCGCATGCCTTGCGGGAGCTTTTGAAGAAAAACGCTCGTGCCGGATGGAACCCTGCGCTTCGATAGCTTGCGTTCCCGGTAAGTGCGTCATGCGGTACAGGAGCTGCGACAGGACGGCGGTCCCCGAGCTCTTCGGCGGTGAGGAGCTTTTGGATGCGAGAGATCTCTGATACAGTCGTCCTGTCCAGCAGCGCTGCTTTCAGCTGGGATGAAGCCTTGCCGCTGTCCATGTTCGCGATTGGCCTCCTACGTTGCCCAGGGGGCACTACAAAAAGGGACTTGTCAGGACTCGAACTGCCACGCATGTAGATGCGTGCCTGCTCTGGTGTGGAACGTAAGCCCACAAAGAAAGAAGCAACAAACATTCGAACGCCATCGAAGCACAGGTTAAAGCTAAGACCCTAAGAGCGTGAGCTAATTAAGAGACGCCGTATCACGCGGTCTAAAGTAAAAATAAAAATAAACGCGTCGGAACGCCAGATGTTCTGCACGTAACAACCCAGAGATGAGATACGCGTACCCTAGCGGTGGCGGTATGAATATGGCGCTTTCGATTGTCTCGCGGCGTTGAATCTAGCCGATGTAGGACGTCCAAATGTATTTTTCCGTTCTTTAGCACCACGCAAAGAGAAGAAAAAGCTCAGTCAACGTGCCTTAAGTAGTGCGAGGCCCAATCAGGTGAGCTTGGACTGCCCAAACAGAGGGCGCCACAGTATCTTCAAAGCTTCACCGCAGAAGGCCCATGGGGTCGGCGTCCGCGGTGTATGAGCGGCGCTGTTCGAGTCGCCAGTTTTGTAGTAACGTCAGACCACTACGACATCGAGAATCGAACCCTTTAATCACGCGCTCGCCAGCGAATCAGCACGCGGAGCGGTGCTCTAGCTCCGCGCAAAATGTAAACGTAAATAAAAATCAAATATATATATATATATATATATATTTAAAGTCACACACAGGGGTTGGAGATTAAACGCAGGATCCAAACACACACTTTCAGTCATTCCATTTTTGCCTACTCACCCAAAGGCTGGAGCTATTACTACATAAACTGCCCATAATTCTGGACAACGGTATATTCATTCCTCGTTCGTGTCATTGAATACCTGAAAGTGCGACACTGGGCACTGAGCTATTTCCTCTCTTCCTCTCTCTCTTCCCTCTTCATTTTACAAAAGTGCCTCCTGGGAGCTGTAGGTACCCGATATATAAAATGCATAACTACAAAAGAAATGTTTTGTAGATTAATCATACTACTTGTGTCTGCCTGTATACTGAAGAGTCTATGCGAGCTTCGTATGCAATTGCAGTGTAGTAGTAGTGCAAGTTATAGTAATAGAAGCGGTAGCAGTAGCATTTGTAGAAAGAAACGGTTGGCCTTTCATGAACCGTTTTCTTTTCCTCTAATAGATGTTGAATTATGATAATATAACTACTTATAAATGATCACGAAGAGTTAGTTTCTATAGCTCTTTATTCATACAAGAGCGCATTTCCTTTTGTACACCCTTCATTTTGTTTTTCATACTGTTGTCGCATGAAAACCACAAAAAAGTAGACACGCAGGCCTGTTTACAAATCAATGCACGAGTGTGAGTAACCAGCTCACACAGTAGATTTGCCGTTCCAAAAATAGGTCAGCTCGAGTAGATCAGGTGGCCAGTCCCCACAATCTTGCACTTTGTCCTAAGAATATATAAACGCATGTACGCAAGCCGCAGTCAAAAAGTCAAATCAACTAAAAGAAAAAACGAAGAGTGCACAGCCCATAAACATCATATACTGAGCTATATCAAATGTCACTCCTGGTCCAATCATTCGCCAGCACTCTTTACCTTTCCCTTCCCTTAACATTAATTAAATATACAGTATATGCATATATATCATTATTGTCGGAAGCTACAGGCAAGAGCGTTTTTTTTTTTTTTTACTTTTTTTAACGACGCTGCCATTGCAAAGGTGCGCGTGCTTGACAGGGACGCTAAAAGCCCGGAGCTAACTTTCGTCGATTTTGCTACGCACGCACTTAAAGTGAAACAGAGTGAGCGCCGAGAAACTGAGGGAGGCAGAAGCTTGTCATGCGACGATATTATTAGCTCGTCAAGCCTTCCAATATAGTGGTGAACGGCTTATTTATTGCGACTTACACTAGCGCATGTCAAAAGGGATGGACCTCGGGGCGGGAGATGAATCCCCGAATAGCCTCCGTGGCGACCAACCGACGCGGTCGGCGGCAAAGCGCACGATCGGGCTTTGGGTCACTGCGGGGGCCGTTGCTGTAAATCCGCGCCACTCAAATATATGGGAACGACACAAAACGCCGGGTTGGAATCCCATGGGGCGAACGCCGAAGGATCGCATTTACTGCGCATCGAATGCGCCACCCTGGCTTTTTTCTTATTATTGTTATTATTACGACGAAAAGAGTGGCTTTTATTCGATGCGACTACATGAAGGCGTGGGGTCACTGGCATGCCAAGTATATTTTATAACTGCTGCTAAAGGAAAGAATATATAACGCGGGAGTGGGGAAGGAATGATGTATTAGATGAAATAGTTCCTTTTGAAATCGGATTCGCGAAAAAAACTTAAACTACGCCTGCGACTTTCTTTCTTCTTTTCATTCTTACTTTTGTCTTTTTATGTGTATAAATCTGGGGCGCCTCGTGTCGTGAAAAGGACGGTAAAAAGAAGAAAAGATTCAAATGCGCCAAAGAAACGAAAAAGCTTTAAAACACACCGACGAAGCGGTGTTTAGGGTTATTGATGTTCACACTGCTACATGTCCGACGACTTTCTATCTTATTCATTTTGTTTATATCGTTTTATTTTTCGGCATGCCGATCCGAGAGGTGAAAACCTGCTGATCTCAAAATGCGTCACTTTTTTCTTAATTTTTTTTCTTCTGGTTGTATTTGTTTTTATAACGAGTCTGAGCGCGTAAGTCGATATCGAAAAGGGAGGACAGTTTGGGAAGATTCCCGGGAGATGCGCTTTGTTTCCGCTTGGAGTCTCGAAGCAGCTACTTTCGTGAAAACACCGAGGTTATCGGGTTGGTCGAAAGGAGGCGATCTGTTGATGTTTTCCGAGAGGTAAGGCGCTAATGTTCCGTGTGCGACGTGTGTTTCCAACGAAATGGCAGCTGCTGTTGCTCTTGAGTCGCGGAGCCCATCTACAGTCGCCATCGAGAAAGTTTGAACCGGAACCGAGCATTGCTTCGGTAGAAATAGGAGGAAGGGTAACAGCAAGAGGGACACTCAAAAGGGTCATTCTTTCTTTTGTTCTTCTAAAAAAGGAAACATTACTTTTTGCTTGTTAGGTGTGTCTTTGTATAGTGTCGAACTGTTTTTATATATCTTATTTCCCACTGTAAAAACTGTTTTTTTTTGTTTCAAAAAGTTTTGGCTTTTTCTCAAAAAAGCTTCGGTATGCGACGGTGCGACTGATATGCGTTTTGTACAAATAAAATTTAATTGTGAAAGGTGTTGATATTTGCGACAAAGAAGGAACAACAGAGCACTCGCCGACGGTCTGCCTTTCCGGCGGTCTGAAGACACGGTCCGAGGCGTGGCAGTATGGCATCGTGGCTGCAGGAACTCTGCGTGTAATCCATACAAAGAAGCACGACTTATAGAAGGGCGCGACTTAGATTACGTTTCTATTAGATCACTAACATTACCACTTACCTGAGGAAGGTTGCCCTTTTAGAGCCATTAATACTGAAAGGGGGACATGGCAACGGCCGGTGGCATCTTACCTCCAAAAAGAGCTGTCCTTTTTGAGTACTATACCTTTCCGGGTTTTCAATTCTGAGGAGGTAGTTGAATGGCTCGAGATAGGCGCTTGGGAGATGTGTAGAGCATTTATTATAGATGTCGATGATCTGTTTTAGTCTTTTGCCACACGACCGGCTGTTGGCCTTAGTGCAAGCGTGCACTGAAGAGAATAGAGAGCTTCTTTTCAGAAGTTCTAGTGGTGTTCCACTTGAAATCTTTGTATAAATCTTACTACTCTACCTTGGGTTTACGATAGTTGGGTAGCGCGAAGGGTGCCGCAGGCAAAAATCGGGGGTCTATGTAGGTTCACGCGTGGCGCCGGTACTAGGTGACCTTTACCTAGGTAAAGTGTACTCTTCCATTGAAAGTGCGCATGGCAGCAGAAATATTACCAAGGGGTCCTTTAGGTTGACGACTTTTTAGAGATTCTTGAAGGAGGTGGAGAATTCAACATACGGGTGGAGCAGATTGTGGCAAGTTTTGTAAAGAGTGTGTTAGGGGGAAAATGAGAAAGAGGGAAAGGGGGGGGGGGGCTCAAGTTTACCTTTGCGATTACAAAAGAAGGAATTGTCCAGTTTCTGGACCCTTCTCTTAATATAGGGCACTTCCACGTACGCGTTTTTGAACTTATCCTCCACTCTGAACAAAAACGTATTCTGGGCTACAGGTCGGCTCACTCAATAGTCATTAGGAGGGGCACTGCTCTGTCGTGTGGCTACGCACCGAAAAGTCGTGCTTTCACACTTTGCGGGACTGTTTCGTAATACAAGCGGACAGGCTTAGAAAAGCAGGGTGTCCGTTAGACCTAATGTCAGACGTGATGTGCACCCTGTTCAGGAGAGCAAAGGGGGTTCCAGGCCACACAATGCAGTAAGGAGAAAAAGAAACCGGTGGTGATCCCCTACCTGCACAAAATGTCAAACCATAATAATATAAAAATACAATGTTTAAAACAATTCTGAAGTATCGATATAAGAAAAGAAGCCGCATTTGCTTCAGAGTTAATAACCTGAAATCTCAACGGAAAACAAGACAAAAGTGTAATAAGAATCATGCTAAAAGCTGGTTCACACAACTGTTTTCTTTCGTTTTCTAACGTTTCGTATAAGTCCCCGAAACATTCGTGTCTCAAATGTCGCGTGCCAGACTATCTTATTGAACTGGTAGCTACGCTTAATAGGAAGCACATATGTCTCGGTGACATGTATGTAAGCTTTCGTAATATAACGTAACATAAGAAAATGGGGCTGTATGAACCAGCCTTTAGGCGTTTGTCCTCGAGTCACTATATGTTCCCAGAGTACCGAATTCCATTCAATCCGCTTACGGGAAGTCAATCCCCACAGAATGCAGTGCTTGTTGGCTGTTTTAATCTGTAGCGGAAGTTATCAGTCGGCCATTTTGGAGACAGGCCCAAAATAATTAAAAAAAAACGTGTATAAATTGTTTCCGCGTTACCACGGCCACGGCGGGTACGCACGGGTGGGAACTCTGGGCATCGATGACTTAGGATTAGGAACAAACGAAAGGTGTCTTGATGTTTTCTAGATTTTTTTTTATATCCAGTAACCACTAATCAGCTTCGCCAAAGAAGGTTGCCGGCTCGTTTGCTCGCTCTGGTTGCGCTGACGTTTAAAACTCTACGCCTCACATGCTAAGCCTAACGCTGGACTTCGATGTGTTTCCAGTTGAGCAAGAGAGACGAGAGAGCGAGCAGGAAGTCACGCACTGCTCGCAACGTAGTAAAGGACTTTAATAATAACAAAACGGTGTCGCCACAGTCCAGGAACGTGGATTGAATAGCTCACATAACAACGAACGCCACACTGTATACGCCCTTCGCTTCGACAGCACAGGGCAGCGCCATGCTGCCCTGTGCTGTCCGCGCGCCCGTCTCGTTTTATATAAAAGTGATCACTGCGACGGGGGGGGGGGGGGGGGGGGGGGGCGCTGGGTGGTCATGGTTGCCATACAGTGGCCGTCGGACCCGCTGTGAGGCGCACTCGTGTCTTAGGGCCGGTTGCACCAACGCCGCTTAGCGCAAAGCGGAGCTTAGCCGGGAACCTAAGCTTAGTTTCGGTTTCGTCCGGTTGCACCAAACTCGCTTATCGCTAAACCTAGCACTAAACTACGCTTAACTTAAGCGCTCAACATTGGGCGCTTTACTTTTGGTTGTTTCTTAATCCTGGATTAAAAACATGGCGGCTGGTTTGTCGCGGTCGACGTGGTGGACGAAATTGGTTGTGCAAAGTGTTTTAGGCTACATCAGCGTGAAAGTCTCGACAAAATGACCTTCGATTGTGACAAGGATGCAAAATATTGTCGCGTGAAGTGTTTATTGACCCCTGTTTTCAAGTTGGCTCTCCACTCTCAGGGCGTGTTAGCCCTAACCGCGACACGTACGGAGCTGTGGGGCTCACGGGGCTCACGTCTGTCTTCCCGTTGGTTCTTCTGTTAACGAGCTTATTCGTATGTGCTTACTAATTTTCGCATAACCGTAACGTATTGTTATTTACCACCTTGTTTATTTACACTTGCGGCGCGTATCCTTCAATTCGATCAGGGCGTTGAATAGTGGCAGTACATGATCTCGGCGACCAGCTGATTGTCGACACCTCTGCCGTTCGCATTAGATTGCGGCGCTTTTAAGTAATAAAACAACGAAAATTCAATTTCTTTCGTTTTCTGAGTTTTGAGACAATCTTCAGTGAATTTTCCTAATCTCGCGAGTAGAATCTTGGCTTCAGAAAACTGTATCGTTCCATAACCGTAACTTTTTTGGTGATCGCGATTTTTTAGGAATATTTTGCTTTATATCTTTCATTCGTGGCGACGACAAATCGTAACGACTACTATGCTAGATTCGTTCATTGCTGTATCGGGGCAGGCTGGGGCAGGCGATGCGAAGAGACGACTGTTCTTATCGGCACGATGTGATGTACTAGTGAGAGTTTTTTTTTTTTTTCTGAACTCGACAGTGTGAAACTGAAGTCCGTTTGAGGCTGCAGCGGATGTTCAACGACGGTACAGTGCAGTTCTGTCACCTTGCTGATAGCAACGAGTACCGTGGATGCAAGGTCTTGTGACCTGACCTCTCGACGACTTCTATTCGACGATTTCCGGGCATTTTCGCAGCTGCCGTGGCGAGTTGTCACTGTTTTGAACTTCATCGGTCTCAGGCTTGACTTGATTTTAGTCATAATTTTACCTGCCTGCTTATACACTCCGTGCGGGAACTATAGGGGGCGCGGTGGGGCTGCACGGCAGCGCCACTGGCGGCGGAGCTGGTGTTGCTTCGCGAGACTCGTCCGGCCGCTTGCAGCCGCCCTTTGCACCAGGACGCTATGGCGGCGCAGACGTCCGCAGTCGGAGGCTTGGTACTTCGAGCCGGTTTTAAAGACGTCTTAGTAGGCTCCATGTTTCGCGATGCTACTACGAAAAAGGGTGAAGACCTCTACGAGAGTGGCCACGTCTTCGACGTTAACGAGAGATTATCGAAGGCGTCGTCGGTCCTGAGGGCAAGGTGTGTGCGACAGGCGAGCGTCTGTCAAGAAGCTTACTCCATAACGATCAAAGTAAGTGCGCGTTCTTTCATGCTCACAGAATTATTTATTCGTATTTACTAGTATTGTCTCCTTCAGAATCTCAGAGCTATTCGTGATTATCGAATGCCTAGATGAAATCTTGGGAATGATGTTTATCCTTTCGGGTCACGGCAATTCGCACGGAGTCTTTTTCGCGAAATGTTTCACTTCAATTTGTTGCGGTGTGTAACAATCTCTTTCTTTGTTTATCTTGCCTTCATTTAACTGCCTTCTAGTTTCTTCGCCGATTTCTGTGCACGCCAGCTCTTCCTCGTCGTAGCTGACTCGATCGTATCGAGCGCCGAGAGATATGGGTAAACAAATCTCGTGAGTGGGTGCTACGATCACAAAAGCCTCAAGACCCGTTGCTATTTGATCAGAAAACTTCTGCAGCACCTGTAGGGCCTCGGCAACTCCGATCGATTGCTAGACTCGAGCCCACTGCGAAATGTGACCTCTCCTTTATTATCAAAGCGGGATCATTTCGCTGATGCCTAAAGTCGGACCGCACGTCCGATCAGAATTGCAAAGACAATTTCCTCACACTTCCTATTTTCGCGAGGGAGGCGAACATTAACGAAATAAATGTATCAGCATTTGCTGCACGGTTGTCTCACTCATCCCATTCCAACCCTTGGTCGACCTAACAAAAACAAATTCCTGCACTTTCTGCCCTGCTGTTTTATATTTTTGAGCATGATCTTTTTGTTCCGAGAAAAAGACCAGGCGCACAGGAGAACGTGTAGTGCTGATGATATTCATAATGACAATGTTGCATGAACTTGATTGGACATTAAGGAGTCTTACATCCACGTTTTCTTTTTGTCATCAGCTGGACAACACCAGGAGAATAACAGAGGCGCACTGCACCTGTAGAGGTGGCATATGCGGCCAGTGCAAGCACACGACAGCAGTGGTGGCATATGTGAACAGGGAGGACACTTCCACAAAGACGTCCACAACAAATGTGTGGAAGAGGCCATCGGCAAAGCAGCTTGGAATGTACAACAAGGGTGTGCTATTCTCGGAAATGTTTGCATCGAAGCTACCGGATGGCAGGCTGCAGGGACAACCGGTGCCAGCGTCTATTGTAAACTCCAACTCCCGTTAGGCATTATGCTTCGTCAAGAGGAGCAAGTGAAGGAGAACCTCAAAAGTCTCAACAAGCTTCTACCTCGTGTCGGACAATCGCGGGTAATATTTGGCGCAGATGACATTTTGAGTGAGGAGCTATGTGACGACATTCTTCTCGCTGTCATGGTCAGCGAGGATGAGTGCAAAGAGATTGCACAAGAGACAATACTTCAAAGTGCATGCCCACAATGGCACCGCTTGCGGGCACCAAGAATCTCTGCAAGCTCAAAGGCTCACAGAGTGAAAATACGTACAGCTGACTTCGATACCCTGGCCGAAGACCTTGCCTCACCACGGTCATTCAAGAGTGCCTCATGTTCTTACGGTGTAGCGAAAGAACCGGAAGCCAGGAAAGAATACGAGTCCTCGGAAAAGAAAAAGGTGATACAAGTAGGACTTGTTGTGTGCGTCCCACAGCCGTGGTGGTGTTGCAGCCCCGACGGACTGGTGGAAGAGAATGGGGAAGTCCGCCTCCTAGAGATCAAGTGTCCGTCTAGGTGCGAGACCAAGCCCGTAGTTAACGAGAACATTAACGTTGACTACCTGCAATACGAGGGGAAAAAGCTGAAGCTGCAAGAAAGCCATGTGTACTACACACAAGTTCAAGTCAGCATGTATGTTGTTGGTGCGAATGTGTGCGACCTCTACGTCTACTCACCCAAGGGGTCCGAGTGTGTCAAAGTAATGAAGGACATGCCGTTCTTGAAGAAAGTTGTGCCAAAGCTGGAATGGTTTTTTTTTAGGCACTATTTTCCAGCTGTTCTGAAGCGGCAAAGCCTCTAAATCAGCTAGAGTAGTGCTGATATGTGAAAAATTGTTCTGTATGGAATACGAAGTGCAAATGTCCAGTTGAAATATCACAAATAAAACGTGTGTGACCATTTATTTCTGATTCATAGTGGCAACGTGGGCAAGTTGGTTCACGCTTACGATAAAATACACGGCGTGCAAAACGACGAAGACTGATTGTACAAAATGACAAAGACTGATGAAAAAGAAACAAACACGACAAATGCTAATTTTCGTCCTCTCATCCTGTCTGCTTCCTTTTCGTCGGTCTTTGTCTTTTTGCGCACTGTGTACTTTATCGGAAGCACAGATTTCTGTTCGAAACTCTCACAGAGTCTTAATGACGGGACCTTGCAGGTTCGCGAGCATGCTACATACATGTAGAATTTTGTCTATGTGGCATTTGAGTTCTGGCGTCAACCTTTGGCTCAAGATTGCAAAACTCTTAATCCGCTGGATACATCTCTCAACATGAATTCGATGAGATGCAACCTTGTATGTCTCCTTCATCTCTGCCTCCGTGAACTGTTCATTAGCTCTTGCAAATGGTGGCATAACGAGAGTCACATCTTTACTCTCCAAGTCGCACTTCACGTGAGGAAACCCTTTGTCGGCCATAACCATATCACCTGGTTCTAGCAGGTTAACCAGCCGAGAGTTTGCTATGATGTAAGTGTCACTTGCCCTTCCGCCATAAACATCTGAAATAAATGTAATGTACCCAGATGGCGTGATGCCAACAAGAAATTTGAGCGTGAAGTCACTTTTGTAATTACTCCAGCAGTTCACTCTGTCGGAGACTTTGCTCGGTTTCTCAATCCGGACTTCACTGCAGTCGACGATAACCCTACAATTGGGATACTTCGACCGGAACGATGCAGGCATTGATGCATGAACAACATCTCTAGAAAACCACTGGATCCATCCCTGCGTACTAACATAGAGCACATCTAGAATCGTGTAGAAGATGCGCGATGCACTGGTTCGGTGGATACCAAACAATACACCCAAGGCAGAGAAGGTCAGTCCATGCTTCATCTTGACCAGGAAAAGCAGGAGCTTGCTCTCCATACCCAGATCCAAGTATCGCTCCCCACGTACCTGGAACGAAAATACTTTTTATGTAAACAGAATAAAGTTTTCTTTGACCAGACATTTTTGCTCGAAGTGCGGTGAAATCTTAACCGAAGTCCCTTGTAGCTGCCAAGAGTATCTAGCAAACTCTAATGGCTGAATGCCCACTAGCTCTTGGCTTCACTACTACACGAAGCTTGCGTCACTCTGTGGTGATAAGAATAATTGCCAGCAAATTGTCATCTTTTACGACAGTAAAACTGTTGTCTGCGAATTCTGTCTCTGATCGACTGAATCCTACTGCTCTTTTTCCCAACCCCCAACCGATCCGACCAGCTCGCCAGTCTCATCTCGACTGTCTGAGAACCATGCTGAAAAGTGACGTATGGCAGAAGTACAAATGGCGAATGTAATGAGACACCGAGACCGGATGTACACGCAGACTCTGGTTGTGATGAGTGAGAGCTAATGTTCTGCGACTACTTTAATCCCCACGGACAGGCTCGACGATCATTAACTACAGCACTGGTGCAAATCTGCTGAACTTGTGGGACAGCGTCCTTCTCGTCGACTCATTATGTTTAGGCTCGAGCATTCACCATGTCGCGAATGCGGACAGAATTAGAGAGGCTTTGGCACGGGCAGTATTTGTTGAGATGTGACTTGCATTTCTGAAGTGTTGCGCATGATCTTTCGTAGCTTTGCTGTGAATTAACGTGTTTTCATTCCTAGACTGATGGCGCAGAAGCTGAGCACAGCCGCTGTGGAGTCACTAATTTAGACAATTCCGCTTGCCGTGACATGACTTAGCATTGTAAACAAAGAGCATGCGTCCAATTATCTATTGTTTTAGGCCCCACAGCCACATCCATTTGGTCACAGGGTTTGCTTGTAATACGACAAGCATCGTCCTGTTACTAGGTGACGTGTGTCTGCAACAGACCACCGCAAGCATACATTCTGCACCTAAACGTAATGAAATACCAGTGTGCGCTAGCCTTCGGAGCTAGGCAATTTCTGTCCACCGTAATTGGACAGAGACTCTCAGCTGAATGCCAAAACGCGCACTGGAGGTACACTGCCTAGCACTTCCCGCACCGGTGCAGGTGAATTGAGAGCACCTGCCAAAATCTCAAAATTTGTATGGTAGCTGCATCACCCGATCCCGTTTGCTCGAAGTGCAGATATCTTTAACCGTGTTTAAAAGTTATCCGAAGTACCTGGTAGAGGGATTTCAAGACCGCGTGACTGGCCGTACAGGTACGCGGGAGGGGGGCAATTTTCTGCATCCCTACACGACCGGTCACAATCTTAAAATGTCCTACTTTGGTTTACTTGTAACCATGGTTAAAGATATTCATGCTCCGAGCAAATAGAACCAGGTGGTGCAGCTACTTCAGAAGTTCTAACATTTTTTCTCGTAATGAGGATAGCTTTCTGGTAAATTTAAGACATACAGTCGGCATGAAAATGAGCTGGCTCATTGGAACGCTCGCCGGAGCAGCGAAAATTTCTTTGGGGCGCTTCTGTCTCGATAAGCCATTAAGAGAAAGGCTGGAAGAAATGCTGCGACCTCGTGCACTGGGGAAGATGGCAATAAAGTAAGCGGCGCATAGGATGCACTTGGATCTGCTCGTTGCACACCAGCTACATTCTACACCTAACGTCATAAAATGCATGTGCTAGCCTTCGGAGCTCGGAGATTTCCGTCCATGGTGATTGGACGCAGACTCTAAGCTGGGTACGGTGTGCCCAGTCAGGTATTAATTTTACGTGAGCCCGAACAAAGTGACAATGCAGTGCTCGGGCCTAATCCATGTATTGCATTCAGCTAACACACTGAAAGGTTGATCCTCTTGTCTGTCAAATGTGACCCGCATGACCTTGCCACCAAGCTTTTTGAAGGCAAGAAAGAATGAAGTACCCTGCATTTACTCTTGAAACTAGGCAGATAGGAAAACTCTAGACTTAGTAGCATTACGTGGGACATACTTGCTTCAGGCTTGTGTTAACATGCACATAAACTTCAAACCCTAAATTGCTGTGTCACCCCTTTGAGTGAGTTTCTATTTACCTTTGACAACAAATTCAACAATGCCAGGAACACCATGGCAGTCACACCGGTAAGGTCCCTCAGAGCATCATCCTTTTCACTGTGGTTCACCAAAGAATGGTAACCATAAAAACCTTTCGGTTGGTGATCCTGGAGGCACACCGCAGCGATACTTGCATCAGCAGTCGTCGGTCGTTTGTGCGCTAAGTATGCAACCTGGGTGGATGCCTCGCAGACACCAGTCCAGAAGACGCAGGATATCATCAGCACACCCTGATCCTGGGGCTCTGATGTCCATGATGTTTGAGTTGATACCTGAAGTTGAAGCAATGACATGTTACAATATTTACAATTAAAGCAAAACTCAAATGTTTAGTCTCATGTTAGCAGAGGAGAACCTACCTCCACACCTTCCTGATGACGAGCTTCACTATGTTGTCCAGTGACTTCAGGTTCTCCAAACTCTGGTGCGAATGCTGGAGATGCTGGCAGATCCACAGGAGCCTCGGTCACCACTGTTGGTGGCGCAGCTTGCAGCAAGTCTGGCAGCGACGTTGAGGTCTGGGGCAGAGCTGCAGTAGCTGTCCTCCGTTTCTTGTATCTAAGAAAAAGAAATCACACCTTCACTTCTCTCATTAATCACAGTGAGGCTGCATACCAACAAATAAGCTCCTGGCTTCTAAATAGAGCAAACACTGCAATTGTTCTCGCATTCCCACCCAACTGTGCAGCAGTTGCGTTTGACATTATCTTTCCGCGACCTACGAGAAACCAGCGTCATAAAACTGCTTCCCCGAAACCGTCGAAAAGAAAACAAAATTGCCGCGTCTGTAAGGATGCTAATTAAAAGCAGCCGACAGACCGGAACAAGTAGGTTCAAATACGGCAATTTGACAATGTTCTCACCTTTCGTAGCGTCCGGATTTATCCTCAGGGAGCACCGAACGCTTGCGGTACTCTTCGGGGAATATCGTCGGCGCATACGACGGGGACGAAACATCCTTCGAGGACGCACCTCCGACGAAATGAACGCTGCATATCCGTGAGTGCCGGGTCGGCTCCCAGTCCGTTCCGTCGGCACTGAAATACGCAAACGTTAGTGGCAGAAGAAAAACCAAAACACAACGCGAGACGGAGAAGATAAGTTCGCCATTACGATCCATTGGAAGACAAGATCCGGAGCGGAACTTACTTCTTCCGCCGCACGGCTCTGATCCACTCTTGCCGCTGCCCGACGAAGCACGGACGAGTTGAAAAACTGTACAACGTCGTCCCCGCGGGGCACGACGTGTACCTATTAGTACAACCGACGACGCAGCAATTCATAATCGCAATAAACAGCGCGTTTGCGGCGCAGTTTGGGCGTCGCGGCGGCAGTTGTGCAAGCCTCTGAAAGCGGTGGTGCCGCGCTGTTTCCTTCTGCTCGGGCAGCTCGGTCGCTCGGTCGCTCGGTTCTCGCGGCCTGTCCTCTCTGACGGCCGCGCGGCGGCGCGCCGGTCGCCGCGCACGGAGTGTATATCGATGATGTTTTGTTTTCAGCGATGTAGCGAGTAGAGTCCCCGATGGCCCCTTCACCTCAAAATGTGAGCACGAAAACTACTACCACTGTCAAAATATCCTGTTATCAACCGATATTAAACACACAATCACAGATGTAAAGAGCATTCGTGTTTATTTGAAGCTTTGACTTCTGTTATTGAAAGTTAAACGAAAAGATTATTGAATTTGGAGACCTTTAATTTGTTACTCACTGAAGAAATACAGCGAAAAGCAGACGCCAACGACTACTACTACGGCAGTTTTTTTTTTTCTTTTTTTATACACATTACGTGATTCCTTTCCGCCAATCGTATTCGTCCCTCTGAGCGTTCCCTAGTTCGCTCTGTTTGTCCCTAGATTCCCTACGCAAATCCAGCGTTTAGCTAGGGGCGCGTCTGTAAAGCCGGCTTAACGTTGGTGCAACCGGAATTTAAACCCGTGCCGGTTAAGATAAGCGGCGTTGGTGCAACCGGCCCTTATTAGCGGAGGCGGACAGTAAGTCGAGCATCGAGGGTACTTTTAGTACCGGCTGGCTTTTCCTGGGCCGTTCCACTGGCTGTACAGATTGGTGGTTTCCTTTATCCCCACTAATTTCCCATTGGCATTTCTAAGGAATTCCCACTTGATCCAAGGATCTAATTCATTTTACTTTATATTGGCTTTAAGTCTGTGGTGCGAAAGCGGGAGCCGGCCAGAGACACAAAATTTTTCTTATTTCTTTAAAGTCTCAACTCATGAAATGTGTCGATCACAGGTGCTGTCGTCGTGCACGAAGGTGAGCCTTAATCCGAAGAAGAAGAAGAAAAAGAAAGGAGAGAGTACAGATTTACAGACTCTCGTGATTTGGTGGCGGCGTGGAGGCGGTGAGGCACAACAAGAAGCGGTGAGCGAGGGAATGGCGGGACCACCGCTGGGAGTAACAACGGGAGCGGTCGGTTTGGGAGGTATTGTATTGTATTCTATTTATGTAGCGCTTGCTTTTTGCAACGAGCGTCTGCAAAACAGACACGCCCCTCCCCTCCATCCCCCCCCCCCCCCCAAAAAAAAAAGAAGAAAAAAAAAACAAAGAAAAAGAAATTGTAGTATTGTAGCTGCTGGAGTCTCCTCGCTGGCGCTCCTCGTAGCTAATGGGCTGAAACAGCTGATCAGACCTTCCGAGACTCGTGCCGTTGAGAATTTCCTGAAGTCTCTCCTAAAGCTTGTCTGCCCGTCTTCTTTCCGTCTAAAACTGCCTCTTCAACTCCTTCACCATAGACAATCCTCTCTTGTCCTGCATTTTGCGCTCCTCGATGTTGTCCTTTAGCTCTTGCTTCAGCTTCTTTGCTTTCTCCTCGAAATCGCACTTCTGGTTGTTTGACATCTTTAGATGAATGGTGAGATCCTTTACGGCATCGTCCAGTTGCGACTTGAGCTTGGTGCAGTCGTCCGAACCTTGCCTTGCTTTGCACTGCTCCAGGTCATCTTTGGACTCCTCGGTGGCTTTCTGTAGCATGTCCACGCGTTCCTGCGCCTCGGCCTTCAACTGAAGCACCTCCTCCTTCAAAGAGGGCAGCACACGCTTGTACAGTGTCAGCGCCGCTTTGTTCTCTATCACCTTCACCGCACGTTCCTGCTCAACAAGAAGTGCTTCGTTCGACAAGTGTAGCTTCTCCTCAAACTCCTGCCACATTTTCTCCGGGGCCTGCCTGTGTTTCTCCTCTTCCTCCAGCAGGTATGTTCCATCTCCTCTACCAACGCCTTCCTCTTCTCCGCCACCTTGTTTGCTTCGAAAGAAGCAGTGGCGCTACTTCGGGAAACATCTTGAAAACCATGAATGGTGTTGTGCATTGAAGTTATCTTGCCTACCATTTGCTCGTTCACCCTATGCAGAGCCTCCCGCACCTTGTCCGAGTAGTCGATCTGTTGGCACGAGTCTCGCAGCAGCGTCTCCAGCGATGCCTTCTCGGCGAGGGTTTCAGGTGGATCGCCCACCAAGCCTCCAGAGCCGTATATGGGGAGAGTTTGGTCAGTCTATGATCTCGCCGCCGTAACACTCTCCTCCCAAGTGAGCCAAGCAGCACGCGGCGTAGAGCGAGAGGCATGAGCGCGTGCGCGTGAACTCCCGGCTGCTCCCACCTGAGCGGGAAGGGCCGCCATCTTCGATCATTCTCCCGGCGGAATGCGTGGGATCGACATCTAAATCTCGATTATTGCCTTTTGTATCGCTGGCTCTGGCAAGAAAATGACATTCTGTTATACCTCGGTGGGTTAAAAAGCTAATAAATGAAGATTTTTCGGCGTATGGCCACTAACTTTTATTCAAGCGAAAAAGAAGTCGGCACGTAGCAGACGACGCGTAGCCTCAGCAGTGCTCTTCTCCGACCAGTCTCCGACAGCGTTGCTCAGAAATGGCGGTCGTCTCCTCTCTGCGCCCTTCTTTCTCTCTCGCTCCTTCGGCGCTCTCCTCCCTTTCATTTACTTTTCTCCTCTTCGGCCCCTTCGTCGCCACACCCACTGGCCAAACTCTCCCAATATACGGCTCTGCAAGCCTCGAGCCTTGTGCGCCATCTATCCCCGTGCGAGTGAAGCGCGCTCGGTGCGCCGGGTATAATGTGGCCGCCGCGTCGGACAGAGAGTCAGAACCTAAATGTGTTTCTTCCACCATGGGTAAGGCAAGAAGCGGTGAGCGAAGGAATGCGGGACCAGCGCTGGGAGAAACATCCGGATCGGTCGGTTTAGGAACGACCCCATACTTGGGCGCCATCTATCCCTCGCGAGTGAAGCACTCAGTGCGCCGAACATAATGTGACCGCCGCGTCAGACAGAGAGTCATCACCTAAATGTTTCTTCCACCGTGACCGTGACTCGGTTCTGAGGCGAAGCTTGCGAGTTTCGGTACTCTGAGAACATTCAATGGCTCTGGGTTGTTTCCATGTACTTCGGAAGTTGTATACAAGGTGAACCTCTCGTTCGGCAGTAGCTACATTGGACAAACGAAATGGTATAGGTGAACAAGAGGCTCCGTGAGGATAGCTACTTCTTGATAGCTACAGTCAGACACCATATGATCCACTGTACGAAATACCTGTACCAAACGCATATCTCGGCAAACCTCTCATGTGGGCTTTCACTCACCCTTACTCACCCTCACTCGCCCTCATCATCACAGGTGAGGTGAGGGTGAGGGAGTTTCTGAACCAGGAAAATTCATGAATGTGAGGGTGAGTGAGGGCCGTGAGGGCTGTGAGGAGCGTGAGTGCGTGAGGGCCGTGAGTGCGGTGAGTGCGTGAGGGGCGTGAGGGGTGTGAGGGCCATGAGTGCGTGAGGGGCGTCAGGGTGGTGAGTGGCGTGAAGGCCATGAGTGCGTGAGGGTATGAGGGCCGTGAGGGCGGTGAGTGCGTGATTGGTGTGAGGGCCACCAGTGCGTGAGGGCGGTGAGTGTGTGAGTGGCATGAGGGGTGTGAGGGCCGTGAGGGCGGTGTGTGCGTGAGGGACGTGAGGGCCATGAGAGCGTGAGGAGTGTGAGGGCGGTCAGTGCGTGAGGCCCCCTTCAGACGGAGCAACTTTTTCAGCAATTTTGGTGTTGCTGGCGGGTTGTTTCCTCGCTTTCCCCAGATCGACACGAATTGCTGAGATCGGGTCCGGCTTGAAAGAAGCGAGCCACTCGGAGCGATTCAAAGACGTTTGAAGCGGCTGCATCCAATCAGAGACGCGATATTTTCACGTGATACCTCGGGCAGGTGATGATGACAACAAAAGACTTGGTTCTGGTTTGAAATTGATCGTTTTTTAAATAAACTGTTTCAGAAAGATGCATTATTATTCTCAACAATATTTAAATGCATAAAAACACGTTTATAGCGCGTAATTGTGTATATAAATAGCGCAAAAAAATTTAATGATGGTGATGGCAAATTGCAGCAATTGGTTGCTGCGGGTTAACGCGGGCGGCCCGTGTTGCTGGTGCTGCGACGTAAAGTTTCTTGGCTTAATCACCCCATCTGAAGCGGGCCTGAGTGGCGTGAGGGCCATGAGTGCGTGAGGAACATGAGGGGTATGAGTGCGTAAACGCCGTGAAGGCGGTGAGTGCGTGAGGGGCGTGAGGGCCATGAGTGAGTGAGGGCGATGAGTGATCTGAGGGCCATGAGGGCGTGAGGGGTATGAGTGCGTGAGGGCGGTGAGGGGCGTGATGGCCATGAGTGCGTGAGGGCGGTGAGTGCGTGAGGGGTGTGAGGGCCGTGAGATTCAGTGAGGGTGGGTGAAGGGCTGAAGGTGTGTGTGACTCTGAGGATGTGAGTGAGTGAGGGGCTGAGGTGGGTGTAGCTGTGAAGGTGAGGGTGAGTGAGGGGCCTAGGTGAGTATGGCTGTGAGGGTGAGGGTGAGTGAGGGCGCCCTAAAATGCCGACCTCTGACCAAACGTGCTCCAGTTACACAACCATCTTGGTAAGACACAAAGACAAAGTTACCAAGAAGCAGTGTTGTACACGTTCCTCAATATAAAAAGCAGAAGATTATTCCTCGTTACTTCTAATTTTTAGAACGCTTTCCCGTTACTCCCTTTGCATATGAAAAAGGAACTCGTCCCTGTTACAGTTAAAAAATGGAACGTATCGTTACATATACGTTGCATTTGTATTTTGCTGATTACCATATCTAGTTAGATCAAGGAAATTGTTTTTACCTATCCTATCAAACGGGAACATGCGAATTGGAATGTCGTGATGGAAGGGCACCAAGAGAAGAAAACAAGCGGAAGAAGGGTTTCATTTGTTGGCATATTCACCTTTAAAAATGTCAGCTTTTAATCATTTTCATGTTTAGGTCGGCAATTGAGATGATCCAAATGTACTGTTATCCCACATTGCGCGAGCATTTTTAAAAAAACTCACACGTTTTCAATCTAACAGAAGCCTTTGTTCGACCATAACAACTGTTGCTTCTCTATGTTCCTGTCCGCAAGACGAGCAAGTGAAGAAGAAGGTACGGCTTTTGGAAGATCAGTCTTTAAAGCTGCGAGTCCTTCTTCGTGAAGGCTGGAGTCGTTGTTCAGTTTTAAGGTGGGGGACAAAGGGAGAAGGAATAAAGGTTAATTTTTTTGTATATTAAGTGACCGATGCTCGGTATACAAAAGTGCGTTCGATGTCTGGTAACCTGTTCTTTTGTTGTAACTGTAGGTTTCTTCGTGGAAGTTCAGTAATGGCTGTAGTTAACCTTAGAGTCATGTGTATGTGATGATTCGTGCAAGCAAAAAAAAGTATCTGAGTTTGAAACGTCCCTCTTTCTGTGTCTTTTCCTTCGACTAAAAGTTATGATTTTTGTACCGCAGTCTCGTGCACTGAAAAAAGTATCGATGTCCACTAGCTCTACTGCACCCGACTGTTACCAAGCGAGGACCACACAATATAAGCCCTAAGATAAGTTACCAAAAGGCTAACGAGATCCTGCTCTTCGAACGTAAAGATACTGTTTTTATACGTTTAGAATTTACCTTTTGGAAATAAAATAAAAATTACCCCACTGGGCGAAAAAAAGGAACGCCGTTCTATTTTTCATTCCAGTAAAAATGTAACGAGTTCCCGTTTCATTTCCACCGATACAAAATGAAACGGCGCCGTTCCCTCGTTCCTTCTAAAAGGAACGCGTTCCAGGAACGCCCTTTTTAGGAACGCCGTTTCGTACAACACTGCCAGGAAGGTACTCGAGACGTGCAAAATATACAGGGATAGATTGAGAAAATTAAACCAGGGTGTTCGGCCCGTATAAATAAACTACGCCTCACGGAAAGCAGAAACTCGATGAGAATGACGCTAGTGGTGGTGATAAAATTCGAAAGCTTGAGCAGATGACGTTAACTAAATAAAAAAAAACTTCTATCATGAAAATCAAAATTTGAGACTTCGACCACCTGTAGCAATTATGTCAACGGAAAAACTTGTCAGAAAGACAAAAAACAACAACAATATCGTGTTTCTAACTGACACGTGAACCATCAGTGACGTTGTCGAGCAATGAGATAGGTTTCCTGAAGTTGACAATGGGGCCCCTGCACGTGCAAAGGGGATTAACTATCAGCGGGAAGGGCGATGGATGCACGCTCGAAGGTTTGGAATGTGTTTTCTTCTTTCGCTTTATTTATTTCTTATAAAAAAAACTCCCTGTTGGCGACGTGCGCGACCAAAAGCGTCGCTGGTCGGCCTTCGACGATTGGCCGAATATGAAGTCACCGAAGGATTTTTCATTAACGCAGACAAGAGTAATGTAGGAACTTCAATTTTGACGGTGTTGGCAGTGTTGGTTTCAGAGCGCTATGATTTCAAGCTTCCACCATGCTCATTAGAAACACTATCGAACTTTTTGTTCCCAAGGTAGTGACGTCACGAGAGGGAACCATAGGAGGGCACCACCAAAAAACTCTCGCCGCTCATATTCTGTTTTATACTTGTATACAACGTTATCAATGCTACTGACGCGAGCGCGTAGCTACATCTATGGTTTCGCTTATTCAATAACCTGTCCACATGATCTGCGAGATCAAACCTCATGCTTGCGCCAGCAGCTTCGACAGCGTTGTACACTACGTACGAAACATACCATAGTTAAGAGCTATCACCTCTGTCCTGCCCGGTTCTTCTTTCTATCCTCGTGTTCACGCTATTTTACCTCAACATGTTCTGCGACTTCCGTACCAACCTTTTTTGTGAAAACGATCGTTTATGGGGAAGTTTGACTTTCAGAATGGTGCGAAATATAGACCGGAAAATACGTACAGTACTTACTGTTTTATAAGTCTCACTTTTGTATAACTCGCACCCCTTTATAAACGATCGTTTTGACCAAAAAAGTTGGTATATAAGTCGCACATTTGTTTGAGTCGCACTTACATATTTGTACGATCGGCGAGGCGAAACTGCATTGACAAGCCTACATATCCGTATGAGGATCGCTATATATTCAAAAAGAGGAGGAAGATTCTATATTCTCGCCAACGAATCAGATTCGAATCAGAAATATAACCTCCGCGGTAAATTCTGCGCCCATACTTAGGTAAAAAAAAGAAAAGCATTTAAGCCGCATCGTTGTATAAGAGTAAGACCCACCGGCGGAAAATCCGGAAAACACACCGCGACTTATCGGTTGAAAACGACCGTATTTGAAACGTGATGCCTGTCACGAGACTACTGAATTCTAGAAAGTAAGGCTGCAATCACCGAAACCGACGAGAAGGAATGGTAGCAAGTGATTTTCAGCCGAAGGCCCAGTGCTCATACGCCTTTATATCTTGAAAGGGTGCGTTGTGCATTCTCCTTTTCAATCTGTGTTCTGCTGGTGTGTGTTATATACCGCATCGGCGTAAGCCCTTGATGGTAATCCCACTCTTTTTCAATCAAAGCCATTCGGAGCTCAGCGTCGTTCCAGCATCACCGGAATCCTTGCGCTAGAAGCAGACGACTTGCTCTCTGTAGAGGTGAACCAATAACATGCATATCAGCGGCATCTGACTTCAGAAACACGGCAGAATTGTCTCCTAGAGACCAGGGCGTGTTAACACCTTCACCCTTATGCGCCCTGGAGTGACGTTGCTCAGTTCAAGGGCCGGCGCTTTTTCATTCTAAGACGGGTGCACTCGCCTGTTTACGATCGAAATGAATAATGACGAGAAGGTGCATTTGCATGCGAGATATCTTTTTTTTTTTTTTCTCTTTCGAATTTGCATAAACTTCAGGGCGTCCAGGATCCGCGGGAAATAATAGGTGCAAGAAGCCCCGTTTAAGGATATGCAAATGAGGACCCCCACAGAACCCAAGAAGCGGCGGATATACGATCGCCCCCTAATTAAGCACACCGGCTGCCGATTCCGTTCTTCTCTGGATGCATCGAGGGCCAAGTTTTATCTCTCGGCCATCCAACGCTTGACCGTGGGGTGGGAGGCAAGTAAAAATATCGCGATTCGCGCAGTACCGCCGTACTCAAAACAATAATGTATCGTAAAAAAAAAAAAAAAAAAAATCGTACATAATGTAGGTTGTCTATATTAACGAGACAAAACTACGTGAATTTGCTCCACTCGTGCCCGAAACCTTTGTCTTTATAGCGGGGAATTTGTATTAATGGGGTGAGTATTAACGAGGCGTAATCGTACCGCGGCAATTCTGGGGAAAATAAATCGACCAAGTCGAGACAAATATCATCGGCTTCGATGGCACACTTCCTTCGTGTCGGCCGTGGATCTTCGTCGAAGTCATTATAAGAATAAGAATAACGTCGTTGCCCGGGGGTCGGTTGATATGGCAGGCACCGCGATGTTCAGTTATGGTATATTTGGCTCGTCGCTTTCCAGCGCTGAAATCCGTTTAATCGAACCTGCGAGATTCGGGAGCGTCTCCGAATCTGAGCCGAGGAACGAGGCGCCAGTCGAACGCTCGGCATCCTTTCCGAGCTGCCGGAGCGTCGACACTGAGCCGGATACCGAGGGCAATTTCCCGAACCGCTCCGCTGCGATTCTGTGAACTACTGTCCGATACGAAAGGCTTAGCCAATACCATTTATCCATCCATTCAACACCCCTGCATGTCGCACTAGCAGTGCCACCGCCACATGTCACCACGAAAAGCGTGTTTTCAAAGGTCACTTAAATTAAAAAAAAATAATAACATTGAGGTGAATAATTTTTGAATTCTACTTCGTATTTATTAGTGATAAACCGAACCTGTCGAACTTCAGATTTGGCAAAGTTCGGCACATGCCGAACTTTTGAAGAAAAGTTCGGCAAAGATTCGGCCAAAATTTAGCGGCAAATGTCTGCGCACGCGCGCGAACTTGACGGGGCCATGGATTGCGAATGGACGCCGTGCGGTCGTGCGGTTACCATCGCACAGTGTATTACAACCAGCGGTTAGGGCGAAGTGTGTAGTAGGCAACGCGGTATGTGTGCGTTTGTGAGCCTTTGCGAGTGCGGTTCTCTTCAATATCTCCTGCCACAAGAACAGAAGATCAACCAGTAATATACGCCTGAATCCTGAAATCCAATTTTCATCTGCAAATTGGGTTTCAGGTTTGCAACAAGAAATCCAGTTAGATTTCCTGTTCCATAACTTAGTTAGCAAAAAAGTTATACAGTTTTTTTAGTTTTCAGTAGGGAAGTTTTGTTTACGAAGAAACCGAAGCGCCCCTTGCGGCCCGCCACCGACGCCACGCATGCGCGATGGGTGTTGGGATAGCGCCGCGTTTCGCATCAACAAACCATAATAATGTAATGGCGGCGTAGGTGTGAGTCTCCGTACTCTTTTTCGCGTTGGAATTTCTGCTTCAACGTCTTCCTTGCGAAGTCTTACTAGTTTAGTGGCCCGAGGGTAATTAACGAGGCTCGTTACGTCACGAAACTTCGTGTAAATGATGTGACATGCGGCGATTCATTCCGCTTGAACACCACAGAATGGACGCTATAGTGGCTGATTCACATTATGAGATTCTGCTCAGAATTTTTCTGTCGCAACGTCGCTCGGGCTGCTAAAACGTGGACGGTAGCTGCGATGCTCGACGTCGATACTGAAAAGCGCAAGCGGAATCGAACCAAGTGAATCAGCCATAACAAGTCGTTGATGGTCACTGGTAACAATGATCAACATTTCCTTGCATCCACTGTTTACACTGAGCAAACTTAAAAGTAGTTTGAGGCCCGCACTTACTTCATACCGCAACGTTCGGTCAACTGGCCGCCGTCGTTTGAGCGAGCAGACGACAGTTTGAAAGAATTTGAGGGAGCGCACGAGAGTTTAACGCAAAGACGGCCGTTTGAACGTTAAGACGCACTGAACGTGGTCCGCGGGTGTTCCGAAAAACTTGGCGGTTTTCCCGCGTTAATGTTGGAACAAAACAAATAAATCTGACGACCGCAAGTACGCGCGAATTCAACTCACCAAACTGTTTCCTGCACAAGCCATCGCGGTCCGACGGTGTCGGGGTTTCCCTTTTCATGGCACCTATCTACCTTCTCGGAGGAACCGAGCACGCAGAAAGCATGTGCACTTAAAGACTGATCTGCACGCCTTTCCCGGCTCTTTACTGGTACACCCCTATTTGCGACCTTTTCAACGAGAAGGCAGGTTTTAGTTTTGTTTCTTCCAAAACAACGCAGGAATTTCCGTCCCACATGGCGACTTCCGCCCGCACCCCCCAGACAGGAAGTGCGCCCGAAGCGCCACCGCTGCGGCGTGACGTAGCAGAGTTGAGTTGGTGTATATACTCCGCCCTACGATACGTCCGATCGCAGTCAACAGTATGACCCGATGAGGCCAATTAGGCAGCGCCAATAGTGCATCGTCATGGGGCTTGTCGTCTTAGTATGTTTGCTCTCATCAGCTTAACCCCTCTCGCAAAAACAAAAATGATTACGGTGTCTTCACTGTGCATGATTGTTTGAGTCAATGACAGCAAACGCGCAAGGGCAGCGAAGAACATGACCATGCAGTTTTGGCGCTATTTGATTCGCGCCAGGAGGCAACGTTACTAGAACAACTCAGTTGGGAAACTGACACAGCATGATTTAAAAAAGTGGCTTCGATCCGTACACGAGAACCAAACTAATGGCGATCGCAACGCCGCCATTTCTCCCGCAGCAGCCACTCCGGGAACTGCACGTCCGAACGTATCGGTTGTGGTTGAGTCGCGCAAGGGCCGGTGGCGCCATCTCGCAGTGCTGTTTCGGAGTAGCAATATTAATGGACTTTCATGTTTTGACTAGTCGCTAAAGGATGGCGCTGTTATCGTATTTTGTTTGGTCTTGGTGGACGCTAGCGGTCCGGGTTTCAAAGGTGAGTTTCCCAACTAAGTGTATTAGTAACGTTGATCGATGATCGGAGGTATCCTTCCCCATGTTCAGGTTTTCGTGCGATGCATTTTGATTCTGGCACACCAGCCTGAATATTTGTAGACTGACTGATTGCTATCGAGTGCAAAGCCGACCGCGGTGACGCATGCGCGTATCTAATTTATTACCTGCCATTGGCCGTGACGATTACGGAAGAAAGCGATATGATCACGAGATAGATAATTACAAGAACGAAAAAAAAAATAGTCGCGCCACATTTTCGTGATTTTACGGTGAAAATAACGTTTCTTTCTTCCCTCTGTGTTCTCGCGTGTTAGTCCTCTTGCGGTCCGCTAGGTAATAGGTAATTATATGGTCACTAAAAACTTTAGAAACGAAGGACGTCACAAGTTCCGAAGATCTCATTATTTTTCCGCGGCCAATCAAATTGCGGCATTAGCCGATAAGTGCGTCGAAGAACCAATCACGGAGCAAGATAAGCATTGACGTTATAAGCCACGCCTTGCGATTTTTACTAAGCCGCCAGTGATTCCACTATTGGCGGTAGCGCGTTAAGGCTCGTTCGTACATACCCGTTTTCTTACGTTACGTTACGGAAAGTCACCGGGAAATCTGTGCTCCGTGTTAAGCGTGGCCACCAATTAAAGGCGATAGCCCGGCAGGCGACATTCGAGACAGGAATGTTTCGGGGACTTAGACGTAACGTAAGGAAACAGTCCTGTGTGAGAAGTTGAACCGAGCTCAACTCCTTACGTTACGTTCCGACGAGCCTTGTGTCCTCGGTTGCCACGGTAACTCACCGTCCTAGGTTGTCATCACCGAAACATTCGTGTTTAGAATGTCGCGTGCGAGGCTATCTCCTTCAATTGGTAGCCACGCTTAATACGAAGCAATGATTTTCCGGTGACTTTTCGTAACGTAACGTTACGCAACGTAAGAAAGCGGTGCTGAGTGAACCAGCCTTTACAAGTAACGGCGCGTTACCGGTAAGGCGTTACTTTTTCGGTATCGCTGTAACGTACTCGTTATATTTTCAAAACAGTAACAGATAACGTACTTAGTGTTACTTATTTCAAGTTACGGGCAAAGTAGTTACGTTACTCGTTACATCCTTTTCCCAAGGTCTGAAAAAAAAGTACATATATATTTTTTGTGTTTTTATACTTTGTTGCACCTGAAGTCCAGACAAAGCCGACGCTACGAGCTGATGGAACCAATCAGACAATGTTAAAGGGGAACCATCATGGCGTTCGTCGTGTTTCTGTACGTGTTCTATCATCGCTGAACCAATCACAAACAAGAAAAGGCCCAGTGGCTTGCGCTTTTGACGCTGCTTGATTGGTCTCATTCTCGCAGCGTCGACTGCATCTGGACCTAAAGAGACCATAAAATTATTTTTCAACTTCTTCTCCTTAGCTTTACTCCTAAACTTAAATGCGAAACGAGAAATCACGTGGTCGTTATGTGCTTGGGATCCGGTGCGATGACTCCAAACTTCCACCGTGTTTTCTAAGCTCACCATAAAACTTGTCTTTCGCTAGCGATGATGAGTGCCGTTACGGCACTCATTGGCCACGAACGCGAATTCAGATATTCGTAAACGGATTGATTGTTGACGAGCACATACGTCTGTGGCTATGTTCCAAATCTTACCCGAGTAACCAGATGTCTCCTACGTGTCTCCTACGTGTCTCCTACGAAAGTGAAGAAACCTGTTTGTAGCAAGAAACACGTGACAAAGTTTGTGCCTTGTGCCACTGAGGTGGTTTACAAGATTCCTTTAACGTGTGCTCGTGTTTACAGAGGGCAGACGGGACGTTGCTTAAATGATCGACTTCGAGAGCATGCGGCTTCTCTTGGCAACAATTACGGTTCCCACTTGCCGGGGCATTGTAAAACTTGTGGTTGTTCCCCCACGCTGGACGGTGCGCAGGTGGAGGGACGCAACGAAGGAAGGATAGAACGAGAGTTGCTGGAGGCGGCAAAAATACATGCTTGTGGCAAAGACGTTTGCATAAGCATCGCATCGGTGTATATACAGCCGAAAGAGTACAGTTTCATTAACACTACCTAACTTGATAATATTAACGTGGCGTTTTTTCTATTCCTTTCCTCGTTCGGATTGTGCGGCGGGGTGATGTAGCTGTTTTGCTGACTTTTTGGAACAGGTGGTGGGCGGCCTGTATCTGCTGATTTGGCGGTACACCCTCTTTTTTGTTGAGACGAGACTAAGCTTGTGCACGACGATAGCAAAGTTGGAAGCATTCAATAAAGTTTAGTTGCCAGTTAGGGCTTGTCCTGTGTGCTTCTTCGTCTTTTTGTCCCGTCTCTTTTGCGCTATTTTTAATATGAATGTCCAGTACCGACTTGCCCAGCAGACCAAGCTTTTACGATGTGGTCTTCTTTGGCAAGGGAATCTGAAGCGCTGGACGTAGTGGAAGTCGAGGCGACAGCGGCTTTGCGGCAATTGCGGACTTATTCGCGCTGCTGCGTACGTCGCTGCTCCTTCCGCAGCCAGTCTCCTTTCCCCGAAAGGGCGCGCGGCCGACCCATCCTGAGTCCAAACCGAAACTGATAAGAACGTAAGAAACAGCGCGCAAAACAGACGAAGACGAAGAAACACACATGACGAGCGCTGCGCTCGTTACGTGTGCTTCTTCTTCGTCGCCGTCTGTTTTTCGCACTGTTTCCTACGATGAATTTTCACCAACGGGCCCAACGGGCAAAGCTATCCATTCTTCCATGATAGCTGGAAAGGTTGTTTTCATCTATGAGTGACGGCGGTAACCAGACTGGTTGTGTGCTTGCCGCCGTCGCTTATAGATGGCAAAAGCTCTCCAGGCAGGTTTGTGTTGACATACCGGACACGATCCTGAGGAACCTAGCCCTTAACAGCTCCTCTGTAAAAAAATTTGATAGTTATTGAAGACAGGATCCCCCAGTTCCGCAGCGCGAGCTGCAATGCGTGCTCGGAACTGCAATGCGTTAACACATTCCTCGAGCTCAATATCGTTTCGTGGTAACTTTATAAAAAAAAAATGTTTGCATGAAAATAAAAATAAAAGGATCTGCGCGGCAATTGTTTAGTATATATCCTAAGTAATTAAGAGAAGCTGTGGAAGCTGTGAGCTCGGACCCACCGATCCGGACCGACGGTTTCACAATTCGAGGCAAGGATTAGAATTAGGCGATTGGGACACACCTGGCGACAGGTGGAGTTGCTGCTAATGAGGCGGCGTATCAGTGTCGTTCGTCGCCAACTGATTCGCGTTGTCAAGCAACGAGGGGTGCTGGACTTCGTATAAATTGCGCGTTAGCGGGAAGTCAACGAGGGCCGAAACTTATTAACAAGTGCAAAGGCAACTAAAATTTCTTTAAACTTGAGCACAGCAAACGCGAAGAATACGGCTTCGCAAAATATTTCTATCGCATAATTTGCTTTGTGTCCTTACAACATCCTGGTTAATAAAATTGATGAGGATTAGCGAAAAAGAAGGAAAAGCAAACAAACACCCTCTCTCTGGCTGCCGCCAAAGGAGATTTATTGCGGCAGCATTCGGGATCCTTTGCCTGCTGTGCTTTCAACGCCAGGTGTACGTTCGAACCAAAAATGGCTACAGCTACCTTCTCCGTCATCCCGCGCGCTGTGTATGTAACCCTTCGTTGGCGTATTGTTTCGGCAATAAAGCGCGCTCTTCAGTCGTTCGTCGAGGCTCAGAGCAGAGAGGCGCCACCGGTGGGTGGAGACACCTCGAGAGATGGATTTCCCTGGGCATGGGTGGATGGTGTTTCAATTTCGACGGATCCACGCTTGAAACTTCAAACGCTGTTAGTCGGCATATGAATTTTTTTCATAAAACAATCCTGAAATGTGTCTAGGCCATATTTTTTAAGATTTTCTCCGCAGGAACGGCCACTGTGTGTCGTAACGAGAGCAGAGAGGCGCTACTGGTGAAGATTCCTCAGAGAGGGCTCCCCTTGGGCGTGAGTGGACAGTGGTTCAATCTAGACGCATCCACGCTAGAAACTTTAAACGCTGTTTGTCGGCATATTAATTTTCTCCTAAAGCAATCCTGAAATTGATCGGAAGCTATAATTTGAAGGTTCTTCCAGCCGGAGCGGCCATTGCATGTGTTAAGGCCTCTACGCACATTTGCGTTTGAGAGCGTTTGAGCGCGTTTGACTGCCTTTCGTCAAGAAACAACAGCGAGTAACCGGCACATCTGTGCTTCGTATGAAGCGTGGAGTCCAATTTAAGGAATAACTTGGCACGCGACATGATAAGCAGGGATGTCCGATTTTCTGGCAGCCGAAACACAGTCAAACGCACTCAAACGCAACTGTGCGTAGGGGTTTTTAACAGGAGCAGAGAGTCGCTACTGGTGGAGGCACGTCAAAGAGGGCTTCTCGTTGGCGTGAGTGAAATCTCCCAGAAGTCATATTTCAAAGATTCTATCAGCAGAAACGGCCATTGAGTGTGTTAATGAGAGCAGATAGGTGGAGACTACTGAGAGAGGTCTTCCCATGCGTGGGTGGACAGTGTTTCAAATTAGACACATCCAAGCTAGGAACTACAAATTCGACATATAAATTCTCCCCTAAAACAATCCTGAAATTTACCGGAAGCCATATTTTGATGATTCTCCCAGCAGGAACGGCCACTGCGTGTGGCGGTTCCTGCCGTCCTCGCGCACTTACGAGAGCAGAGAGGCTCTAGTGGTGAAGACTCCTCTCAGACAGGGCTTCTTGTGGTCGGTGGACGCTGTGCTACCAGGCTTTATGAACAAGTTGTTTGGTCCAGGGTATACGAAGCACTTTTCGTACGTTTTTCTGCAACAAGCCGCTAAAGAACTTTTAGAATCATAATGGAAAAACAAATTGTCACAAAATCGACTGCCAAACCCCACGCAAATAATGCCCGTCAAGTTTGCACCTCCAACCTACATCACAGACGATCGACTTTCGCCAGGCACAGAGTTGCTCCTCGCAAGCTCGAAGTTCACCCCGGAAGTTCTAGTTTCGAAGGTTGATTAACTGGCAGCTGTGTACCAGGTCGCGTACGTCGTGCCTGAACAAGGACGACAGAGATTCCTAGGAGCGGCGACTCGTTTGATGTGCTTCTTCCCGACTCCTCACTTCAATTCAAGTGTCAACATCCGGTCGGCTGTAACGGAAATGCGCGAAAACAACCTCGAGCTCCCGGAGGCGGATAAATCAGGGGGATTCGTGGTCATTGATGCTCATGAGTTCAAGGTGAAGGCCAACGCGGGCGTCGATAAGAATTTTGCGGCACTGAAGGAAAGGCCTTCGGGGTCGCTCCGCACCGATCTGAAGAACCTATGCGCAGACCCAAACCTACAGAAACTGAAGATCTTTGTGGCAGCCCCAGCCAAGCTGTACCTGCAGATGTTCTTCTCTGCTAAAACCCACAAGCCAGAGATCCCTTTCCGCACCATTGTATCAGAGAGGGGGGGGGGGGGGGGTGTTGGCAGAAGCCCACCTAGCGCTGTATCTTAAAGAAACACACCTCCTCCATAGTTCCGGTTCAGCTGTTCCGCATCAGAAACACCTTAGAATTTATATCCGCCATCCAACCTCTTCAGACATCTGCACCAGAGACCGCCTTCTTTTTGTTGGACATAGAAGATATATACTACAATTTGGGAATTTCGTTCTTGCTAAATTGTGCTCAAGAAGCTGTCACGGAGTACGGACAACACAGCTTCCAAAACGCGGTTGGAGTGCCGCTATCCGGGTTCATCGAGCTTCTCAAGCTCTACCTCAAATACAGGATGATTGTACTGTGAAGGAATATCTGGCTTAAACAATCAGGTGTGTGTATAAGTTCGTGTCTTGCACCCGTGCCAAAACAAGATATACCTGTCCTTCGGTCACCCAGCCATGGAGACGGAGCTGAAGTACGCAGACCAGAACATAAAAGTGTTTCGCTACACGGATTATTATCTGATAATTCCCCCTGCAGCCGTCAAAGTGGAGGCTATTTTGCCTTCATTACTTAGCGCCGGAGGTAAATGAAATTAAAGAGAGTGGACCCGTCCCCGGAGGGCCTGCAATTTCTGGACCTACGGCTGACAAAAACAAAAGGCGGTGTTTGCTGGGCGTTCAAGCAACGATCGGAACAATCAGTTTTTCTTTCGAGAGTGCCCACTCCAAGTCGGTCAACATTGGAGTGATCAACGCGTTACTAATCTCGGCAAAAACGAAATCTTGTCAGGATACCACAACGGAGAACATAAATAACCAAATCCAACGACTTTTGCAATCCAGGTATCCAGTGCAGCGTCTTGTGTCATGTTTTCACTGGCTCATCAACCCCAGCAAAATTACCCCCCAGCACGAGGAAAGATGGCCACCATTCTGCACCTTCACAGCGCGTCCCAGCCGCATCCGATCTATCGGCAGACGCTTTGGCATTAAAGTTGTCTTCTGATGCAGGGAATCCAAGCCACCTTGCGAGAAGAAATACACCACCCAATTTAGAAAATGTGGGGTAGAAAAAGTATACACGGTACTCCTCATATGCAGAGCCGAGTACATCGGTCAAACAGGCCGGTGCGTCAATGATCGGCTTCGCGAGCATCACAACGAAGTAACTTCGAGAGCCGAGTACCCTACGCACCCTACCGCGGCACACGCGAAAGATTGTTTCGAATGCACTCCCAATTTTGGTTGCACGAAAATGAAAGGAGCTCACCGTCAACGCTACAACGCCATCGAGGCTTTTCTCATCGAGAACGCAAGAAACAACGTCTTATCGGCTTCTCTAACATCATAAAGACGGAAATGGGATTTCTTAGGCAAGAGATGCAAAAATTGCGGAACTCAACTAAGAAGGAGCGAACGTCACCATGGCTACGTTTACATGGATGCGACAGCAGCGCATCGGATCCAGTTAGCGAATCGGATCCACTTGAACCACTACGTTTACATGGATTCGGATCGACCAGCAGCGGCACCTGGTGTCGAAGGTCACAACGCAAACCTCGTGACCTTCAGATTGTTTCCGAGGTGTCCGGTTTGCCTAGCGGCAGGCAAAGCAAAGCTCCCGTAATCCCTCGCTCGAGCACTCGATCCGATCCGCTGGAGAGTCTCGATTCGGATTGACCATCTCAAACCACCCCGTCTTAGCGGATCGGATCGGATCCGATCTGATCCGATCCGAGCTGTTTACATGGACCGATTCGATTCGTTAACTGGATCCGATGCGCTGCAGTCGCATCCATGTAAACGTAGCCCATGACCCAGCGTTTCGCCCCCTTCCTTCACTCCTTTCCTTCGGTTCTCCATTCCCCACTTCCCCCTCTCCTCCCCCCCCCCCCCCCCTTATCTGCGTAAAAATTTCGAGTAGAGCGTGAATTTTTGTTACAAGAATAAAATGCGTTGCCATTTCAAAGAGTGTGGTCGTCTGTGTACGTATTTTATGTTTCATTCTTTCATTTTTTTTAAGTATTCTTGATAACAACGCGCTCGAATTAACTAGTCCATAGATAAGCCGAGTAGAGAAAAATCAATGACCAATGTTGAGAGAGCAGTCATGGACAGTATATGCCCGTCATATATCTCTATAAACGTAGATATTAGGTCGAGGAAACGATTCTATATATGAGACGGAAGTAGGTGGCGCCGTTTGATATTGCCACGCGCATCGCCAAGCGAGTGCGTGCGTGGCCGAATGGTTACCGTGCTTGGCTATCGCGCAGAGTCTCTAGGTGCGATTCCAGGGAGCGGAATATTGTTTTATTTATTCTTACAACTTACCGTTCTCGTAATTTCGAGAACCTTCTCGTCTGATCGAGTTACGAATGTTCTACCCACCGAATGTTCTACGCCGAATGTTCCAGAAACCCACGCAGGTACGAAAGGTGCTCCGCGTGCCGAGCCGCAGTCAGTCTCGCCCTAGCGTTCAATCCTGCTGTTACGCCACCATGGACGCCTGTGGCGCTAACCTTCTTTTATTTTGTTTTGGGCACAAGTTCGCCCTATTAAACGTTTAGTTTGTCCAGTTATTCGCCGCCTCATCATTTCTCATTCGTGGCAATATGGTGTTTCCATTTCCATAATAGTCGCTGACAGCAAGAGACGGACGGGCATGGCAATTATAATGCTTACGCTTTTGGCTTCGCGGTTCGTTCATCGTCGGCTGTATCTGATGATGCCGCAATCACGTTCGCTGGGGAATGGTAACAAGATGCTCGAAACTCGCCACGTACTGCCTTTCTTTAGCTGTCAGGTAATAGAGAATTAGTCAAATAAATCGATGACTGTTTGAAGGGACCGCATAAGTCGGTATGTGAACGTATTTTCTTTTTTTAGAGGTGGCCGAAGAACGTGCATTAAGGTTATAAATATTTCGCTGAACAAACTTACCTCAGTAAAAATTAGACCCCATATTTGCACGAGCCAACATATTTAAAAACTCTCCACTACTCGCTATATCGCGCCGGAACAGCCTCTTTAGAGAAATTGCCACGATCAGTGACCATCAGTGAATAGTCTTGTATTCCTGCAATATCTGTTGTTGTCAGCGTCTTGTTTCTGATGTGCAAGTTTTGATTGTGCGCCATTGCCATCTTTTTTATATTATATATTTGAAGGCCAAAAGTTCGCGAAATGCTTTGTACCTTCAATTTATGCTTTTTACCTTTATAATTTTTATCTTAGTCTCTTTTTGTTTCCACTTGGTCCAGTTGTACTAATCTTTGTATCAGATTCCCCTTATGTAATGTCCGAAGAGGCCCTTAGAGTTAAAATAAATAAATAAAAGTAATGCCAACGCACTGAGCATATGTTAAACATCAGTGTCACCGGCATATATTCCCAGGCAGGTTCAGTGGATCGGCGTGGTCGATTTTTTATACGTTCTGCAGAGCAGAAAGACGAATAAAAAGAACGCTAGGAACGCTGAGAGATCTTCCGACATTTAGGAAAGTATTGACCGAGGAAACGCGGAAATTAGATAAAAGACAAAAAGGCCCTACCCCATTTTGTTTCATTGGTCTCGTGTTGGGACGGAAAAGTAGACACAGGCCGGATCATTTCTCCAGTCTGGAAAAGAAGAGGTTTGTTCCCAGCCACTCCTATGCTACAGTACACGTTACTGACATCATCGAGGAAGAATGTTAAATGTTCGATAATTGACGTGCAACCGAAAACTCAGTCACACCACACCTGCGCTGCTATACGAGTGGCTGCAGATTCCTCGTCCGGGAAGTTAAACTATATACTAATTGAGAATATGTACAGCTATGATCTTCCTCCCAGGTATACCAAGGTGGCAACAATCCTGAGCGAGGCGAATTTTTTTCTCGGTTCGGGCGTGAAGCAGCACAAAAAGCTCGCTAGTTTATTTCTCTATTGTAATCATTGCTGGGCAGGTGACCCCCTCAAGTATTTGTATCCAGGTGATTAAAAATAGAAACGACATAACTGTTTTCAGTTCCCAGTTATCAATATTTACACCCCGAGGGTTACGTTCTAAGCTCCAATGTTACACCGCGTAAAAGCAGACACACAATTGGCACAAGGACACAAAAAGGGACACTCAGGCTGCGCTGCGTAAGTGTCTCCCTTTTTGTGTGCCTGCACAAACTGTCTCTGCTTTTACGCACTGTAACATCGGATGTATGAACAACCAACACGCCCAAACTGAAGTTTTAATACGTCTTTAATTGCGTCACGAATAACGCGCCGCGTGCCAATTTACGTCATTAATATAATAAGCTATAAGGCTTCTTCGGACCTAAGCTCGACGCCGCAGTTTAAAGACACAAAACTTTAAAACTCTCACTTGGACTCCTTAAAGAATAGACACGCTTCATCGCGCTCTTAATCTCGATCTCGTTGAATTCTGTTCGCATAAGTGACGGACAAAAACTTTCGGAAAGATTAGGCAACGAATGGCCGCGACGAAAAAGTAGCCGGTGATGGTGGAGGGCCGTAAGCGAAACTAATCCCTTTGCGAATCGAGGAAATACAAAAAGATAAGTATTCTTCGCTTCCTTTACAAGAGCCCAGCTCTTGGATGTGGGCGGAAGCACTTCCCGACGTTCGAGTCGGCGAGATCACAAGATGTCGATCATTACGCGCTTCCCTTAATGCCAGACTGCGCTGTGTCGACTTCGTCTTGTACCGGCTATCTCCTCGGCAGAAGACCTGCCCAATCGGGAATGAGATTTAGTGCATGTAGTGCGGTAGTGTGCTTCCTTCTTATTTCTGCTTTGTATCGGTTGGGTATTTGTTTATAAAAAAGGAGAAAAATGTACTTTTTTACCCTTGCATCGTTCGTTCAGCTTGTTTTGTGTGTGTTTGCTTGCGTGCGCGCGTGTGTGCGCGCGTGTGTGCCTGTGTTTCTGTGCGTGCTTGTGCGTGCGCGCGCGCGCGCGTGTTTGTGTGCGTGCATTCTTACCGGCGTGTATCTATCTGTAAGCGTGAGGGTGTATATTTGTGCGGATTTGAACACGTGTGTGTGTGGGTGCGTGTGTATGTGTATTTATATGCTTGCTTGTATGAAATATTTCTATGAAAGATGTGGTTGTGTTGTCCCTGTTTTAATTGTTTTATTCTTTCTTCATCCATGACGTGTATTTATATGTTTGCGTGTGTACATGTCTGCGGGCGTGTGAGTGTTTTTCGGTTATTGGAGTGTGCGTTGGGAACACTCTCCAACAAAAGGAGTGATATAAGGAGAGAAGAGTAAATAAAAATTGTAGATAGTTTTGTAAGAGTAAAAATAATGTTTCATTGGGCCGTGTAAACGCTGACACACGCGTGTCGCCGTTTCTTCCGCGTGAGCGTATCGCTAGGCCGAAAGAAATGACGTTTCTAAGCCACTTCATGTTACTTCAGAACGATTATAAGAGATAAAAGAGTGCCACCGAAACATCTCGCTGCTTATACAATTCAAATTTTATACCCGTGCCACACGGGCTGCTCGAATGCCATTTACAACGAATACATTTGAGCGGACGGCCAATCAGCGCTCGACACTCCGGGCGTGGCGCATTCCACGCGCGACAGATTGCGAGCTGATTCGCCGATCACACAAATGCCATTCGTTGTAAATGGCATTCGAGTTGCGCGTTTGGCACGGGTATAACTCCTGCCGGTCTCGAGATGGATGGGCGTTGTACCGGTCTGCACTCGTGCATTCACTACAGCGTGACGCACGCTAAAGCGCCACGACGGTCATCTTGAATTTGTTTGAACAACGGCCGTCTTGTTTTTATTTATTTCAGTTTAAATCATGCTACCGACGAACCTTCAGCCTGGTCAATATTGTAATAGCATTCGTGAAGATTTTGCAAAAAAACTGATCGTTCTTCGTCATAGAGACGTTCATGGACCGTCCGCAGAACTTCTTTCAAGGGTAGCAAACCCCGTTTTTTTTTTTTCGGGAGGAACGGGGTATGATTCTTTTGCAACAAAAAACAATAACAAAACAAATCTGTTTTTCTTTTTTTTAATTTAGGCAGAGGAATTACCCAGGCTTGTATTAATCCGGTTTTATCGGCGAAAAACGACAAGCATCAAACTGTCAATTTTTACGGTGTGTGTTTTATAAACACGATGGCTTCGAGCCTCCGCCGTGCTTGCTACACATACCATCATACCATTGAGCTTCTCGCTTACATTTGATAATGCTATCGCCGGTGACAGGCTAAAAACCGGGGGCGAGGGGGGGGGGGGGGGGGTATTGAAGGCTGGGGATTGAGGAAGCAGGCGGAATGCTAGGGGGATGTTTCCTCCCCTTTCAACATTCTATCTGCTTCCTCCTTCCTAGCCTTTCTTTCCCTCAACCTTGGTCTTTGGCCTGTCAGGGACTACAGTCGTGCCGTGACGATCGTGACCCACGAAGCGCAGTTACTGCTCATACATCATAGAGAAGGTGTCACCACGCTGCAGACATGATGACACAAGTATCTACGGACAGGCCTCGAGCATCTTCGAAGCAGGCTTGCTTCATACACGCTTCGAACATGTCTGCCGAGAGTCTTTGTATGGCTAATAGACCGTGCTACGAGGAAGACGCACGCCTCAAACACTGTCTTCAGACTGCCCCTTGTAGGATGTAAAAGCAGTGTTAGCGCGGCCTAAGAGTACGTCACCCAAATATCTCGTCGTTTTCGATACCTCCGAAATTCCTATGGGGAAGCAGGTGCCCACACTTTCCCCCTCCCCCTTCCCCCCTCCAAACGCCCATGGAGATGTAATTAAAAAAAGATAAATTTACAAAATTAAATTTGTTCACCGGTTTTCGCCTTTCTTTAGATCGATTTTATATTTCTTTTTAATATACTTAACGGGAGGCCCACGTTAATTTTTTTTAAACTACTTAGGATGTATTCGAGTTTAGAAAACAAAAAACGGACACTCTATTTCGCCTTTTTAGGCACCCTTAAAGTACAAATCTCTGATGCTGTTGTTTTGCAATGTATAAATACGGCTAAAAAAAAAAGCCCTTATTTATGCTAGGGCACTGAGCTGCGAAGCACGGGACTGTGCGTTTCCTTTTCTTAAAAGTAACGAGTTGCTTCTCTCGCTACCCTTCCGGATATTGTAGCTGGCGCGGGGCATGAAGCTAAAAAATGCAGTCACGTCTACCGAGAGTCATATAAGTGCTGTAAGGTTAGCCGTCGAATGGTGTTTACAGGTCAGCCATAAGCGCGGCCACACTCTTTAAATTTGGGGATGCCCGCCCTTATTATACCGTCCCGATTCCATTCTATGGTGGCGCAATTAAAATTAGAACGCGTACAGGCCTCGGAAAAAAAAAAATCGGTTCTTCGTCGTGTTTCGCAAATTAGGTGCGGCGACTGCCGAGACGCTACATGTTTGAAGCCATGGTTCCTTCTTACATACCCATGTATGCCTCAAAGAAGTCTACAGACAGTTGTTGTGCGACCGATTTGACAGGACCGTCAAATAAGGAAGAAACACGCATCAATGTGTTACCAGTGTGGCCGTGGCTTTAGCGAAGCCCAAGGACCCCGCACGGGGATCTGCGGTGAAACCTTGCCAATAAAAGCTGTCGCAATAAAAAAAGGAAAAAGATAAAGTGCCTAAATACTTTTGTGGCATTAGGATAGACGTCAAAGTGAATTGAGTTCGATGGTGTCTAAAGGGAGACTGAGGTGTATTTCCAGTCTCCAGTTGCCGACAGATATTCGTTGATGGTATCAGCTCCCATCGCTGCTATTGGCGACGAGGAATTTCGTTGGCTGCTCCCTCTTATGGCTTTTATCTGTGACGCCACGACAAGGGTTATCGATTGCCAGCGGCCGTTTTAATGGTATACTCTTTAAAAAGTCGTATTTCCCGCCCACAATGCGCGAAGAAACGAAAGCAATGGCTGTAGCACTTTCGCGCAATGCGGGTGTAATGATGCCGTCACGTTCCCGATGACGGAGGCGCTACGTGGTTAATTCTCCTAGCCGTCGTGGTTGGCGTTGTGGATGCCACTCATAACCGCAACCAGTGCTCGGTGATCCGTGAATAAGCGGGTAAGTGGGGTGGAAGATTGTAAAACCATCTAACATTAAGCGTAGCAACTGGATACTGCCAAAGGGGAATTTGCATAACGCGATTAATGTTTCAAAACAAGTCTTTCAAGCAGACGATACGAAGAATCTCCCTTCGTCGACCCATTTTTGGTGGGACGCCAGGGCTGCCCTCTTGCTCTATTCGCACGGTACGGCCAACGGAAAACGCAACAAGTCCAGACTTCCCTCTCCTCGAGGCAAGAGGGCAATAAATAAGGGTTTTTTCATCCTTGGCGTGCGCGGCGACGACAACTTACGAGGTCTAAATGTCTGCAATGTCGCCCATAAAACTATCACTCTAAAATCACGGTGAAAGCTCGTAGTCGTTGAGTCCTCAAACCAGCATCGTCAAAGTTGGCAGTCTGACATTCCTCCTCTTTCTACTATCAAATGTAGAATTCATCATACTCAAGACATCATAGAGAGCATTTTTCCAATCGTGGAAGGCCGACCACAGCGACGCTTTTTTTCGCCCACTTCGCCAATGGTCACGGACAGGATGAGAACAGCTGCGAGGTCTTGCAGCTGTCCCGCCTCCAGCACGAGCTGTCTTCCTTCGATAACACTTGGGCGTCTCGTGAGCTTCGAGCGCGGACGCGGAGTCAAAACACTGTGGAAGACAACGAGCACGTGCTAGGCGCAGGAACCTGAAAAAGACGCACGGCGGTTATTCCTCTCAGTTTCAGTTATTATAATACAATTATGCATACGAGAAAAGCTTCAAAACATCAAACACCCATGAAAAAGTTGAATTTAGTATATAGTGCAAGAGTCGACGGCCCATTACAATAGAAATTGGACAGAAACTGCCATGCTGACGCCGTCAAAATGGGAAAACGAAGTCAACGATAAACACAATCGGGACTGCAACTAGTGCAGCTTCGCGAAGCACTGTGGCCGCACGAAATAGGCGCTGGAAAAGCTTGCTGGCTCGAGTTCTCTGCTGCTAGTCAACGTCGTGTAACATTCACTAGACCGAATCGTCATTGTCTAGTACTCGCTGTAGAAGCACTCGTCGAGTGATAAAGAACGATGCAAAGCTTTTAGTTACTCCGGTTGTGTAGCCTTTGGGAAGACATTTCTGACAAAAATGTTCGCCTAAACATGTCCGAACAAGCATCTTGATTGTTGGTCCTTCTTGCAACTGATTTATCTAGAGTTGCATTAATTAACCACTTTTGCTAAAACGTATTAGGCTGAACTATTCTTTACGTTCTAGCAGGACTGCACTGTTTGGCCTTGTTATTTTTTTGTGCTCTCGGTTATGCTGGAGTTTTTACTCACACCCCTCTGTGATGCCCTCTACGCCCTAAAGGTACCTAAATATATTGAACTAAAAATTTTCCAAAAACGTAAATTACACAAAGCTTGAACGTAAATTAAGTTCCCTATAATTACTCATGAGGAATATGGAGGTGCAGTTCAAGCGACCCCTTTTATCACTCTTTCTAGGTGGTTTGTGAAGTAACCTGCGCCATAGTGCAACTTTGCCCGCAAGAGTTCGGTGACGCTGCAAAATTTTGTGATTGGTCCAAGGGCACAAAATTTCCACCATTCCCCATTCTGCACGACGCGTTAAGTGCCTGTCCGGGCGAAGGAAGAGATACTGTTTTATTCTTTCCTGGGGCTGTAACTGCTATTTCGTTACAAGAATATAAGTAACGAGCTACAAGTGATACATTAAAGAAAGTTTGGTTTTCTTCTTACCTTTAGACTTCGTGCACGCCGACACACCAGTTGTTAGACTGGCAGTCCGAGATAGGGTTCGCAACATTTTAAAACATACTTACTTTTCGCTCTTGGAACATAGCCTGTGCATGGTGAAGGTCAATGAAGACACTACAACTTGATTGGGGCTGAATGTGCACGAGCACACGGGTAACCATAGCATTCACTCTATTGCCAAAAAAAGTTATCCCAAAGTATAGACCATTCAAGAAAAGAGCTTAAGGCCAGTGTTAGTTTCAGCGCGCAAGCGTGGGGCACCTGCTTTGCTCACGTTTTGAAGCAACGAACATGCGCGTGCTGGGCTGTGTAGATGGAATGCTGGGCTTTAAATATTAGAATTGCCTGTAACGCTGGCACGTTAGGCCACCGTGCATTTGCCTTAGAAAAGCCAATGTGCTCTAATAAAGGATTCGCCCTGTAACGAACCGAGGTCATGGCTTCCGCATCAAATTTGTTGTATTGTCACTAATAAAGCACTACACGCGCCGCTTTTTTGAGCCCCAGTCCCGGCCCGGGCCCGGCATCAAGGTAATTTATCCGCACGAGTTCGGCCCAGTTGTTTAAAATCCCCGGCCAGAGCCCGAGCAATTACTATATAACCCGGCCCGGCCCTGTCCGCCAGCTTTTAGAACAGATCCGGGCTCGGCCCGCGCCCGAATTCAGTACGAAAGTATTGGGCAGACATGTATACGCTACCCAGAAAAGTAACTAAATACCGTTACTCGCTACCGATTCTCAAAAGATGCGCGTTACGTTACCTCAAAACTAACGAGTTACTTTTCTGTTACTTTGACGGTCAAATGAACAACTGCTTTTGTTTCATGGTTTATGTTTTCTTTTCAATAGTCGTTGCACTTAAGCGGTAGCTGCCTCTCAAAGTTTTCATCAGTTATGTTTCCCCGCTTCCTTGAGAAGAGAATACATCTTCGGCGACGCTGAAGAGTCGTTCTACCGACGCGCTCGAAGGAACGGCAGTGTTGTGCTTTAGGAAGACCTGGTGAATATGGGATTGCCCTCTCTCCTCTGTTCTCTCTGCTTCTGAAGTTCCAAGTTGACAATGGGTTCTGTGCCTTCCCGTGTTGGCAACAACCAAGTTTACATTCGGTCTGTACACAATTCTAGAAGGTTCAAGCAACGAACCTTATTGTGTCCTCTGGGGGAAAGACATTCCCAGCTGTAGAGTTCGACTGGCGTGTTCAACAATAAGCGTTGCTATACTGTCATACTGTTGAGTTCTTTTTTCGAGTTGCCCCGAATTAAAACGAGGCTGCTCAAACGTTGTTGTACACGTCACTCCTCAAGAGTTACGAAATACCGTTACGCTTCACTTGGCCTTAAAAGCAACTAAGTACGTTACTCGTTCTTTTTCTAAAAAATAGTAACTGAATACGTTACCCGTTACCAAAAAAGTAACTAGGTAGAAGTAACTGGTTACTAGTAACGCGTTACGTACGTGTCTGGCATTGGGCAATGTGATTTTATGCATATAACGCCACCGTTGGAGGAAAATTGCTAGTACGCAACTTCTTCCTTATATGTAAGTAAATGACGGAGCTACGAATAACACGTGTAAAGTTATCTAGGCTAGTCGAATTGCGACACCAAAGAATGATATTAACCTAATAATTAATAAAATGTAGTATAGATTAATTGATCAGCATATAGACCTAAGCAAAAAACAGGCAGCTTTCAACAGATAAGCAGTATTTCTTCCAGGGCCTCAAACTAAAAATTATTGTTTTTAATTGTTCTCCAATATTGCCAGGGTCTAGAATGGGAACCAAATAAAAGTAAGCTTCCGACAAAGATTTTATTTACGTCATATATGGCTGGAGGTTTTGGTGCAATAACAAGATGTTATCCAATAAATCTGGAATACATAGAACCTTCTTGGCAAGATAAGAAGGACGTGGAAATGTCTTGCTCTGAGACTCCCACCGTTTTAGCAGGTCACCCATATTTTCACACCACTCGCCGGCATGGAAGGAGCTGTCTAAAGGCACGACCACATTGCCGTCGCGGAGGCCTGCGGCGCGGCGGTCGGCGCTGCCGTTTGCCGACCCAAACCAGTTTTCGGCTTCAACGGCGCGACGTACGGCGCCGCAGAGTCAACCGCTCCGTGCGCGGTTCAGAGCTCGGCGTTGCACGCCGCAGAAGTGAGGAGCCAATGGGAGGTGGTGTAAATAGTGACGTCGCGATGCCATGGCAACGCTCAAGCGTGTCCTCGGCGCGTCTGTACACGTTCCGAAGGACGTGTTTCGTGTCGTCTGCTCTCCCTATTTCCCCCCGGTGCCTTCCCCAACGGAGCGGTTCCTTGAAACTGTGCGACTGTTTCCCTTTTTATATGACAAGACGCAGCCAGACTGCCTAGATAAGGACGCTAAGAACAACCGCTGGGAAATTATAGGAGAGGAATTCGGAATTACATGTGAGTTTCTCCGTGGCACTTGTTGCATGTCGTCTTTGTTGTGACGGATGTCGTGTTGATTTGGTGACACTTTAGAAAGTAGCCTTCATCTCTGGCGCGCCGCCGGGGCAGCAAAGCCCAGGCGGCGCGCCAGACCCCTCCTGGCCTTCGGTGTTTCGGTAAAACCAACTCGGCCGGACCCAAAACCTGCGCCTCCTTCCCTTCAGAGCGCGGCGACGTCGCAAGATCAACGAGCAGGCTAGGATAATCACATTCACGCTGATCACCAGGTCAATATGGACTCCTGCCATGTAGGCAGCGAGTGCGGAACGGAAGAATGTAACGAAGAGCAGACGACGAAAGAGCGGGAAATCCGACGGGAGGCGCGATCGCGGGATCCAGTGCTGTCACGTGACGCCTGCAAAACGGAGGCCAATGTGGACTCCTCGCGTTGGGATGCCGGACCATAGCCGGACGGCGGTGCCGCCCGGCGGCGCCGCTCGGCGGCGCCGTTCACGCTAGTGTTGTCAGGCCTTAACTCACCGTTATAAAGGTCCGTGTCGGGGTCGTCGTGCCAGCCTTGAAAATCATCCAGGAGCCTGCGTTTTGGTGGTTTTGCACTGACGCAGCATTCTTCGCCGCTGTTCTTGCCTTCGGAAGGAACCGCCGGCACGCCAGCCATAACTTTTCTTACTATGCTTTAGACAACGTTCCTCGCTGCTTCTTCAGTGCTCGTCAAACAGTTGAGACAGCGGTTTGTTCAGCCCCTCAGTTTGAGAATATAATTCCATGGTATCGGACTTCTGTGAGGTATTGTGATGCCTAAGTAAAACGACGCAAAATATTGTAAGGGTCAACATGTTACACTTAGGGAGCAAGGCCAGAACTACGATAGGTGTCGGCTTGCGATGCAGCCGACACACAACCGTACTTATCAAATCATCGTGTCATGCTTTCCGTCTATTAATTTATCAATTTACAGAGTGCTGTGATTTCTCCCAAAATGAATTTGTATGGCGTACGTAATCGCGTTTAATTTCACTTGCCGTCCAGAAGAAGTTCTATGTAAATATATAGCAAAGCTACGCTCATTTTTTTTTTTTTTTTGTCGCCAAGACAACGGCATTAACAAAGCTGAGATGTTCCACACTGAGGCCACACCTACTATTGACATTCGTTGGAGGGCCTAGATCGGGTCGCAGCCCCGAGTTCGATCCAGGCTCGTCAAGCTGTTTAACTGAGCCCGGCGCGGGCCCGCAGTCAAAAGCCGGAGGCCAGCCCGGACCCGAAGGTAAAAGCCCGGGCCCGGCCAAGGCCCACCGAAAAAACCGCCTTACCTGGCCTGGCCCGCGGGCCGGGCCGGGCCTTGGCTTTCGGCTGAACCCGTGCAGTACTCTAGTCACTACTCCCGTACTAGTCTTATTGTATTTTTTTGTTTTTCATTCCACGCCGGTTTTTTTTTTTTCTTTTTTTACCAGTAATTACGGCAGATCGAACCAGAAACATCGATGCACGGTAATCTTGTGCTGCGTGGCTGTTTTTTCTTTTCTTTTTTTCCTTTCTCTCTTTTCTTTTCTTTTTTGAGTGAGCGCTTTAGAGCTTGGACGTGTGATCAATCATTCTAAACGAGAAACGCCAGTGGTGTGATTCATTAGAAGTTCCCTGTTCGATACATTTTAAATAGTGTTCTTTCATATCTTCCATCTGTGACAATTCAAAGGCTCGGATTTCTTCTAACCGATGACCCGTTGATTCACACATTATTGCCTTAGTAATATAAACACCCCTAACACCCCCCTCCCCTACCCCCCCCCCCCCCCCCCCCTCCGCGCACCAACAAAAACAAAACAAAAAATGTAAAGCCCATCCACTTCACGTGAAGATGGATTGTATAGACATCGAGATTGCATAAATCGTATAAACATCTCTACGATCTACATGTGATCGCAATGAAGGCACGTACAAGACTGCGCTTTGTCTCTATTTAATCCTTAGTGACTAAAGTGATCATTGTCTTGTGGTTACTTATGGACAAGTTCTAAACCCAATTTTTCCAGGCCCACCTTGAGGACAGTTTTCTTCGATTGAGCCCAGGTTTCTTTATCAGCATCGCGGGAGCGAAAGAAAAAAAGGTTAGATCGGCGCGTTCTGCCCTCAGCCTCGTCACAGCGCATTCTTAGCTAAGTCGGTGGCCGTAAATGATAGCAAGGTATCAGGACCTCACTATCTAATAATTCCAAGGAAGGCTGACTCACGCGGGTTGCCTCCTCTGCTTATTTATACTTGCCACGACCAATCGGGACAACGGAGCGTTGTTTAACCGAGAGTTTTCTTGTTAACATCCATGGACGCATTTTTACCAGATTTTAGCACATAACAGTTTCGCTGTAAAAAGTTATACTTTGTAAGTTGTTCATAATAGCAAGACTCAAACGAATGTAGTAACTCAGTTTGCAAAAATTTTATCTCTAAAGCGTCCCATTCATATTAACGGTGTCCGTAATAACGGGACATGACTGACATGGTTAATAAGGACTAATACGCACAAGTCGGTTACCGTCGAGTTTAATTCTCCCATTTCTATGAGGGGAATATCCGTTTAGAAAAGTTGTGCAACAGCTCTGTACAACGATCATGCTTAGCTTGCAAGCGTGCGCGTCGTAAGCGAATTTCGACCGAGAAATACTCGTGTAATGCCTTCGGTTTTTTGCAAGAGATGGGTCCCAAATTTAATAGGTCAGTTTAATGTAGTTCTAAAAGGTGGAAACACTAGAAGCATCATTCATTTTCAGAAACAATGAAAATGTCAACTGGCGTTCAGGTGACAATATTTTTTGTTTTCTAAACTAGGAAAGAACCTGTTTAAAAATAAAGAAATGCATGTCGTTCACAATATGCAGAAGAACTTTACCACAAAAATAGCATCCTAGTAACGTGAGTTAGTATGGCAATTTACAAACATGATAGTTTAATCAGAAAAGTCATAGGCGTGGGTGCAATAATGTTGCAAATAACGCCATTCAATTGGGGTCTCTTAGTTGCCGGTATCTAGGTTTGACAAACTTCGATGTTATAAATGCTGGTTTCTTTCACCCAGATAAATAAGGCATTTAGCAGTATTTAATAAACAGTGCATAAAAAACAAACAGCCACTTTGTTTTATTTGTTGAGAATTTGGGAAGCTCATCCTGACACAAAAACTTTATTATAACCCGTGTTTAATTTATTTTGAACTAAGTAACATATTTCGTAGATTCTGCCTCCTACTAAGTTCAAATTATTATTATAAACTGTGATCTAGTAACGCTTCAGGGAGTGTTACTATACTTTGTTTTTTTTATTTTCGAGGGATGCCGAAGCTGATAGCACGAGCATGTTGCACTGAATTATGCTTTCAGTGCACGAGCGCACGAAATCTGGCAGAGACGCTGAAAGCCTGGAGTTATTTCTTGCAGCATCTTGTATACTCGCACTTATAGTGCAAAGGGGTATACACAAATCAGGTAATTTGGAAAGTTTTGGCAGAATTTAAAACCATTTTCGACGTCATAGCTCTGTTATAACTTATAAACCAGAATGTTTATTCAAAATAAGCGAACGTGATTGAAGTTTGTAAATGGGTAAGCGGACTTTGATCGATGCTCCATTTTTGTTTTTAACTCCCGTCTCCTTCCGCTACGCTGATCAAAAACTGATTTTATATTTAGACAGGCGCTTAATCAAATGGTTTATCGGGGAAGTTTCAGACTTCTGCCCTGCTCGCACTTGCATCTCACCACCGTCGTCTTACATATGTCGCCTAACGAACCGGAAGTCGCCTCCGTCGTGTGCTACGACCCGTTCTGTAGTCAGTTTTCGGAACACCTTTCGGCTCCGGTAGGGGGCACTAGGAGTTTTGGAAATTGCCTATTCAGAGAAAAACGCTTTTCCCGTCTCTAGCCATTGCAGTTTGCCGTAAACTATGGCGGTCCCCGTCCTGAAAGTGTTTCAAGTGTTCACCGATATTTCTATGAGACTCTCTGAGGACTAATTGGCGGGCGGCTCTCTTAAAAAGCGTTGAGAAATATGTGGTTGGTCTATACTCTGTTTCACCTTGTGATGTACCGCAGGAAAGGCTACAAGCGCGAGCTCCTTGCTCAGAGCACATGTCGTCGGCACTAGCTCTCGCGCATTAAGGGCAGCAGCCAATGCTATGAACTCGCGCTTCTAGCCTCCGCTGCGGTACAACATAAAGTGAAATGGAGTATAGTTGGTGCATTTCAATACAAAAAGAATGACGCTATTAGGGCAAGGACGATTAGGTCAGACAGAACAGGTGCTATCTTGTTTTACTTACTTGTCCATACGTTATTCGCGCTATGACTGGAATGACTAGTGGTAGGTAGCCGCAAAGCTAGCTTCCGCTGTGTCTCTATTCACTGTTCGAACGCCAACGCCGAAAGCTGGACGCCAGCGTTCGGCGTTCAATAGTGCTCGAAGAGTGAGCAGAGATAAAGGCAGCTAGCTTTGCGGCTATCCCTACTCGTTCCAGTCAGAGTTAAGGCCGGTTCTCACATGCAGCGAAGCGCTGATGTAACGCTGCTCACGTGCCGTCAGGTACTTATCGTATGCCATGAGCAACAGTTTTGACGGTACGATACAAAGCTGGTGAACGCTCCTATCGGCACGTGCTTAGCACGAGGTCAGCGCTATGCTTGTTGCGCTCCGCTGCATGTGTGAACAGGCCTTTAGGCTCTCTGGCGTCTTCGTGAGCTCTCGTCTCCTCCTCGCTATCACTTTCCGTACTTAGTTTATTCGCCCTAAGATACACTTTCCAGTCACTGACAAGGGAAGAACGGCAAGGCGCCTCTTTCGAACGCCCGGCCTCCAGCACCCGCTCGTTACCTTTCATCGCGCTTTCTCAGCGCTTGCACACTAAAGGTGCATGAGACGCCGAAGCATTATCGAAGGCAAGAAGCTCGAGCTGGAGGCGGGAAAACGGAAACTCCTTCCTGCCGTTCGCACTCCGTCAGGGACTACTTTTCAATTATCGCGTGTCTCATCTTAGTCGGTGTCTTTGCTCTATTGGCGCTATTTTATTTATATTAAGATACTTCAACCTTCGCTTCGCCCCGCGGTGTGAGCAGGAGGTGCTGCACGGGCGAGGGCACGTTCCAGTTTCGCACCAACCGTGGCCAAGAGGTGATCCGGGAGCTGAAGCGGGCCGTGGCCCTGTGGTCCGCGCGCAAGGCCGCGCTCGCCTCCTGGTGCCAGTCCAGGGCCGCGGCGCAGAGGTCCTCCTGCCTCAGGCTGGGTAAGGCTTTTTTTACGGACCAACACGGTCCCGAGGAGAGCCCCAGTCTAACGAGGGACGAGGAAACAAAAGAAGGGCAGGGCTAAGATTTGCAGGAGAATAAGGAAAACACAACGGAATGTAGGGTTAATAACCGTGCAATGTGGCAGGAATGGTGTAAAGTAAGCAGTAATTGAGAAAGAACCAAAAAAAGTTCACTGTATACAGAATTGCGGAGACACATCTTAGTTTTGAAACACCCACCTTTTACACCAGAATACTCGTGAATCGAAGGCAACAGGAAATGAAAATAACAAAAAGTGGGAGGTCTTGTGGCATTGGTGAGCGTACAAAATTGAGAGAGTGTGAAGAAAGAACGTAGGGATTACCTGTGAAATGAAAACTAACATTGCAGGGGGGGGGGGGTTCCAACGCTCTTGGGATTTGTATATTTGTGGACAATCAATATTTCGAGAAACGAAAACACGGAGAAATTAAGACGCATAAAAAGAGACATCAAGGAAATCGAAAAATACCACTAAATACTAAATACTAAACCTAAGCGGGATGAATGCGCACTAGGAATTTGACAGGTCCACGGGGCGACATGAGGAGTGGTACAGTAGTTATGCGAGGCCTTAGATTTAGTACTGGTAAACGCATAAACTAAATATAAGGGTAAAGCAACGTCGCAGGGGAACAACTTCCAATCAACAATAGATTACTATATCACATTCTAGAAATTATACAACAGAATGGGAGCATGGAAATAAACGAGGAAGGAATAAAACGCTTGGGCTGTGGCCAGTAGCGAATGAAGTTAAATTTTTGTTGGATTGCGCAAGAACCACGAACGAAGAAGAGACTTTTGTAACGGCCTCTCAAAAGGTGCCTTGCTAGGTGCAGTATTATTGCTGCACCATTTCTGCAAACCTGCGCCAAAGTGCTTACCCAGCTACATTTTGCTATTCTCCAAAATGTGAAGAATTGGTGCTAGCATTGCGCCATAACGTAATTTTACTTAAGTGCCTTGGACGAGCTGAGCTCGTCAGCCACTTTCTGGCTAAAAATGCCGTGGACGAGCTCAGCTCGTCCAGTGGTTTTTTCGGTTGCCCTCAATTCCACGGACGAACTAGGCCCGTCCGAGTAGTTTTGCGGCGCTGATCATAGATGGCAGCAATCGTTTTAGTTGGCAAATATTTTTTTCGCCTCCGCTGATTTTTGCGTAATAAACTTCTCAACTTTTATGTGTAATACTAGAGAAGTAACAACTCAAAATAAAAAAAAATATCTGGCACTTTTAGGTAACTTTTGGAAAAAAAAATTGTCACTGAAGGGGTTTAATACTGAAATTACAATAACCTGAGCAGCGCTCCACAGCCGGATAGTTACTGTAAACTTGTGCAAAATTTCTTAACTTTTGATTATCGCCTGAAATGACATACTTTATTTGATCTATTTGTCAAACACTGACTGTATTATGAAGTATCACATCACTCCTCATGGTCGTGGTGTGTTCTGGCGTTTAAGTTAAAGCCCCTCTATCATGTTAAGTTAGCTCCGTTGAGTGCGCTTCTCCCCACGCACTGGTGTGCTGCAGGGAAGCGACGACGTCGGAGTAGGAATCGAGGTCGAGATGTGATGGCGATGTTGCGTACCTTGCTTCACCGCTGCGCATCCCCGCGCTAGGCGGGAAATCCCTCCTCCAGAGCCGGACATTGCACATGTAAGCGTCGGGCATATATATATATAAATAGATCTTCGTTAGTGCTGATTTAACAAACACTTTCTTGCAGTAATTTGTTTTTAATAAAACTGCGGCTAATATAGCTGATAGACTACGATATTCTGACCATAGCCTATATTTCTAATATATTTTTCTTCAAAATTGAGATTCAGCAAGGGTACTTGGGTATTGCGAGATGATGTATATGAGCTGCTCTATAATCTTTTTATGTCAACTTTATTGTTTCGTTAACACCGTTATATAAATTTCATATGTGTGGTGACGCAGTGAACAGAGTCAATTAAAACTAAATGAACTGGAACAGCGGATGGAAACTTGGGAATACACTTGATGAGTTCAGCTTGATTGTTTTTAAGAAAATATGGTTTATATGTTCTAGATATAAAATGTTATTGATGTTTATAATCAAATGACAGAATCTTCTGTTTTACCTGAATTAAGGATGGCAGTTTTATTACAACTTTTAGAGCTTCAGCGAAACATAAATATGGGTGCTTTATATAATTTTCTTCCAACATTATTTCCATGAAATGTACTATTTGGATTAGCTTTGACACCAGACCTAAAATTACTATTGCAGCAGTTCATTATGTCCATCAATCAGCATTTCCTTGCCGTTCTTGATGCTTCTATGCACAACTAAATAGCTAGTTCTGAGTTTGAGCGAATCAAACCTGCTTCATTTTGATGCTAACAAGAGGTTGCACATAGGTGGGAAGACAAACTTAACAATGTATATTAGTTGGACAGCCTAGAACGTGAATCTTAATATATAAAATTTGCATTGTTATGAATAAGAAAGATGTGTGCTCTTATGTTCCAAATAGTGCGTTTGGCCGCTCCAACAGGTGCTCCAAAATTACTAAAACCAATCACATCACCGTAAGTGGACTTGATTCTTCTCATATTGGTTGCTCGTCTTTAGTTATCTACAATTCGTTGTAAAACATAAACATAAAAAATGTACACGCCCACCAAAAAAAAAAAAAAAGGCTCGGCTCAGCTTTTAATACACGAAGTGCACTGCGAATCAGGCGGAGGCCGCTTATTTATGTGGGTGCAATGTATCAGAAAAGGACGCCAACGGGTACTCCCCTTTTTCTGTGACGCTGGGAAAATGCTGCGTTTGTACTGAATGACGTAGTGACGTCATTTCTCACTGTGAATACAGGAGCCTAGCCTGACGACAGTAATCTCTGGAGAAGGGGGGGCAAAGGACAAACACTAATCTGCAAACACAGCTGGGTGACCGGTGCGCGTCGGAAAAGATCCGCCCGGTCCTGGTATCGAACCAGGGTCCTATCCATTTCCAGTGAAGCGCTCTACAGGATGAGCTAACCCGGCGTTAGACGACACTGCTCATATACATAATACCAAACAAAAATACGGTGTTCATTGCAGACATGATAAGAGAATTATCTGCGTAGATGTACGAAACACGTTTGTTTCATACATATTGTAAGGACGGCTGACTGGTTGTTGGTTGATGAAGTCGACAACAGCATTTATATACACATGTTTTCACGATAACTGTCGGGCACAGTTCGTTCATGGCCAAGCCCCGATTGTCCTTCTCGTTCGCTCTCTATCTCTCGGGAACCCGCTTCTACTTAATCTTTGTCGGGACGCCCGCTTCCGTATCATTAAGTGTCAGCACATATGTGCGCTTCGAACACATCTGCGGACAGTTTTGGCAGGGCCAGTGTGACCGTCCTACAAGGAAGAAGTGCGCCTCAGACACTGTCTTGCAGGCTGTCTTTTGTATGCTGTGTCCGCAGTCTGACCGCGGCTTTAGTCTCCCTCGTGAATCGCAGGGAGGTCAGCCCCGGCGACTCCGTCCCTGTCCATGCCCCCCGCGTGGCGTCGCCAACCCGAGAGCCCGGAGACGCGCGGAGGGAGCTGCGGCGACGCGCGGACGACGGCCGACCTGAACTACGTGCTGCCGGCCTTCGAGCGGTCGAGCAGCTCGCTGAGCAACGACAGCGCGCTGTCTTCGCCGCGGCTGACCAGGCCCTTCCAGTCGGACCCGGGGGAGCACCTGGCCATGGCCGTGGACGAAGATGACGCGGACGGCAACTACGTGCGCGTGGCCGCCGTCTCCCACGCCGGGCACAAGAACAGGGTGTCGTTCAGGAACGCCGTCAAGTCGCCCACTGCGCCCACGCCCGTACCCGGAGTGCCCGCCCGGAAGGTCCAGGAACTTAGAAGGGCCGAAGGTGAGCAGTGCCGGTCACAATGAGCACTCGATATCGCGGGAGTAGTAGCGAGTTTGAGTAGTTCCACACTTCCCAGTTATCAAAACGATGTACTAAAACCCACCTGTAGATCGTTGTTTACGTTCCGATAAGGAGACACGATAACTATTGATTGACTGATTATGTATTTAGTGAGAGGCCAAAAAGGGTGGGGATCTTTCGTTAGCGCCGAGGTCTGGAAGAAGTCCTGCGAGAGTCAGATGTGGGCTTTTACATCCCTGCCATGAACCTAACCCAAGAAGGTGCCAGGCTTATGTGTCGTCGACCCGGTAGCCTATAGTGCACGAAGATGTCGGAGGGCTTTGGTTCGAGACAAAGCCAGTGTCTTGCATTCGTATATCAAATGCTGAAGATTGGGGTGTTGCTGTGTTGTTATCATTTGGCTCTGGGCGTGTGATAATCACTCTGAACTGAATTTGCCGTAGCATGAATAATCCTCGTCTGCAAAAACGACAGGAAGTTTGCTTGAAGGTGTCAGCGGGCTGTGGGTATTGATGTCGGTATGGCAAAAACGGTAACTAAAATTCCCTAGTAGAATGTTTTAGCATTGTGTTACCGAAATACCGCTTTCGTTACCGCCATTCCGGAAGCGGGCAGGGAAAGTACCACGGACAAAACGTTTAGCAAGGCTGCATCTTATACACGTCTAAAAAAAAAAAAGAGTAATGTTGATAGTAAATTATGCACGGTTGGCTTGTGGCACACATTCTTTTCCCGTAACCGCATAATGTTCACGCTAAACTAAATATGTTTATAGTAGAAGGTTATGCGTTCTATGCATAACGTTATGCATTCTATGCACACACAAACAAAACGTGACACGCTAAGCGCGCATGCAAAGTATGGCTGCAGAATACGACGTTTCCAAATTCAGTCGAATGTTTTCCAGCACCCCTGTTGTAACTAAGGTCCAGTGCCCTTTTTTATAACCCTGTTTCTCCCTTCAAAATCTTCAACGGTAGAAATCGTTTAAAAGCAACGGGATGCGACAAGAAATTTATACCCGGCCGCCATATTTTTCGTGTACACTAAGCGTATATATAACATTTAGCCTGTCTGCCTGGAGAGCGCTTGAATAATTGAACAGGAATGCACAAGCGTGAACACAAACACACACACACACACACACACACACAAAAAGACTTCTAACTTGCCTCCGACACGATCACCCTGCTCGCTGGTACCAAGCAGTGGCAGGGTGACCTAGAAGATATATAAACAAAGTCCGGCCCTTTGTTGCCGTAAAGTGAAGCGCGTCCGAGTCTGTAAACTGAAAGATAATTCTAGTGGTGTCGCATGAGATTGGCACTTTCATTTCAGAAATTTCCAGGTGAGTGAAAGATTCTGTATTTTTCTGAACATCGTGAAGCACGCTTAGCGTTTTCTTACGTTGCATTGTGACACGACTACCAGTCACCGGGACATCCGTACTTTGTATACAGATGTCCGGGCGACTCGTGATCGAAACTTATCGTAAACCCCCACAACGAGGTCAAAATGTGTCAAACGCTAGTGTATTACGTTTTCTTGCGTTATGTTAAGATACGACCGCAAGTGACCGGGACGTCCGTGCTTCGTATGTTACGTGCGAAGCTATTTCTTGAATTGGTTGCCACGCCTCATACGGACCACGGACTGCCCCGGAACGTAAGCAAACGCAAGTTCTCGTAACATAGCTCAACGTCAGCAAATGGCGCTGTGTGAGCCGGTGTAAACGAGCCCTTACTCTCGCACGCCTGTGAAAAGAAATATTATTTCTTACAAGTTTTTTTTTTTTTTTTTTTAATTGCTGGCAAAGCACGAGAACGGACGTGTGGTTTATGAAAGAACTGTGTATGCGCGATTGCTTGTGCGGATAATGCATTCTTCAGGGTCACGGCAGGCCGGGAGACCGGTGACGTAGTGGACTAGCGCACACCAGCTCGGAGCCCGTGGAGCGACAGCTCGCGCTCCAGAACCTAGGAATCCTGAGCTCAATCCCCACCCATGCCCGTTTCGATCTGAATGAGCATTGCACTGGCGGGCAGTCGTGTATCACCACTGCGTGGTGTACGTTAAAGACCCCAGGCAACCTCCAGACATTTCCCACGGAGCCAATGGTTCGACATTTGTACCGCAGCGCCAAATTCCTCTTCCGTTGTGGGCCTTAAACTTACTTGAACGAGTTGACAATTTATGTTTAATTAGTACATTAGAAATTCAAATTCACAACTAGCCGCGTTATTAAAAATACGTTGCTAACTTTTTATACAGGCTTCTTTTGACACAAGTTGCTTGGAGTAGTCTACTCTGAAGTGGTTTCCAAGCGAAGCCATAAAATATTCCACATGGCGCTTGCCAATTTTTGTAGGGTGGTTGCACAAGCGCTTCGTAATCGTGCTGGAGCGAGGCTCCTGTGCAGAAAGCACGGCGCTGTGTGATTTCAGTTTCATTGGTATAAGGTGCGATCATTTTAGGGACTTTTAGCCAACCACTACCGTGTTCTGCGTATCGCTCTACCGGAGCCTTTGAAGCATGTTTTTAAGAGCGCGCCCGGCGGTCACGGTATCACCAGGGCGCGCGCTTGAAATCATGCTTCAAAGGCTCCGGTTGTGCTGTACCCGCAACACGATAACGGTTTGATAAACGTCCCTTTTATGTTAGTGGGTAGTCGTGTGGGGTGTGCGTTGTTTGGTTTCGAGCGGTTCCGAGACGTCCAGCCTCGAGCTCTGTATGGCCCTAGTCCAGCCGTCCCATAAAAAATCGAAAGATGCGTCCGAAATATTTTAGGCACATTTATTTTACATTAACAGCTCACAAAGAAATCAAGTACAGCACTACATGCATACATGAAAACATAAAATATTGACATACTTCCTTCCTTACAAGACCTTTAGGGGTAATCTGAATAAATGAATAAATTTTCCCTGAATAGATAAAAAGTCATAAAATATTTACACATATTTACAAATGTACGCACCTACATTTACCCACATATTTACAGTCGATATACAAAATCGGATCAGTTAGTTCTTTGTCCAGCTCACTCAAATTATATAAGTTGTTCCCTCGTTTAAGAACTAGGTCACTTTAGTTAGCTCTCATCATTTGCTTCGGGTTTACTTACTGTATTCAAAACTTAGCAAACATGCAAGATGGAAAGTCGGTGAAATGATCGAGGCTGATGGTTAACCTCAATTAATGTTATCATCTGAAAGTGTCGGAAATATTGGCACTCAACGAGTTCTTGAAGTGGTGGGAAGCACGAAGTGTACGTCCAGAGCACTGTGGTCCGGAACCATAAGAAAAAGTTCATGCTTGGTCGCTCTATGTCCCCAGAAACTGTAATGAAAATGTGGTCATAATATTTAGAATTTAAATCGTCAGGCGGCCGAACACAACAAAACTAACACACGCGTGGCCAGGTTTAAATTAAATTTATATCAATCAAGCTAAAATATAAATCCGAAATTAGACTTATTATTATATTCTCCATCTGTTTGAAAACCGCACGAGAAAGTTTCAAGAATAAACCTGATTGTAACTCTTCAAGTATGGAGTTGTGCATTAAGTGAAGTGGAGCTGTACCAGTTCTAAAACTTTAAATCGTACTAAATCTCAACTTCATTTCGTAAAAAAATATTACTAGGCATTTTTTACTTCCTCTTTTACTGCTAGATTAAAAACAGGTTAGGTCAACCCGCAGACTAACCGCTATGGACAGAGAAAATTCTATGGTAACATCTCTGGAAAAAATAGAACATTGAATACAAAGGAGGTGCGAAATCACCCGTCGTTCGTTAGATGAAAAAAAAAAAAATCTTGGAGAACTTGTCATTTTCTTTTGAGAGTGGCCATGTCACACACGCTCCTGAACAAAGTTCCTAAAGGTTTATACCAAAAACATCCAGCGAATTCGACTGGTAGGCGGAATACCAAGAACAAAGGCCAGACTCGCACGAACCTCGCTTAAACAAAACAACGCGCAGCGATGCGACCATTACAATGGTCACATTGTAATGGTCGCATCGCTGCGACCATTACAATGTGAAATGTCAAGTGAAGCAGCGGCGCCGAGGCCCGGGGCGCCGGCGGGTCGGGCTACTTGACAGCTCATGCAGCCGCCGCCCGGTAGTTTGATGGTTTTGTTTTCAGACCAAGGGAGGATCAAACAGAAATGAAGATATAAAATAAATTACATTTTATTTTCATGACGCGCGAAAATAGGTCGTATAAAAGTTAGTGGTATATAAAAAAATATCTTTTATATTTTCGATTTTATTTTAATGAGAGCTCCCTACCACCAAAGCGCTGCTGCCGGTGACGACGCTCTTGACAGCGCCACCGATGGGGGCGACGCTAATGTCAACGCCGCAAAACTTGGACTATGACCGGCGGTTTGTCCAGGCAAACGGTTGTACTGAACTGGCCAAATTCATCATCTACAGCGGGGACGCCAGAAGACCACTGAGGCTCACTAAATTCCAGCTGTATAAACATGCACACAACAATATAATGAGAGCCACGGCCTAGTGCCCGTGCCTTTGCCAGGACTGAAGCCAACGTTACTAAAGCACTCAGTTGGGAAACTCCCATAGAGACAGCTTTGAAAAAGTGGCCCCAAACTGTCTCCGAGCACCGAGCTAATGACGAACACAACGCCACCATTTCTCCCGCAGCGGCCACTCGACAAACTGCACGTGACTTCCATTTTGGCTTTCAGAACAGATACAGCGGTAGAGGTTACAGGGGTGCCACCCCCGCCTCCCCGGCGGACGCGCCGCGTTGAGCTACCGAAGTTAAAATGCACCTAGGGCGGGACGTGCTACCTGAAAGGCCTGCTGAGGCATGGTTGTATAAAAACAATATTAATTGTGCCGCAAAACCCTGCAAACTAAAGATTTTAAAAACATAACGCGCCCCTCTTTTGGTACTATACTCCAATAAATTTCATACAAAAAGAGTCTTTTTCGTTTGTTTTTACGCAAAAACAGGCTTTCAAAAAGCTCAAGGTGACCACAGTACAGACAAATGATAAAGAGTGGCGCTGTTGTCGCATTTAGCTCGGTCTCGGTGGACGCCAGCGGCCCAGGTTTCCACGGCGAGTTTCCCAACTGAGTGTTTTAGTAACGTTGACTGAAGCCAAGCAAAACACAGTTTTTGTGTCGGCTGAACTTGGCCTTTGTCCAATATAAGAATAAAGACGCAAAAAAAATATTGGAACTTTCTCACTCTTTTTTTTTTCTTTTTTTCTTGACAACGACGGCAATTTAATTAAAAACTCGGAAGACGTTCGCTGGGCGCCGGCAATGCTGCTTTCCAATCCAACTCCGCTGCGAAGCGGAGAAAACACCTTGCAGAGTGCTCCGCCTTGTTCGACCAGTTATTTCGCTGCTAAGGGTATTTCCATGCGACTTCACCGTGATGAAATATCATGAATAGCCATCGGGTGCGTCTAAAAAAAATAAAGTAACAAAAAATACATATTCGAGAAGAAAATCTCGAACTAATTTTGTGCTTCGTTCTCGTTTATCTCGGTTACGGTTCCCTTCAACGTAGAGAACGTAATCTCCCTCAAACCGATGCCTGATTCGCAAGTCAGAAAACTCCTCGCGAAACGTGCAGCCAGGAAGCGTAGGCACAATAGCGAAAGAAACATGAATAAAATTAAGAAACAAAACGGCCTTGATTAGAAACTAACGCCATCGAATCGTCGTTTCTAACGCTAGGCTTTGATTGCTGTTAAATTGTAGGCGATGCTATACGATTTTTTTTGTGTGTGTCATTACCAAGAGAGCTGGACCGGAATGACCTATATCACAAGACGTACGAGCTGTGGGGCACATCAGAGTGTTCGGTTTTCCTAAATGAATGTATGCGCGCTCACGAACAGTGCAAAGCACGGGCGAAACAGACGATTGCCGCGACTTCATTACAAGATTGTCGTGCTTCTACAGACGCTGTCTTACGTCGTTCCACTCATTATTTCGTAAGCTAAAAGCAAATCAACAAATTATTCGCGAGGAGACACGTACTTTCCAAATTTATTTAATATAGTGGAGCAAGAGGGAAGGCGAAATAATAATAATAAAAAAAGCATACGACAGCAAGAGAAGACTTATCGAATAATTAGAAGTACCAAACATTAATCTGATCATAATGAACTAATTAACGTATCACTTAAATAAATATAAAAACAAAGCAAAAAATACGGGTGACAATGCGTCTCAGCGCGGAGGCGGAAAACGCGGGAAAGCGGAGAGTCGTGGAAACATTCATCACGCACGCAGGCGAGAAAAATAGTTTCAAATTTGGTTGCTTATGTTCTTTTGCAACGTTTTATTTTAAAGTTTTCTCTGGCTTCTCGGTAATTACGGAAGTTAATTACGTTAAAAGTCTCGTTAAAAAAAAAAAAGGAACAAATAAAGTCATGCGAGGCTTCTTTTTTGACAAGTGATCTTTATTCGCTTTTCGACTGCGATATTTGGGGGACACAACTTTTTTAGCACACGGGGACATAAAGAACAATCAGCTTGTCATTTTTCAGCTCGAATAAGAAGATAAAGGTTTCTGTTGTGTTGAAGCACTCGGGTGATTGAAGGGACTTTTATAGCCGCCGGCTCTAGGAGCACACGTCAGGTAGTTTGACGAACAGTGTACGGTACTCTTACAGTCGTGTCTCGCTAATAAAAAACAACTGTCCTCCCCCCTCCCCCCCCCCCCCAAAAAAAAAAAAAAAAGAAAAGTCGTTTATACTATGAGGCGTTTCTAATAATGTAACAAAATAGCATGTTTTACCTTGCTTGTCTCCGGAAAGTTGGCGTATATTGAAGAGGACCTATATTAAATAATCAGGTTTATATTTACGACATAAGATCGTAGCGCGAACACAACATCGGCGCTTGATCGAGGTTTAAAAAGAAAAATTGGGCTGTATGTATGTCTGTACAGCCTAGAACTTAATCTGCCTCAACGGGCACCTTGTCTCCCAGCTGTAGATGATAAGTTTAGCCAGTGCAATACAAACGCTTGCCTGGGGTCTTTAACGTGCATCATGCAGTGGTGATACACGACCGCACGCCGGCACGAGCTCATCCAGATCGAAACGGGCAGGGATGGGGATTGATGGTCGAGATTTATTCGCGCAGGTTTGTGATGAACGCCTTTTGCCACCATCTTCCCTGGGTTTGTATACGAGCCCATGAAATAAATCTGGATGCTAAAGAAATCATTAAACGATTTTTCTACAATCGCTAAATACTACTTACAATCGCTCCCTAACGTTAATAACCCAGTAAACTTGCCTTGGTTTTTCTTTCTAGGCAATGACAGTAGCCAAAAAAAAAGTTGAGAAATATGAGTGTTAAGTTTGAAGTAATCAGGAATCCGAATAGTCAACACACAACGGGTAGCTTTACTCCGGTGGCTCACAGCTGCCGATCTTGACGGTGGCGTGACCGAATGTCTAGACTTAAATTCCCTCGTCAATGGTTCGTGGTCCTCGGTCTTGTGGGGCTTTAGCGGCTATTTGGCGTATAAGGGTTAGCTTGTCTAAAGCCTCAAGCTTGGGTGCTGTGACATACTTGGGCTTTTCTTTTTTTTTTCAAGCACCTGTTTTCCTCCGGCTGATATAGGAACGTTCCCTATATCAGCCGAAGAAAGCCTGTAGGCCTTGGCTATAGAAAACGGCTGATATAGGCTGATATAGAAAACGGCTGATATATTTCTCCGGCTGATATAGGAACGTTCCCTATATCAGCCGGAGAAAACCTGTAAGCCTTGGCTATAGAAAGCGAAGAAGAAACCTGTGTGAGCTCCGCCTCGATAACCCCGCAACCTCAAGAAAAGCTCCTTCTGCAGGGCACCCTCCCTGCTCAGTACAAAGAGAAGGAAGGGCGCAACACGACTCAGGAGAAAGAAAAGGAAAGAAAAAAACAAATGTCCACCATGCGCTGTCACGCACACTATACTATTATTGGCAGAAGAAGAGGAGGCGTTTTTTCTTATTTTCACATGCTATGCAGGACATAACACCTCTCCCCACTAGACGTCATGTCCATATCTTTTAGGTGGTCGCCGGTTCCGGAAACTCCTTCGAGTGCCTGAAGTGTCAGGCGCTGCCGGCGCCGCAACAGGAACCGATTCTTGGGAAATCGCAGTTGTACTGCTGTCCCTGATGATTGTCGCGGGTAGCGGAGCCAGGTCGTCGCGGCTGTGAATGTCCCATGCAGCTGCCACAGCTGTCTGTAGAGGTTGACTATGCGATCCCATCCTCGTCGCCAATGTTAAGTGTGAAGTAATCAGGAGTCCGATCACTCAACACACAACGAGTAGCTTTACTCCGGTCGCTCACAACTGCCGATCTTGATGGCGGCATGACCGAATGTCCAGCATGCACTGGCACGCACACTATCCGATAATTGGCAGAAGAATACGACGCCCGTCTTCTTTTGACATGTTATGCAGTACAACACTGTATGCAGGACAGAACAGTGAGCATCGTTCATCCCCTCAACTCGGAGCCAGAACGAGCGGCCACGTGGTCTGGTGCCTATCCTATGACTTTAACGTTAATCATAGCCGCGCACTGGGGTTGACAAAGTAGAAAACGTGCGCGCTGAGCTCCAGGCAATGTTAGAGTTAGGCTATTCTCATCTCTTCAGTGGTTGGACACGAGCTACCAGCCGAGTGTCCGCCGAGGCATTAATTGTTACAAGCCGAAGAGAAGTGCTCACGCAGTCTCGTGTCCTGTCCACGAGCCGCTTGCGACTCTCGTTAGGCGGGTGGTCTCGATCCCGCGATTACGCCATAAAGCTTTGCGAAGGCAAGACTAAATGAAATAGTCCCCTTTTATTCACGCAATTTTACCGCGACTAAGGAGCTTCCGAATCAGCGGTGGTCTTGGCGAGTATACTCGGGCCAGACTAGAACCAGTACGCCTGTACAAAGTCACGAACATTTCAACCCGAAATCGTTTCACGACGCCTTTAAAACGGTAGCTTATCGTTATCGATAACCTACCGTTCGAAGTTATCGAGAAAAAAAAAACAGACGGAAAATACCGGAGACGTAAGTCCAGTCAAACTGTGGCACTGCTGCATATTCTGCTCACGGTGCTCTCTCACCTAACATACATGCGAATGTACGAGTCAACTGACTTTTGTTTTCCTCAATTTACGTGCCCTCATATAACTTTTTTTCTTCCAGGAAGGGAGCCGGGTACGGGTGTTGAAACGTTGTTTCATCGTTCAGATCGGAGTTACAACGCCGAAAACTATTTGCGTTCCTGGTTTACCAGTCAGACGAGTTGTTCTTTAACAGAACTAGGACACAATAATTCCTCCTTTTGTTTTTATTTTTTCAGGTTACATCGAAGTTCTGCCCACGTAGCCTCTCAGCAGGTCATCAGGGGAAATATATGGACTGCTCAGGAAAGAAGATGAAAAGGAACTGTCCGAAACCACGGACAACGTACGCGTAAAACCACAAGAGCGTGACTGCGTTTCGTCGCCAACGCCGTCATGAAAAAGACATTTCTCTCTTCACACTCGCGCAGAAATGTAAAAACAAAATACGATGATTATATAGAAGCGGTGTCAACGCATATACGTCCAAACCTCGTCGATGACTCTTTGACTCGTTACACCGCTACTACGTCGTACAAAGGATAGCCTGCAGGCGGTGCCTGAAGCGTGCCTCGTTCTTGTACGACGGTCCTCTGTGTCACGTTGGTCATGCAGAAGCTGCCTCAAGTCGTGTTTGAAGCTTGAACCTATATATGTGAGGCGTGTCTGCAACTGCTTTTGTCATCGAGTATGCGGTGAACAGCAGTGTCTCTTGTATGAACCTATCAGCAGGGTAACTGCAACTCTAATCATTGTGTTTTGTTTTGTTTTTGTTGCTTTTTTTTTTTTTTGCAATACAGGGCCGGAGCTTCTGTGTTATTTTATTCAAAGCAGGTTTCATTTTGTCGAACTCGTTTAAACATTTCAATATTTCTTTTTTTTTTTTTTACATACTTACGTTTTCTTTGGGAGTCTCCGAAATGGGAACCGCATCTTCAGCGCGGACGACAATGCAACGAGACGTCGTCAGCTTTGGTTTTTGCAAAATTAAGAAACGAAATAGGTCTTGTTTGCGGAGATGTTAATAAATTCTGCCGTAATTTCTTAGCGCGGGTTTTGTCAGACGCGGCAAACGAACGTATGCCAAAATAATTCAGCTTCTTTTATTAGCCGAAATTTCTTCGCGTCCCACGTACCGCGAAACAAGAGGCGCATAGCGGCCAACTTCTTCGTTCGCCGAGGAATCATTGTCCGCGCAGTACTAATATTCGGTTTCAATAGAAGGTTATAAAAATAAAACGCACCGGGCGCGGTTTTAATCGAGATGGACTTAATTAAAGCCCCGAATTCGAATGAAGGGATTTTATGTTATTTCGTCTTATCGGAGAAGAGCCGAATGACGAAAAACCGTTGCGCCGCGTCGAAGGACGTCCCACTTTGTATCATAAGTCGCGTTCGATCAATATCGACCTGGATCTGTTTTATTTTTTTTTTCTTGCATTTGGCCTCGAGTATATTTGTATCTAAAACTGACGACAATCTGACGAAGGCTACAATCGGTCGAACTCGGATTGAACCTAAGAATAGATCTGGTCGCTGTCGCAGCTGTGAATTTCATTGACTCAGGCTTCGTTGGCTCCTACACTCTCCTGCTTAGGGCGTGCTCGACGTTTTCGTTTCAATCCGAACCTCAAAAACTGTAGCTGTCCTGAGTCGATGTGTTTCACGCAGTTTTCGACTGCTTGTGGTCGTTGAACCGTGAACTGAATCGTAACGGTCCCATCTACGGTTCTAGGCTGTCCTTGGTGGTCAATGGAGATGGAGCTCAAAATCCCCCGACTATGTGATTTTATATATATATATATATATATATATATATATATATATATATATATATATATATATATATATATATATATATATATATATATATATACTTTTATCAGATGGCTTTCTCGTAGCGACTGAAGAGTATTTGAGGTAAGTAATAACGGTCGAATCCAACCAATAGGCCCGCGGAGGTGGTTCTTAACGGCCTTATTTTGTCGAGTTTCAGGAGTTTATTTTCATTTTTAGGTGCAGGCACGATATATCAATAAGCCGCCAACTCTTGTCTAGTATAAAACGCTTCACATACCGCCAGGGGCGGCTGTATTTTATTTTACTTTTTTTTTTTTTTTTTACAAAAGCCGTCATTTGACATGCCATATATGTTGGTACTTTATGTCGTGACAATATTCTATGAACAACATAAAGGAATCAAACCAATAGTAGTCTTTCCTGAACACCTAATTGAGGGATTGTTTTTCTAGGATTTAAATTTAAAAAAAAAGTGTTAAGAGACTGCGTCAACAAAAAACGTATTGTCAGTGGGATATTCTCGTTTGCCAGGAGAAAAACATAGCATGCCGAAAATGGCTTTTACGTTGCCCCGTTTATTCTCGATGACGTTTTTATTCTTATGGCAGTGTTACCCGAATTTGGGTAGTGACCCGAGGGAGCTCACAAGACAACATGAAAAGTAAACAAAAAAAATATAGTTTTTTCTGCAATGGCTTTGGTGAAAACAAATAACGAGTCGCAGCTCAACATACAGTCGAAACTTCGAGAAGCGGTGTCCAAACTTCGCCCTCGGTTTGAGAAACTGCGCTCTAACAAACTAAATTCAATCATTAGGAACACTCATAACCGTCATGCATTGTTTTTTAGTTGTTTTGCTAAGGTTTCTTGCCGGATGATTTACTCTCACTATATTTGGTGTCAATTAACATTTCAGCGTCATTATTCTGTATTTCTCGTCATGCATTAAAATTAAAACACTTGTGGCATCGTGAAAAACCCGGGAATTGAGGGGGAAAAACCGTGACGTGACTTTTTAAAAAAAAATTTTTTATGATGAGTCGCAGGGTAGCAGAGTTTGGGAAGAACTACCTTATTAAACGCGACTTTTACGCCCACTTCATTCCAAGAAATCTTCAACCGGAAATCACTCGTCTCTAATCAATGGGCGTAAAAATTGTGCTCCGCTTTCGGTTGTTTTTATAGCGCACAACCATAAAAAAAAGTCTGGCTTCGCAAGGGATTTCACGGGTAAGTTGACTCATCTTAAATGATTCCAGATGTGAGTTGAATGATTCTAAGTGATTCCACGTATGAGTTGAATCATTTCAAGTGAATCCACATTGTGAGTTGAATACGGCACTTATATTCAGATGTAAAGACGCAGGTATCGTGAATGCTCTCGTATGTTTCCTTTCCGTAAACAATGAAGCCTAAATAAATAAGGCCATTTCAAAAAGTATATGACGCAACGCATCACATTTGTTTCTAGAGTTATGCATTTGTACGCATTTTCTACTAAGTTTACCTAAAGTTTGGAGGCTCAAAAAATAAAAACAAAAACCGTATATCGGGCATGTGTAAATTTAAATTTGAGGTACGTTAGTAAAAGTGTCATACTCGTTCGAAATATTTCTTTTTTTCTTGGTGATGGTACTTTCTAGGACTGCAATAATCATTCCGAATTTTGGACAGTTTATGCAGTTATTTTGATGTTGTGCGAAACCAGCGATACTAAATACATTGTAATCTTATTTCATTTGGTTGCGAATGATCAAACTGTGTAACAAATGGACATCGATAAATTGTGGATTCATGGACCTATTTTGATAAGTTAGCAATGTTTTGAATGCTAAATTAACAAACACGGCGTTTCTAAAAATAATAAAGTAACGCGACAACAAAAACTGTTTTAAAGGTCAACTACTGTTTGTGTTTCGCTAAGGAAAAGCGCTGCCTTCCTACTGCCTTCATTAAAGACCTGTTTCTCTCTATACCCCACACATATGTCCAGCAATTAAATCTGCCAGTCAGACCAAACCGAAATTTCTACGCAATCTTGGGGTCTTAACATCATCTAATGAACGCACGACGATGTCACAACGTAAATCTGCGCAGTACATCTTCACGAAGTGCGAAATCACAAGTACGAAAAAATACATTCTACGATTTTGTTAAAGGGCTTTAGATTTTTATTAAACTAAAAAAAAGAAAAAAAAAACGTCTTCAAATTTAAAAGCGTCGATTCTTTGCATCTGTGATTAATTGAGTGAGAGAGCAGAACGACTCGCAAAGCCGCCAGGCTGAGCTCTGCCACCCTTGCCGCGGTCGCCAATATTTAGCCGTTTCAGCGAAAACGTAAGAAGCAGAATTTATGCCGATTAAGTCCTTTGAGGGGAAGGTCGACTCGCTGACGTGGTCCACTGACATTATTTGTATTTTTATTCATTCGTCCTTCGAGCCGTGAGGTCAAGGCTAGCGTGTTACGCGTATTTAACGCAAAATATACAAAATACAAAATTTTTAGTGCTATGTAAAAGGGTGTGACATCCTTTGAAACATCTATAACGAATGTTCAAAGGCTCTTATATTAACGTAAGCAAAAATAAAGAGACATAACAGAAAATTACGACGGCAGGTAAGCGAAAGACGACGCACAAAAAAAGTCTCTGACACAACTGAACATTTATTTCACTTGGAAAGTTCTTAAATATGAAATGCCACAAAGACCCAGAACATCACGAAAAAAAAGGATTGAAAGCTATAACCGCCTTTTCACACCAGTACTACTGAGGTATATATCGTTTCAACGAAAGTCTAGACGCAGTCGACACCATCAGGTAATGGGATCATTAAAACAGCGTAAAAAGCGGATATCGCTAGGCCTTTTCTGTTTATGATTGCTTCAGCGACAATAGAACACGCACAGAAACACGACGAACACCACGAGGGTGCCCCTTTGACGCTGTCTGATTGGTCCCAGTAACTCGTAGCGCCGGCTGCGTCTGGACTTCAGCTGAAACGACGTACACTAGCTCTGATAACAAAAGAAAACACAAAACACAGCTTTGTGTTTTGTGTTTTGCCGCAAGACGTGGTACCAACAATTTGCACACATAAAATGGGAAAAGCAATAATGAGCACTAAACCAAAGTCACTTCCTGTTACTTTGGCGAGCCTCGATACAATGAAGAAATGAATCAGTAAAGTAATTTTTTCTTCGTATATGCTAAAGCGGTAGCCAATTTCAACATTCCCGTCAAAGATTCAAACAAGAATTATAGCCCCCGTGGGAAATTTTTAACACTTAAAGTCACTTCATATCTAAAAAAAATTCCGAGGACACTTAAACTCTTTTTATGCGTTGATAATGCGAAAGCATTCTCGGAGTCGAGAGGAGCAGAAGCGGCCGTAGCGTCGGCAGGGAGTGCGGCGGTGCTCCGCACAGACTACACTGGCTCGCAGGTGACTGCTGCGCCGCTGGGTGAGGCAGCGGCGGAAGTGCGAAGCTCGGCGCGGCGTGTGCTGGAATCACGTGTCCTCTCATCATCACCATCGCTCATGCTGCGGGCACCGGTTGACGACGTTAGACCTCAAACCGTCACGTTAGGCCTAACATCAGGCCGGCGCATACCAGCGTCCCCCTCACGTCAAATAGCTGCGCGTACCGGTTGATGACGTTAAACCTCAAAGCGTAACGATAGGCTTAACGTCAGGCCAGCGTATACCTGCGGCTGGTTCGGGTGGTTCGGCTGGCTCCTTAGCGACGATGACGCCGTTGCTATGGAGCCACATGACGCGTCGCCGCCAATGGTAATCTAGGTGCCGTTTTGCTCAGCCAATGGGAATTTAAGTGCCGTTTCACTCAGCTAATGGGAATTTAAGTGCTGTTTTTGGCTGCTGCAGATAACGCCTGCTTCGCTACATTGGGCAATTAATACTTTCGCATTAAAAAAACGCGTATAAGTCGCACCGTTGTGTAAGACGCAACAACGGAAATTTTGAAGAAAACGCCACTTATACAGCGGAAAAATGCAGTATTTGAAATTATATATAGGGTACGAATCATGGTTCGAGATAAAATTTGTTTTCTACTGAGCATAGGCTGGGATATATTATGTCGTAAGCATTTAGTAACATTTGTCTGATGTAAGCCATGAGCTACTTTAATAAAATATTTGTATGTACTGCCAGACTGGTTGGGCGCTTGTTAGATAGGGGATTGAAGTTAGCGACATGGTCTGTTAAATCGTAGATACCGTACATAAATAGAACTTCTTTTATTGGTATATTTTCTAAACAATAAGCATGTTTCCTGGTAAATGACGCGCAAACAGGGCAGGACTGATCATTGGTTGGTAACATCGAACAATTAAAATCAGTTAATTTTACTTCTGAAATGGTATTCTTCTCCAACTTTCCCTTGTGCATACACAATTTTAAAAATATATTTACGCACATGTTTAAGTTAAATGTTACAGTTTAGATCATATGTGAGATATATTTCATAAGTTTATTAAGTCAACCTAATGAGTTTTAGAACTGAATTTTAAGCTTGCTACTCATCAGTTGCATTCACGCAGACAGTTTTCTTCACCACCACATGCTACTACTATAGACACATCATTCCGCTGCTTACGGAAGGGCCTATTACACTTATTATATCATAAATAAAACATGCAATACAGTAAATCAAAGTGTCGTTCGTAAAGTACTTCAAGGTTATCACGGGATTTAAGTTGTTACTCGTGTCTTTGATCAATAAACTATAAAGGTAATTAAACCAAGAACTCCGTGAAACGGTGCCCTTACAAAAAAATTAAACGAGTTTCAATTGAAAGTCATTCAACTGAATAGAAACTCAATTGAAACTCATTGATAATTTTTGTAAGGGTGGGCTCTTGCGCTCTTGCGCAGTCAGTATATTTTCCCCCAAAATATGCGATCTGTTCCCTTCCTCACAAGTAGGCATCCAAGAAATTCACAGTGGATATTTTTTAGATTGTGACTGAATTTGTATAAAAGCTCCGGGTGCGATGCGCGACCAAACGCCTCAGCGAAATCTCAAAACACGATCTAAGTATGTTCTACTTTATGCTACGGTTATAAAAGGCTCACATCAAAATGAAGATGTTTCTTTTCATTGTGTTGATGTTTGGGAGTTACGCGGTGCCGTTGCGGGGCCGCGATGGTGGTGTTCTTCGGTGCTGAAGGCTTCGTTTTACTTACAATGTAAACTGTTCCTTTGCAGCATATTTACACCAAAACGTCTTCTACAAACAATGTGCATATATGTAAACATTTCGGCGGAACTCCGCCTGGTTAGGTAAGTAATTAGGTAAGTTAGTAAGTAAGCGGAACCCACACCGACTCTGTTTCTACGTTACGTGGATGATTGCTTCTGTGTTGCCAAGTCCAGCGAAGTCGATCGCTTTCACAAACATCTCAATTCCATCCATCCAGACATTCAATTCACGGTTAAACAAGAGTCTAACGGGTGCCTTCCATTTCTGGATGTGGCAGTGGAAAAAACAGGGAACCATTTATCCTTCCAAGTATACAGGAAAGCAACGCACAACGGTCGCTACCTAAACTTCTCGTCAGACCACCCTACGGCTCACAAATCCTCTGTAGTGTCGACGCTCTTTCGACGCGCCCTCACGGTCTGCTCAACAAAGAAGTCACTTAAGATGGAAGTCGATATTATAAAGGGAGACCTTCGGAAAAACAACTACCCTACGAGATTTGTCAACAAAATATACAAACAACTTCGTCACCCTCCTACATCCAAGAACAAAAACACCTCCAGCCGCATGTGTGTCCCGTACCTCCATGGCACGAGCGAGGTCCTTGCCCGCGTTTTGAGACCGTACGGCATTGCAGTAACGCATAAACCTGTCTCTGGGCCATTTTCTTCCTCTTCCAAAGGATCGTCCACCAAAAGAAAAAGCTCAAGGCCTGATTTACCAAATTCCTTGTGCCGAATGCGACTCCTCTTAAGTGGGGGAAACGAAGAACTTTCCCGAACGTCTGCGTAGACATAAGTATGATGTTAAGAAGAATGACATCCAAGGCAGCGCGCTGGCGGAACATGCTCAGAAGACCGGCCACGCCATTGGCTTTGACAGCAGCTCCATCATCGACACAGAAAGAAACTGGAGAAAGTGGCACATACAAAATACAAGCAACAACCTGAACCGATCCACCGGAACGCTTCCAAGCAGCTATATACACGGGCTAAAATGCGCCACACACAGGAACAGAAGAAGAAAACAAAGCTAAGAGAGAAGAGAAGAAAACGACGACAGGTTGCTACCCTTGGGCCCATATACAGTCACCCGTGAACAAGGAGCCGAGCTGGCTTCGAAACGTCGGGCACATTAAGAAAAAGTACGTTGTACTTTTTCTTAATGTGCATATATGATCACTACGTACCAAGTGGAATAATACTGGTTGATTAGCTACGGGGTCAAAATCACAGCGGAAAATCGCCCTTTCTCGCCCAGGCACGGGCTCTTGAGAGCACTGACTTCCTTGCCCTCGCGCAGGAGTCGACCAATGAGCTGAGAAACTGGGGGAGACGAGGAAACGAGAGCGCGCTCGGAGGTCAAAACGCCGAGCTCTAATTGGATTGACTAGTGGGTAGACTTAACACTAGCGGCCTTTGTCTTCACTGCACTCGTCGAAGGCGTCAGAACGCAGAACGCAGGCGTCCGGCGTTTGGCTCTCGCATTCGTACGCGTTTGACGAGTGCAGTGGAGACCAAGGCAGCTAGCTTGAGGTCTACCCACTAATCGTTCCAACCAGAGCGCTCTCGTCTCCTCCTCTCCCTCAGTTTCCCGGTGCATTCTTTCAAACATTTATAAAGGCACGTGATGTTTATAGACCAATATTCGAACACTGACATTCCTCAAGCCGGCAGCCTACTCTGGCTGACAGCACCGACAAGACCCTTATAGGTCAGGCGTGCTGTCGGGTCCCACATACCGGCGCCTCTGCTGAAGCACAATCGGCCCCTCAGGTACGTAACGACCCCCGTCACTAGAAGAAATATCACATACGATCGGCACTCGTAACTGGCGGCTAGCAGGTATGTATATACGTTTCGAATTCGGATTTTTCAAGGTGTGCCAAATCTGCTGATCCTAAAGCCGGGGTCACATTGCTCATACATCATACGAAAGAGTCTTCAAGCACGAGTCATCGCAATATCCATGTTCGAATGCCGCGTGCCAAGTTTTCTCCTCGAACTTATTGCCACGCGGCATTCGGCACTCGCTTTCGAATATGTACGCTGTCTGTCTCTTGTACGATGAATAAGGAGTGTGACTCCGCGGCTTAACGGCTGCACCATGCATGCTCAGAAAGCATTCCAGTGAAATAGTGATTTTCTTTTTTCTCTTTTGTTAGTCTGGTTAAAAAGAATGATCACATATTTAATTCACCTACAATTGCTTCCTAATGTAAAGACTAGTAGAACTGAATAAAAACTAGCACTTGCGACACCGATGCTAATACCTGATACAGCGCTGTCTAGGGTTGCGCGATCGAATTTAATAGTTCGCAGCAGTTCGAATCGTGGCGTGTATTGACTACGCGTTTTAATTGCAGTGACAGCCTTCTGCCTCATATTTTGTGCCGTATGTCGCAAACTGGATAACTGCCAAGCGTGATAGTCTTTCGGCTGTCGAGTTAAAAAAAAAAAAAAATGTGACGGGTTATTTGCTTGTTATGTAGATCCTTCTTATGAAAGCAAGCGAGACACGTCATGAACAGTGACAAAGGTGACTTTTGATAAGATTAGGCGTTACTGCAGGAGTGTGTACGGATGCACGGTGTTCGCCGTGGAATATCGAAAAGACAATTAATAAAGTACGACGCAAAGTTTAAGGACATTTTGCAACGATTAACAAGTTAGAAACCTTCCATAAATGTTCGTCATCCATTTTAAGTGTGAGATGTATGCCGATAAAATTATCGCCTAACTTAGACGTTCCGCCAATTTCAATGAAGGTTTGCGTAGTGGTAAGCGTTTTATTGAAAAGGGGAAAACCTGAACAGTTGGCCACTCCTAAAAATGGCGGCGAGTCAGTACAGGGTTGCAGAATGGGTTAGAGGAGGGACAGATTAAAAGAAAAGAAAGAGAGAGAGAGATAACAACAAAGGGAAGGGGTGGATGACTGTCACTTGTTGTCACTATCCACTTAGTTTGAGTACTTGTGGCTTATAGGCGGCCGAATATATCTAAGAATATGAGGAGACGAGCGAATCATCTAGAAGTGATCCCGGCTGGACCCCGGGGAAAAATAATTTCCTCTGTAGTGGCATGTGCGACGCCGGCCTACTGCATGCTGTCGAAGAGGGATTTTGTTTCTTTCGTTAACGTCGCGCAGTCCCAGAGGAGATGGTCAAAGTCCTCAGGAACATTGCAGGTTGGGCAGTGGGGGTTGACGGCTGAGTTTATGCGGTGGAGGGCTTTTGCCGTGAAGGCACATCCAGTGTGAAGCCTGTGCAGCAAGGAGGTGCTGGCTCTTTGTAGCTCCGTTGGGACACGCGCAGGAGGTTTTCCGCCAGAAACGCTTCGGTACGGGTGAAAGGGGGATTGGTGGCCGAGTGGGCTAAAGCGCACACCCAGCTCGACGCGCGCGGAGCGAAAGCTCGCGCTGCAGAACCCAGGGATCCTGGGCTCGAGCCCCACCCCTGCCTCTTTCGATCTGGATGAGCATCGTACAGGCGTGCGGTCATGTATCACTACTGCGTGGTGCACGTTAAAGACCCCAGGCTAGCGGTTGCACGCACTGGCTAAATTGCTCATCTACAGCTGAGACACCAGACGCCCACTGTGGCAGACTAACTTCCGGCTGTATAAACATACACACAACAATTTGCTTGTTTGCGGGTGATGAAGGATTATTTCTCTATGTACAAGTAGCTTGGCTTCGTGTATTTTAGGTACTGTTATCACTGGGACATCAAGGTGATGAGCCGCTGCAGCGAGGCGGTCAGCAGCCTCGTTGCTCGAGATGCCGATGTGCGAAGGCAACCGCTGAAAGGTTAATTGCCAGCCGTTTGTAAACTTCTCGCTACGTAATGGTTGGATTTCACTAATATGCAGTTCCTACCCTACTAGACGGCCCTTGTTCCTACGCAGCGGAGGGGGTAGGAGAGATAGAAAGGGAAGTGTTAACGCACCACCTACCTTCCCCCCTCCACCACACCACCTGCTGTAACAACATTGATCCCGCGATCTATGACGTTAAAGGAACAGCTGCGCTCCGTTGCTCACATACTTTCTCCCATGGTCTCGTTGCGGTGCGACCGACGCCAACGCGAACAAGGAAATTTAATGCAGGGAATCTATAGAGGGTTATCGCTTAAAAAAACAAAGACGAACTAATAGTTTTTATATGTATACGCTGTACTTGTGTTCATGACAACACTGAAAGAAAAAAAAAAAGCACAGCAGGGAGATTTGCTTGTTTTGATTCCGGCTCTCCACTACGGGTATTGCTGTGCGCCTGCGACCAACTTTCCCCCATCGTATTTCAGGAACGTGAGGTCTCCCTGTTTACACAACGGCAGCGGCGAAGGTCCAACTAAAAAATGTAACCAAAAGGAGGCTAGAAAATAATGTATTCGTATGCGCGGTAGACGCCCATGGACGCGCCATTTAGATAGCGGTGCCCAAAAGGCTGGAACCGGGCAAAATTGGAAGCGAACTCGAGGAAGCGGAGAAACGGCTGCCACTACGGTTGATGTTTCTCGTGCGAGTGCTCGGAGGGAAAGCAGTAAGCGCGATAGCAGCAGGTACCGTGCGGGAGAGCCGGTTTCGAAGCTGCGGGCGAGTTTAACCGCAGGAAGATACTGAGCGGCACGAGAAAGACCATTCAGACCGAGAGCACCGAATTCTTTTATTATCTTTCTTTTTCATGAGGTCTCTGCAAACGGTGCAACTCTTCATCTCGGATCGTCCTCTCAGTTTGCGTCATTATCATTGAAAACAAGCTCACTCTGTTCAGTCTATACTGTCTTGACTCTATACTCGCTATGTTAGCTACGATCCTACGCAACTATCGACACTTCGGTTATGGTGCACGGAACGCGTCTCCGGCTGGCGTGTTTTTCGCGTGCAAAGGAGTGACCAATCGAATTTCCGACCGATGACGTCATAAACGTGTCATGCTGTAGCCGGTCGCGATCCTGGCGGTGTCACAGCAGCGGTGGCGGACGTGGCGGACGCCTGTTCTGCTGCAGGTCACCCTCCGGCTTGGCGGACCACGGAAGCTTCGGCAGCCAGGAGTTGGGACGCCGCGACGACAGCGACACTCGCGCTCGCTCGAGTTTTTTGCCTGAACTTCCGAACCCAACCGCCTGGATTGTGACAATCGACAGCGTGGCACCGTCGCGTTTGTGAAGTCCTCCATTGCCACCCTCGGATTAACTTTCGATGCATATAGGCGGAATGCGAAGCGCAAGTTCGTCTGCACAGGGGTTGCGATGAGGTCACAATGCCAAGGTCTTATTAGCTGACTGAAAAAAAAAATCTCTCTCTCTCTCTCTCTCTATATATATATATATATATATATATATATATATACAGTGTGTAGACTTTAAGGCATCTAGCATTGCGGTCTACCCACTATCCTTTCAATCAAAGAAAATCGGAGCTCGGCGTCGTTCGGAGGTCACCGCAACTCCTGCGCAGGAAGCAGACGACTCGCTCTCCGCATGACGCTAAGCGCACCAGTCGGAGAAGCGTCTCAGGCACCGTACTTCGGGCCCTTTGATACTTCAAATCATTGTTGCCACTTACGTGAAACTTTATCTGAGACTTTGGGAGCACTTTTTTTGTGCCCCCCGAGACAGTCCGCGACAAAGGAAAACAATTTCGCCTAAGCTTCATGACATCATATCTAATGCTCATAAATTGTTTCTTTTTTATATATATATATATATATATATATATATATATATATATATATATATATATATCTTAGGTATTTCAAATTGCGCTTGCTTTGCACAAAGCAGCAAAATGGCAGCGCCCACGAGGTAATCCGTAATTAAAGCGACGATACTGTAAACGTACCTTTTGAGTGGCTTTAGTCCAGTCTTTAAAGGTGTGCGAATACTGCTTCAAATTCAATGCGGAGAGCAAGTCGTCTGAGGCGTTCTGACATCATCGCAATCCCTGTGCAATTGAATCAGACGAACGTGCGCTCCGCATAGCGCAGCGCCATCCCTTACTCCAACACTGAGAAGCGAGTCGGTAGGACGTGGGCCTCCTAACGCTGGGAAGGCTAGGAATGACAGTGCGCGCTATTCGATTCCAACCATTTATTGGCACGCCCCATGTACTATAATCAAAAAGGAAAATCTTCGCGCATTATATGTACGCTGCCCGAAACAGTTCATGCAAGGTTTGGCGGTCAAAGAAAAAAATGGTGTTTTTGGCGTTTGAAACAAGTACGTGTTTATGAAATGATACAAATATGATATATAATGCACCTAGATGCTATACAGCAGGGGTCTCAAACACGCGGCGCGCGGGCCGCATGCGGCCCGCGCGTATCCGGCGGCTGTGAGCCCCCGTTCTCATGCCTCAAGCGCAACATGCGCCAAAAACTGTAGCTTAATATCGTCCATTTGACTCCGCTTGGAAAGGAGCTCTGCTGATATGACTTGTTCACGTATTTTGCATTATTCTGTTTTATTTTGTACTGAGTATTGCTACGCTTAGATATCTGATTACCAGTCCTTTCTCGAATAAATCAACCGGCATGGCAATACCACTACTAATCTACAAGCGCGAGATCTTTGCTCAATCAGGCACCTCGGCTGCACGAACTCTCGCTCGACAGGAGGAACTGGTGAAGCTCAATTTATTAGCTCGGATGTCCGACAGTACTTTTAAAATACTTTTTTTTTTTACGTTGCTATCAAATTTGCCAGGAACGCAAAAAATACTGTATGAAGACTTTTTTTTTCTTTTTGTCTATGCCTGTTGAGCTTAATTAATTATGCGACCGGGCAAAGACGGTGTGAGTGCTCTGGTTCTATTTAAAACTGCATGTACGTTGGCACTTTAAATCGTGTTATAATATCGAGGGTAGACCCAAAAAAGTCGTATATGCAAACAAAAGCTGCTCGTAAAAAACTGAGAGCACAAGGTTCTTTCACTAGAAAATCTCTGTGGTGTCTCTGTGACAGTCGGCTGCTTTGCAACGTTGTCCTTGATACATTATCAAGTTTGGTTAGAGGCGTATTTTATTTTTTATTTTTTTCAAGATATCAAAATATTGCCTCCCCCCCCCTCTCCCCCCCCCCCCCCCCCTTTCACCGTTGGCCCTCGAACTTTCGGGAATGGAAAATCCGGCCCCCACACTCGAATGAGTTTGAGACCCCTGCTATATAGGGTTTTTCTACGAAAGTTTTCAGAAATTCATAAAAAATATGCTGTTCGAGATAATAAAAAAAAAACTCTTTACGAGAACAAACTACCAGCCTTGGCGGACATCAAGGATTGCAAAAACATACTAATGAACAAGATTATTAAGTGAAATTTATTAATTACTTTTTTAATTAGAGAAAATAAGTTAAGTTGACATGGGGTAGTTGGTAGACTAACATATTGAAAACAAAATAAACATTTTGTTTTCTGAGAAAAAAAAAGACGAAATAATTCGTGTATTAAATTAATAAACAAAATATATTAGAAGTGTAGCTTTTTTTTTGTTGCTGAGGGTTAATTAAGGAGATTAGTTTTTGTAGCACAAATTGATTAAAACAGCCAATCAACTAATTGTACTCCGTGCGCCGTGTTCCTTGTGGCCGAGAAGGAAAACCCTCGCGTGCAACTCGGTCTTCCGTTAGTTGCTCGCAATAGGTTGAAATGTTTAGCATCTCCTTGGGACGAACAAATCTCACTCCATTAAAATGCAAGGGCCAGGGTCGGACAGGTTTTGCGTTTTGACGGCTGGATGCGCCGAAAGTTAATACGCTTTCTTCATCCAGAAACGTTATTTGTTTCCATGAAGGGGGATCCACCCCGGTTCTCTTCCTCACTAGAGTCATCCGAGCCAGAGGAGAAACTGGGGACGGATGGAATAGGTGAGAAACGGTTGAGAAAATGCACTAAAATCAGTCCCTTGCACGTAAGCAAGCAAAAAGTCCAGTATTTTTTGTAAAAAAAAAAAGTGACTAGCGTCATTTATTGTCGAAGACTCCTTCACTACCTTACAAAACTGCACCTAATACATCACGCGGCACATCTGACCAAGCAAAAAAATAAAAAAAAGGTTGAGTTGTCACGCTTGATCTCCGAAGCGTCGAAATCCTGTCTCAGAAAGTCCGAAGATCTCCGACGCCGAGACTTCCGCACTTATAAAGGAGGATTTGGCGGTGTACGAGTTCCGTCGAATGCAAATGAGGGGAATCGGATGTTTTCCGCCGTGACTCTGTTTCACTTTACGATAGACCGCAGCGGACGCTACGAGTCCTCCTAGCCAATCCAGTGCTGGGAACGCATCACGTGACTACGCTCCTCGTGCGTTGCTGCTCATCCCGAAGGCTACGTGAAACTCACACGGTGTAGGATTGGCTCCAATGGTTCGTATAGCCCCCAGTGCGGTCCTTCGTAAGTAGGAACGGTGTATCGTTGTGTGAAATAGTAAGTCAAGCTTGGCTCTTTCTTACTTCTTCTCTCCTTTAGAAACTCATGCGACCGTTTTGATTTCGGTTTCCACAGGCTCCGTTAGTTGCCGTGTGATGTCTTGCGTTTTGAAATGCTCGGGTGAAAAGTAAAACAGAAAGAGAAACGGCGACACATTCGGTCATGTATACGACACGCAAACAAAAAACAATTTTTTTTTACCAGGTTTGAGACCGTCGGTAGAGTCGCTTTAAACATTACTTTTGTTATTTGTTCACGCTCAGAATACATTAGAGCAAATAAATTCTAGCCGCTTCTATGATAGACCTATTGCTAAGTTACCCAAGCATCCAGGAGAATGTTGGGAATGTACGTCTACGCGCCGCACGCGCTCGCCTTCCCCATATAAACAATTCGAAGTAAATAACTAAATAAGGCGTTCACGAAATCGAGTGCAATGTGCAGTTTGTTTTAGGCTTTTGCTTTAGAACAGTTATACTACTGCAGACACCAGCACGTACAGGGCGTTAACTACACTCTCAGCATGCTCCTTGGTGCTTGGGTAATTTAGCAAAAACTTACAAAAATCCGTAGTCAAATTCTTTTGACTTTCTCTTCAAAACTTTCTGGAATTGTATTGAAGTTTTTTTTAACTCTTTTGAAGTTTTCTAGAGTTTATTTTGACAAGTAACTTTCCTCCCAGTTAAAAATGGCCACTTAAATCTTTTTAGAATTCCTTCTAACATAAATTTTGTTGAATTCTTTTTTGGCGGAACCGCAGATGAACGTAAAAAAAAAAAAAGACACTCTAATTTTTGTTTTAATACATATTTCAAATTTCTTTAGGAAATAGTGTCCCTGTGGTACATACACATCCCACAAATACAGATTAGAAACGAGCACAAACACAGACACCATAAAGCACTCGACACCAGAATCACAGTCCCTGTTCCAGAGCCTTATATAGCCTGAATATTGAAGGTAATTATTTGGCCGGTGACCACCTCGGTACTTATTAGGGTTCTAAGTGCCTGATCGCCTTCTCAGGAGGCTGTCAAGGGGAAAACAGTGTTTCGAAGTTCGTGGACTCTTTCTCTTGCTAAAAGGCATTGGAACAACTAATTATTCGGCGCAGCCCCTAAAACGACATCCACAAAAACAGCTCTTAGAAGAAATGTTATCGCTTTTCTGTGTTTACGCGTCAGAAAAAAAGGGAAAGGGGGTTAGGTTAACGCGTTTCAGCGGTCCGTCCGGACGTAACGCTAGGCACAGTTAATTTTTATGTTACGTGGGACGCGACTTTAATTTTATTTTTGTTAGGTCGGACGTGTTATCAGAATGTTTTATTAAATAGAAACAGGAAAGGGACTGAAAAGGGTAATTTGCCCTTGTCCTCTGATTCTAAAAAAAGATATCCTAAATTAAAATGAAAAGAAGGGCAAAGCAACTTACTATCATTTTTAGAAGATTTACAAATAGGTCAACAGTGAAAAATCTATAGAAAATGTCTTTTCCTTTTCAATATTTTCAAAAAAATGTGAGCTTTTATTTTCCGAAACTTTTTTCCAAATTAAGAGAAGTCCTTAATATTTTTAATAGAAGAATAAAAAAACTACATCTTCAGTTTTTATAAAATAATGTAAAAACAATGTCAATAAGTTTTCTTTTTATTTCTTTTTTTTTCAGAAAATAATCTACAAAAAAAAACACGTCATTGCAACTTGTTTTTAATTTTCTTATGAATAAGTGTACAAAACAATCTTATTTTTTCTTTGGAAGTTTTTTGACAATAATCAAAACCAAGTGCGACTATAAAGGAATTCGGTAGGATCCTGGAAAGTCAGTAAGAAGTCAAACAAAAATTAAAAAGAATGTTGAGACCTGTTTGTGTCAGGAATTACCGCGAAGGACATAGGTCAGTACAGTTTCACAGCTATTCCAAAAGTGTTTTGTGCTCATTTCTAACCTGAACGAGGGCTCGGATATTTCTACAAAGAAAACTATGTGGGTTCCCATGGTTGTACAGAAGTGGCATGACTATCAATAGCTCATGTGAGGTCTGGGAGATGAATTATTTCACACAGACATTAATACAAACAAAGAAAAAAAACTCGCACTCACGTCATCTTTATCACAAAGGGCACTAATATCACTCTAAGGGTCTCGTGCATCTAAAATAAACAGTGTGACTGACGTAGCGAATATAGCAAATTCAAAATAAATGACACTGAACTATTCCTATTGTGGCTTAGGTGGTCCGCGTGTTACAGTTTGCTATGCCAGATGAAAATCCAGCTTTAACAAAATTAGTGAAAAGTGTACGCATAATACACAGGTTGACGTTGGAGAACTCGTTCATTATTCTGAAAATCCCTTTCAAGGTCCACAAAAAGGCGTTGATAGTATTATAACCGCGAACAATATTAGATAAAAAAAATCTCTATGTACGCCTTGATCAAGCGTCTATTCAATCCATTGCAGCGGAATACTGCCCAGCAGATAATAAAAATGCATAGGTCTAACTTTCCCAAACAACGAGGTATACCACGTTTAGAAGGAATGAGCGTCAACGTGTTCCGACAGCACCTATCACGTGACACGTACCGTTATAACTTTTGTACACTAGGGAGTTTATGGAACCGTTCTTGCACATCCGAAACGGTACGACAGGCCCCCTGGTACGAGCTGCGCATCTGCGAGTCCACTGCGGTAGCATGAGCGCTGTTCGTCCGGAGGGCCCATATCGTACCATATCGCAGGCACCTAGCCAGGGGGAGGGGGGGGGGGCATAGGGCCCGGGCCCCCCCTCTCCCTCGTACAGCATTTTGTCATGGGCGCCTCCCCACCCCCCCCCCCCCCCCCCGAAACAAAATCCTGGCTACGTGCCTGCCGTATCGGATGTGCAAAAACGGTTCCCTAGAACTCTCTATCATCCCTAGCCTTCCACAGTCTCCCAAACCTGAGATCTGCCAAACCAGTGTCATTTGCTTATGGTAAGATGTCTGAATGTCCAACACATGTGGTCTTCAGACACGTTCCAATCATACATATCTAGGAAGCGCTTCGAAGATGCTTCAAGCGTGCCCGTGTATAATTTTGCCATCGTGTCTGCTGTGGACACTGTGTCTCTGTATGATGTACGACAAGTTTGAGTGCGGCTTTGAACTCAGATGCTCTATCCTTCACCAAAATTATAAATAAACAAGAACATAAAAAGCAATCGCAACAAAAGCACATCCCCAGCATTCCTAGACACGGTCTCCTTGCGCCCTCTCTTGGGTATTCTCAGCAAAACGCCGTAAAATGATAATTTCAACCAAAATACTGCAGAAATACTTAATTTCCCCGAGATAGCTATAGAAGGCACTAATACACTCTTATTTAATACCTACTTGAACCTCAGGCTTGTATACTTCTTATTCCTGGGCCCGATATAATATTGTTGCATTGGGTCCTATAGGGCCACTTTGACAAAATTTTGAATTTCTTCTCACTGAAATGAAGAATCGTAAAGTCCCCGAGAAATATAATAGCTGCCGACTCATAGCACACACGACAGTTAATATTGGGGTATTTTAATGAGCAGTTTTTATTCCTCGAGACTTTCAAATTCGGCCCGCTTTTCGCCCCTGTAAAGTTAGCACTCCGCCGTGCACCAATAAGCTCGCGGCCAAGCTACCTTTACATAAGCTTATCGAAAAAAAGATTTGTACGATGCGTTTGTGACAGCATAATGACTAAAAACGTGGCGATTATAATATGACTATATAATAATTAGATGTTTCCAATAAAAATTTGTTCCCTGGATTTCAAATATAAGCAATTGTTATGTAGGGTCAGAAACACGTGCATTGTATATATTTTGCTGTGAATTTGCCTGTGTACGTAAAGTTTTAGCTCGGTTACAGACACAAACTGAACAAAATTCTCTCAGGCGTGTATAGCTAGAAATAACTAGAAATATAAATAGAACGGCGCGCCACTGGCCGTTCGATTGTGTGTCTTTTTATCTATCTGATTTTATTTAAACGTATATACGCGTATAAATAAAAAACACAGCGACGACGACGTTGAGAGGATGACACACCGGGCGACAGCGGTGCCTCAATCTGAGCCCTGGTTCCTGGGAAGCGGCAGCTTCTACTTTGACTGGGCTACCTCCTTAAAGCCTGATGCTTCGACCCCAGTGGACCCCAGTAAGCAACAGCGCCATCATGTTCCTGGGGCTCCTCCATGCACCGATCAAACGGCGTGCCAGATCCCCATGGCTCGCTGCTGACCCGCCCAACCCACCTCCACGAAATCTGGACTTCTGCGAATCGGACTGCCATCCTCTCTAATACCGATAATTCATGTCGTCGTCATCATGCATGTATATACTCATCGTATTATCATGTTCACGAGACGTGGTACCGCGGGCCTCCATGGTAGGCACCGCTTTCCGCGGTGCCGTGGCTCTCCAGAGCCAAATAAATAAAGACTAAAAACTAAGGACTAAAGACAAAATGCTTTGCTGACCAACAGCCGGTAGCGCCTCAAAAGAAAGAACAATAGTGTTTCCTCGTTTAGAAGATACAAATTCTAAAACTACACCATACTAGTGGCGCACATTGCTGAAATAACATACGCTATACAGAAAATTGCAGATTCTCTCTCGAACGCAAAACGGCAAAATACATAAAATTGGGGAAATATTTTGTCTCTAAAAGACAAATTCAGAAACCTAAACTAAACTAATGTTTGTTGAAACTCGGGGCATATCGTATGCATCGTTTCGAAAAAAAGCATCAAACGAAAACACCACGCAACAGATTTGACGTTGTTTTACACCTCGAGACACTGGCTTGCACTGGCGCACCGACCGCCGGCGTTGCATAGCGCGTAGTCGTGAAATGTCTGCGACTAATAGTAATAATAGATTATTTGCAAAAAAAAAAAAAGAAGATTTGTCACGGACCTCAACTCCGTCAGGGCTGGATTCGGCGCTGTAGGCGTTCTATCTATATAATGCAAATGAGCGTAGTGGAATGTATTCCCCCTAGTAAAGTATTTGACCAGACGCAAGCGGTGGAAAGGGTGGGAGGCCGGAGAGATGCATAAGAGACGAGGTTCAGATAGCGGTCGCGCGCTTCGAATGCTCTGTTTATCTAGTACTATCTTGCTCTAAAGCCCTTTCATGTTTCAAAAGTAGCGTAAGGTTCGTCGATGCACGAGGCACGCGCAAGTTGCAGCCCTTGTGCAGATCATGGCGGCACAGTGCAGCACTGAGCTAGATTTCAGCCGCCATGAATTTCCCAGAAGTGGCGCGCGGCACGTGCCTCGAGCATTTGTACAACAATGAACAGCGCCAATTTTCCCAGGATTTATCTTGCTCAAGATTGATACGCCACGTGCCGTGAGAATCTGGAACTAAAACAGCGTGTCCCAGAAAGCTGGCCATGATAGGGCACGAACGTTAACGTGACGCGATCACAGTGATTGCAGACGACGTGTGTACAGTTTAACTATACCTTTCAGATACTTTCCTTCTAACGAGGTCTTGCTGTCTCACGCGAGCTCCGGTCACGCGGTAATCACTCCAAAAAAGTAGGCCAGACGCGCGTCGCAATAACCGCGCGTTAGAGCGCGATTGACCCGCCTCATTTAGATTTTGACAGCGCGGCTACTGACCCGCTACTACTTTTCTTCCATTATCTTCCCCTTCTTAAACCACGCGAGGTTGTGCTATGGAGACACCCAAGGACGGCTATTAAGGTCCAACCACATGGGACGTTTTTCATGCACTTCGTCCACGTCAACGTCACCCCTCGTCGGCGCGCGTCGCTTCGTGCCAGACTTGCGCCCGTTACTTCAAAAAAGTAATTACAGTTACAATTACTTGCTGTAAAAAGTAATGAATTACCGTTACAAATTACCCATCGTAAAAAGTAATAGATTAATTACTGCGATACTTTGCTAGATTACTTTTCCGTTACTTCAAAGAAACACGAAAAAGACACACTTTATAATGCGTGTTTGAGGGGGAATATTTTGGGCCTAATCAAAGTTAAAACAAAACTAAAACACCTTCAGTACTATCTACGCAATATTTTAGGTTAATAATTTTAAGAGAAGGAATCTATAAAGTTGTAAACGACTCAAACAGGTGTTCGAGATAAACGAGTTTGTGCTGTCCAACCAGGACAGAACTACATTCCATGAACATTAGGCGGACTCACTTGGGCTGTAGAGGCACCCACACCATTCGAATTAATCCGATTTTGGCATCGGCGAACTTCAAAACAGGATTCCTTCGAAAGATGCGTTTTTTTATGTTTGCTACATGTTGCCTAAACAGGGGCTGGTCTACCTACTAAAACTTACTGACTGTGAGACCAAAATGCGGTACTTGCGTCTGGGTGCATTTCAAAGACTCCTGCTTGATGAAGGTCCGATGATCCGACCGAATGACTCACTTTGTCTTTTTTCTTGGTCACCAACCACAATTTTCAGCTAACAGCAAGCTTCCATGTCTTTCACGCGTTTACATGCGGCTTCTCAACTCCAGTGTCTAAGTGAGTCACTGCTTATTGTCAGAAAACTAATGGCGTGTTCCCCTTCCCTAAAGTTTCGGTCTTATTTACCGCAGGCGCAATTAGCCGTCGAGAACCCCAGATTTTTCGTTTCTAAGAATATCGGTTCAGCTTCGAAGTCCCAAGCCGTTTCGCTGTGTCCCCCGAGCAGCTACTGTTTAAACTGACAGCTGGTTTGATGCTACATCTTTTCTGTTCCAATAAACTGCTCCCATCGCACCCCTCATGTTTCTGCCTTACACATCCGCTAGTGCGAAGTGACAGAAGCCGCATAGCTGGTTGGTCCAGCCAGTGTCTTTCACAGCGCTGTCAAGGATGAGCATGGGCGAGGTCTCCTTAGAGCCTTTTACGGTTTCGTGTGATAACAACAAAAAAGAAAAACATTTTTTTTTTTCGGAGGACAAGGCGCGGGTGGGTGGGAAGCAGCGTTGGACAAAATACTCGATAAAAGTATTTAAGTTTAGTTACTAAATACCTGCTTCATAAAGTATTTAAAATACTACCCAAGTTACATTCACTATAAAGTATCTTGAACAGAGAAAAATACTTAGATATGTAATTCCATTACTTTTGAAGATACTTCCACATTGCGTAATTTGTATCGACGTCAGTGGCAAATACAATTATGCAGTTCCGCAAATCTGGTTTACTAGAGTGGTTTATTAGCACGAGACAACAAAACGGAAAACAAACCAACAAAAAACATTGTAGGGCTATTTTATACAGGCCAACTATAAGGAGCAGAATATCACGGATACATGTTACAAAGTATTTTGGGACAAAAAAAAAATGAAAGCCGTTTACAACTCCCTGTAACGCCGAATTAGAGCGCAGCTCTTGAGGAGGAGGATGGGAAGGTGCGGAGAGAAGGCTATGCCTTTCCTCCTCTCCTGCTCACCTCCCATTCAGGGGAAAATTTTCTGCTAAATTTGGCGGAGAAATTTTTCCGCTAGATCTAGCGGAGAATTTTTTCTGGTAAATTTAGCGGGAAAAAATTTCCGCTAAATTAAAAGGAAAAAAATTTCCGCTAAATCTAGCGGGAAAATTTTTCCACTAAATTTAGCGGGGAAATTTACCCACCATGCACCCCGCGGTTACGCCGACGCCGCTCAAGCCGAAAACGGGTGCCTTAGGTTAGAGCTGCGCTCTAAAAAGAGGTCGCTTTACCTATTGGCAACTTTAACGACGTATAAGTGTTGCGCTTGTGCCTATTAAAATGGGTGTCGTCTGGATGATCGTCGTAGAACAGCAGTAAGAAGCGGGGTTTGCAACGCGTAAGAAATTATAGTTTTGCTTTATACGAGCAGCCTTAGTTATTTTTTCCCGCTAGGAAGCTGCAGGCAAGCACCCTTCTTGTGAAACCGATCATCCAGGAGCTAGGGAGCGTGATTCTCACACCGCGGAGCCACCATCGCTGAAAGTTGCGAATAGTGACATCGCTGAATACTTCGTAGTGCGCCGGACATTAGGTGCATCGTTTAAATACAATGTATATTTTTTACATAGGGAAATTTCTATAAACGAATTTAGGATATGGAAATGAGTGAATGGCTAACAAAGAGAGCCCACATAATAGCCACGGCACTCGTCGCACCTTCTTCTATAAAGTTGTGTTCCGAGAGGCAATCAACGTTGGGAGACACTTTGTTGGCATTTTAAGAGGTCATCCTACTCATGGTTAGTTTCCTAACCTGTTCTCTGCTTATCAATGTTCGCTAGCAGACAGTGTTCGCGAGAGCAATAAGTGCTGGACTGACGACAACAAGAAAAGAAACAAAAGAAACCTCGACGTTATTCTGCAGCAAGGTAAAATACACGAGCAAAAAAAGAAGAGTTTTCTTTTTGTGTCTATTTCTCGTTTTCTTCCATTCGTTATTTTCTTGACACTGAAGTCTGGATCGTTGTCGTGGGTCGTTTCCCGTTCTCCGTTGTGCCTCAGTACGGTAGTCTTTACATCCGTAAAACCACCCCTTCGGTTCGAAACTTTTTGGGGGGAACTCTACGAAAAAAAAGCGTCTTTGAGGAGGCGAAAGGGAAAACCTTCATTGTACAAACTTTGATGTGAAAGATGAGTCACAATCGGCACAAAAGCGATGTTTTCAAGAGCGCAATCTAAGTCATCGAAGCTTATCAGAGCTAGCAAAAGGATTGGGTTGCTCGAAATAATGTTCAAGTTTGCTCGTGCCACGCCCATGCCACTTCATACCGAAAAACTCGGAAAATGGCGGAATGTCAAAAATGTATTTGAGGTACGAGATACCCAGAAGTGTAATTAAACTAGAGTATCAAATACTCTCGATCAAAAGCATTTGCAAAATACCATGATACTTCAAAAAGTATTTGAAATACAGTATCTTGAGTAGAGTATTTGAGATAGGCACAAGTATGGTGGGGAGGGAAGAAGGGCAGAGGAGGGGGGAGGAAGGGAGCAAGCATATGCACCACGGTCACTGTTTCCATGGTTCATGGTCGCGACGGTTTTATAATCCATTAGTTTTCTGCTCTTCTGTACGCTCGAAGAAGTCTGTTCATTTTTCAAGAAGTCGAAGCCTGTTGCCTTGATGTAGACAGTCGAATCCTCCCAGCGTATCTGACCACACGAACGAGTTCAGAAACGGGCTCTGGCTTGGCTGTCATGCTTTCCGTGAATTCCTTTCCTCTCCCTCACCAGCACTCTCTTCGCGAGCGAACCGTGCGTTACCATGCTAAAAGCGCGAAGGCCATTGCATCAACCTTCTTCCACTCTACTTCTCCCTTTGATGGGACGGAAGAATTGTAACGAGTAATTTCAGTAATTCGTTAATGAAAAGAAATTATATTATATTACAAATTACATTTTCAAATAAGTATTGGAGTAATTACTAAACTACAAGAAACGTAATTAATTACAAGTAGTCTCATTACCCGTAACAGATTACTTGCTAATTCCGCCCAGATCTCGGCGTCCGCCCGTGCGTCGCATTGCTGCGAGTGACCTCGGGCGACGCGCGCCAACGCTGACGCAAATGAAACGCGTGAAAAAAAAAAAAAAAAAAAAAAAACGCTTTACATGGTTTTTTTTTTAAGTGTACCTGAGCACTCTTCTGCCCTCGTTGTCTAAAGCCGCTTGTCAAACTACCACATCCGGCAAGAAACAGTTCGCAGACAATGCCTGAGGAATGCTTCTTCCTCGTATGAAGTAGTTCTGTCATCCAGATTGGCCATACAACAAAAAAACTTTCTCAAGACATGCTTGAAACATATACAGGGTGCGGCCCTAAAAACTTTCACATTTGGCATGCCTAGCAAAAATCGAATTTAAAGCATACATACCTGAAATTGGGCACACGGACGTCGTTTATTCCAAAGTTTTTTGTCTATTTTTTTCAGACGTCAACTCGGGAGTAGCGAATCATTAGAAAGATAACAAAAATGGCAGACGTGCATTTCCTATGGCCTATACCCACCCATTCGCCGTCTGCTATCAGGTTCGCGATGCCGCTCCCAGGTGGCGCACTGGACGCAAAAACGCGGGAAACGCCGGACGAAAGACTGGTGTCGGGCGAGATAATCGCGATAAAAAGTGATTTTAACGAAATATATGAACGATTGTTGAAATAACCTGTTTCAAGCCAAGGTTTGACAGATCGTCATGCAAGCAAGAAGACACCATGATGTGACGAGATCATTTATTTACAGCCTGGAATAGCAAGTGGTGCTGCTACCATTACAGACAAGTTCGTTTTGAGTTATTTCATCCTTTGTTTTTTTTTACAGGGCCGCTGTAACACAAAGTAATTTTTTTTTTCATACAGCTTGGGTATAATTAACACATATGTCACAAGACATATTTGTAACAAAAATATCGTATTAATTGGAACAATATTTACGGCGCTGGAGTCATTTCGGTGGGCCGGTGATAAAATGGCTGGTATTTAGAGAGATAGTCGTCGTTTTGCTGTTTTCCCATTGGTACCTTAATCAGCTGCCTCTACTTTGCTTTCCGCGTGCGGCAAGCAGCATGAGATACAAAAATAAGAGGGATACTAATAGTTTAAATTCGATCAGGAAGTGGAAGTTGTGCGTTCATTCAATTGTTTATTCTTGAAAAATACATCTTCTGATACGCCTCTTCTGTCACGGCGATTTCAAACAATGTTGAGGCTGCAGCGGCCCTTTAAACGACTAGGGTTCGGCAGATTCGATGTGCCCGCCGTTTACAGACACGCAAAGCGGAAGTCGAGCTTCGTACTCCAGGAAAGCCCTTTCGCGCATCCCATCGTCGATCTCGAAAAACGCGGCCTCAATTTTTTTTTTTTTTTCATCGATGTTGGGGATTTTCTTCTTGTAGCCAGGTCCTTTTATAAATCCCCATACGAAAAAGTCGCACATATTTAAGTCGGGGGATCGTGGAGGCCAGACCATATAATTTGATCCCCGACCCATCCACCGCCGAGAGAACGTAATATTGAGCCATGCCCTCACACTCTTTGCGTAATGGGGAGCCGCCCCATCCTGCATGAATATACAGTTTTCGTTTGTCATGTGGTACCTTTCAAGCTCAGGGAGCATTTCCGTTTTCAGCATGTCCAAGTAGGCATCTGCATCAACGGTGCCATCGAAAAAAAAAGGGCCCACTATGCCTTCACGCTAAATCCCACTCCACACTGTCACCTTCGGTGAATGGAGGTGCCGTTCGTCCACGGCATGAGGGTTATCGCGAGCCCATATCCTGCTGTTCTGGCAGTTCACACGTCCATCTAAGTGAAAGTTGGCTTCGTCACTAAAAGAACTTGCAGGTGCCCCGGGTTGCTCTTAATTCTCAACAACTCCGCCTTGCAAAATTCTAAACGTCGGACGTTGTCGCCGTCGTGCAGGGATTGGACAACTTGCGTCGTGTACGGCCGCAAATTATTTTCCCGCAAAATCCGTCATACGCTTTTTTCCGAAATTCCAAACAACCTGGCTGCTCGTTTTGTTGACAATTGCGGGTCACTCTCGAAAACAGCAAGCACCGCTTCAATGAGCTCTTCATTTTTCAGCAGGCTCTCACGTTCACTGACTGGATACTTTTTTTTAAGTCTTCTCCACGCACAAAACGATCCGCCCAAGTCAAAATAGTCGGGCGTGAAGACGGGCTTTTATGAAATGCAGTACGAAATTTTCGTTGTGTTGTGGCCACCGAGTTCCGCTCCACGTACCACTTGACTGCCTGGGCACACTCACTTGCCGAGTATTGCGGCATCACAGGGCGCCGCGGAAAATATTTTGATAATAACTGCAGAAGATAGTGCTACAAAAACAATAAAAAGGAACAATCAAGATTTCTCAGCAGCGCCACTCTTGATTCCAAAGTTGAACTTTCACCGGGAACGGACCCGTCAACTGATAAGCAGACGACAAAGGAAGACACACGTTCGTCTGCTTTAGAACATATTTTTATTAAACGAGGGCGTCCGCCAGTTTCAAAATTTCAAGTCAAAGGGCATAATCGTTCACATATCTCGGTAAAATCACTTTTTATCGCGATTATCTCGCCCGACGACAGCCTTTCGTGCGGCGTTTCCCGTGTTTTTGCGTTCAGTGCACCACCTGGGAGCGGCGTCGCGAACCAGATAGCAGACGGTGAACGGGCGGGTATAGGCCATAGGAAATGCACGTCTGCCATTTTTGTTATCTTTCTAATAATTCGCTACTCCCAAGTTGATGTCAGAAAAAAATAGGCAAAAAACTTTGGAATAAACGACGTTCGTGTGCCCAATTTCAGGTATGTACGTTTGAAATTCGATTTTTGCTAGGCGTGCCAAATGTGAAAGTTTTTACGGCCGCACCCTGTACATACGTTTGAAGCAAGCATGCTCGAGGCACGCCCGTACATTGTTCAGTCATCATGTCCGCGGTGAACACCGTGTCTTTTGCATGACGTATGAGCAGTGGGACGGCAGCTTTATGCCCTGACGGCGACCATTCGTCCGTGCAAGTCGCGGGACGTTTGCTTATGCCAAGCCATCCGTAGGTTCCTACATCTTGTTAGAGCTCTATAGTCGTTGACGGCTTAAGTAACGCAGGGCGGGTTCCTGGCATCTCTTTATCGCTATATAGCGAAGGAGAGTGCGGCATTGGCCTATGATAACCTCGAAGCACGAATTATGAATTAGGAAGCGTGGACTGAATACAGAGCGCAAGCTTGTCTGATTTTTGCACAGGGGTTACGATGATGTTAGAACGCAGAGATTTTATTGGCTGATTGCAAAAAATGGTGGGCAAACCTCGAGGCATCTAGCATTGAGGTCTTCCCACTATCCTCTCAATCAAAGCCAATTAGAGCTCGGCGTCGTTCTGACGTCACCGCAACTCCTGCGCAAGAAGCAGACGACTTGCTCCCCGCATAGGACACGCCCTGCGTCTCTTAAACTGCTGTCGGTGACTATAGTGAAAAGAGAAAAATGGGGTACGTTAATTTGTTCAATAAACATATAATAACTCGAATGAGTTACGTAGGGTGCGTATAAGTTCATTCGATCCTATATGTACTTGACGGCCTTATCAGGCAATGTCCCAAAGCTTACCCGGGTAATACCAGGTGACATCGAGAGTAAACGATCCGCTACTGGATTGGGAATGGCCTGGATTATCACCTAGATACTATACGTGGATTGGCTTCACCTTGAACTTCGGCAAAAAGAAAACGTAGCAGCGATGGTGGAAAATAGCAGACGGTCGGTTTTGATCATGCAGGAAGCATTCGAAGACCGCTGAGAAGTTTTTCTTTGACAGTGACAATGCGGCATTTTCAGAGGTGGCTTAACCGGTTCCACTTGATCACCTTCTTTTGTGGGTTGTATATTGAGATCAAAATGATTTACTCCTTTCAGCTAGACATCAAGCCTCTTTTTTTATATTAATCAGCGTGTTCGCTGTAATTCTACTGTGTCCAAAACATTCACTTTCCATGCAACGTAATTTGCATTAATTACGTTTTAGATTTAGAATCCGCTTCCACACAGTGATATATTTAACTTAAGTACCTCAGTTATAACGCGAAAAGAATCACAAGGAGCTTCTAATTCAAGCAACCGTTCCTTGGCATGAGAGAGAGAGAGAGGGGGGGGGGTTGGTTGACTGATCACATACATAAATTCTTCCAATCATTCACTGCCTTCACTCAAGCGCCATTACGTACATTCGGAGAAAATGACTTCTACATCATCCTATTGTGTTCGAACATCTTCAGCCTTGAACGTAAGAGTACGGAATTCACTCTAACGCCGAAGACAAGGATGCAAGCTCCTGTTTACGCTCGCGCTCTAATAAGAGCAACATGTATACCTTCCAGCGGAAGGTGCACGGTCTGAATGTGATGCACAGTCCAATAGTGTGTTAAAAACCGCAAATCACAAGAAACAAACATAAATGGCTGCACCTCGTTCCCTGCCATTTCGAATGTCTGCAATGAAAGCCAACGAAGCAGACGAGCTTCGACGGTTGTTAGCGCGGAAAGCAGACGACGAGCACACGGCGAACAGAGCACGTGACATTTTTACACCCGTTACCCACCGATCGGGGGAGAGCAGCGTGAGTAATTACTCCAAAGTAAATGACCCGCTTCTGGACCGCGAGTTCTGACGTCATCGAGCAAGCGCGAAGTAAGTTTTGAAACGTCGCGGCACGATACTTTTACGCCGGAGTTGTATAGAGTAAATTTTGGAATACAGCCTTATAGTAACTCCTGTAATAATTTTTGCCAGCAGAGCAGGTGCGCCATTGGCGACGGAGTGGGCTTTGAAATGAGTCATTTAAGCTTTAGGTTTTTCATTTGGTAACCCTGATGACGTTAAAAATTTTTTTCTTGGGGGGGGGGGGGGGGGGGGGAGGGGGGGGAAGTGCTGTTTCAGCGAGCAGGAATCTAAAAGGTGGCTTCTACGCTTTACTTCAGGTACGTTGGAGCCAATAATAACTGACAGTGTGTGAATGACGTCCCTCTTACGCGCGACCTATTTTTAGTCACAGGCGGCGTAAGAAACGCAGGGTTTGGATTCTTATGATCACTATTCTGGCGCTTTGATTCGCGCTTAGGAGTTCTCATCTGCTACAGCCGCCATCGCATTGGCAGCTGAGCCATAACAGCAATGCTCGAGGCTCGCCACGCCCTGAGTTGACAGCGACTAGAAGGACAACAATTCGCGTCGTTCAATCTCAGAAGCCGTGTGTAAGACGAGAGAAACCGATCCTTAACGCGGCTCGTGAATGTACGAAGTAAACTGTATTTGAATTTCTGAAACCAAAAATTAACCATCGCCCACTTAACAAAAAAATAAGAAAAAATTACGACCCCCTTTTCCACTCCAGCCCGAGCAAACCAATCAAACGAAAACCGCCAGAGCGCGTTCAAGCTTCTTGTGTGTGTGTGTGTGTCCTTTTTTTTTTTTTTTGTCTCTCTTTCTTTCTTTGTTTTTGTTTCATTCGGCTCACTTTCGGTTCTCGTTCGAAGAGTGCCCAAACTTTAGTGCCTACCGAAGTCTCAAACACGGCTGCTAACGCGATTGTGAAGGGGCTCGGATCAATGGAACGAAACTTTCACTTCGCCAAATGCCTACATTAAAATAGAAATAAAGAAGCTGCAATCAAGAGCAAAACATAAATGAGGCAGGGCCGATCACTCTGCTCAAAGGGCGTCGATCTATATGTGCTCTTCGCCACTCTTTCTAATTTGAAAACGTTAGAAATCCCATACTGAGTATCGTGTTGCCGTTCACTTAGTTCAATCGCTTTCCGGCTTGAGCGAGCGAGACTGCGAACCCTTTATGCCGCAATAGATGGACGCGTACACCTCGCTGGGTCATTGTATTCGAATAATGTATTCTTGGCTCGAAACTCGATCGTGAATTATTCAAACTTGGCGGCGAGAGTTCGCGAAATTTGTGTGAGCCGCGTATGGCGCGTAATGTTTGGAAGAGAAAAACACCAGCAAGAACTCCTTCTAAGCACAGGTAATCACAGCCTAAATTTAGCATTTTAGTGAATCGTCCATTCGGAAGGTTTCGGTATGAGCTGCATGTGAACGGCGGAATGAGTAAGCGCGTACACTTCACTCGAACCAATGCCCTTCCGAAGGAACGCCCGCGGAATGCACGTGCCCTACTAAAAGATATCAAACTGGCGACTCAAGAAGAAATGAATGAATTCAAAATGTCTTTACTAAGTTGAAACCTGCAGACTTGTACACGTTACTGAAATAAAGTAACCGATTACAATTACAATTATTGCACGGTAAAAAGTAACCGATTACAATTACAATTACAGCCTCAAAAAGTGATCGGAAAATTACTTTAAAGTGATCGATTAGTTCTCACGTTACTTTTCATTCCCTTTTTTTATTACGGTAGCATAATCCATGGAGTCTCGCGCTCAGTTGTTCCGAAAAAGAAAAAAAAAAGAAAGAAAAAGCCTTGATTATTTTTGCTTAGAACCGAGTGAGGGACGCCAACACACCCAATCCCTCTCGTGAAAAAAAAAAAAAAATAGAAAAAGCACTTTTTAAATTCATTACTCACAAGAGGCTGGATAAGGTCAATTTCCATACCCGGACATAGTCTCCAGTGTACCAAAAGAAAAAAAAATTACCCAGGAAACGAGGCATAGTGAAGTGGCCTACTAATCGTTGAGGTCCCGTGCTTAGTAGTTTCGGAAAAAAAAAACTGACCGTTACCCAGAGCTGACTGACTCCAGCACATCTAACGCCTCCTTACCACCCCCCCTCCCCCCCCCCCCCCCCCCCCCCCCCGCAACCTCCAAAAAAATTAGAAAAACCTAATGGGTAATTTTGTAATCGATTACAGCAAAAAAGTAATTCAATTTCAAGGATCGTTATTCCTGAAATGAAGTAATTGAAGCGTTACAAAATTGCAGTAAAATGTAATCGGTTACAAGTAATCCATTACTTGTAACGCGTTACGTAAAAGTCTGATTGAAAGTAAAGAACTGGTGCAAACGAACCTGAAACCGCTCTCAAGGAGACCTTTAGATGCACTGGTCTGTATTTTAGCGCTCTATTAGTTTTGTGCTTCCTTTCTCGTTTCCAGAAGTAGTGCATCCGAATTGGGCAGGTTTCTTCGTGCACCGCCATTTGTCTGTTCACGGGGTACCCTCCTAGCCGGTACTCGCACCGCTATTTTACAATTGCCCATTACCACGCGACAAACCGGAGTGCCTGTCAGGGACAGGCACTCTGGTTAACATTTGCGATGCTTTTGATACTCCTTGCAGTGTCGCCCTTGTCTCGCGTCCTTCGAGGAACATTGCTGTGCACCCGATCAATCTTACACGTTCCATTGTCTGCTCGCAGATGCCGTCTTCCAGACAAAAGCGTTCGCCGCCGCTGTCTCGCATTAAAAGCAAAACGACCCAATTTGCACTCAGCCTAACTAAACCGTCGGCTCTCCAGACACTGACAGAAGGTTCGTCAAAGAGCTACATTGTTTCTGCGTAGTCTAGTTCGAGCGGAGAAGGCGCCGACTTCCTTTCGAAGCCTGCTCTCTGCCCGCGCCGAATCCACGACCCGGCCGGCGCAGGCATCCGACCGTAGGAGCAAGGAGGACCACGTTCCGTCCACCAACTGAGCAGACAGTGCGGTGGAAGCTATGCGGTCGTCGGACCAGCCATGCGACTATCTTTCGACACGTGATCGCGCTCTTTCGCCCCATACCCACATGCAGAGGGCGAGGTCGGGTGATTAAAGGAAGGCGGTTGATTGGTCCGGCGAGAACGTAGCTTCCACCTCACTGTCAGCTTAGTGGTGAACGGAGTAGAGGAAGCCAACACTTCCAGGAAGCCCTTATAAGAGCTTACGAGACCGGAAGCATGCCGCCACTCGAGCTGCCGAATCCGCTCGTATCCGGCGCTGGATGCACGCAATCTATCCTGTTGCCAAACGCAAAACGCGCAAAAAAAAAGCAGAAACAAACAAAACAGACCCGCTGCCGCGAGCAAAGCAGCCGCCACGGGTTCGCGTGGGTCTTTACTCTAAGTCTCTGACTTTTCATGGGCTAACCCAAAGAACCAGGCTGAATATTGTCGTCGTGGAATAACGATTCTTGAAATCAATATCTTTCCGTGGAAAGATACCTCAAGGTACGGACCACGCCTTCGGAGGTTTGTCAACAGTGTTTTAGCGATGGTACGGGATGGTGGCGTGTGCGATAGCCGCACGAATAGATAACCCGAGCACACGCCGTGTGGCTCGATGGCGAGGAGCGAGTGTAATCGATCCCGGCTAGTGTCTTTCTTACGAGCCATTGATTTCCCTATATTGATGCTACGTTTAGAAGACACATTCCTCGCGTCCGCCAAAGAGATCGTTTAAAAAGAGAGACTACTGTGCGGGCGTTCTCCTGAGATTGTGCGCTGGTAGTCTTTTTCAGAAAGACAAATGGGTGGCCTACTCGGTATATCACTAATTAAACAAAAAAACGCAAAAAAAAAAAAAAAAAAAAAAAAGATCAAGGGAATGTTTTCTAACATAGCTGCTCGAGCAGGCAGCATGCAGCCTGTACCAAAGCGCGCATCTTGAACTCGTGTTTCAGACTTGAGGATTTTGGTGATCTCAACTAACAGAGGAACCAAAATATACACAGATCGTGGGAGAGCCACTATGCTCCGTTCCCACTTCCGCTGACGGTCCGTTGGAAGCTGGGTGCTCGCTGGACCGGCCACACGTCTATCTTTCTTACCGTCATGACGCTCTCGCCCATAGCCACGACGAAAGAGCGGGGTCAGGCTATGATTGGGAAGGAAGCTGATTGGTTCTGGCGAGCCCGTAGCTCACACCGCGCAGTCATCTTAAGGCTGGACGCGGTATAGCGTGAGTCAACACCACCTAAATGGCCGTAGCGCCGAATTTTCGAAGCCATTTAAAGAATCCTAACATCGGGCCGCAGATGGTATAGTACGAGGAGTGATCAATCAGTTTTGACTTTTATATTGTAACTTTTTTTTATTCAATGATGAAATTGAAAGATGTTACATTGGAATGAAAGTTAGGAATCTCCTTTTTCCCAGGAGCCCATAACTTTTGAATGTAGTCCCCACCGGCGTCGATGCACCTCCGCTACCTGTGCATTATTCACTGCATGCCATCGTAGATGATTGCGGGCGGCCGTTGACGAGACCAAGACCGCGCTGAAGGAGCTGCCGTTCCAAGATGTTTTGCCTTATTCCCCTTATAGCCCGGACCTTATGCCATCTGACTTTTGGCTGTTTTTCAAGATAAGGGAACATCTGTAGGGTAGACTGCTTGGGCCCGACGACCAGGTTACCGATGCGGTGCGCCGTTGGTGTCGTCAACAGCCGCCCTCGATTGTCTACGACGGCATGCGGAGAGTAGTGCACCGGTAGCGGAAGTGCATCGACGCCGGCGGGGACTATATTGAAACGTTATACGAAAGAGGAGATTCCAAACTTTCATTCGAATGTAACACCTTTCAATTCCTTCATTGATTAAAAAGGTTACAGCTTAGGAGGCGAAATTATTGATCGCCCCTTATTACAGTTATTTAGGAGGTGCGGCTTATAGACAGCGCTCCCTTATGAAAACAAATATTGAGACAGTAGGCAAGAAATTATGACAAACCTTTGGGTGTATGAATCTCGTTATACGCCTCTTTTCTATTGCACTGATTCTTGCTGGTGATGGCTTTACTCTAAATAAAATCTGAACGAAAAAGTGGGATGCATAGCCCAACGTTGGTCAAAAGCTTACTCGCTCAAAGTGACAAGACTTGACGCTGTAAGAACGATTATACACAAAAATAAATGTGACATACTGCGTTTATGCACGTTGATAAAAGAAATTATTAAAAAAAAAAAAAAACTTTAAAGTGCTGTGTGGCGGACGTTGCTGGCAGCAAACTCGATTAGCTGTCCTGCCCGCGGGCTCGCAACCAACCAGCGGGAATACAACATCAGGAGGACGTAAACAGGCGCACACAACGTGCGTCGTTGATTGAATTAGGGTAGACGAGCATCCCCAGATTCGGGGAGCCTCGGTTTGGCACAGGCATTGGCTTCCAAGAAGCGTCACCACAAAATCACATTAGGAATCAAAGGATCCACCGATTTTCAGTGACCTTTAAACGAACGAGCAGAATAAATGTATAAAAGATCAAAGCGAGAAAAATAAATTTGTGCAGCCTCGGGATCGACGCAAATCACGAAAGAATAGAGATCTACGTTCGATGGATCATCGTATTTTTGTTTTTGGCACGTACGAGGTTTGGGGACGCTTCTCTGCGTCAAGTATTTCAATTTGGCGTTGTTTAGCGCTCCTCGAGATTTTGATGATTCTGTTGATCTTGTCCGGGTTTAGCGGATTTGCTCAACGTACACATGACACGAAAGACAAATAAACGCGCCGGTAAAATATGTGATATACGGGTGTATACACGGGACGGGGTCTTCGCAGAGGGATACTGATCCCGTATTCTACACTTCAAAAAGTAGACCGCCCAGTCTCGTAAAACAGTTAATATGTAAAACAAAACTAGCCCATATTAACGCCCGGCCTTCATTTCCACGCAAAGAAGCCCCGTACGCAATCGTGTGGCCCACGGGAGTTGTGGCCCTCTTAGAGAAGTGTGAGGCAATAGAGCAACATGGACGGGCTCATTCTGGTGCCTATACATACAGCGGAATTTGTTACGGTCACTCGGGAATGGTGGCGTATCCGGAGTCACCAATTCCGAGAAGAGATGCGACGCATTCGGTGCTATATACTTCGTGGTGATTGATACACATGCTCGCATTGCGGAGCCGAGGCACATTGCCATTCAACTCGAGGATGCTCAGCGATGGCGTATGAAGTCCTATTAGCTCGCCCCGTGCGGTTACCGGATGTATTAGTGATAACGAGCGAGCGCGAAAAAGACGGGCGGTATCACCGATGTGCATTGGAAAACACTGTCATACACTCTAAAAAATGTCTGTGCGTCTAATTTCACGCACACCACTCAGAGAGCCAATCACCGCAACTTACCGAGGTAGCTCAGCGAATGACGATGCGGAAACATATGTTTAGACCAAAAAACGCAGTCTGAGTTGTGACATTAAGCAATCCAAGCGTGACGTTTTGCATTGCTTAATGTCACAACTCAGACTGCGTTTTTTGGTCATATGTTTTCGCATCGTTAGTCGCTGAGCTGCCTCCGTAAGTTGCGGTGATGGGCTCTCCGCGTGTTGTGCGTGAAATTAGATGCACAGACATTTTTTAGAGAGTATCAGACTGACTTTAGTCGCCAACAGTGCAAGGAGCGTGGGGCGTGACTTATTAGCTTAATGCTTATCTCGCAACGTGATTGGGTCATCGGCGTTGTTATCGGCGATTACCGCAATCTCATTGGCTGCGGGTCACAAAAGACGCGCACTCTGTGCTGTCGGTGAGACGCCAAGCCGCTGAAACGCCAAGCTGTATAGGTGAAACACTAAGTTGGTGAAACACCAAACTGGTGTTGCGCCGCCTTCTTGTTTGTTTGGCTTTTTTTTTTTTTTTTTTTTTTTGTCTGTCAGCCTCAGGGTAATTTTATTAATAATCTTTTTTCACGCCACTGCATTACAAACGATGGTGTGTTGCAAGACGACAGACGTAAATTGTAAAAAAAATAAAAATAAAACGTCGCTGCTTACCAAAATTCCAATGCAAAAAAAAAAAGTGTTTTAACGCTAGTTTTGATGTATCTGGAGTGTTCCAACCAGTTTGAGCGCAGTTGTCCACATTCATACATGTTTGACAACTGCGTCTTACAAAATAATAATGATAATAATAATAATTTCATAATTAATTTCATAATTTATTTGTGATGGAGGAGCATATCCACAAGACAACGCAGGTTCGTCAAAGCCTTCATGGGCTTGTGTGACTAAACCGAGGTTGCAAAGGTATCAAAATAATTATCACAAAAGAAGAAAGAAAAAGGAGAAATATAAAAAAAAATTGTGAACTTGACCAGAATTAGCTATAGTTCCAGTTGAAGCTTAGGCTTCCGAAACACAAGAAAATATAAAATTCAATAAAAATAAAAAGAAAGTCAGGTTATGTCACTAGAAAAGAATCACAGAATCATTCCTTGAAGAGTTGCACGATGCAGGGTACGTCCAGGTGACGATTGAGATTCTTAGTGGATGAGAACAGTCACAAAACGAGTCATGAAAACAAAACAAAACAAAAAATATGACGCAGAATTTGACACAAGCAAAATTGAGTTATATCACAAATACACCATATTGAGGACAGCACCATATTTGTGTCATTAATAGTAACCATAAATAAAAGCACTATTTTAATCAATCACCTTTGGACTATACGCAAGATGCACCAATCAAAAGACACATACTTGGTGGCAATACTAGTGGGGACAAAAAAAACTGTCAAATAAAATCCAATAAGGGCGTTTGAGAAAAAAATACAAAACGCAAAAAAGAACACACACAAAAATGTCATACATTTTTAGATCGACTCATCGGGAGACAGAAGGCGAAGCGCTTTTCTAAGCTTTTTTCTGGAAGTGAAATCAGGGAAATTAGCAGGTAAAGAATTAAAAATCCGAGGAACGTAGAAGGACCGCAAGTTTTTGCCATATCGAGTGTAACATTTGGTGATAACAAATCGTGGAACCGTTCGGAGTTGCCGGATATTCCGACGAGGTGTTTTGAAGTCAGTATTCCAGTAATGACTAAGGACTACCGTTTCCACAAACAGAGATTGAAAGTTGGGCATAGATAATATTTGAAACATATCCTGAGAGGAAGTGGTAGGCCTGTAGTAAACATTACGCAGCATTCCTTTTAGAATATTATTGATTTTTGCCTGCCATAATCCAGAGCAATTTCCAAAAATGGTGATTCCGTAGCGGAGGGAGCCATATGCTAACGAGTGAACTATGAGTTTCCTGAGATTAAGTGGTAGAAAAGCCTTGATATTGTACATTAAGCAAGAAACGCTCCTTAACTTAGAACACAGTCTTGTGAGGTGTGAATTCCAAGAAAGATCAGAATCAAAAATAATTCCTAAATACTTCACAGTGTCTGAGAAAGCGATGGGAGTGCACTGGCAGTTGACACAGTGCGACGTGTGGAGGAAAAGTGGAGTATTTAGATCAACTACCTTAACGGGATTGTGAAAACATACTAACTTAGTTTTTGAGACATTGATATCTATAAGATTATGGGCGAACCAGTTCATTAGTCCTAAAGAACATTCCTGGAGCATCTCCATAGCCCTTGAATAAGTAAGATGACTTGTTAACAAAAGAGTGTCGTCCGCGTATTGATAAAGGGAGCAGTTCGAAACAGAGGTAGACATATCATTTACATAGATATTGAAGAGTAAAGGCGAAAGTACAGAGCCCTGTGGGACACCAGATTTTAAAGAGACTTTGACGCTGTGTATGCCTTTGATTGAAACCAGCTGGGAACGATCTTGCAGGAAATTAGTGAGTAGGGACAAAAAAGGACCCCGGAAACCAACAGCTGAAAGTTTTTGCAACAAAATAGAGTGACCCACTGTGTCGAACGCCTTTCTTACATCAAGAAAGCAAGCGCAAATAAACAGGTTGTTCTCAAAACCCAAATTTATCTCATCAGATAGCGCTTCGAGAAGGGGTTGAGTCCCACGACCAGGCACGAAACCGTATTGGTTGGGAGATATTATGTTGCACTTCTCTACGAAAGAAGACATAGTGATGTAAAAAAATTTTCTAATATTTTAGCTATACATGGTAGAATAGAAATTGGCCGATAGTTTTGAACCTGGCCACGCTGACCTCCTTTAAAAAGAGGTTTAACAATAGCAGTTTTCAATTCGATGGGAATGGAACCTGTCTCGATCATTGTGTTGAGCATAAGTAGAAGAGTATCTTTTAAGTACCTAAAAATTCTACGGAGATCGCTAAGACATATTCCATCATAACCTGGTAATTTATTTGGCTTGAGCCCGAAGATTATTGACTCGAGATCCTGCGATGTCATTTCAGGAAGAAATGCGGAAGCCGAGTTCAGGGAGGGACTAGAAAAGGCCGCTGTGGCCGATAGCCGGGCACTGCCCGAGAAGGAAGCAAAAAAATTGTTGAAAGTATTTGCCGTAGCCAGTGGATTAGGCCCAAAGGTACCGTCAAAATTTTGAATGTGAGGAGATGTAACACCACGTAACTCGTTGATTAACGACCACTTTTTAGCCGAGTTACGTCTAGAATCAGAGAACTGCTTATGAAAGTACAGCCGCTTAGCTGAGCGAATTAACGCGCTGACTCTGTTCCGGATAGTTCTGAATTCTGCTTTAACCCCTTCGGACATGACGTACACAATTGTGTACGCAAATTTTCTACTTTTATTTGCTCCTTAATACCACTCTGCTCCTCTCGGGACACACCGTACACGATTGTGTACACCTTTGGCCACGGGTAAGTGGCGCCATCTCACGGAAACTATTCAAAACACACCGAGAAACGCCGACTGCAAGATGGACGCCTCCACGTTTTACGGGAGCGCCGGTGAGTAGCCTACAAAAAAAAGCTTTTTCTCTTGTTCCATGTCTTTGCACTAGGTGTAGAATATGCGAAGACGTTTCTAAAGAGCTACAGAGTAACTTATGATAACAAATAAACATCGGGGCAAGTAAATTGATTCTGAATTTCAAGGTTCAATTAGCGCGTACACGTTTGTGTACAACGTGCCGCAATGAGCACAAATGCCGCATTTTCTTTTTCGTCAGTAGAATTTGCACGAAAGCTCGATACTGGCTAGGGAAAATAAAATATTTCTTTTTTTTTTTTACGTCTAGAGCTCAGCAATCATGCGAGAAATCGGACAAGGATGGACAATGATTCGGCACAAAGGCTACTGATGAAAATAGCAGATGGGAACACGTCTGATATCGGCCTGACAGATGATGAAGACGCCGAGCTACCTCCACCACAACCCGTGAGTAGTGCCCTTTCTCTGTACTCTGTTTTGAATCAATGTGGTGAGATTTAAAATAACTTAATTTGTCAATCAGGCGGACACCCCTGGCGGAGAGCCAGGCCCATCGGCAGCAGTACAAGCGCCCTCACTTCCTGAAAACGACGAGGAAGACGAAGGCGATACGAGAACCAAGCAAAAAACTCGAACTGTTTGGATGGCGAAGGACTTTGCGCCACCTGACGTTTCGTTTGAGTGCAACCAGCGTCCACTAGAAGAAGTGGCTGAACCTGTAGAATACTTTTCCAGGTATTTTCCTGAGCCATTGTTCGAGGAAATGACGCGGTGTACCAACATCTATGTACTAGAGACAACCGGAGCCATTCTTGCAACCACTCCAGAAGAGATCAAAACATTTCTTGGGATGCTAATGATAATGGGAACGCTGAAGTTTCCACGCATCAGAATGTACTGGCAAACAGCGACCCAAATTCCTGTTGTCTCAGAGGCAATGAGCGTAAACCGATTTTTTAAGCTGCGCTCAGCCCTGCACATCACAGAGTCGTCGTCACCGCGCTCTCCGACTGACAAGTTCTGGAAGGTGAGGCCACTGCTTGATGCCATCAGAGAGCGGTGTTTGACACTGCCACCGTGTGAAAGAAACAGCATCGATGAGCAAATGGTGCCCTTTACGGGCAGAGTGGCTGCCAAACAGTTTGTAAGAAACAAACCCAACCCAGAAGGAGTTAAGGTGTTTATCCGTTGCAGCTCGGAAGGCATGGCGTACGACTTTGAGTTGTATCAGGGAAAGGGCACTGGCACTTCTGAGGAACACAAGCACCTTGGCCTGGGTGGCTCTATTGTAATGAGGTTAGTTGAGCACATGCCAAAGTTCGGTAATTTTAAGTGTTATTTCGATAACTACTTCACGTCGGTGCCTCTTCTCCGAGAGTTGAAGGAAGTTGGGATTTGGGCGGTTGGGACCATCCGCGCCAACAGACTGCAGGGCTGTGTCCTGAAACCCGAGAAGGAGTTGAGGCGTGAAGGCAGAGGAAGCTTGGATTACAAGGTCACGAGAGAAGGTGACGTCACACTTGTGAGGTGGCAAGACAACGGGAACGACAACATTGCTTCGACTTACGTTGGCGTCGAGAACTTGTCCACGGTAAGAAGGTGGAGCGAAGCCACTAAGCAGCATGTAGACATCGCTTGCCCAGCGATCATCAAGGAATACAACGCCTTCATGGGCGGTGTAGACAAAATGGATTACTTGCTTTCACTGTATCCGCTCAGACAACGGACGAAGAAATGGACAGTGCGAGTTATGTCTCACTTTGTTTCATTCGGTATCGTAAACAGCTGGCTTGAGTATCTCAGGGATGCTCAGGAAAACCGCACGCCACGAAAGAGCGTCCTTGACCTCCTGGGCTTCCAGAATGAGGTTGCGCTGTCGCTAATCACGTGCAACAAGGCCGTTGCTAAGAAGCGTGGCCGTCCAAGCCTCCAGCAGGCAGGCGAACCACCAAAGAAAGTGCACAACGCAGAACCACGACCTGTCAGGGCGGTTCGCTACGATGGCCTCAACCACTGGCCAGCCCATGTTGCGCAAACCTTTGCTCAGCGCTGCAAGTTCGAAGGCTGCACATCGAGGACGCGCATTCGGTGCAGGAAATGCAACGTGTACCTCTGCCTCTCGGCGAACAACGATTGCTTCTTCGCTTTCCACAACAAGTAAACATTCTCTTCCGTTTCCTGGTGCTTGTGCAAAGCAAATCTGACGCGAAAGCCTTGAAAAATTAGTTAGAAATAAGAACTGCTTTGATTTTTGTATCAACTACCTGTTGGATATTTTTGTACCCAGTGATACACAATGTACACAAATGTGTACGCGACCTACAACAACACCTGACTTCAAAAAATATTTTTATATCCATTCATTTTCATCATTGAGGCTTTCTGATGTGAAAAAAGTACAGAAACGATTTTTCCTCTATATATTTTAAAATCGTGTCTGAAGGGGTTATGGATGGAATTATGTGGAGACCGGCGGGATCGCTTCCAGGCTATTTCTTTGAGTTTTATAACAGACAATATGTCTTTATTTAGCCAGCGTATGTTGTCTTTTCTTTGTTTTACAACAATAATCTTTTTTGACGCTTCAGTAAACTGTCTAAACAGTTGCACAAAAGTAAGATAAATGTCACGGCGTGACACGGAATGCTGAAATGTAAGCCAGTCATAAGTAGAAATACAGTTGTCAAGACTATGGCGATCAACAATCTCAACGCGGTGCTTACTGTTGATACCTGTCACCAACGCATCTCCTGGGAATTCCAACTGACATCCTATAAAATAGTGGTCCGATAATTTGTATGAAATGACTGCTGCCTTTGTTGTTGATGTTGAAGATCTTAAATTGATATGATCAATTGATGATATCACAATTTTGTCTCCGAGGAGTTCTTCCCTTGTGGGGGCCTGAATCGCAGGCTCTACGCCGTTATCTGCTAAAAGAGTTAGATACTCGCAAACCAGTGCTCTCGAAGGCTTCAATAGATCAATGTTGAAATCCCCTACAAGACAGAGGGACGCATTATTAGGCAAAGTTTGTAAACAGTCTCCCAGGTCAGAGAGGAATTCAGATACGTTTCCAGAGGGTGGCCTATAGCAGGCTAGCAGGTATATATTATAGACAGAAGTAAGAATACGAAGTGAAATGTTCTCACATGATCGGATTGAAAACTTAACCTCTGAGAAAAACAAATCGTCCTTCAAAAATACCGCGATACCACCGCCGCGCTTTTTGTCACGAGTATAGAACGTGCTATTAAACCCTGGCAACGAAAATTGACCTACATCCTCATCATGAATATTAATTTCAGTCAAAACAAACACATCGACAATAAAACGCACAGAGTCAATGGCTAACTGAAATTCACACCAGTGCTTTCGAATGCTTCGTATATTGACATGAAACAAAGTAAAAATACTGCCTGCCCTTGTCTTAAATATTTCTTTACATGAGTCTAGGTTTTTTATCTGGAAAAAACTGTTCCTAGACATAATTCTAGGGCTTTTATCTAACAATACTCTTTTAAACGCCTAAACCAATTGTTCCAATGCATCAGTGTTGGGGATGCGAAGGAGTGGAGAATTCTGGTTTTGCTTTGCGAAGATTTTTCCGTGGCGCACCCATACAAATTTGTAACCCTTTTCTTTGCCTCTAGTTCGTGCCAACCAAAACAGCTTCCTGTTCGCTTCGGTTAGGTTATCATTAAAGTATATCCTAGGATGAGATTCGTCCTGACGTATGGAGCCGAGGCGTCCACGACAAGCCATCCAACGTTCTTTTTGAGAGACTGTAGAGAACCGGACCAGGATGGGAGGGACTGTTCCCGGTTTAGCCGGCAAGCGATGTGCTACCACGACATGCGCGGGTTCAAAACCCTCCACACCAAGTTGATCTGCTAGGTTTGTCATGGTATTCACGATGTTTTCTTGAAGCGAAACTGGTATACCGTGAATCTCTAAGTTAGGGAGGCGGTTTGTTTGATCTGAATCATTATGGTTTGTTCTGAGCTGACGGATCTCGTTTGTCTGCTCGGCTACAATCAAGCGCAAAGCGCTCGTTTCACTTTGAAGATCTTTGATAGTTTTGTCTTGAGACTTCGTTGTCAACACTAGTGAGTCGTACTGGGTGGAGTAAAAATTCATAGATGTTTGCATTTCATTGATGGTAACTCGCATGGAGTCCACTGTCTGCTTCAGCGTTAATAGCGCATCTATCTTTGGATGCAGTTCGTGCAGAGCACCGACGGTATCTTTCCACGAAAGAAGAAGATCGAGCTTTTGATTCACACTCGAGAGTTGCGAAACGAAAGAACTGGAGTCGTCTTGAGAGGGTGAAAGCTCGACTTCAGTGTCGGACCTGGGCAGCCCTCCACGACAGGCGAGACAGCGCCATTTCTCTAGTTTAGAAGCGCTCATCCCTTTGAATGTACCATCAGACACTCCCGAACACTTCTTACCCAAGTGGTAGGCTTTTGAACAATCAACACATTTCATAAAACGACCGTCAGTTGGCAGAGAGCCAGAACAGACAACACAGGGCTCCGGTGTAGGCATGGTACGCAGTTCACGACGAAGAAGTTGACGGTATAAATGATAAATTAGAACTAAACAGAATGCGAGAAAAATAAACAGTTCCAGGCTCACCCGCAAAAGTGAAACACAGCTAAAGCTTAACACGCGACCAACCGCCAAGACCCAACGAGACCGGTGAGTCCCCAAGTAATCTGGGTAAAAGGGTTTGTTGCGGTAGGCAGATGTTGAGCTCACTGCGATGGCCAGAAGACCCGGGTCAAGGGCTTGTTGAGCAAGGCGGCTGTCGGGCCTTACTGTGTTGGTCAGAAGACGTAGCATCGAAAACCGGAGCAGTGGTGGCGGACGAAGAGCGTGGAAAGGGAGGGTCGTCAGAGAGGTATGGAGTGCCAGTATGCGGTGGTCACGAGTCTTCGTCGCTCGGGGAAGCTAGGCTCGCAGAGATGAAATCTGATGCCGAAATAGATGATCGAGCGATCAGCCCAGATGACCTCTTTACCTTGAGCGGATGGAACGAACTCGGCGAAGACCACCACTTAATTTAAGCATAAAAAGTGAGATAAAATCTCAGCACGAAGGAAGTAAATAATAATAATAATAATAATAATAAACTTGTATTCAGGACACATTCATAAAAGCATACAAGAGTGCGGGGCAATCAAAGCCAACAAATGGCTTGTGTAATGCCGCCCAAAAAATTACAGAAAAAAAATTGATATGTCCACAAAAAAGCAGTGTAAAGTTCGCCACACACACATCAGTAAAACAAACGGAAAAACTTTAGGATGTACAAAACTGAATCAGTAATTATGCACATACACACTGATACTAACAAATATGCACACGCTAGGCGACATTTCATCCCCGTAGGTGAAGGCTCAGCATTATTTTTAGTTGACGCAGTGAATTCGCTTGTAGAATTCCAGAAGGCAGATTATTAACGAGTTGAGGCACGTAAAATTCGCGTGTACACCGTCCATATCTTGTTCGGGCGAAAGGTATCTAGAAAGTCTCTTGAAAACGATGCCAACGAAGAACAACGTTTCTTTTTTTAGAATTGATCTGTCCAAAAGTATCCATAAGATAACAGTTTGAATAAAAAGTGTTCGGAGACAGGGAAATTGTAAATGTTGAAAGAGATCAGTACCATCGGGAAGTTGCATGGCATAAGAAGCACTTTTCAAAATATTTTTTTTTTTAAATGCAGTCAATTTTCTCATGCCAGAAGCCGGAACAGTTTCCAAACACCGTAACGCCATACCGTAACACATTATATGCAAGAGCACGGGTGACTAGTCTGCGAACTGAGAGAGGCATAAGTGATTTTGTATTATAGAGCAGACAAGTACTCCTCAATTTTTTTTTTTTTACAGAGGGACGTGAGTTGAGCATTCCAAGTTAAACCGCAGTCGAACAGGGTTCCTAAGTACTTTATAGATTCAACATATACTACAGGAACACACTTGCAAAATACACAGTTTGAGTTATGTAAAAGGAAAGGGAAATCAAGACACACATATTTAAGAGGATTATGAAAACAAATAAGCTTAGTCTTGTTTACGTTAACGTCCAGAATAATAATAATAATAATCAGAAGAATAATAATCTTTGGGGAAGCATAGCAAACCATGGTGGTTTGATATGGTGGATAAGAATATCATCGCTTCGGCCACTCAGGTGCTATGGACAGGGCGGATTGAAAATTGGAACGCGACTCGATCACATAATACGGACCTTGACCAAAACGTTGCCGTGTTCGGCGTACCGCACTACTGGAGCCTTTGAAGCATGCTTCAAAGGCTCCAGCGCGCTTAAAAGCATGCATGCTTTTAAGCGCGCTTCCGGGTGGTACCATGACCGCGGGGCGCGCGCTTAAAAGCATGCTTCAAAGGTGCGGTAAGCCGAACACGGCAACGGTTCGCTAAAAGTTCCTAATTGCCAAGTTTTCTCCTCCAACGCACTTTCACGCGGCATTCGAAGCACGGATCTCGCGGTGACTCGCGTTCGAATCCGTATGCAGAGTGTCTTTTGTATGATGCGTAAGCAGTGTGACCCATTCTTCTGTTGGGATTCGTGGAAAGGGGGAACCGGGAAGGGAGGAGAGGTGTGGGTCTCGTATTTACGGCTTCGGGAAGGGGGAAACTCAAGGAGGTTATAGAATGGAGATTTGGAAATCGTTTAAATTATTAAAACGATCGGGACTCGGTCAAATCAGAAAATACATGAAAGAAAAGAGAAAAACGCAGAAAAACTGGGGCACCACATTTTATCATTAACCCAACAATTTTTTGTTTAAATTGGACAATTGCATGCGTCTTAATAAGGTCCGGTCCGGTCCGTTCGGGTGCGCTGAGCACTACACCACTCCACCTTATCTTTATAAGGTATTGCGGCGTTGCGCCAGCGTTTTCGTTCTTTCTGTTTAAAAGCGCAGCCCTCAAGCGCCCGTTTCCGAGTTTGTCGGCGTCGCCGTCGGCGTAACCGCGCTAAATTTGGCGGGAAAACTGACGTCACATGACCTCAACACCAATTCAGTTTCCCCGATAAATTTAGTGGGGAAAATGACGTCACATGACTTGGTGTGACGTCACCTATGAACAAATTCAGTTTTTCCGCTAGATTTAGCGGGAATTCTCACGTCACGTTACCTCAACAGCAGTTCAATTAACCACTAAATTTATGGGGAAATTGAATTGCTGTTCATGTCGTGTGGCGTCAATTTTAGAGCGCAGCTCTTAGGGGCCCGTTCCCGGCTTGAGCGGCGTCGCCGTCGGCGTCGCCGTCGGCGTCGCCGTTGGCGTCGCCGTCGGCGTAACCAAGGTCATCCCAAGGTCACTTGATCCCCAAGGTCATCCCAAGGTCACGTGACCCCAAGGTAACCCCAAGCTCACGTGACCCCTCCCCAAGGGTCACGTGACCCCAAGGTCACGTGACCACCCAAGGTCACGTGACCCCCAAGGTCACGTGACACCCTAAGGCACGTGGCTTCCCAAGTCACGTGACCCCCGGGGTCACGTGACCCCCGATGACGTCATCAGTGACGTCACTGATGACGTCACTGGCATCCTCATCGTCAGCGTCATGATCACTGATGACGTCATCAGTGACGTCACTGATGACGTCACCGGCATCCGTATCGTCATCGTCATCATCACTGATGACGTCGCCGGCATCCGCATCGACATCGTCATCATCGCTGATGACGTCACCGGCATCCGCATCGACATCGTCATCATCGCTGATGACGTCATCAGTGACGTCACTGATGACGTCACCGGCATCCTCATCGTCAGCGTCATGATCACCGATGACGTCATCAGTGACGTCACTGATGACGTCACCGGCATCGTCATCGTCATCATCACTGATGACGTCACCGGCATCCGCGTCGTCATCGTCATCATCGCTGATGACGTCATCAGTGACGTCACTGATGACGTCACCGGCATCTGCATTGTCATCGTCATCATCACTGATGACGTCACCGGCATCCGCATCGTCATTGTCATCATCACTGATGACGTCATCAGTGACGTCACTGATGAAGTCACCGGCATCCGCATCGTCATCATCACTGATGTTGTCACCGGCATCCGCATCGTCATCGTCATCATCGCTGATGACGTCATCAGTGACGTCACTGATGACGTCACCGGCATCCGCATCTTCATCATCACTGATGACGTCACCGGCATTCGCATCGTCATTGTCATCATCACTGATGACGTCATCAGTGACGTCACTGATGATGTCATCGGTATCCACATCGTCATCGTTACTGATGACGTCATCGGCATCGTCATCGTCACGTGACCCCCCTAGGTCACGTGACCCCCACCCAAGGTCACTTGACCCCCCAGTATCCTTCCCTCTTCCTCCTCAAGAGCTGCGCTCTAATTCGGCGTTACAGGGAGTTGTAAACGGCTTTCACTTTTTCAGCTAAATTTAGCGGGGAAACAGGGAGGAGGGAAGGGTACGAAGGAGGAGTAAGGGAGGGTAAGCAGCTGGTGGGGGAGGGTAAGGAAGGGGCGGAAAGGAGGAGGAGGGGGGTACAGAGGAAGAGGGGCATACCCTCCCCTCCTCCTCCTCCGCAAGAGCTGCGCTCTAATTTTGTGTTACAGAGATTTGTAAACGTCTTTCATATTGTTTTCTCCTTTGTTGTCTTAGAATAACAATGAAAAAAAATATGGCTTCGCTCTTCTCTGCTGTCGCAGAAGATATGAGCTATCGTACAAGAAAGCCCTCAATGCCTCTTTTATTAAGTACGTGCCATCTTTTGAAGCTTTGCTCTAGCAAGAGAGTCAAAATGTGAAGTTCTTTGAAATCTAGGACAAATAAAAAACGAATAAAACGTAACTCTGTTGATCCCATTTTGTCCCCGTCCGATCACCACGCATTTCAATCATGCTGGATTTATTTTTAAGAGATAAACAAATAATTTTTTGCAGCGCAGCTGTTTATGGCTAGGGTTCCGTAGATATTTCGTGTGCGGGACCAAAAACTTTGCGCTCGCACCGCCGCACGCGCCGCACCTATAAAGTATTTGAAGTAACTAACCAAAATAAAGCGTTGACGAACGCGCGTGCTACTGCTGCAGACGCCGGCGCGAGCGGCGCTTGTACCGGTTCCTCGGGGTGGCAATAGTGGTCCACGCGAATGCATATAGAAGTTTAGAAAGGTAAGATTCTTCATTTTCAATTTCACTTCTCTCGTCATAACGGGGAGGCCGCGTATAATCCCGACTCCCGAAGAGCAACGGCGGGAACGGCAACGCGAATGTCAGCGGCGGTGGCGGCTGGTGGCACGTGTGTGTGTGTGCCTTTCGTCACGATGAGCACCGATCAAGACAATGGGGAATTGTAGTAGACCGTTTCCGCAGCCCGCTAAGCACCCGGATAGGATAGCGCTCCGCAATCCGCCATAAGACCTTGAACTATGCAGATAAGGCTGGCGGCGCGCATGCGCAGCTGCGGTGTTTTCTTCACGTATATATACCGTAGCGGAGGAGAAAAACGGTCTACTACAATTCCCTCATAAATGTGTTCGTAGCTTTGTTAAACATTCTGTGTCACGTCTGTGTCGTGTGCAGAACAGCTTCGCTGGTCCTCCGCCTTCACAGAGTGGATTGGCTCCAGGTTTTGAATTAACAATTTCATCAAAATTATTACGAATCTCCTTTATCGAAAACCGTAATTCTTGTTTGTATTTTATAACTACCAATTGAGCTTGAACATGATTTCATGCGCGAAACAAGTGCTTTTCTGAAATGGCAATCGTGGAGATAAAAGGAAAATTGCGGCCGACTGCTGTTATCATACGCCAGGAGCTGTCCAATGACTTTACCGTTCATTAATCGCAGTTTCCACGCTTGTAATTACAACGCTCGAAATCAACCGACTCTTACGTTGCTCACAAAGGACTACGTAATAGTGTACATTTGAACGTCTTGTATTTCGTAGTATCGATTCAGCTCGGCTACAGCGTACAGATGGCTCTATAGTATGTCATGTCAAGTCGTAAAGAGAAATCAGGGCCATCGCAACTGAACCTCCAAGTTCCTCGCGGGTTTTGCACACGCGCCGTACGTGACTTCCTCCAATCCTCCGCCCACCCACCCCCCCCCCCCCTCTTTTTTTTTTTTTTGCTTGTTTTGGCAATCGCCGCGGATTATGTTTGTATCGTAAAGACTGCGTATCGCGCTTCGAGAGACGACAAGACACATCTTCGAAACCTTTCTATGTGTAGACAAGAAAAAAAAAGTATTTTAATAAAAATAAATTGACGTGACAAGCACAAATAAAAAAAGCGACAAAACTAAACGCTCTTAAATCGTTTACAGCCCAGGCGATACCGGGTCATCCCGTTTATTCTATCTGACCACGCTTAGTGAAGAGCGCGAATGCAGAGGAGGGAACAAGGCGGGGGGGGGGGGGGGGGGGGGGGGTAAGGGGGGGGGCGATACATTATTCATAGGGCAACCTCACGATAAAGGAGCCTGTCATCCGGTCGTAAATTACAGCTCGAGCTTTTCGGGTGCATTCCGGCCGATTACGCAACTTGAATAGAAAGCACGCACTACGTCGCTAGGATCACGGGCTGCAACCAGGCAAATCGCGACCGCGCGTGCGCTGCGTCATTTGTTTGGTTAAACGCCAAGTTTCCTAAGACGCGCGCGGGCCGCGCGCGCACTGCCGCTGCCCCGTTCTTCCCTACTGCTGCCACGCGACATCCTCCTCTTATCAAAGCCGCGCTCGTACGCGAGTCGCAGCAAGCGCGCACGACCATTGAACTTTCTGAAGGGCTCCTAAGCAGGAACTTTCGCCGTCTCTCTATTGCCTCTTCTCCCTACTAAAAGGCGACATGCCGCTTCTCTTTCTCCGCGGCCTAATCGGGAAAGGAGCGTGCTTGGTTTTCGCGATCTGGAGTTGTGTTCTCGGTTGTGACGCCGGTGCTTGAGGCAGTCAGACAACGCGCCGGGACGCTAGTTTAGATTAATGACTCTGTTCGCTGGTGCTCGGCATGCTTGCTCTATCTAACTCGTTGTAGCTAAGAGGAAGCGCTTTGCTGCCGCGTGGAGGCGTTGGGTGCACGCAGTGCTAACGTTTCTTGGCGCTTCGGGGTTTGGCTTACAGTGCCAGACAAATGGGAACGTAAGCGTGTACATCTAACGCGCCGTATTTCTTCGCTCGGAAGTCGCACCGTCGTACGCCGTACCCTCCAAGGAACCTACGGATCAAAGGCTACGAGTATAATGTGCAATACTTGCCAAAAATGGGCGCGTAGGCGTCTTTTCGTCCCTTCTTTTGCGAACGTACGGTTTGAATTGTTATAATTGGCGGCCAATGAAAGCATATCGCGATGTTTTTGTTTGTTATTAGACCCTTCAAAGGGGCCCTTTTTTGCGGTTTCCACCTTTTTCGCGGTTTCCACGTCTCTAGGGTTTCGGGCAAGCCAGCGGCCACGGAGAGAGTAACTAAATATCAGTGCGTCATATTTTAACCGGAAGACGCAAAAACCTCCTCCATTGACGAGGGCGAACCACGGTACCGAAAGCGCGCAAAATGTGACGTCTTTGGTCCTGGGCTTACTATTGGTCAGAGCCGCTAAAAACTTTTTTGTAGTCGAAATACAAAATATAAGCGGCGCGAACCGTTTCAATTATTTATAAAAGTAGTTTTTGTTCCGTATTTTAGATCAGAAAAGAAACAAATGCAGTTCATAAAGTACGGAAACAAGAAGTGACCCGTCGACATACCCGCCACCAAGCGGTGGAAAAGGCGGCGCAAACTAGAAAGGAGTAGTGGGATCAGGCGCCGACACGGAGAGGACCCGGATGTACGCGGCGGAACTGCGCTCGTATGGACAGGAGGATCCGACCACAGTGGAATCAACTGTGGATAAGCTGTGGATCCGACCGGCTCCGTGCGTTCCGAAGGCCTTCGGCGAGAAGCTTTGTTTTGTGGCTTGGATGTCTCGCGGTATGGCACCGCAAAGTGGCTCCCATTCTGAACTGATCTTTAGATTCTTTACCCCGTGTTTGCTGTCGTTTGTGGCCAATGAAGTGTCATGCCGAATTAGTATTTAATCGCGCAGCAAATGCAACGAGAGCCGCTCTGGCTGCCCGCTGCATATAGCCTATCTAGACCATGCTTTAGTGGCGCTCTCTCGCGTCGTCGACACGGAGCGCGGCAGCCGTGAGCGCTCGATAAGCTCACTACCCCTCCTCTAGTTCACGGCCACTCTCAAGCAACCTAGGACGTAATGAGGGAGGTTGTTTTCTGCTTGTTTTTTGTAATTTTAGTTTGCATATAACTTTTAAAATAAAGGAAATTTAGAGAAAAGAAAAGTTTCACTAAGTTACTACGTTCACTGCAGTGCGCTCAGGTTCGGTGCAAATTAAAAAGCAGTAAAAAAGTCCTTGCAGGGCCCCTTCAAATAAAAGAGCGCCATCTATCTCACAGAAAGGCAACTAGCCCCAGCCGCCATCTTGAAGGATACCGCGTCTCGCATGCCAGTCTGCGCAAGCTTCAATGTTGCAATACTAATCACAATGCGATCGCGCTTTGTTGTGTAAAGTCAGATGGAGAGTAGTTTGGTGGCCCGAATTAGTGAAGAAACTGCATTTGTCTTGTTATGCCGTGATGTCCAGACTAAAAGTGAGCCACGATCGGGATGGCGACTCCCCGTTTGACCTGGTAAGACACGTTTGACGCGAAGTTTCGGGAGAGAGCCTGATTCACTACACATAGAGTTACTATTGTTATGAAAAGTGTGCAGCTATCGGTTTCGAATACGGCTTTATTCGTGTGAAGGTTTTACTCATAGACGCGGACGACACGTAGAACAGCGGCCTTGTATGCTTGTCTGGTAGATTTGAACAGCTGATTAATGACAGCGTTCAGACTGCTAAGTGCAATTCAAAATGAAGATACCACAATAATTTTATAGTTAACACGTGTAACAATGGTTTTTCAAGGACTGATCGATTTAGGAACTACGTTCAACAAGGCGTGGGGAAATTTTTCGGCCTTGGGTACGACTCACTGAACAATTAATTTAAAACATTTTCGAGCATAAGCTTTTAGGGTGGTTACTTTCTTTGTGTATATGAAGTCTATTCTTAGAATTGTTAGAATATGTGGCAGAACATAACTGCGATATAATCAACTTTGACTTTTACATAGCCAGTCTGCACTGATGAAGTGCTAGCGCCATCCAAGCAACCGGAAAGGGACACTGCTTTTGCAAAACTGCATGTAGACACAGTCATAGCCTCCTCTATACTCACAAAGCCTGGCAGTTCAACGACGGAGCCTTAGAGCGCCCGTTCGCAGATTTAGAGCTCGAGTTTCTGGTAGCACAGAGCATTTCTCGGGGAGCCTGTAGTCAGCGCACAGTTTTTGCAGCAGCGAGAATCCAAATCATAGTTTTCAAACTCGACGAGAGGAGCTGCATCACGATCATCTGGTGGGCTAGTTGGTTGATCATATTGTTGAATTAACAGCGCAAATACGACAGGAAGGAGAGATAAGGGAGACAGGATAGAGCGCTGAACTAACAACTGACGTTTAATAAAAAGAGAAAGAGGAAGAAGAACCGAAGAATGCTTTGTAAAACATGCATAATGAAAACCCGCAAAAACATATGCTATAGCTTGAGTTGCCTGAAAATGAATTGCTAAGAATGCCAAGCTTTAAGCTAGTCGCTTAAATGACTTGTTGAAATCGATTGAGTCCTGGGACGACGTGAATAGAAATTCTGGTAGGAAAAAGAAAGAGGAAGTTTACGTTTAAAATATTCACCGAATCTAAGGACCGTTAAAGATCGCGACTTAAAAAGTAAAGTTCTTTTTGTGACAAGGCCACGGACGGCGCGCTTACGCAGGCATCCCCACAGGACAGAATAACCTGTGCCTCGTAGAGCTCGCGAGTTCGTCTTTCCCCTAAACGTTTCAGGATTTTTGTTTTCCTGAACAAGGCGGAGCACTGGCAGTCCCTGACATGTATGGCAAAGTGGCCTGATGGCGACGACTTTAGTGACACGGCATGTTCTCTTAGACGATCGTTGACACACCTTCCTGTCTGACCCACATACACTTTCCCTCAAGTAAATGGTATTTCGTAAACGACCGCACATTGGCATTCGACGTATCTTTGTTGATGTTGAACTCCGCACCCATCTTGCTGCTGCTGCTTGTTGTTAATTTTCGAACACAACTTCTTTAGTTTGTCCGGTGCAGACAACACGACTTTGACGTTATACTTCGATGCAGTCTTCTTAAGGTTGTGGGAAATGCGGTGAATGTATGGAAGCACAGCCGGTCGGATATTTGTGTCCCTTTGTATCGTCTGTAGTCCCCGTGTGGTGATAATAGACTCGGCGACGTCATACAAGATGGAACTCGGGTAGCCAGAATCTTGAAGACGCTGCACTTGATCATGAAAGCTTTCCCCCGCTGAATGTACACAGGATTTCTTTATCGCCGCATTTAGGGAGTTTTTTACAATTCCTCTCTTAATAATCTTCGAATGTGCCGAATCGTATTGCAGGAGGCCTTTCTTGGACCTTGGGGAGCACTTCCAACAAGTATGATGTTCAAAGAAAGACAGTCGTAGATCCAAGAATTGAAGAACGGTGTTAACAGGTAACTCATGTGTGAACTTGAGCCCTTGTCCTTTTTCAAAAAAGGTGGATTGTATGGTGTCAAATATTTGTAATTCGTTGTCTGCCGGACGTTGTGTGAGGAGAACCAGGTAGTCGTCCACGTACCTAAAAATACGGGAGACTTGGCCGACGGGGAGGGCATTAGCAATTGCCCGATCACACTGCGATAGAAAAATATCGCAGAGGACCGGAGCCACGCACGACCCTATACAAATTCCTTTCTTTTGCAGGTAAGTCTTGCCCTCAAACGCAACGACCGTGGCAGACAGGTAGAATTGCAAAAGTTCTAGAAATGATTCTTCCGAAATTCCACAGTCGTTTTGAAAGGACGTGGTTCCCTTTGCCTCAATAGACTCTTTGACGGCTGCAAATAATTTTGAATGCGGGATCGAATAAAACAGGTCTTCAACATCGAGCGAAAATCCGTACCTGACTGTCGATGTATCCTGTTGAAGGTACTGTATAACCTCCTCGGAGTTTGGTATCAGAAATGGATCATTCAGTACGAGGTTAGAAAGGTGACGAAGTAAGAAGCGTGACATGAACCCTTGCCATGAACCCTTTTCAGTGACAACGACCCGAAAAGGACAACCGTCCTTGTGGGTTTTGGCTGTGAAAAACATGTCTAAATGATCTTTTTTGGTAGTCGATATTAGCTTCTTCATTTGCATCAACTCAAGCCTGGTGCACAGTTGGAGCGCCATGGCCTTCACCTTTTTGGTTTTGACTTCTAGATGGTTAAAGTTCTTGTCTATGGCTACTCCTGCCTTTTCCAGGTAGTTTGTCCTCGATATAACCACAAAGCCCCCTTCCTTATCAGACACCAGCAGGTTTAAGTCGTTTGCGATGAAGTACTCAACTAAACGAGACATGTTCATCTTCTTTCGACTGCTATCTGGCATAAATCGTAAGAGCACGTCGACACTGTCCTCAATACATCGGGTTCTTTCACTTTCGTGAGCCTTATTAGCTATGTCATGGATGTTAGACAACAGCTGAACTCTCTGGCGTTTTGGGGCTGTGCAAAACTTCGGTCCTTTTTCAAGTATCTTGCTTAATTCTACGGGTAGAATGGTGTCTCCCACCAAGGTCACTCTTTCTCCTTTCCGTTTGGTGTTTTGTACTCGGAGGCCTTTTATGAGTGGTACATAAGACGACCACAGGAATTCCGTCGCCCTACTTGCTGCATCCAGGAAGGACCTGTGTCGTCGCCCTTGGCTACCGCCAGGATCCCCACCGCCAGCAAGCACCCAGAGGCACGTTCGGTAAAACCGTACTTGCCTCCACAGCTCAGCGCGGACGATCTTGCAGACCCTCCTGGCATGATGTTGGGATGGTCTTGCTGAGCCGAACACACCTTGTAGGTCCGGTGGAACTGCACCGTATCTGATAGCGACAGAATAGAATCTTGCCTTGCATGTTGAGATGGCGATCAGGTTGATATAAAAAGAAACATAGTCTATCGGAGAAACACACGGAAAAGGGCCCATTGAAGAAGAAAGAAACTGCAACACGATCATCTGGTGGGCTAGTTGGTTGATCATATTGTTGAATTAACAGCGCAAATACGACAGGAAGGAGAGATAAGGGAGACAGGATAGAGCGCTGAACTAACAACTCACGTTTAATAAAAAGAGAAAGAGGAAGAAGAACCGAAGAATGCTTTTTAAAACATGCATAATGAAAACCCGCAAAAACATATGCTATAGCTTGAGTTGCCTGAAAATGAATTGCTAAGATTCATTTTCTAAGGTCCTTAGATTCGGTGAATATTTTAAACGTAAACTTCCTCTTTCTTTTTCCTACCAGAATTTCTGTTCACGTCGTCCCAGGACTCAATCGATTTCAACAAGTCATTTAAGCGACCAGCTTAAAGCTTGGCATTCTTAGCAATTCATTTTCAGGCAACTCAAGCTATAGCATATGTTTTTGCGGGTTTTCATTATGCATGTTTTAAAAAGGATTCTTCGGTTCTTCTTCCTCTTTCTCTTTTTATTAAACGTCAGTTGTTAGTTCAGCGCTCTATCCTGTCTCCCTTATCTCTCCTTCCTGTCGTATTTGCGCTGTTAATTCAACAATATGATCAACCAACTAGCCCACCAGATGATCGTGATGCAGTTTCTTTCTTCTTCAATGGGCCCTTTTCCGTGTGTTTCTCCGATAGACTATGTTTCTTTTTATATCAACCTGATCGCCATCTCAACATGCAAGGCAAGATTCTATTCTGTCGCTATCAGATACGGTGCAGTTCCACCGGACCTACAAGGTGTGTTCGGCTCAGCAAGACCATCCCAACATCATGCCAGGAGGGTCTGCAAGATCGTCCGCGCTGAGCTGTGGAGGCAAGTACGGTTTTACCGAACGTGCCTCTGGGTGCTTGCTGGCGGTGGGGATCCTGGCGGTAGCCAAGGGCGACGACACAGGTCCTTCCTGGATGCAGCAAGTAGGGCGACGGAATTCCTGTGGTCGTCTTATGTACCACTCATAAAAGGCCTCCGAGTACAAAACACCAAACGGAAAGGAGAAAGAGTGACCTTGGTGGGAGACACCATTCTACCCGTAGAATTAAGCAAGATACTTGAAAAAGGACCGAAGTTTTGCACAGCCCCAAAACGCCAGAGAGTTCAGCTGTTGTCTAACATCCATGACATAGCTAATAAGGCTCACGAAAGTGAAAGAACCCGATGTATTGAGGACAGTGTCGACGTGCTCTTACGATTTATGCCAGATAGCAGTCGAAAGAAGATGAACATGTCTCGTTTAGTTGAGTACTTCATCGCAAACGACTTAAACCTGCTGGTGTCTGATAAGGAAGGGGGCTTTGTGGTTATATCGAGGACAAACTACCTGGAAAAGGCAGGAGTAGCCATAGACAAGAACTTTAACCATCTAGAAGTCAAAACCAAAAAGGTGAAGGCCATGGCGCTCCAACTGTGCACCAGGCTTGAGTTGATGCAAATGAAGAAGCTAATATCGACTACCAAAAAAGATCATTTAGACATGTTTTTCACAGCCAAAACCCACAAGGACGGTTGTCCTTTTCGGGTCGTTGTCACTGGAAAGGGTTCATGGCAAGGGTTCATGTCACGCTTCTTACTTCGTCACCTTTCTAACCTCGTACTGAATGATCCATTTCTGATACCAAACTCCGAGGAGGTTATACAGTACCTTCAACAGGATACATCGACAGTCAGGTACGGATTTTCGCTCGATGTTGAAGACCTGTTTTATTCGATCCCGCATTCAAAATTATTTGCAGCCGTCAAAGGGTCTATTGAGGCAAAGAAAAGCACGTCCTTTCAAAACGACTGTGGAATTTCGGAAGAATCATTTCTAGAACTTTTGCAATTCTACCTGTCTGCCACGGTCGTTGCGTTTGAGGGCAAGACTTACCTGCAAAAGAAAGGAATTTGTATAGGGTCGTGCGTGGCTCCGGTCCTCTGCGACATTTTTCTATCGCAGTGTGATCGGGCAATTGCTAATGCCCTCCCCGTCGGCCAAGTCTCCCGTATTTTTAGGTACGTGGACGACTACCTGGTTCTCCCCACACAACGTCCGGCAGACAACGAATTACAAATATTTGACACCATACAATCCACCTTTTTTGAAAAAGGACAAGGGCTCAAGTTCACACATGAGTTACCTGTTAACACCGTTCTTCAATTCTTGGATCTACGACTGTCTTTCTTTGAACATCATACTTGTTGGAAGTGCTCCCCAAGGTCCAAGAAAGGCCTCCTGCAATACGATTCGGCACATTCGAAGATTATTAAGAGAGGAATTGTAAAAAACTCCCTAAATGCGGCGATAAAGAAATCCTGTGTACATTCAGCGGGGGAAAGCTTTCATGATCAAGTGCAGCGTCTTCAAGATTCTGGCTACCCGAGTTCCATCTTGTATGACGTCGCCGAGTCTATTATCACCACACGGGGACTACAGACGATACAAAGGGACACAAATATCCGACCCGCTGTGCTTCCATACATTCACCGCATTTCCCACAACCTTAAGAAGACTGCATCGAAGTATAACGTCAAAGTCGTGTTGTCTGCACCGGACAAACTAAAGAAGTTGTGTTCGAAAATTAACAACAAGCAGCAGCAGCAAGATGGGTGCGGAGTTCAACATCAACAAAGATACGTCGAATGCCAATGTGCGGTCGTTTACGAAATACCATTTACTTGTGGGAAAGTGTATTTGGGTCAGACAGGAAGGTGTGTCAACGATCGTCTAAGAGAACATGCCGTGTCACTAAAGTCGTCGCCATCAGGCCACTTTGCCATACATGTCAGGGACTGCCAGTGCTCCGCCTTGTTCAGGAAAACAAAAATCCTGAAACGTTTAGGGGAAAGACGAACTCGCGAGCTCTACGAGGCACAGGTTATTCTGTCCTGTGGGGATGCCTGCGTAAGCGCGCCGTCCGTGGCCTTGTCACAAAAAGAACTTTACTTTTTAAGTCGCGATCTTTAACGGTCCTTAGATTCGGTGAATATTTTAAACGTAAACTTCCTCTTTCTTTTTCCTACCAGAATTTCTATTCACGTCGTCCCAGGACTCAATCGATTTCAACAAGTCATTTAAGCGACCAGCTTAAAGCTTGGCATTCTTAGCAATTCATTTTCAGGCAACTCAAGCTATAGCATACGTTTTTGCGGGTTTTCATTATGCATGTTTTAAAAAGCATTCTTCGGTTCTTCTTCCTCTTTCTCTTTTTATTAAACGTCAGTTGTTAGTTCAGCGCTCTATCCTGTCTCCCTTATCTCTCCTTCCTGTCGTATTTGCGCTGTTAATTCAACAATAAAATGGACGAGAGGAGAAGTGGTAGCGCGAGGAACGCGAGGAGCAAGAGCGGGCATTCCATCGCTCGGGACAAGTGTGTTTCGGCGTATCGCCGCAGCTGGGTGCCCGTTACATACCTCTTCTGTCATTTGTCGTCTGCCGCTCTACCTTTTCACGTTTGGAAGCCGCGCCTCGTGGCGATCTGCCAGACTTTGTCAGTATCGAGGAGGCTATGACACAGTCTACCTGCTTCCCGTGCTATCTGCAACATACTAGCGCGGTTGTCAGTCAGAGGACTTGCGAGCTCAGCGACTAGCGATCTGTGGGCCCGTAGCCCCCGGACCGCAGGCAACTGTGCACTGCGTGTTACATAAGCTCGCGACTGATCGGGAATAAACTTTGAAATAACAGGATGATGCAACCGCAAGCCTTTCAACTCGCGTAAACACGAATACAGACTTATCTTTCACAACAATGTGGTTGGGAGCCCATCACCAAAGCACACAAAAAACGTTCAAGGAAGATTTTTACTCTCACTTTTAATACATAATGGTATCCCCACTCAGTCTCTCGACCTTACTCCGAGCAGAAAGAGGGAGAATACACCGGCGCGTCATAAAGAAATGGCAGTAGTATTGCACCCATGATCTCCTCACCGTACCACGAAACTCGTACTGGAACGACGTATAAACAAGCCGGAAGCATCCTTCAGGATGGAGTCGGCTGCCCATTGTACCCAGCCAGACTAAGGTGTTTTTTTTTTTTTTTTTCACTGTTGTCAGACTTTTTCAAAGCGGTCTAAATGGGTGGTGCTTGCTTCCAATTTGTGACGTCATAACACGTAGTGTGATAGTAGGCTCGGTCGATTTACCTGCACCTCCTGCACCGGTGCACAAAAGTATAGGCACTCTACTTTCGGTATGCGTATTGAGATAGTCATAAGACATAGTGTGAGAGTACCATAATTGAATTAGAAAGTTCTTTGTAGGTAAACGTTGTGCCGTCGAGTTTCAAAGAACCTGGCTATCAGCGGTGAATTGACCGACTATTCTCTGACGCCACCGACGGTGACTGGGTGAAGAGCAAAGGGGCAATCAAATAGGTTTCAAGTTTGGTATGCCGAACATTCCTTAAACCTCTAATGGGGTGATGCCGCCATTTTTCCCTCTGGTTTAAGAGGTGCGTCAAATGACACGTTTTTGTGCAACGAAAAAAAAAAATATTGTCAGGTAGAGAGCACATCTCAAGAACTAAGATTCCGGTGACCCTCGCGTGCTTCTTGTTCCCAAGATTGTGAGCCCATTGCGGGGAAATGCCAAGAGATAAAAGCTATTATGGAGATTTAGTAGATCAATCCATCAATCAATCAATTTATTTTTCTTTACCCAGAAAAGATGGTAGCTGGGGCACTCAATCCGGTCACTCCGATAACGCTACGCCGATAACAGTACGGTGGACACGCAAATGCTTGGTGCAGTATCGGCTATGGCTAATGAGTTATCGAAACAAGCTGCTAAAACTCCCTTCTGGCACGCAATCAAATCAAGGAAAGGGGCAACGAGCGGAAGGCTCGCAGAAAGCTTGAGATTCAGAGCAGGATGAACACTTATCGAGGCTCTTTCGGACCCTTTGTAATCGAAAGCGGAAGGAAAATTCGCTGCATGGCGCTCGAATGTAAAAGAGAGCTCTTCAACTTTTCCTCGCGCAAGCGCCTAACGATCATCCATTCGCAGTTCTCAAAGGCCGACACAATTTCCACGGTTTTCCCTTTTGTTCGCTACTTCCTCCACCAAATCCCTCTCTCCTCTTCACTCTCCCTCACCAAAACTTTGATCTTTTTGCCTCATTCGTTTCTCCCGCCGTTTGAAGAAAAAAAAATAGCCCTCTCAGAACTTTCTTTTTTTTTTTTTTTTTTGCCATGCTGATTTTAAAAAGGAAGGGAGTATTTACTTGGAAAGCGTAATTGGCTGTTTTCAGATAATATCATGCACGCGAGTCCGGACGTATTTTTTGTTTATGTTAATTTATTTGCATGTTAGTTCTCAATATGGCTTGGAAACTTCATCAAAAAAGATTTTGCGAAAAAAATTTTAGTTGATGAGAAAAAAACAATTGAATGCGTATGAACGGCATATTTGATTTTTGAACTTTTCGTTTATGTCATGTTATGTGCCACGGCCTATTACATAAACTACAAATATCGAAAAATCTCAGATATGTTGCTCTAATAACAAAAAAAGGAAATATTGAGTGATATATGTACAGCATTGTGTAGGTCATATATTTCGCGTGAAATATGCGCAAACATGGTTTCTTCGACGTTTTGTCACTGGACGTCTGAGTCGTCATCTACAGAAATTGAATAGCTACAAAATTACAATTTTTGTAATATATTGTTCTTAACGCGTTCTTTCGAATGATATATAAAGCATTGCTTTATCTCGAAGATTTATATTTTTATGGTGCTCCAAACCTGTTCTTGATTACAAAGTTAAACAAGTTAAAGGGGGAATTAAAAAAAAAAGACACCATCTTCGATTTTAACGAAATTTGTAGTGATAGTATTCCACCATACTCTTATGTTTATTTACGAAACACATGCTGCATCATTTTGATTCCTTCAAAGTTACAGCGCTTCTAAGTGTACCTGCCACGCCGGCATTTTTGCCCAATGCCACAGACGAGATGATTTTTTGATTCTGTGTATTTTATGACTAGGTATATTTTTATACTGTATTCTGGTATTGGACTCATGTTCAAGTATTCTGCTCATTAAATCAATACCTGCGTTTCTCGTCCTTTCATTCATTTAACCAATAATCCTGTTTTGCCCTTTAACATGACAAGTTCTATGAGCTTTAGCTGAACGTTTTACACAAGCGGGACGAAAACATGTAATCGGAGCTGCAACTTTTTTTTTTTTTTTTTTTTACAGAAAGTAGTAGAAAAGGAAGGGCAATAGTGCATAATCTATGCGAATATATATATACCTATATGTGTGATGAAGTGGGAATACTCGAGGCACCAAGCTTCTTACACCGGTCTTCATGACGGCTGTACATCCGGCTGACTAAGGTAAGCCTGTGACTTCACTGGCACTTTCAGCAAGACGTCCTCTACGATTAAAAATATTTTTAAATTATTTATTCTATTAAAATAATAAAAAAACATGAAATTAAAAAAAAAAGAAATAACGAGTAGCGATATTCAGCGCACTATAGTGGCCCGCATTGGCAGGAGGACGTCTTGAGGAGTTCGTTTTTTGTCCCTCTCCAGACCAGACTGGCGAATTCCGCGAAGCACTCACTTGTGCTGCAATAATTCCAACGAGTGCGAGAAAACCGGTCAGCTCCGAATGTAGCTCCAAATAGAGAACGTACGAACTGAAAGATTTTGCCCGATCTTTTTCGCAGAATTGACATTGAGATGTATACACACTGCGAAATTTTTTCTGCTTTGCCATCTCTATTTTTTTTTATGAATATACCATAAAATACTTTACGGACGCTGTACGTCGCTGAAGACGTACTATCCAGACACAACTATACACGGGTCTGGCAGCCACTTCGTTTGTTTATGACTGCAGCGCGAGTGTTGTCTTGTCTCATGATCACAACAATCTGCGACTTCGCGAAACGCATGACGGGGGATAGAAATAATGAAAGATAATGTGTTATTAGTTTTTCTATGAACAAACGTACAGAGTAGGTCTAGGCTCGCGGCAATCAGTTCCTCTGAAAAGAAAAGTGCACCCGGAGAAAACAGGCGATAACTGCGTGTGCTCTGCGGTTTATGCCGTCTCTGGCTCCCGTAAAGCCCCTCTTCAGGTTCACGAGGGGGGCCACGCCGGCTTGTGGGGTTTTATTTCTTGTTGAAAAACAGCGCGACTGGGACGAGGACACACAGAGACGAAGAGAACACAAGACAAAGCGCTGTGTTCACTTCGTCTCTGTGTGTCCTCGCCCCAGTCGCGCTGTTTTTCAACATGAACTCTCACCAACTCGCCCAGTTATCGATCCTTATCAGTTTTATTTCTGCCTGATCCACCACCTTTTTAATTTAGCTATGATTAGGTCGATGCCGCTAGTATTGCGCGCGTCACGTTTAGGGTTCGCGGCATTGCGATTTTGACGCCAGCGTTGGCGTTGGCTCTCGGGGACTATAGTATATTGACAAACGTGTTGCTCAACACCGGCACCGCCAGCGAATCAAAGCGATTGCATTTTTCTTTGCAAATTGCGTGCACGTAGAGTCAGGATTACAACGGATGCCCTTCAAACCTCATGACTCTAAAACTGGTTTCATGGGTGGTCATGTGGGTTTTTAGCCTTAGCGGTTTTGCCTTGCGCTCCGATCTGTCATGTCGAACGACAGATCACCAGAGTGTAACTTTATAGTATAGTATAGTAACTGTATAGTATAGTATAGTAACTGTATAGTATAGTATAGTATAGTATAGTAACTGTATAGTATAGTATACTGCAGAGTATAGTAACTGTATATGCACCGCAAGCCGGAGCATATACAGCTGAGGAGCATATATAGTTACTCTACCTCACCATGGGTAGTGCACGTGTTACCCACGCGGTTATGTTTTAATTTTCATAGTGCACAGAAGCTTGGCATTCCACGTGCTTGCACAAGCAGAGGAAGTTAAAGGGACCATGAAATGATTTTAAAATCGAGTTTCATCCACCGCACGTCGTAAAAGGTGTGAAAGAAACACAAAAACACAAAAATAGGGAGCCAAAAAAAATTATTTGCTATAGAACTTTTAAAAGAAAACTGGACTCTTTTGCGCCTTCCTTCCTTCGCCCGTTCACTACGATGCATCCGCGGAAATGGAGCACGTCAGCCAAATCCAGGTCGCCTATTGGGTAAGAGCCTACCTCACCAGCACCGCGATCGTAAACAATAAATAGCCGGCGAATGTTTCCTAAAAGTTTTGTTAAATAATATTCAGATCCACATTTTGTAGCATAATTAGAGATGTGTGGCGAAAATTGCCAAATTTGATAATGCTGAGAGCCAAGCGCCATCTATCGTGTGGTAACGAAGCAACTACTGCGCGTGCGCAGTAGGGCAGGGCCGACAGTTACTTGGGTGACGGCGACCGACGAACATTTATTTTCTTTGTTTTCCTTCCTCTCAAAACTCTGACTGACTGAACGTTTATTTTTCTACGTGTTCTTCCCGCGCGTGCCGACTTCAAGCAGCAAGAAAACAGTACTTAAAACAGACCACGACGAACAAGAACGCTGAATCCACCGACTCCGACGAAGCGAGCTGCTCAGAATATAGGCCTAGCAGGCATTCCGACTCGGCGCTGCGTTGCTTCGTCGCAAGACCGTCTGCCTACGACCGGCTGGCGTGCTAAATGGAATATGCCCGCGCGACCCTTGTGGACCCTTCCCGTATTATAGTTTGATCACTGACCTCAATTCTAGATTAAGAGGTGAGGTCAATCTCTTCCCCTTGTTTTCCGAGGCAGTGTTGACGGACACTCGTCGAAAAGGGACTCTCGTCGATTCTATCTTGTTTTATGTGATATAGAGCTGAAATAAACGCCGTATGGATTACCTTCGTAACACGGTATGTACACTTTGTCATTGGTATGCCATTTTTATTCTGACAGACTGCACGTCACTGTCGAGCTATAACAGTTCGTGGGAGGTATACGTACAACCCCGGTCCAACCTTTCTTTGCCGAGTGTCGCGTCAGTATCGAGTTGCAATCGTAAAAGAACGGTCCCGAAGCGCTTACAAACAGCGCGAATACAGCACTTCCATCAAGCGCGCGCGTCCGCTCCGAGTGTAAACAGGTATTAACGTGGCTCTTGCTGACACTCGTAGTTCAAACGTATTTTTTTTAACGTCGGCTCGCTCCTGCATCTCCGAGGCCGCGAAAAACGCCATCTACGTCGCTTTGCAAACGACTGACACGGGCCGGCCCTTCTGCCAACAATGACAATTGGGTTGACTTCTGGAGTCTTCACCGGAAGACTCGCTGCACTTCCCAACAGGCATACCGGCGTATGGGACTAGTCCCATGCTGTCGCTGTAGCGCAACATATTGAATTTCGCTCAGCTGCGATGCGGCGCTGAGAGGCGCCGATTCAGGAAATACGTCGGTGACATCAGCGCAGTAAAACCTACCGGCGCACCCCAACTCGTTGCCGCTAACACTCCCATTCTCCTACTGCCGAGAGAACTTCCGGTTCCGGAAACGGCCTACGTCACGGCTTGTTTTGCGGTCAGTTGGAGAGAATGAAAAAGTCGATATTTCAATAATTTTTTGTGTAGAAGTTAATAAACCGAGACGAAAACGGATGCCTGTTCGGCATTCAGTGAACATTGACGGTTTAATGTAAAAGTTATCAGGAAAAAGTAAAAAGGTCATTTCATGGTCCCTTTAAAGTATCCTCACTCTGGGTTGTGAAAATAAATTCAACCAGGATTTGGTGCTGCACTGCCATGTCTAGCGTAACCTCCACAGTGCTGCAGCCCCGCACTGCTGAGCACCTAGCTTCGAGTTGCGTCTCATTCGCAGCCAGCGCTCGCTCACAACTGCGGCCAGCAAGAAAGAGAGCGTGCATAACACAGAAACGCAGCAACGAACGCGCCCTCCTACGCTTTTATGGAAGGGTTTATAGACGCTTTCAGGCAGTTGTGCATGGGCGCCGCCATAACCGACCTTCATTCAGTCTTTGTTTCCACTCATTCCGCCGCTTCACCTGATCATTGCCACGGCAGGACAAGTATTGTCCACTTTAAGCATTTCTCTGTCTTTCTCCCTAGCATTGGCCTTTGTGGAGGCTAGTCAACGCTCGCTATAGGGGCTCGGTATCTCGGTAAGACAAGAGAAGGTCGGCTATGGTGACTCAATCTGGCACATGTCTAAGGCGTTTATGCTGAACGAAGATTAGAATTGTCGCCGATGTGACTGTGTGTTTGCGTATCAGTGGTGTAACAGCAAGAGGAGATGACGTAAACTGTCGGGCATTGATGCCGCTGGTCGGGCCGTGATCGGAGGGGCGGGATGTCGCAGGTTGACATACTGCTTTACATTAAAGTGTTTAAGACCGCTTAAGGGATTACACTGCAATCGATCGACCTGGATACGCTGGATAGTCATGTTAGAACGCTGGTCTAAACTGAAGCTCCTATCCCCGAAGATCAATGTGACTGTCGTCTGCGATGTCTTATTGTCCCCTCCCCGAAAACAATTACACACTAGGGGAAGGACTAAACAGTCTTGAAATATGATGGAAAAAACATATATTTAGCTTAAAATTTAGCGTTAAAGAAGGAAGGCATATATAATGTACAAAACAAAACTATATTTCATTTTGCTCTTTATTTAATACTACGGTTCCTGGAGAAATTTCCCTCCAAGTAGCGCGCTGGGATGAGCGCTAGACGTTTTCGAGCTCGCCACGGCGTAGTTCTGTACGCTTAACACCTGCCGTAAGTCGCGGCTTTGACAGCATTCGTGTTGATCGAAAGGCGATTTCGCTTGCACGTGAATCATCGCTTTCAGCTGAGTAATGCCCCTTCTACAGGGATTATTTCAAGACAACAACTGCAGCCACTCGTGAGCACCAGAAATAGAAGAAAAAAAATACTACGTTAGAAAAACTGGCTAAGACGTGCTCTGCGGGGAAGCAAACAAATTGCTTGCAACCGCAGTGGAGCGGCTTGTTTTATTGGTTTTAGAGCGCGGCTCTTAGGGCGCCCGCTTCGGGTTTGAGCGGCGTCGGCGTCGCCGTAGGTGTAACCATGCGTTGCATTATGGGACATTTCCCATAATGACGTCACGTGTCACGTCACGAGTGACGTCACTGCGCGTTGCATTATTGGTAAATTCCCTTTCCATATTTAGTGGAAGCATTTCCCCCTATATTTAGCGGACAAATTCCCCACTCAATTTAGTGGGAAAAATTCCCCGCTAAATTTAGCGAGAAACTTCTCCGCTAAATTTAACGGAACATTTTCCCGTTAAATTTAGCGGAACATTTTCCCGCCTAAATTTAGTGGGAAACAATCCCCGCTAAATTCATCGCAATATTTCCCCGCTAAATTCAGCGGAAACATTCCACGATAAATTCAGCGAAAAAATTTTCCCGCTAAGTCCAGCGGAAATAATTCCTCGCTAAATTTAGCACAACATTTTTCCCGCTAAATTTGGCAGAGAACTTTCTCCCCTAAATGTTGCGGGAAATTTTCGCCAATAAATTCAGTGGAAAAAAATTCCCTGCAATATTTAGTGGAAATATTTCCCCAGTAAATTTAGAGGGAAATTTTTTTCGCAACTCAGCGAAAATAGTTCCTGGCAAAATTTAGCGGAAAACGTTTCCTGCTAAATCTGGCACAAAAATTTCCCCGCTAAATTTTGCGCAAAAATTTCCCTGCTAAATTTAGCGGGGACTTTTTCCCGCATAATTTAGCGGGAAATTTAGCGAACATTTCCCGCTAAATGGGATGTGAGCAGGAGAGGAGGGAAGGGTACGGATGAGGAATTTAGCGGGAAACTTAGCGAACATTTCCCGCTAAATGGGATGTGAGCAGGAGAGGAGGAGGGGAGGGTACGCATGAGAAGGGGCATACCCTCCTCTCCGTACTTTCCCCTCCTCCTCCTCAAGAGCTGCGCTCTAATTTGTCGTTAGAGGGGATTGTAAGCGTCTTTAATGTTTTCAATAATTACGGCATGAACGTTTAATTTTTACTTAGAAGTTCATTTCCTGAGCCGTTAAAAATACTTTCAGAGGTATGGCATTACAGAAAAAAATCAACGTGCTGGGAATATTATTTATTGCTTAGGTGCTCACCGAGAAAATCCGTACCTCCAAAACTACGATTAAGCTCCCTAGCAGTAATCGGATTAGTGTGCTGTTGTATTCATGGTTGTATGTGCCGCGTATGCGTATGCGCTTGTTGTGTATGCTTAGTTGGTGCTTGTGGTGCGCGTAATGTATCTACATCATTGTATGATCATGGCCTCCGAGATTTTTCTCGGGTTGGGTGCACTCATTAGGGCATTGCATTTGCGCGGTAGAGACTGTTACAGCGGGGCTCTTAGTGGCGCTCGCAACCAAGTCAAACAGTACAAATAAATGAACGGGATTTACCACCATCCCCAACGTTATCGTCAATTTACGGGACTTATAAGCAACGCGAAATGTGCTCCCTGCCTCTCGCCCTTGTTCTCGCCTCAACACACAGACCTATGCCAAAAAAAGAAGTTGATCGAAATTTGAAGGGTAATCTTTTCGAAGCGCGAAAAGATTAGAAACGCCCATGATGTTGTTTTCAAACAAACTGCACGTCTAATAATTTCAGTAAAAAACAGGAAACTGTATCAATCCAAATCAGGAAAGCGAGTCAAAATATAGATTCGCACTTCATTGTGATAGTGATAATGATTTATTTCGGCTCAGAAAAGTCGCTGCACCGGAGAAAGGCAAGTCGCTCATACCGTGAAGGCCCGCGGCGCCGCGTACAACGATAATGAGATAGCATTGCAAAGATGAATTTTCTAAAAGAAATGGTGACGAGAGTTTAAATGAAGCTTGTGGACGAGAGTGAAGGGTTGAAGTCGCGGCTGAAGAGAGTGAAGAGCGTTAGGCTTGCAGCGGTCTTCGCGACGGTAATCTGTGTGGGGCCGCCATGGGCAGCTGACTCCTAGCAGGCCGGTCTCGAGCGCCTGGCGAGGGCTGCCTTCGTGCACAGCTTGCAGACGAGCCGCTCGAATTTCTGGCGACGCAGGGAGTCCAGCAACCCCGTGGTGGGGCTCCAGAAATCGGCGCCGGTGTCGGCCGGGTGGCGGTCTTCGCGAAAGCGGTCACTGAAGTCTTCCAGTTTGCGGTCGAGCTTGTAATGCCCGTGTCCCACTTGAGTGACAGACAGAAACAAGCGACAGCGACAAGCCTCAAACAAGAGTCTTTCGCGGTTCGAGAGGCTTTGTAGAATAAAGAAAGCTATGCTCAAACACGAGCATCATGCACGCGAGGGTATCTTTGGCAGACTTGCGATCGCTCGTGCTTACTTCACGAGCACCGAAAGACTAAACGCCTACCAAAGGTACCATCGCAAGCATGCTGCATGGGTTTGAGGCTTGTCGCTGTCTTTTGTTTCTGTCTGTCACTCTAGTGGGACACGGGCATAATGCCCGTGTCCGCCACATGAAGCGCCCCCTATAGTTTGATATCCTGCCCAATACATCGTTTCAGCTTAAGTCCAGACCAGGGTGTAAGATAGACAGGTGGGGAAACGAGAGCCAAATGAGCGACCGGATTGTGTCCCTCTCGGTATTCTCTTTTTCTGTGGCGCCATCTATGTGGAGCACCGCGAACTCTCACTCCGGTGGGCGATCGGTGGCGATTGGCTAAACTGACGGAGATGGTTTCTCGTAGATTTTCAATGGAGGATTGTCGCGCTCTCGGTTTATTTTGCGCACTCTCCTATAGAGTTCCACGCAAATTCGATTCCGACTTTTTTTCCTCTCGCCGCAGCGCCATCTGTCGCAAATCGGGGGTACCCGCAAGCAGACGAGTACACAAACCGGTCACGGCGCTGCGGTAGGCTTCTATGGGCCGTTTCCCCACCTGTCTATTTTACACCCTGGTCCAGACGCAGCCAATGCTACAAGCGCGAGCTCCGAGCTTTCAGCGTCCCTGCCAAGCACGCGCGCTCGTGCAGTGCAGATACTGTTCAGGGCCGCATGGTCCCGTTTGTAGCAACGGCTGCGTCTAGACCACGGTGGTCTAGACCACGGTGGAGGAAAAACATTTTGGTGATGACTCTCTGTCCGACGCGGCGGCCACATTATTTTCGGCGCACCAAGCGTGCTACACTCGCACGTGGATAGATGGCGCCCAAGTATGCATGGGATCCATCCCAAACTGACGGCTCCGGTTGTTTCTCCCAGCGGTGGTCCCGCTGTTCCCCTGCTCACCACCTCTTGTTGTACCTCACCGCCGCCACGCCGCCACCAAGTCGTCAGAGTCCGTAAATTTGTGTTCTCTTCCTTCTTCTTCTTCTTCTTCTTCTTCTTCGTCTCCTTCATCTTCTTCTTCTTCGGGTTAAGGCTCGCCTTCGTGCACAATGGTGGCGCCTGTGATCGACGCAGCACCAAAGCAAAACACGAGGCCAGGCACAGGCCGCACACCACAACACCACCACACCTCAAAAAAGGCTAACACGTTATGTCGCCGACACCGTGGCCGCCGAGGAGGGACCTTAAAGGTGTATCCACACGACGGACCAAATTGCTGTTTTGGTCCGCGGGCCGCGCATCACGTGATCTTATGTCACCAGTTTTCGAGGTCCGCCGGCGGTCCGCGGCCCGCGCTTCTGAGAAATGCCAAGCGACTTTTCTCGCCCGGACCTTGGCGGCGGACCGCGGCGTTTTTAGTATAATTGAAGCGCTAAGTCTGGCAACAAGCTGACTTTTGTTGTTTGGATTAGAATCCAAGTCCAAAGTCGTTTTCTTTTGGCGCCAACTGTTGAAGACGAAGAAGACGAACCTTTTGTTGTGCGACGATGCAACTTTTTACTTCATCGCGCTCATGGAGCAATTCCCCGCTCTGTGGGAGAATAGTCGCGACGACTACTCAAATAATCATCTAAAGATGTCCCCATGCCTTTTTCGGTTCATTTAAGTCGTCCTCGTCCTCAATATTCAACGCCAGGGCCACCGCGGTCAAACGTCTCTTTCGTTCAACCTCCATCTTGGCTCCTTACGAATAGCCTCAAAGCAGCTCGCTGCATGCGTTTGGCGGAGCTGTGAGGTCGAGGGTTAGACCGGCCCGTTCCCTTTGTCGTCTGCTCTTTTGGCCCGCCGTGTGGATGCTCATCGCAGCGGGGCGGCCCGCGGGCCGCGCATCACATGATCAATCGGTCCGCGGCCCGATCCGTCATGTGGATACACCTTAAAGGGACCATGAAGGCAATTTAATTTTTAAAAAAAGGTGTTTTCGGAAGCATTGGGGTCCTGGCATGCCACACAATTTTTTCTAGAACTTTGTGACTCTTATTTCTGTACCTGCAAATAAATTTGCGAAACCGAAAGAAACATTCAGATTTCTTCCCTTTTTCGCCTCTGGAAAGAGAAGTGACGTCAGGGAGCACTGTCGGCATCGGTAGGATTTAGTGCACACTCAGTGTGGTTCCCGTGGTTCGCTCTAGAGCACGGCGGTTTGTGAAGAAAACCTGGAAGAAATGGACGACAACGCCGCGCTCGCAAACGAGTTTCAGCTCCCGTTCAGCGACCTCACGCCGACTGAACGGGAGATGCTGCTAAGGACGCAGAACTCTGGATTGGCGCTTTACGAGGGCGCCCCAGACCTTGCGCAAGGAAAGTGAGGGAATAGCGTCTTTCCTCATACGCGGGAACTTCATGTTTTTACCCAGACACCGGCTGACGTGAAGGTGCTGCTCAAAGTCTTCTGGTCGGAAATGCAACGAACAAATCTTGACACTGCTGTCCACAGCTCTACGCAAGACGACGGCGCGCAACCACATGCTGCGCATTGCTGCATCGGTCGGCAGTTTATGCAAACTAACGTCGCCCGATCGACCGCACGTCTTTAGCCGACCGTTTGCGCAACCTACTACTGCACATAAACGCGGCATGATTGGTGAGACACCAGTTCGCAAAGCGAACACGAGACGACGCACAAAACCAAAACCAAAAGTCCGCCGCCCCCGGCGCTCGTACATTTTTTCTTTTTTTTTTGTCCATGGTTGCTCGATGCTTGTTACGCGCCCGAGGTAGCAGTGCGGGATGCGTTCAACCAGTGACAAACCGAGGGATCGCTTCAGATCATGATTTTATACACGGTATGAAACCTATTAATTCCCAACTACAACTTCAAAAGATTATCCAACGTTCAAATAAACTTTTTTCATCACATCTCACCACCGAAATCGAAACCAAGAGCGCGTCTATCGTTTGAACCGATCGCCAGACGAGGAGCCCGTTGTCGTCACGCTTCGACGGCGCACTTTAGTTCACCTTTCTGCCGCCGCGTCAGGCATCGTTCCCGGCGCTATTATTACCGCGCCTGTTTGCTCGATTGGTGCGGCACCCAAATTTATGTTCGGGCTAGAACTTGGTCAACAGTATCTGAGACGTGCCTGATATCCATTTCAACCGTCGAATAAAACTTCGAAACTGCCTTCATGGTCCCTTTAAAATCTTAATTACAAAGCGCAAAGGACAAGGACAGGACAAAGAAAGAACAGGACAAGCGCTTACTAACAACTGATTGTTTAATGCTTAATAAGAGAAAGACGAAAATGAGAGGAGATTTGATAAATTAAGACTCCAATTGTTTTCCAACTTAAAATGATTAAAAATTATTTGAGAAAAATTAGGACTGATAGAAAAATAAAATTAAAGAAAAGCATCCAGATTAAGAAAAAAGGTTGAGGTACCCTATCTCTTTCTCAGACAGTGAAATTGATGGTGTGCTAATGCACGTGTCTCCTTTTTCAATTATAGTTTTTGCCTCAAAAATCTCTCTGGCTCTCTTGCTCCGAAAGCGTTTGAGTATTTGCGTTTGATTGAAAAGGGGAGTGCACTTATGGTCTCTGGCATGTATGGCCAAGTGTCCAGACGGTGACGCATGCAGGGAAAGCTCATGCTCTCGTAGTCGCACATTTACGCAGCGCCCAGATTGACCGACGTACACTCTCCCACATGTGCACGGAATTTCGTAAACGATGTTGACGTTGCAGTTGATATATTTATGTGTGTGCTGGACTGAGCAGTGTTCTTGTCTTTCGTTCTGGGAGTTGATTTTTGGACACAGTTTTTTAAGTTTGTCAGGAGCTGATGTTACAACCTGTACGTCATATTTTGACGCTATTCGTTTCAAGTTGTGTGATACTTTGTGTTGGTAGGGTATCACTGCCGGGCGCCGTGTCTTATCTCTTCTTCTTCTTTCATTGTGAGTGGTCAGGCTCTCTGCTACACCGAACATTAAAAAACTGGTATACCCAGATTCCTGTAGTTTTTGAACTTGTGCCTCAAAACTCTGCTTGGCTGTGTGCTCGCATGATTTTTCACTGTCTGAGAAAGAGATAGGGTACCTCAACCTTTTTTCTTAATCTGGATGCTTTTCTTTAATTTTAATTTTATTTTTCTATCAGTCCTAATTTTTCTCAAATAATTTTTAATCATTTTAAGTTGGAAAACAATTGGAGTCTTAATTTATCAAATCTCCTCTCATTTTCGTCTTTCTCTTATTAAGCATTAAACAATCAGTTGTTAGTAAGCGCTTGTCCTGTTCTTTCTTTGTCCTGTCCTTGTCCTTTGCGCTTTGTAATTAAGATGTTTAACCAACTAGCCCAACAGTTAATTTTAATTCAGTATCTTTCTTCTACATTGGGCCCTTTTCCGTGTGTTTCTTCAGTAGACTGTGTTTCCTTTTATGTAAATATCATCGCCATCTCTACATCCAAAGCGAGGTTCTACTCACCGTGGTGCCACCATCGCTAAAAGTTGCGAATTATGTATGAGCAGCGTGACCCCGGCTTTACTCCGGCGTAACAAAAGTGAGGCATCCAAGTTCAACATGCCTTCAAACACGTTCATCCACCGACGAGTGGCATTTATCGGCAAGCTGCATCACGACATCCGGTCGTGCTAAAGCGACCAGATCAATTGAAAGCCTTTCCTCTGTGGCCCGAGTAGTTATTGATACGGACCTTACATCCACTTAACAGAGCTTCGGAATGGTCGATGTTTTTTTTTCCGACCTCGGACGAAAAAATGCTAATCGGGAATCGTGTTTAGGAAAGAGCTCCTCAGTCAAAGAGGGCCTTATTTCTCGCGAGAGAAATAACCGGCAGTAAGCAGTCTACCAGCAAAATAAACGCGTGTACAGACCAGACACTCCGTCAAAGGCCCGTGCGGAAAAAACAAGAAAATCCCTTTTAGGCTGAGGCGGACATATCTCATGCGCATATGTTTGCACGCTCGCGTGTGCTGCTTTTACCTACACGTTTCGGCGCGTGACTCATCCAACGTGTGTTTGTTTCTCGTTTTGCTGTGTTTGAGATATGCAAGGCAAATTAGGAGGAGCTCGAAGCACAACGCCGACGCCACGCGGAAACCCCGCCCAAGAAACGCGCCAAAGAAAATAATAACGCCGAGAAAACTATTTTTGCCGCGGTTGGCGCAGGGGAGAGCTCGCGCACGAAATCAGCGTGGCCTGTCTGTGAGTACTATAGTGAACGCATAAGTTGCAGCGAGATATTGTTTTCGGTAATTAGTATCGTTGCCATTATAAACCCTCTCAAAAAGTCCATCGAGCAATATCGGGGCGCCAGACTCGTCAAACGTGAAAGTTTACGGAAAGCGACAATGACGCAGCGCTTTTGGTCGCAGAAGTCCAATCGACGCACTCTACGAACTTTCGGCTCCAACTTTGTGTTTAACGAGTCTAGTGTCCCTGGCGGCCGCTATATTTTCGGCGTTGCTCCCTGCACGTAAAGTCACTGGTTCGGGGAAAGTAGCGCCATTGCATTCCCACCTGCAAGCAGGACACAAACAAATACTAACATACAGACGCCAAAACCTCTCACGGTGCTTGGCTCATCGCTGTCGGTTGCTATGGTGATTGCCACTTTGGACCCTTTGAAAGCTTCGAAGCTTCGTAAGGGTCGTCAAAACCAGTCGCACCAAGATCGCTATGGAGCATCGTCGTACTGAAAGCGTTCCTCGATCAATATGAGCGTCTTTGGCACTGTGCATGCAATAAACTTATCACTCATGCTTATTTCTCCAGATCTCTTACAATTATGTTGCTCTTCTTGCGTGTTTTGATACAGTAAAGTTATTTTTAATGTCTCCAATCACTGGCGGTACGATGATGTACGGCTTAGAAACTTGGAAGCTTCGAAAACTTGGAAGCTTCAAAAAGGGTACAAAATGGCAATCACCATGGTAACCGACAGCGATGAGCCAACCACCTTGAGAGGTTTTGTCGTCTGTATGTTGGCATTTGTTTGTGTCCGGATAGCGGGTGGGAAGGGTGCTACTTTCCTAGATCCAGTGACTTGACCTGCACGGAGCCTGTGGTTGAATCCGAGTTCACACAGATTGGTGACGCAGCACTTTTGTACAGTGCACACTCAAAGTGCATGCCCAAAATATGGAGGCCTCAGATAATCGACACTACGGTTACCGGAGGAGGCTGGGCATTTCTGTAAAAGGTTCATTGTGGTACGTAAGTACAACAACGCTCTACTCCCCTAATGAATACCGAATACAAATTCAAATGTTTTACAAATCGCAGAAAGGATCAAGAAGTTTGGGAAACGTTTCCATAATATTTTATTATAATGATTTTTAGGGGAAATCCCCAAGGTGGAGACGATTTACGAAACAATAAATTGGCTTCCACCTAAAAGGTGGAAGCCAATTGATTCTTAGGTATTCTTTTAGAAAAGCGTTTCATTATACAAACATTATCTCGGATGCCAAAGTACCAGGAGAAACGACGTGCAAAAAAAGCTTTCACTTTTCCATCAACCGCCCAGTGATTCCACAGCAATCCAGTCGACTGGGACGAAAAAGCCGAGTGACGCAAGACATGCCATGCTTACACATCTGAACAACGCACCTCTGACAGTCGCAGCCTGTGTATTTGGCAAATCTGCGATCGATCTCTTCATTCCTTTGCCTTCAAATATTGCCACGACGATTTCTCCCTTTACTGTTCCAGACCTAAGGGGCGTCACCAACGGTTTTGTTTTGTTGCCTAGCAGTCGTACTGAACTGGCTTAATTTCTCATGTACAGCCTAAACTATCCTTAATGACAAAAACGTGAGTCTGAGGAACAGATAGATAATGGTAACAAATGAAAGACGTTTACAAATCTCTGTAATGCGAAACTACCACGCAGCTTTTAAGGAGGAGGAGGGGAGGGTACGGAGAGCAGGGTATGTCCCTCCTCTCATCTTAGCCTCCTCCTCTCCCTTTCTCCTCCTCCTTTCATGTTCCTCTCCTCCTGCTGCTGAATTTGTTCATGGGTGACGTGACACGGTCGTACTACCGTCATTTCCCTCGCTAAATTTAGCGGGGAAACTCAATTGGTGTTGAAGTGGCGTGACGTCAATTCCTTGCTAAATTTAGCGAGGAAACTTAACCCGCTAAATGGAGCAGGGAAACTGTGACGTCTCATAACACAACGCGTGCGGTTACGCCGACGCCGACGGCGACACCGGCGCCGCTCAAGCCGGAAACGGGCGCCTAAGAGCTGCGCTCTAAAACACGCATGGCGTGTGAGTTTATTCCATTTTCAACGTGTTTTTCGGTCTGAGAGTTTATCATTATGACTATCAACATGTTGGCAGTCAAACAAATTTGTCAATAAATACAGCGTACGTACCCCGAGACTTCCGGAAAGCTCTCACAGAATAACTCGGCAAGCATGGCTCAATCTTGTATATCCTAATATCCAGACCAAGCAGTTCTATCAAACTCGCATATCACGGCAAATATTTTAGAATATGTTATATTTCCGGATGTGCTGATAAAAGTGAGCGTTCAAAAGGGCTTTAACGGCGTCAGAAATCGATGAAAAGGTCCTACAAGTTGGATACAAGAAGTAACAAGCACTAGCACTGAATCTTCGTAAGAACTTCCTTTATAGAAAAGTATTCCTGGAGTAGGGTGCCAATAAATCTAGAAGGTTTGCAACCGAGCCGATATTTCAGAAGTGCCTGGACAGTGCGCATATATACTGTCACTCTAAATCTGGAGTCACACTGCTTATGCATCATACAAACGAAAGTCTGCATAGAAATTCTAACGCGAGTCACTGCGAGATTCGTGCTTCGAATGCCGCATGGCAGCGAATTCAAGGGAGAAACTTGGCACGCGGCATTCGAACCACGGATATCGCGGTGACTTGTGTTTACAGACTGTCTTCTGTATGATGTAGGTGCAGTAGTGTGACCACGGCCATAGCCTCCTCTAAACTCGCACATCCTGGCAGTCCGATGACGGAGCCATAGAGTGCCCGGTCGCAGATTAGGAGCGCGAGGATCTGGTAGCACAAAGCATTTCTCGGGGAATCTGGTCGTCAGCGCACAGCATTTGCAGAGGCGAAAACCCAAAACGTGGTTTTCAAACCCGACAAGAAAAGAAGCGGTAGCGCGAGGAATGCGAGAAGCACAAGCGAACATTCCATCACTCGGCAGAAGTGTGTTTTGGCGTCTCGCCGCAGCGTGGCGCCCGTCACGTGGCTTTCCTCTCTGCCGCTCTACCTTTTCAATTTCGGCGGCCGCTTCTCGTGGCGATCTGCCAGGCTTTGTCAGTATAGAGGAGGCTATGCCTGGCTTAAAAACCACGGGTTTGTGTTCCTTTCTGTTCATGAACATCCCACAAAAATAAAACGGGTTCGGCATTGCCAGAGCAGTATAACGTTCACGTAAAACATGTAAGGATGATATAGTCAGTTTCTTTTGTTTTATAGTTTCCAAACAACAATTTTTTACGACAGATACCAATAACTTTTGATAATGCTTGCAAAATAAAAAATAAAAAAAGCTACATGTCGGAGTCTTCTTGAAATTTAAGGAATACACCCTGAAAAGAGGGATACATGGTCGCTCTTTCTTTCATGTGGGCGATATTTTTACGGCCCGTGCACTATGTATGCCAGCCTTGTTCCCGATATCAATCACGTAAGAAAAACGACAAAAAAAGGGACTTAAGGAGGGTTAGAAAATTATTTCTCGTGATTGCACGATTACCAAAACATCGTAACACAACAACACCTCTAGTCTCACAACGCCACCTCAATGGCAGCACCCACGTGCAAGACCTAGTTTTAAAAACGACTTGTTTCTTGTTCTTGTTTTTTTCTTTGCTCGACTCATTTTTAAACTCGCTCGCACGAATTGTTCGCGTGGGAGTACGCGTTCGAAGTGCCGTCTTTCCGCGCGCCCATTATCCCCATCACCGCCTCAATTATTTATTGCTTACGGAATACGTGAGTTACACCTCTCCACACAATACAAGTAGTGGGAAGCGAGCGCTCATTTCGCGGTTCCCAAAGCCTCCCCCTAACCGTCCAATCTAGTTAACAAACAGCCAGAACAAACATTTTCAATAACCTCCTCTGTATATTCCCCTCACTTCATCTCAGAGCGCGACTACAGCCTACAGCGCGCTTCCAACCGCCACGCTCCCACCGCCACTAAATTTACCCGCCCGTGTGGCCCCCACGAAAAGCGCGCAAGAAGCAACTATGATGCGAGCAAAAAACCGCTGTAATGGGCGCCCGAACAAGCGGCGTAAACAAAACCCCGATGCATACGGTTATGCCCTGTGAAGTTCGCCGCCGTACCCCGTGTCCGGTAGGGAGCCACCTCTACCCTGGCCCGAAGCCAGCGCAGCAGCCGCGGCGAAGGGCGGACGAGGCCTGTGGCCCAGATACAAAAGGACGGATCCGACCCAAATTCAGATCTTCCCCGCGATACTGCGGCGGGGAACTGGCACAGGCGCAGCGCAGAACCAGAACCAACTTGTGTGTTTGCTTTATCGTCTTAATCACCATCCTCCGACAGTGCAGCAGCACGTGTTCTCCGCGACGCCTATGCAGAGACCGTGTTACTCGTTCTGAAAACCGCCTCCTTTTTTTTTTTTTTCTTCTTCATTTTCTTTTGCTTATTTTTTTACCGAATCTCTTCGATTTGATCATCTTCGCGAACGGAGACAACGACCAAACGCTAAACTCCGCTTCAACGATACGATAGACCGCAGCGGACGCTACGAGCGATCTCATCCAATCTTATGCCGTGAACGCCTCTCGTGACTACACCCGTCCCGCGCGTCTCAGCGCCACTTTCGAAGCTCACATGATACTCGCGTGGGGCATGGAATTTACTTCGATAGCTGCTATAGTGTCCTCCGCGGTCCGATCGTGAGGGTGAAACAGAGTATAAGCCGCTCAACAAAAGGGGGCGTCACACCTTTCCCTAGATAGTTCGTCATTAATTATGGACCACTTCACCACTGGTGTCCAGCGAGGCTTAATAAAAAAAAGTACGAAGGGCTCGCGCGGGTAATATGCGCCATGTATTTCGGACGAGATCGTCCCCGCCTGTGCACCCAGATTGGTAGGGACTAGGATGGACGGCTCGGCAAACGATCGTGGCATCGTGCACGAGACTACTATTTGGGTGGTGCGTTCGTGGCTCCGCCTTTCTCATCGGCTGCTCTTGCGTCTGGGTTCTGCGTTGGCTCTCTTTGCTACAGCGGCGAGTTCGTGATACTCGAATGTGATTTTTCTTCCGATCTAAATCTAGAGAGGCTTTGCGAGCGAGGAACCGGGCGCAGTTATGTTCGCTTCGCGCATCAATCTAAAGTTTGTGTTCATTGTTTTACGCGAGACTGCAATGCTTATCATAGCAGGACCGAACGTGTGATAGCCACTGGTCGGCATCAATCCGGACCCATGCCACTTTGTAAACTACGTCTGCGTGCGCGAACGAAATTTCCTTATTACGCCGCTGTAAAAGTACGAGTACGTTTGGACGAAACACAGCGCGAGCGCGAAGCACGTTTGGATCGTTTCGTATCTACGAGTTGATCTCGCCTCTAAAAATGGTATAACGTGACCGATCTCCGTTCTGCTTCATGCTTCTCTGATCTCCGTAACTTTTCTCTATTTTAGGGACTCAAAATCCCGCTAGCTTGTATAAAGTAAGTTGTAGGCCGTAAATACAGTTTTAAAACTCATTCGCGATGCACAATGTACTGCACAAAGAGAATAACTATCGAATGCTAATTTAAAAAAAGAACTATCATCCGTTTATGTTGTGTGTCGTTTTGGGAAATTAAGTGACGTTATTAAGAAGATTATGGACGCCTTAGTTCGGACATCTTAGCCGTACACAAATTTCCGCTTTTCAGAGAAAGGTAGTCGGTCTGATAATTCTTCGCATCGGATTCCAGACATACGTGCGAAGGGAAAAAGTAATAGACACCAACTAAGTCAATGATAATTTAATACTATTGTTATTTGTGAAAAAGTGGAAATAATTATACTTAGGGAGCCTAGAATTTTATAGCATAATCTTACCTAAGTGCCGAATGATTATATATGAATGCAGCAAAAGACAAATCTTCACAAAATTAAATAAAATTTTCATTACTTAGACATCAGTGTGAACTTTTACTATCGTCGAAATCTAAATCACGCCCTGCAGCCAACGTCAAAAATGATGCAGAACTTAAGCGGGCCTCATCCTTCGCTGAAACAATGCTTAATTCCGAAGATTTATATCGTACTCATTGTTTTACGCACTACCGTAGCGTCATAACTTATCTGTAAAATAATGCAAGCACGCGAAAGAAAAGGGTGTTATTCTAAAACAATTGAACACAACCCAAGACGTATCTACGAGTTGATCTCGCCTCTAAATATGGTATAACGTGACCGATCTCCGTTTTGAAAGTTTATTTTGAGGACATTATTCTAAAGCATTTCAATAACGTAGACAATCGTTCGGATTATGTCGCCATGAGTAATCACGATTGCAAATTACAAAGAGACATGGACCTCAGTTCGGAGCGAAAATCCCTCTCCCCCCCTTCTTTCCCCCATTTTATTTTTTATTTTTTTTTAAAGTAAAAACGCGTTTGTTTTTTTGTTTTTTTGTTGGTTTTGACGCGATGGGTTTAATAAAAACCAGAATAGGGCTTTTCTTTTCTTCTCCTTCTTTTTTGTGTTCTCAATTTCCACGACAGACCAGGTACAAACCTGGCTCACGACAAACATGACACCCGGATAGTATAGTGCAGTCAAGCAACTTTCATTCCGGCACAAATTTTACATGCTTTCTGGTTTCGGCTAGCACACAAGCAGAACAAACGCGACCATCGGATTCTTTACGTGGCCATTTACTTTCGTGGTGGCCTCTGCCTCTTCGTGCTTTTCTTGTGACTTCCTTCAAGGTTTCCTTGGCCCTGCAACCGATGAAAAGGTATCCAGCGTCCAAAATGCGCCGCTCGTTGCAAGAGGGCGCCCAGAGACCCGCCCCCTAGATCTATATCATCGATGGCACGGCAGAAAACGATTTGAAGGCGTTAAACGAACGCCACAAGTCGAGCACTTGGGGATTCGAATAGGGCGACAGCGAAGTATTCGAACCAAACCGGTATCCATAAAGGTCCTGGCTCGGTGGATTCTGAAGCGAGATTTGATTATAGGTTTACAACCTTGCGCGCTCTGAAGAAGCATGTGGCATAGATATATAAGCAATAATGCTATTGCAAATTTAGTTTCTTGATTTAGAGGAGACGGAGGGACCGAAAACTACATTTAACAGCTAGACGGGACGCCCGCCAAAGCAAGGTATGAAGTATACAGGCAGTGCCACTGCGTTCAAATATTTATTTACGCGGCAGACACCTTTTCAAAAGAGCGTGCCGTCTAGTAGTTGCTGCACCATACATCCCAGTCGACCATTGTGTGGGCTCGCATTCTGAGCGTGCATTGCACACGAGGGCTGCGTCGACTTTCCGGGCGTGAGCTCGGCTACACTGAAGATCGGCTCAGCTTCTACATCGAAAACAAGTGGTACGCCAGCGTCCGGCGGGGACTCGGATCTAATCACACGCTTCGTGCCAGAAGATGGATGGATTTATGGATGTTACTGGCTATACTCTTTGTAACGGGTGGTAGCTTGCGCCACCTGTACGTCTAAAAAGACATGGTGACCGCCAATGTTGCTCGTTGGACTTTTGAAAAGGGGTTTCTTTTTAGAACCAGGGGTGAACGATTTCTAGTCTTCTTTCTTTTCGGGATATTTTCGGCCTTGTCGTGCCACACTGCGACACCTTTGATTCTCCAGTGAAATGACACCCAAATACGGTTAACGAATCAGGCTCAAGCACTGTGAACTACGCAGTAACACTGGGTCGGTAACTCCCTGTGCAAGTACGATCAAAATGAATTGAAAGCCACGTAATAAAATCCTATTTTCAATCAATACGTACCAGGTTTTATGTTTTCTGCTCCGTGCAAATAAATATTCTTGTTCTGCGTTCAAAACATCGCCCGTAGGCTCAAAATCTTTCAAAACAAGTCCCCGATAAAAGCTTCTTGGCATAAAAAATAATAAAAAAAAGACACCTTTCATAGCCCACATACTTTATTCCTTACGTCATGAATGTTTTTTAAACGTTCGTAAAGATGCAAGACGGGCTCATTTTCATATAGTGACAGGACTGGCATATTAGCAGTATGTAAGCGCCACCGGAATGCTGGCGAATCTTGAACACACTCTACATTACTTTCGATTTTATTTTGCTTAGAACCGTCGTTTGCTTTACACACCTGTTGTGGAACACAGGTAATTGGGCCTGAAATATAGCGAAGTTAAACATCGTTCACTGATGAAGAAGAGTGCGCTAACTAGAACAATCACACTTTTACAATGTGAATAAAGGTACGTACTATTCGGTACGACCCAGATAACAAAACTATTCTATGTTATTTTCCGGCGAAGAGACAGAATGCAAGTACATTTTTTTCCTACGAATGTACAGGAGCACCGCAAAAGTAAACCGTTTTCTGTCTGCTTCAATTTGCCTCCCGGAAGTCGCATGGACCCTAGCGCCAGTTGAACCTCTAGCGTACATTATAATAACTTGATGCGTCGCTCTCCAGCTGGACAGTCCGCGGAAGCTGCAGCAGCCAGGGGTTGGAACGCCGCGACGACAACGACACTCGCGTTCGCTCGTCTTTTTTTGCCGCGACTTGTAGCTCGCCAGCCACCGGATTGGGACATACGACAGCATGACACTCCGGCTTCTGCGACGTCCTTTGTTGCCACCTTGGGACAACGTTCGATGCATGGACAGAATAGCTAGGACGCTAAACGCACCGGTCGGAAACCCGTTCCAAGTACCGTAATGGGACTGAGACATTAGGTTTTCTCTCATAGCTGTTGCTGAAGGAATCTCAAGCAATTGAACAGCGTTCACATCCTCCGGAAATCCCCCCCCCCCCCCCCCAAAAAAAAAAAAAAATTTTTAGAGAGAGGGCCTTTTCATGTAAAAAAAAAAAATGTTCTTTTTTTTTTTTTTTGACTGGTGTGAATTAGTTTTGTAATGCAGAAAGATCAAATTCAGTGAGAATGTGACACTAACGGTTGGAACAGAACGCGAAAGTTTGAGAGTATGACGTTTCTTGAATCAAAAGAATTGAGAAACAACTTTTTTTTTTTTCTCTCTATGAGCCGACGTTTACAGCTCTGCGTAATATTGTGAAAACAAGAAGTGACATTGCGGGCGGCCTTTGCATCTATTTCAGATTTAAAAAAAAAAAAAAAAGAATTTGTTAGTTAGAAAAAAAAACAATATTTTCTTTCTTGCTGACAATATATATATATATATATATATATATATATATATTCAGCAAAATATTAGCCCTTAAAGGAGTTAGCCGAGGAGGTTGCCAAAAAAGTGAGATCATCAATCTCACTTTTTTGGGAACCTCCTCGGCTAACTCCCTTAAGGGCTAATATTTTGTTGAGCATATTTCTCTCGAGTGCCGTCTTTTGTTCCCAGGTGCTGTTTCTATATATATATATATATATATATATATATATCTATATATATATATATATATATATATATATATATATATATATATATATATATATTATATATATATATATATATTTAACTTGTATAAATTCCACACGCGCTTACAGCGTCATTTCTTGTTTTGACGATATTACGCTTAAGTGGACGTCGGCTCATAGAGAAATTCAGTTTGTCTCAATTATCTTTTGATCCAGGTAACGTCACATTCTCAAAACTGTCGAGTTCTACCCAAACCGCTAGCGTCACATTGTCACAGAGTCTGAGCTTCCTGCGATGCATAGTTTGTTCACCCGGGCCCAAAAAACGCGGTTCTCTTTTCTCGGAAGCTCTCGGTATATACATCATATAGCTTCGTCCCGGGTTTGGAGATGCAGATTGTGCGTGCCGCGCTTGATCCATTGTTAGAGCTCGGACATTTCTTTTTTTTTTTCTTTTTTTTTTCCGCAGTTATTGGACACGACGTCCAACCCGAACGTCCGCCTAAGCTCTCAGTATACCCGAGCACAAATTAAATGTACAGCACACTAGCGCCATTTGAGCCTCTAGCGTACCTCAGCAATCTGGGATCCAGGTCATTCAACGCTTATAACAAACATCGAAGCCCTGCAAAATCGCGCCGCACGATACATAGTCTGCAACTATCATCGCACCGCAAGTATCTCATTTATGAAAACCACCCTAGCCCTGCCTTTTCTTTCCTCACGTCGGAAAATATCTCGTCTATGCCTTTTGCATAAAATCTATCATTCCAACGCTTCACTGAAAAACAAACTATCCATTAGCACCCCCCCCCCCCTTCATTTCTCCCCGCATTGATCACAAACTCAAAGTTGGCATACCTCAATGCGAAACTTCAGCTTACATCAACTCTTTTATCCCTAGAACGTCATCTGAATGGAACCACCTTCCCGCATCATTAGTAACTATTCCATCAATAGTTTTATTTAGAAAAGCTCCAGCTACTCACTTTTGCTAGGATTATGCCGTACTAACATTGATAACCAAGTTGCCTTGCTGTTTGAACTTTATACAGAGCCAATATTTATGCCCGCCCCCCCCCCCCCCCCCCCCCCCCTGTAATGCCCCTAAGCCCTGAGGGTATTGAAAAAAAAAAAAAAAAAAAAAAAACTCTATGGACGACCCGCAACAGAACAGGCGTCTGCCACATCGACCACCGCTGCTGGGAGGAGTGACACCGCCAGGATCGCGGCCGACGACAATATGATACTTTTATGACGTCATCAGACGGAAATCGAGAGGCAAAATTTTTGGACGCGGTAACGCACCAGTCCAGGGCGCGTTCCAGGTGCAGAAGTCACGCTGTTTATACAGTATACAAAAAGACACGACGTTTGCAGCACACACGATTAGTGAATTACCTGCGGACACGCCGCAGGGATATGTTTGAAGTATGTTTGCTTTATACACATCTACGCTTAAAACGTGTCTGCAGACAACGTTTGGTAGTATTGTTGTGAGAGGCCCTTCATACAAGGAAGGCCTCACAGACAGTGTCTGCCGGCTGTCTTTTGCACGAGGTATTATCATTCTGACCCAGGCTCAATGCGCATTCCGTATGTTGAGGACTTCAAGGATTCAGCATTTCGCAAAAGTTAGAAAAGTTTTTTTTTTGTACCCTCGCCTGATATAAAAATATTAAAAAAAAGTAGAAAAAGTGTGTATAATTTACCAGAGTTTTCACGACAAGACTTTCCGTGGAAGTAAAGAGACTCGTGTGCATAAATTCATTGCTCGAACACAGACAGTCTGCCCGGTGCTCCCGAATATTGTTTTTGTGAAGTGCAATAAATTAATGTAGTTTTTTTTTTGTATGCAACATAAAAAACACAGGTACGTGGCACATTAGTTTATTAGTCCTTCCAGTTCCTTTAGTTGTAAGACTCGAAGTATCGCGCGAGGCACACAGGTGATCTAAAACCGAGAACACACGTGCGAAGAGCAAACTGAATCTCAAACAAAATCCGGAACGTGCAAAACTCATTTACCCTAATTACAAAAAAAGGAAGAAACTTGTTTATTTATTGCACGCAACTCGCACATATTCTATTATTACAATCATATTCGCAGGTTTTTTTACCGCAAATACCCAAGTAGCATTTTTTTAACTGCAGGACTACGTTTTTATTGTTCAAAAGTTTGCGAAATTTTCGCTTTTTTTTCTTTTGTATTTCACACGTGTCTTAGCTTTAATAACAGGCCAAATCAGACAAGTGTCCTGATATAAACTAAACTGCAAGAACGACAGTAGTATGTCGAGTGATCGAGCTAAATTAGGCGTATTTCGAGTCTGAGAAGCACGGCGTAAAACGTTACGAGTGACCTCACACGTGAGTTCCCACACGAGCTAAGCATACTGGACGAATTCACTCACCCCGAAGTCAATACAGGCAAAGGACGTCCTCGCGAAAGCGGTCCCAAAATAGCTCGTACATTGCTTACACTGTGTCGCGGCATTTTTATCCAGCGGTACATCGAGGAGAGAACGCAAATCATTAAGGGAAGACTGTCTACAATGTGGCCCGCTTTTCGAAACAACTGGTCGCGGGCAAACAAGCTACGCGTGCTGCCGCTGTCGTTGAATGGGTCCGGCTATTTTCGAGCTCCAAGTGTGAGGAAGGGCCGAAGAGAAGGCGCGGTCCCACGCAAACTGGCAGTTTGGCAAAGAAGACGCGCGTTGACAGAGCAGAACAAGCAGGTCCCTCCGAAGGCGACACGCGTTCCGACCGTTAGGTAAACAAATGGCCACGCAGATCTTAACCGTTCAGCGGAGCGGCACACAAACACATCGGCCACTCAAAAAAAAAAAAAAAACGCTTATTATTTGTTTACTGCCGAAACGTTGGCGGCAAACGACGAACAATAACAAATGCACGATAAGGCGGCTTTATATCATGACGTCTTTGTTTTAAATTTTACACATATCGACCATGTTTTATAAAAGAAAACTAAATATAATGCTGATACGTATATTTCGCGCGCCCAATGTTCGTTTAAAATCAGTGGAGCGTACAGCGTGCTACGAACTTGCTTTCCAATCAAGCGGTGCGCTAACAGAAAAGCGGCTCCCACAATCTCTCCCCCCCCCCCCCCCCCCCCCCCCATTTTGTTTTCTATTAAATTTTATCTAAAGTCCACAAAACAGAAAATAAAAAGTAAAATAGAAGTTGCTTTTCGACACCTATTGAAATACCCACGGAATTATTAGAACAAAAACATTAAAAAGAAAAACAATTAAAATTTACATGTCCAAGCAAAGGTGAGCGGCACGCGTTCGCATCAGTGCAATAAAATAGACGCACACCGACAGAGTCCCTCATATTGACATCCAAGCCGCAAAATGGCCTGCAGCAAGGTCAGCAATCCCTCGCGCAAAAACCGCCACCGTCGACACTCAAAGCGCGGCCGGCCCCCTCCAAACCATAAACAAACAGCAAAAAAAGAAAACACCCCCAAAGATACGGGGGAGAAAACGGGCGGCGGCGGCGGCGGCGGCGGGAAGACGAGGAGCAGAGGAACAACCGTTCTTCTTCTAATCCTGGTCGCGGCGGGGGGACGCAGGCCGCACGAGTACGGCGCACGAGGAAGACCGCCGAGTGTACGTAGACGACGGCGGCGGACCTGAGGACGTCCCGCTGCAGCGCCGCCCCGCGGACGCGAGTTGCACGCATACCGCTCATTGAGGCCCAAGAGCCCACTCGAAGCAGGAAGGCGGTCGTCGCTCGCTGCTCACTCTTCGACGCCGAGGATCCGGCCGCTTGTTTACTGTCGTTCGCACGTGCTCTGGGCGGACAAACCAGACGCTGGGACACACTCCGCCGACCGGTGCGCTAGCGTGCCCTGCACCGACTGTCCGCCTACCGTGGTGCGAGATTGTGGCTTTCCTTTGGATGTTGCCCCCTCTGAAGATCTTCTCCGACCGGTGAGTCGAACGAAAACGCCGTCTCAGCGTCTTTTCGGCTGCAATATATATGTCTTTTTTTTTAGAGAGAGTAGGGATCGATGATTGTGCAATGTTTATATTGGTTTTAGTTTGTTCTGTTCAGAAACAAGCATGTCCTTCGGCGAACGAACGAGTATGGGCACTGCGCATGCGCATTAGTCGCGCTGCTCGTAAATTCGTCTAGTGCGCATGCCTACTACCCGTATACACATCGCAGGAGGCTATTTGTAGACAGTGCTACGAAGGCGTACTTGCGTCTTTTCATAAATTACACCCATTAGAGGCGGAATTTCAAAAGACACCGATAAGAAACGTAAGCTCAAAGTTCTGAAGGGTGTCTTCACCGCACGGATAATTTCGTGCGAAGTGAGGAAGCATGCGGTCCTCACGGCTACGTGTTTCTGCTTGTAGCTTTTACTCTGTAACCTTCCCTCGCGTGGGCTTCGCTCGGTGTTAACGGTACGCACCATGTAGATGGACTGCATGCGCCGCTAGGCGTCAGCTGCATACGCTGACCCTAAAAACGTGGTCACGCTGCTCTCGCATCATGCAAAAGACGGTGCGCAGACATCAGACACTGCGATATCCGGGGTTCGAACGCCGCGTGGCGAATTTCACGTTGAACTAGTTGCCATGCAGAATTCGAAACACGAATCTCGCGGTGACATGCGAACGAATCTGTTTGCAGACTGTCTTTCGTATGATGTATAAGTAGTGTAACCCCGCTTTAGGCGTTCTCTCTGACATCACCGCCCTTGCCCTTCTAAAGCCTGGTTCAGACAGTCGCGTTTGACTGCGTTTGACTGCGTTGCGCCTGCGAGAAACCAGGAACTCTCTGCTGCTTCTATCGCGTGCCAAGACGATTCCTTGATTTGGATTCCACGCTTCATACGAAGCACAGATGTGCCGGTGACTCGCTTTCGGTTCTCGACGCAACGCAGTCAAACGCACTCAAACGCAAGTGTCTGAACCGGTCTTTAGGGCATATTTACATGCAGCGAGAGCGCATAAAAACCTAGGACAAAATGCCCCGATTGCCATTCTATAGAATGTTGACTGGGACTACAGGGTGTCAAAAAAAAATATTTACACATTCTTTTTTTTTAATGCAAAAATAAACTAGGCATCACTGAACGCTCATTCTCCGCCCAAAGGTAGGGCTAGAGGTCACAACCAGATGCCAAAGTTTCAGCCCGATCCGATAACTTAATCAAAAGTTATAAGTGATTTTTTGAAACTTTCAATCGAAAAATGGTGGCCGACGGACTTTTCGAATACACAGGGATCTATAGCACCAGAAACCGAAAACGGGCGAAAATGGGCTCGATTTCCCCATTGAAACTTTCAGAAAATCACTTAAAACTTTTGAATAAGGTATGGGATCGGGCTGAAACTTTGGCATCTGGTTGTGACCTCTAGCGCTACCTTTGGGCGGAGAATGAGCCTTCGGCGAGGCCTAGTTTATTTTTGCGGTAAAAAAGAATTTGTAAATAATTTTTTTGTGACACCCTGTATTTTTAATTTAGATGTATCCGGCGTGGGTCAGGTCTTTTAGTTGACTTGCTTGCCTCCCGGAAAGTGTTCATTTTCAGAAGACTACCAACAGTGCTGTTCGTTTTGTTCTTTTATCTCATAACACACATGTTTACTACCGCAATATTAAACCATCTATTCTATTTTTATTTCTTATACATATACCTCGTTGTATTCTACATCTGTAAACATTACTACGTCACGCAAGTAGACCATAGTGGACCATAGAAGCGCGGGGTAGTACAATCTACGCTAAACCACCTTGCAACGCGCACCATGGCAAAACACACACACACACACACACACGCGCGCGCACACACACACACACACACACACACACACACACACACACACACACACACACACACACACACACACACACACACACACACACACACACACACACACACACACACAAGAGAAACTTTGTAATCTTGCGAGTTGTGTTATTTCAATCGCGGTCATCGGAGTTGGCGGAATGCCGTGGCCTCAAATTGGCGCCTGCTTCACGGTGCATTGCAACTGAGTAACGTGCGGTATGGGGACAACTTTTTGTGTTGTTTTGTTTTGCGTTTTCAATCGCTGTCTTCTCTCTCCCCTCTTCCTTCCTCTGAGTGTATTGTTGGCCAACAACGTTTTGTCTTTTTGTGCCTGTGTGTGCGTGTGTGTGTGTTTGGGGACAGCATTGAACGAAAGATGAGGAAAGCCGCGTCCCCGGGCTCGGCTCGTTCAAAATAGTACGTCCGCCTCTCGCAATAAGGCGCCAAGTTGAACGACACCCGTCGACTGTGTTTCCCGCGGGACGATGGCCTCCGCCAGGCACCCGCGTTTACGAGACAATCCGCAGCCTCCGGCTTTTGAAACAGCTACTTCCGCCTAAGTGGTATCTTCGGCCGCCGTAACACTGCCCATGCATCGTACAAAAAACAGTCGGCAGACAGTGTCTGAAGCGTGTTTGTTCTTTGTAGGAAAGTTCAGCCACAATTTTCATAAATGTTATCACCATTATTATTATTATAATTATTAATTTCACAAACAGCTATTGTTTAGAAAAGGAAACGAACCAGGGTATCGCCTTAACCAGTGTAAAAAATTGTAAAATTTTAACTAGGCATGACGAACGAAGCTTGGTAACTTGTTCGCGTGTTTTATGTGCACTCAAACGTGGTAGAACACTTAAAAAATTATTTACAGCGAAGCTGTTTATGGCTAGGGTTCCGTGGATGTTTCGTGTGCGTCAACAAAAACTCAGGTCCCGAGCTTGCATGTCACTTTGATATGCATTCACAGTCGATTAGTGATCAATAGGCACCATTTTCAAGATCAGTAGTCTCTCAGGTAGATAAGAAAGGTTTCTCAAACATTTGCCACTACGCGACCCGCGTCGGCCATAACTACGCTCGCACCGCTCTCTCTTTGTCGTCGTTCTAAGCGCTTGCGCGCCCAGTTTTCTTTCCTTCCGCTCTCCCGGGGTGGCGGTCTCGTCGCGCGTGTCTACTTTCCGCCGGGTGGCGGTCCCATCGCGCGAGTCTACTGTCCTCCGGTTCCTCAGGGCGGTTCTCTGTCGTGTGCTAAACAGATTCCCTTGTGATTCACCTTCATTGAGTGGAATGAATCATGATTTTTGCACATTAATTTATTACATAAGCATATATTCTTAAGTTAACATGTACGCATGCTTACTTTTTGTCATGCTAGAAGCGTTACATCTGAGTCAATGACGAACTTTATTATCAACGTTTATGATATTTTGTTACTACGCTTCATTGAGGCCGCCTCGGTGGCTCCGAGGCAAAGCGCCGGCCTATGGCCCCAGGTGGCGGGTTCGAATCCCGGTCGAGCTGCCCGATTCGGGAGAATGCGCCGTGTAACCGAGCGATCCCCAGGTGGCCGACATTAATCCTCAGTCCTCCACTATTGCCTGCCAAATACTTGTCGTTGGTTTAGTGCGTAAAACCCCCAAATTCGATTTGATTTGATTTGATTTGATGTCTTATAGAGCGCAGCCGTCGAGTCCATGGGGCTCATCGAGCAACGCCAAAATCCGAATGTCACGGCGTTGTAAAAGAACCCGTGACCTTTCGCTGTTAGCAAAATGTCTCCGGATTTGCAGGCGTCCTATTTTTCGGCTGCCCTCTGAGTTATGATGAAGCGAAGTATGAGTAAAATGCAAATCCCACCAAACATATAAGAAACACGCGATCTGAGTCGTTCATTCGCGACCTTGGCATTTTCGTCTAATGCATCCTCAAATTTTAATCATCGCGTTTCAAGTATCCGCAGCGCCTCTCCTCGGGATCTCGGGGTGATATCACGTTTCACGCGAAAATTTTCTTTCTCTGCTTGCCTTTGTGCGTTCATTTGGCAGCCTGTTGAGCACAAAACTGGAGTTTGCTCCCACCGTGTGCAATTGTATCAAGCCCACTACATCATGTTCTATTGAGCGTATTCAGAGAGGCTTCATTGGGTTCATCTACGACAAGTATATTAGACAGATGTGTTGTTACAATGACGAGGGATTTGCAGTTTAGTAAATAAAAGACGTTTACGTGATTCCCCTTGTATATATCATATAATAATCACCATCACTAGACGTGGCATCGCGGGCCTCGTCTAGCTTGAGCCAATAAAGATTATTATTATTATTATTGTAGTTTTTTTTTTTTTTTGCATAGGGTTGTGAACAGAGCTGTGGATTCGCCACTTTCGTTGAGCACTCTTTTTTTTTTCGTTCTCCTTCGCGGTTGTCGTTCTCAGAGTCCTTTTTACCTTACAGCCGGGGTCCCACTGCTCCTGCATCATACAAGAGACAGTCTGCAAAAACGAGTCACCGCAATGTCCTTGGTTCGACTGCCGCGTGCCTATTTTCTCCCTTGAACTCATTCCCATCCGGCATTCGAAGCACGGATCTCGCAGTGACTCGTGTTCGGATCTGTATGCAGACTGTCTGACCCTGGCTTATGGGTTTACGTAACATCATCATCATCGTAAACTTTATTAATTGATAAAGTGAAAGGACCTTGCGGTCTCTGGTCGGTGCCCTTAGTCCAGGGCTCCGTTGGCCGCCCAGATTCGGCGAGCTCGCTCAACCAGTCGCCGCTGGTCATCGAGCTCTGTGCCGGAAAGGGCCGCCTCCCAGGAGGAAAAGGTGGGGGAAGGAATGGGGTGATACCCTCACCGAGGGGGTGAAGGCATTCCCAGATGGAGAGGTACAGGTTTAGGGTGATCGCTGCCACATCCCGGACAGGTGCCTGGGTACCGGTTGGGGAACCAGCGATGTCGCTGGTGGAGGTTAGTGAACGTAAACGTTTGAAGTTGTCGCCAGTCCGCTGCCTCTGCCCGGGATAGCGCACGATGCGGAGGGGGCAGGACCCGGCGGGTTGTTCGGTAGTATTCTGTTACCAGGTGGTAGGTGTTAAGGTGTGTGTCGGTTGGAGTGCGGAGGGACTGGGAGTCCGCGGGTGTGTTTGGCTCTGGGTCCCGCTGTATCCTGATCCCATCCGATAAAGCCCGGTTTGTCGCTACCGCTCGGGCTAGTGCGTGAGCACTTTCGTTGCCGGATAAGCCCAGATGTGCAGGGGTCCAGATGATCCGGATGACCGGTATTTGTAACCATTCGGTTCTTATGGCGTTGATGAGGTGTGCTGTCCGTGGGTAGAGGGTGTTGCCCGCAAACGCTCTGCACGCTGCTTGCGAGTCGATGACGATAATTACCTTATGCTTGAGGTCGGTGGTGTCTCTGCGTGGGGTTGCGCGTGAGATGGCCAGCGCTATGGCCATCTCCTCCGCCTCCTGGATTGATGCGATGTTTGAGATGGAGCCCGTGCTGTAGCAGGTGCCGTCTCTGTCTGTCACTGCGATGGTTGCTGCTCCAGCTCTTTCCCTGTGGAGAGCAGCATCTGTGTACCATGTTTGTGACACATTACCACAAACAGCAATGCAACTGGAATTCAACAGACGTGATCAATATGGTCTATGCATTTTTAGCGACATGAACACTTTTCGACAAAATCTAGAGTCACAGCTTTGCATGTAATTATACATGCAAAGCAGTGACTTCGTTGTTGCCTGCATTCTTTTTTTTTTTTGTTTTTTGCAACTTGAACTTTAATTTTGGTCACGTGCTGTTTTTGTGGACACATCGAATGAACATTCCTATCTTTAGGGAGCACTATAAAGATGGCAAGCGAAAAGCTATCATGACGTAGAGCTCAGCAGAACAACCTGAGAATGGGAGGTTGCTCGCTCAAGGTCGAAATTACGGCGGAACCTTGGACACGGCAGCAGTTATGCCTTTTAGGCCAATTATACACATAATTATAGCATCCTTATCGCACGAACGTGCAGATATACTTACTGATGCCTACTTATAAGAGGACTCAATCAGTAGGCATTATGTTTTTACTGAATGAATCACCCTATAGGTAACGTTTTTTGGTAGTCACCACTGTAGTGCGCTGGAGGGGGGGGGGGGGGGGGGCGGGTGATAACCCAAGTGAAAAAAAGATTGAGTAGCGAATTTCTGGTCTGTGATTTACACGTGAATTCACGTTAAAATTGCTGTATTGTCCGCTATACAGACGCGATTTGAGCCTTGAGCGGATGGCCTCCAGGCCTGCTCGTGTTCCATTGAGCGCTACGTCATGAGGCAGCTCGCGTGTTCCCTATAAGTTTGTGAGCACTGTAAGTGTTTTTAAGTGAAGATGTGCCCAGGTTACAGGTGTGAGCTCCAGCTATAATAGAAGCGCCCTTCGGTATTCATTGCTGATATTTTACCTCCTATTTTTTTTTTCTTACTAGATGAAGTCGCATATATTTATGTCGCACGCAGCATCGTATAAAACCAATCTTCGGAAAAATTTATTCTCACGCATGCTTAAAAATAAATATTATTAAAAGCACCGTGACGTTATCCCTTCCTTGCAACGGACACCGCTTTCTGATATAGATATCTGTCGCTATCATCCGACTGCCACGAAAGAAGGCAGGCCAAGCTACTTCCGCAACGCCAGTGTAGAATTTATTTTAAGCAACCAAGACGTCAGAACCCCATACATTGAATACATGCCGCTTAACGTCACAAATCCTAGCATAAATATTTGGGCTGTGCAACTTCTGCGATCAACGAAGGTCTTCCGGGCACTTAACGCCGACTGCGTAGAGAGAGAAGCTACAGCAACGCCATGATCTATTTCTGTCGTCCAAGTCCATACAACGCGCAGCAAAAAGCTGAAGAAAAAAGAAAAAGCTGCGGTCGCAAAACGTTAGAAGGGTAATGCGCAAATTACGTTCACAGGTGGTATGGATAGATTCGGTCACTGGATGGAAATTAACTTGACTCCAGGTATATAATTACCGCATTCAGCTGTGTCAACTTTTGTCATTCTATCAACCACGTCAAAAAAAAAAAAAAATGCTTCTGACTGAACAAAAAAAAAAAAAAAAGATTGCTACTCACTCATTATCAAAACCACATTTGTTGCAAGGTGAGCAGTCACTATTACAATAAACGGCATTTTGGTAAGCTTGTGATCTCATCTGAATCGCTGGAGGACTTGTAACCGCAATACCTTTCTTGCATATAATGTACCGAACTAAATGCAAATTGTGGTATCACAATCACTGCTACCATAAATTGATATAAACTTTAGTGAAAAGTAATAATGTGGTTCGCATTAATGTCTCATCAGCGGCCATTGTCGAGGGCCTTGCTGTGGCACGCACGTGCCTTCTGGAGCACCCAATCCGCACCGCCAAATTTGATTCCCCCTCTCCAAAATAACTGGCAGGAACGACCAAGGGCATAATACCGTGACGTCAAGCGCCAGCCGCCATTTTTACACGAAGCTTCCAACCGGCGCAATATTCAGCGTCTGCGGATGGCGCGTGATTTGCTCGCTTTCGTAAGCGACGTGCACGCGCGTGCTGGGCTGTGGAAATCGTACGCTGGGCTGTGGATTTGAAAACAATGCGACGGCGTATGCGAAGCACACCGCTTTCTATTTCTATCTCTAGTAAACCTAGAAACGAAGGAAGTGAACGAGAAGTCCAATGGAGACCGACGAGAAAGAATTGCCGCGAAAGTAAACATTTCACGTTGGAGGGCTCCGAAGCAGCTATTCAAAATGGCCCTCGGGGGTGTGTGTGCCGTCGGGGGACGGCAGTGCTGCGGTCGCCAAGGCGCGGCGAAGATGCCGTTTCGATCGTGCACCGATTACATACCGAAGCAGCCGGAAAGAAGGAGGGCCATCCCATGCGACTGACCGGTCGCTTCCCCGTCGGGTCCTCCGCGCGTCGGCACCACACCGGTCGCGATGTCTCGAACGACTCGTCGTGACCCCGGACGAACTTGGAGCCGAGCGCGCATCACGTATTCGGTTCTTAAAGCCGGGGGGTCACCCTGCCAGTACTTTGTACAAAGGACACGGTGTTCGTTTCAGTTACCTGCGGACACGCCTCAGGCCTATTCGGCGCATAGTTTCTTTGTACATCGGCGCGCTTGGAACACGTCTGAAGACAGTTGTAGGACCAATAGGACAGGAAGAATGAAGGCAGTGTCTGGAGACTGTCTCCTTGTGTAATGTATATTAGCAGTGTGAGAGGGTGGTGTACAAAGAATACGAGCGACATCGGCGTGCTTTTGTTGGTGCACCGTAAGCAACAACCCCGATTTCGCTCGTGTTCTTTGTACACCACCTTCACACTATACACCACACAAAGAGACAGTCTCCAGACCCTCTCCGAGGACGCCGCTTCAGCGTCGTTTCGCACGTTGACGTTGGCAGGTAAGGAAGCAGCAAAGTGAAGAAGACAGCGCGGACGCTCGTTGACATTTCGTTGCTGTTCGGAAGTCTGGTGAAATCAGAAGGACGACAACACGGACTTCCCGTGGCACGCGCCGCTTGAGATCCGCGAGTAGTGGCGTAGCGATCTTCCGATGCGTTTGCTAGGGTGCGCATTTACGTACCGGAAATCCTTGTCTCCGATTCGTTCCTTGGGCAGAGATAACTTCATTTGGGATGTCAGATGGACTGAGCGCCGATAGACCGTATGATGGAGCAAGCGAACAGTTGTGGTAATCAGAGTAGCGCTATTATTACAAAACCTGCCTGGTAGTATCGGTTATGTATTATTTTAGGCAAGTTGCGAAGGACCACAAACACTCAGGCATCTGTAATGACGGAGCCCCACTAGAGCGAGAACGAACACCGGCAAACTTCAAACACGTACAGGACGCACACGAGAATATGCCTGGCAGGCTTGTAATCGCTCGGAGCTCGCGAAGTAAGCAAACTGCAAGCCTGCCAAAATTACGTTTTCGTGCATGCTGCACGCGTTTAAGGTCTGTCGGTGTCAGTTTTTTCTGTTTGTCGCTCTAGTGGGACTAGAAAATAGAAAGAAAATTGAAGGCCCCCGACAACGCCCCGCGTATTTACTGAGTCACACTGTCGAGAAACGTTTGATGAATAGAGTGTTTATCGGCGACGCGCACAGAACCCGCTGTTTCCGCAACGACTATGATAAATTAGACGGTCTAATGAAGCAGATATTCAATCCATCAGCGAAAGGCGAAGAAGAATAGTGCGTCTTGTGAATCATGAATGCAACCTATTCCGATTACACGCTTGAACGTCGTCCCAGTTCTCAGGATAGGAACACCATCATGGATTTATTCGACGCCGGCATATCAATCACCGCTGTTTACCCGAATACGGCTACATCAGTGAAGCAGATTCAGGGGTATCAATACTGTATTAGCGGGTGGCTTATCAGAGTATCACAATTTTTATTTATCAAATATACATTATAAGCGCACAAGCGTTAATGCCAATTGAGTGGAATCAGTGCCTGTTGAGAGGTAGCCTAAAATGATAACACAATGAGTGCTGGCATTCAAACTATAAAAATAGCTTCAGAATAAACTGACCGAACATATCCTCCAGAAATACCCATTTGTCCGAATATCTTTAAAAACACGGCGAATTTCTGATTTTAACAAGTTTCCTTTTTTTAGTGGTTCCCATCGTGTGTAATTAGGTTCTTATTTAAGAGGGTCGTACTATATGCAATCATTAATACAAAGCCATAAAAAATTAACACCCGCCCCCTTTCAAAAAATTAAAAAAAACTAGCACACAAAGGGGAATTCCTGAATAAACAACTGGACAACGGCATTGAAGCACGCTAAAAAATCAAATCAGATCGTCTACTGTGATGCAGGCGCGACCTTATTCGCTCTTTCTCGCGTGAGTTGACACGTGATGGCGCCAGTGTGCAAATAGCCCCCAACCACTACCGGTTCTGAACTAGACGGCGGGTTTTGCAGTATGTGCGAAATCAAATATACAGGCTATCTTCTGGAAATCACTTCTAATAGCGCTGTAGACTTTATTTACTCTGATGATGAAAGAATGACGAGCCAAGAAAATTAAGAAATATACGTAAACCGAAATTGTGCCGGGGCTTCCCAATGGATGGCGCCACTGAGTTTGTTGCCGAGCAGAAAAGGGGTGAATACAACTGTGAAATTTACTCCGAGCTAAACAACGAAAAATACAAAAAGCAACCACGTAAAGAAAAACAGCTTTTGTGGCAATTCATAGTCGCTGACACAATGAGAAGGGCAGTGCGTGCCTTTCGAACGTCCGGACTCCAGCACGCGCTCCATGCCTTCCGCCGTGCTTTGTTGGCTGCGCGCGCGCCCTCGATAAGTACGAGACGTCGAAGCATTGTCAAAGGTAAGAAACTGGTGCTGGAGGCGGAACAACTGTAAAGCTCCTCCTTTCCATTCTCACCATGTCAGCTACTATAGTAATATTTTCCTTCCATATTTCAATATATCCTCTCCCAAAAAGTGACATTTAGAGCGCGACGTTCAAGTCAGGTTCTCGTTTCAATTGTATCATGAAAATTTTAATTACTATCGCTGAAACTGCTACGTGGTGAAGCCTAATCATCCAGAGGGGCGAATCGTTCGGTCCATAGCAAACCGCGTGTTTTACTACAGCATTCCACTCGTGACTATGAGCATTTAAAACGCCGTAAATATAGGAAAAGTAACCGACTGTCCCCAACTTCGCCAACACAAATTCAGTGCAATCTCTTTTTTTTTTTTTTTTTTTTTGCTTTTACGGTGGGTAACACCGGTTTTTACGCGCGCCTGCGAGATGCAGTTTCACTCTAAAAACATCTAAAGCGTGTGCTTCCCCGCAAAGCCCATCACAGAGCCAACCTCTAGAATCTACAGAGTCTCGGCGAATGACGAATCTAGAATCTAGAATCTCGGCGAATGACGAAATAAATTACATGTTTGGACAATAAAAGAAAAAAATTAGCGCGGTGAACATTTCGCATGACGTTTCACCATCCTTAGTAAGCGCAAACTATATATATATATATTTTTTTTTTAGGTTTGCACATACGTTTAGCCTCACCACTCGCCCCGTAGGTTGCAGTGATTTGCTCTCCCAATTGCTTTGCAAAAAAGTGCACGCTCCACATTTTTTTTTTTAATTTAGTGTAGAAATGTGATTTAGCATGGGCGATCATCAAGTAATGTTTTGACCTACGAATTCTAATTCAACACAACAACGGGCAAGGCCGTCTCCCGGGTGTGGCCTTTCAGGGTCTGGAGAACTACTCTACGTACACTGCATATTAAAAGAACGAAAGAAAAAGGGAAGGGGGAGGGGGGGTTGTGTAGTTAAACTTTGCAGTACATCACACTTTAATTTTTTTTACTTTTTTAATTTAGGTAGGGTAAACAGATGTGGTTATCAACAGGAATCCGACGGCTTTAAAAGAATTACACGTGTGCATCAAACGCAGGCCAGTTCGTGACGCCTAATATGATAGCATTAACCCTTGAAAAAAGGTAAGTAATATGTGGATATCTTTAATGACATCACGTTCAATAGGAAGCGGCATCTGATTAAAAAAACTGAAGCGCGTTTTAAAGGAACGCTGATAACACCAATAAAGATTTCCCTGAAAAAATATTTTTCTCTTCAATATTTACTTTGCGAAAGTGAATTAGAGAAAACACGGTTAAAAAGACAAGTTTTTTGGGTGTTTTTCATTTTTGTTTTAATGTCAACATCTAAAAACAAAAGCGTGTTTCGGAGTCCTAATATAAAATGTGTGTCGCAACATAAATAATGCGGTATTTTATTGATTATTTATTTTTATTTTTAAGAGAGAGGAGGTGAGAGAGTTTGGTTGCATATGTATCCTATCTAGGCACTATAACAAAACGTTTGTAGGGATTTTAGGTGTCAATTTATGACTGTGCGTATCCGTGGATCGCTCCGTAGTAAATCGCAGCAATATCCGCGGAGGGAAAGCAAAATCTGTATCATGGTTTATATCCCTATTCCAGCCCGCCTCTACTGCTGCTCTCGTTCATAGCCATCATGCTTATGTTATTGGTCTGTTTTTCCGTTTGGGCAAAACGTAAGGTCGCGTCAATGCTGGGTATCCGTGTAACCACCATGTGGTAGGATTAAGGAAGAAAGTAGAGTTTACTCGGAAAGAATAACAAAAAATAAATAAAAAGGAGTAAAGTTAGGAGGAAATGGACGAAGTGGCCGATATTGTTTCAAAAATTGAGGAGAGCGCAGTTGTAAAAAGGATAGAGAACCCGTGAGAGAGAAAGAGAGAGATAGAGAGGGATGGAAAAAGAGGCGGGACAAAGGGAACAAGTAAGACAGGAGACGATCTCGCTGAGAAAAGGCGAAACGATGAATACGTTCTACTTATGCCACGTCGTAAAGCATGGGGCGCCAACTCTCCTCTCTTTCGATTCCAAGCCATAAAACCGCTGCGTGCATCTTTCGCGTCGCCCCAAGAGCGAATAAATCAACGCTCACCCACCGAAAAAAAGAAAGAAAAGGCATTACCGAGCCCAAATTTGTACGCCGTCGTTCGTAAAAAAGAAAGGAGCGTTTTGTTTTTTTCTTGATTTCAGATTTGCCCTTTCTAGCGTGCCTTTGTCGTTATTGTCAAATGGTCTCTCGGCATCCCGGACTCGCCGATTGGACACCCTCGCATTCGCCGTAGTAGAAAGCCGCCTTCGTTGACTGTGTCGACCCGTCGTTGCTAACGACCGCAGAATCGTCGTTATCAAAACCACTGGCGCACATTAATCTCGGCCTGGGTCATCGCTTTCCAGCTCCTCTCCCGGACACACACACACACAAATAAATTGAGCGCCATACAAACACGTACGCACATCCAATTCAAAAGAAAGAAAGAAAGGAAATCGAAATAAAAGGCAGGGAAGTGATGAATTCAGCATCCATTCCGTTCTCTTCATTTCCCCATTTTCATATCTTCGGCTCTTGGAACTACTCCCAAATTTCTCTCCCTCTCATCTCTTTCGTCTTCTTTTGCTGCTTCCTCTTTTTCTTCTCTTCTATAATTTTTCTTATGTCTTTTCTTGCTACAGGTTTGCTTTGTTTACGCCCTCCGGGAAACGGGCCGAATCATTCCGCCAACCTAATGCACAAAAGAAAAAAAAAAGAAAAAAAAAAAAGCAAGAACCGTCGAACAAGGCTGGTCTTAAAAGATGATCGCCTCTACGCTCTGTCGTTCCTCTCCTTCCCGGCGTCGCTGGAGCACCGGATGAGCCTCGCCTGTACTATTTGCCCGCCGCGCGTGTGTGTGTATACTTTTTTGCGCGTCTGTATCTTCGTCCCTCGGGTTCTCCCACCACCGCAAGGACCGCGGCGTTGACTGCACGGTCCTCGTCCTCATTAAGCTTCTCGTCGGCGGAGGCGGCGTCTTCGTGGAAGCGGTCTGGACGGCTTCCCCTCCCCGCCCCCGTCGCCAAAGCCACGGTTCCTCCACCGACTTGGCCCACCCCCGCCCCTCGCTGCAGAGTCCGTACGGGGAACCGCTCTGTACCAGGGGCACAAGGACCTCCAAACAAGTCGCCTGCTGGAAGCAAGGAGGACTCCGCGTGCTTAAAAAGAACGCCGGATCGTAGACGCACTTTCTTGTCTCTTCTGGGCGGCTCGGGGTCTAGGAGTGGGGAGGGTGTGGGGTCGGGAGGGTCGAGATTGTTTTCGGCATGGCGGCGAGGGGACGATTCATCCTCGGCGACGCCATGCCGTTCTGGTCAGCTCGTCCTCAACTATTATTTGGATCCTGCGAGGATTGGGCTCGACTTGACTGATGGGCTAGCAAAGATGCTCAGGTTGAGGTTTCACTTTGACTTTTTAGTACTGCCTAAATAAATAACAACTGTCAAACCGTCGGCCAGTTATATGTTTTTGTCATCATTCGGAAGCCGCAATATTCATAAGATCACGAACCCCAGTATTACGACAAACAATGAAGGATGTCCGCATATTTGCACTATGTGCTATGTAGCATATATTTGAATATAAAATCTCTCTAACTCGGTCGTCTGTATAGTCTCGGCTATCGACTTTGTAGTACAAAACCTGTAAAAAAATCCCCTACTTAACAGCGCTGAAGTAACAGCGGTACGTATTCACCATATGGCATGTACTACGCCTGTTCTCACTGATTCTGTTAAAATTTACCAAGGAGGTCATTAAGTTAGACGAAATGCTGCGTGCTAATTTTGACTCGGTTTTTTTCCTGACTGGTGGATGGACCTAAAGCCGCCGGTACACTGGTAATACATCATACGAGAGATAGCCTGCAGATTAGAGCCTCGCGCAGATAACAGTTTGATTATCCGCATCCTGTCCGCATCCGTAATGTTCTTAACTATTTGAACCCGCACCCGATCCGCATCTTCAGACTTTGTTTGTATCCGCATCCCACCCGTATCCACAAAATTGGGAACCGCATCCGACCTTCAATCCGCGCGTTCATTTTACATCATGAAATCGAGCACGAATAAAAATTTAGACAAAGCGTCTGGATTGTATCTAATGAGCCGTCTGCTTACCTTTGTTTAAAGAACTCTTCGCGTCAGAAAACGGTGAAAGTCATTTTATCGTATTTACAAAATAAGCGATCATCCTTCCGGAGACACGAATTCGCATTGCTGGAAAGATGATCACAGTTGTGGCATCGTCTTGGGAGTCCGTGACACTGATACTCTGTCCAAAAGATGCTCTCATAAGAAGGAAATTTTAATATTTATTTTCCTTTTTTTTTTTCTTTGTAAAACCCACTTAAAGCAGACGCATATTTTGTAAACATGAAAATTAACGAAGGACATACTATTACCATTGCGCCATTTTATTTTGGCCAAACAATAAAAAAGTAGGAGAGGAAAGGCGCGCAATCAAATTAGCAAAGTACTCGTGTACATGTGGTAAGGCGTAAGTACACCCCTGTGAAAATATCACAATATTCAATAATGGCAACATTTCCTTTCAATTTCAGCTTTAAACGGGAACCCTAACTGCATGATCGGAACCATATATTTCAGAACAACTCAGTGAACAATGCCGAGAAAAAGAAAACGCACACACACGCAATGTTTCACTTGTCGACGTTGTTGGGCAGAAGAAATAGAATATCGTCAACATGGACAGATTTAGACTGGTTCGCCTCTCTTAAATTAATACCCGCTAATCTGAAGGCTTTCTCCGTTGGTGCACGTGATGCTGGAATGGCATTCACGAACTGCGCTACAAGAATGAAGTGCGGAAACTCGTGCTGGCGCAAGTTCCACCCTTCCAGAGGATCGAATTCAGTCTCCTCGATCTACCGCATAAAAAAAAGTCACTTGCAGGTAGGTTTCTTCCGGTTGCTTGTGGTTTATATACTTTTTGGGCTTTCTTTGCCTAAGGAACGTATTCCGCTCTTTCCCTGCCGAAAAAGGAACACGCTTTCACGGGACGACTGATGCTTCTGCATTTTTTACTTTTTTCTGGGGACAGCATGTTTGGCGAGATAGAACGTTCTAAAGAGATCTTTAGTGAGAATCAATTCTTTCTTGACGCGTAAAGAACAAATTTCTTCCCGATTGACACCTTCCCGATTGACACCCCCTCGATACATTCGATGATTCACTTCATAGTGTCACTTACTTATTCACGGCACACTGTGCGTTCGCCTACGTTTATGAGACGCCTCGGCAAAAATGCTTGATCCGAACCGGCGGATATCTGCATTCGAATCGCATCCGCAGCCCGCAATCCGCCAAGCCTGATTCATTTTTATCGGCATCCACCAGTTTACTGCGAATATCCGCGGATGATCTGCGGGTGATCCGGGGATATGCAGGGCTTTACTGCCGACACTGTACGAAGCGTGTTTCTTCCTTGTATATAGGACGGCCCTGTCAGAGCGTCATTTAAAAAGCTCTCTGTAGACAATTTCGAAGCATGCATGAAGCAAACGCGCTTTGAAGATGCTTCGGGCGTGTCCGCAGTAACATCTCCCTGCAGTAACACGCGTCCCCAATAAAGGCCGGTTCAGACACTTGCGTTTAAGTGCGTTTGACTGCGTTGCGTCGAGAACCGAAAGCGAGTCACCGCCACATCTGTGCTTCGTATGAAAAGTGGAATCCAATTCAAGGAATCACCTTGGCACGCGATACAAGCAGCAGGGATGTCCTGGTTTCTCGCTGCCGCAACGCAGTCAAACGCAGTCAAACGCAACTGTCTGAACCAGGCTTAACACGTGTTCGCAGTAACACGAACTTCTGCGTAATAATTTAAGTGCATGAACCTGATACGTCGTTCTGAGCACTGCGTTCAATCCCGACCTCGTTGCTCCCCAAAACGTAGACCTTAGCCTTTGGGTCATGTACGGCGGCTCAGAAGAAACAAAAGGACCTCGATCAATCGGTTAAGATCGGAGAGCATGAAGGGGAAAGAAGAAGCCGCGCGGACTAAAGAAGGGCTGCAGAGCGAGACGCCGGTGAGCGATCGTAGACATTACGTTAGGCCACGAGCTCGAAACGTCCGGGAAACACAATCTGATCGATGAGCTCCCTTGTCCGTGGGCAAGGCGTTGCTGCTACGCCAGCAATCCTCTGAATACGGCCCGTTTAAGTCTCGGGATAAGAATAGCAGCGCCAACGAGCCGTTCGTACACGGCGATACTGCGGAGCATCAGTCAGGGCCGCCGGGTTATCAGTCATTTGCTCCTTATCGGGGCCGGCTCGCAGCTCTCGCTTCCGACTTTATAATCCTTCCCTGAGATACGCCTGGCCGATATCGGTCGTGCGCGAGTGTATGATTGCACTCGGGATGAAGACGATGCTCTTAGAACAATGCGTCAGGAAAGAAAAGAAGCACAAAAAAACGCATACGGGTTTAAAGATTACGTAGTGAGGAATGGAGCGGGTCTCCATTGGAAAGCTTAAAAGCTAACGGCCCGTGTTTTGGCCGGCACTGGCGATCACTTTTGGACGGTATGCGTGTGCGGGAGTTTCACAAGAAGCGGCGGGCATATTTGGAGTGTGGATGGATCAGCCGATCACATCACGTCCACCCCTCTTTTTTTTTTTCTTCTCCCACCTTTTTTATATTTTATTTTTATTTGCCGTCTATGTACACTGAGATTCGCCGCTCAGAGAATAATCTGACGGGTCCTGGAGGAAGTCCAGAAGCTAGGGAAACTCGGTATCGCGATTTGCAATCACCACGCCACGCTGCTGTCCTGCCGAGTGTAGGAGGCTATAAGCTGTCTGCGCCTCTCGTCGTCACGTTCTTTCTGACTGCCCGACCTTCGAGGTTGAATCTCATATTATCTCCGTTTTTCTTCTTTTTTTTTTTCCGTTTCTACGTGGTGCTAAAGATCTGCCGTGGCACCTAGTCGCAGGAAAATCTCGATTTTATACGTCCTCTCCATTTCAGATTTCCTTTTATCTGTGCCGGCATTTAGAATTAACACGAATAATTGAAGAAAATGGTGGCTATAAAATACGGGCTTCCCGTCTTCCTCCTCCCCTAAAGGGCCAACTATTTGTCTTTGGGGTGGGATCGTGCCTTGCGTAGTTATGTAAAGAAATATTAAGAAAATAAACAGCGGTGAGCCTCCTGTTTTTTCAGTCAAGATTTCCTCAATTTTCGTGCCGGCTCTCGTATACGCAACGAATCGCTGAATTAAGCGACGCTCATTGAGCGCTGAATTAGCGCTGTCTTTCTTTCGCACCCGTTTTGAGAACGCTGAAAAAGTCTCCACCATGAGTTCATTTTCACTAGATTCCGCAATGGCAGAGATTGCATGCCTACAGACAGAGCTGGTTGTGACTTCAGCTTGATTCGGTCTGCTCTCCACAAAGGAGGTTACTTCGTACTGAGAACGCCGAAGCTTACGGTCCAGGGGCCGAGCACGGTGCTTCGACAGTGCATTTTGTTACGAAATATGAAGGCTTTTTTTCTAAATCTTACCCGAATAACCTATCTCCTACGTCAGCTGGCAATACCAAGTGACAATGCGAGTAAAAGATCCGCGGCTCGATTTTGAAATGACCTGGATCATTGTCTTGATTTTCTCTGGATTGACTTGACCTAGGGTGGTGTCTGACAATAACTGAGAATAAATAGCAGGTGACACAAATGACCGCGTTTCATCGTCAAAGAACCAACGTTACTGCGAAGAACAGCGTAACTAAACAATGTATATTTATTATGTGAGATTGCTGACACTGAAGATCTGATGCCTTTAGGGTATCTTGCAGGAAGGACTAGAGAAGGAAGTTCTTGCATAAAAAGATGTCCCTAGCGCATTTATTGAAATGTTGGTGTGTTTCATTGTTCACGCATTTTCTCATGCGTTGCGAATGTGAGTCTGTTTCTTGAAATGCAGCGCTTTGCCTTCAATGGGGCGTATGATATGGCAAATATTTCACCTTGCATTGTGCTTCCGCTGCACGTAGTTTGTTCAGCGGACAAATACAAAGTACGGTATTTCATGTTGCCCGCTAGTCGCGGAGCATTTTCATTTCGTTTTCGGTGTACTCAAAAGATTATAGTATAAAACCAAGCACTGCTAAAATAAAAAAATAAAAACACGAACGTTTCAGTGAGTTATACGATTTTGTTTTGTAATACTTCAGCACACAACAGGCAAAAGTACAAACTATTTTAACAGATACCGTTTTTTATATTATGTGACGGCAGCCGTTTTGTCGAAATATACAGTTGCTTCGTTGCATGGTAGTTTCACGAATGGTCCATCTCGAGGTTTCTGGAAACGTTAAAGACATGCTACAACTAATCTGAACACTCCATTAAAAGAGTTGACCATTTTTCTTGCATTTTGATTTGAGTCAGCTGCAGATGTTTTGAGACTATTTAGCGGCGCACAAAAACGATTGGGACGACGCGTGTTTCGCCAATCCAATTTCCGAGTAGAATATGAGCTGTTAAGTAATCATACGTATAGGTGCCACCTTAAATATTCTGCCTATTATACGAGAACGGACGCCTCAAATGTTCATTCTAGGACCATTAGGTAACTTTAGTGTTTAAGACACATGCGCAACCTATCTTCTGTCGACAAGTATACACGTTTTGAATACGTCTATATACAAATCCCGGTGTTGCGAAAAACCTCTCACAGCATCCATACAAAACGTTGGGTCTCTTTGTGATTGCTTGAAGCTGAGCTAATTGTTGATTCATGCTTCTGAAAGATGCCAGATGAACGTAAGAATATACACGAAGATAAAGAGAGAGAGAGAGAACAAAAATGAGAAACACACTGCTTGTTTTTCCTACTTTCTACGCTCAGCTGGCACCTTTTCTGAAGTTGGTTTCTCTGTTACTGCTCAGAACTTACTAAAACACGCTCACCGAAACAAGGCTGACCGTCTGTGGTCGTTCCGAGCCGAAAAACGAGATGACGAACAGGCCACGTCACGTAATTTAGTCAACCATATCTGACGTTACCCACCTATCAAAGGAGTGTACCGTGAAAAATTTCTCCGTGGGGAGCAACCCGCTCCTGGAACGCGAGTTGTGATGTCATTGAGCAAGCGCGAGAAGGTGTTGAAACCCCACGGTACAAAACTTTTATTTCGGAGTCGTATCTAGTAAATTTTAGAACAGCCAAAATTTACTACTACTCATTCTTATCAGAAATTTCTTTCCCATCTCGTCTGAAACCGCTAAGAATTTAGCGTTTTAAGTTAGCGCTACATAAGCGATTTTTCTAACGCTGAATACAGCGTCAATTCAGTGCTAATTTAGCGCTTGAAGCAGCACTGACCTTAGAGCTGATGCCGTACTTTTCAATCCAAAACTAATATTCGCAACTAAAAAAAAAATTGCACTAAGCGAACAAATGCAGAACTGGCCGGAATGAAAAGCGCAAGTTCGTCTGCTTTTTGCGCAGAAGGTTGCAGTGACGTCAGAACGCCGAGCTCTGATGGGCTCTGATTGGAAGGATAATGGGTAGACCTCAAGGTAGCTTGCTTTGAGGTCTACCCACTATCCTTCGATCACATCCAATATGGACTCGGCGTTCTGACGTCACTGCAACCTTCTGCAAAAGAAGCAGACGAACTTGTGCTCCGCACATAGGCACTTTCGCAATTTCTGCTCTCCCCTTCTGGCTATCGTGACCGCACGTTGTCGGTGGCTTCCACGATAGCCGCCGAAGTATAAAGAGAGGGAAGTTACGTTGGGTCTGTCCAACACAACAAAAACGGCAGTAATAACAGCGCCGCAGGGAAAACAATGTCTCATAATGGCCTGAGGAATTAGGTGCGCCATGCGTTGCATCTCATGTTGTGTAGGGCAAGCACTTGTCCCGGTGACTGTCGTTACCGTCGTATTAGCGTGTTGTCGGCACTCGGAAACGGAAGGCAGACTATACGCTACCGCGTGAGCCAGACATTGTACGTTTCCTAACATTTATCAGCGCTGTAGAAGGACAGCAGGTAGTCCCTTCATCGGTTCCTCAAAGACCGAGCTTCTGGAAGCTCGCTTGCGCCAACACACCGCCGCAGGTTTGGAACGGAAATAAAAATCGCGGGCCAACCATTTTGAGGCGAGTGCTTGCCTGTTGAAACCCGAAGGTTGTGCGTTGAGTTGGCACATGACACGCACGACCTGTCCTTGACCGACATATTATCGCGAGAACGGTGGCCTTTATAAGTAGGGTTCCGTGTTTTCGGTATTTATTTTTCTTCGAATTCGGGGGTTATTTTATCGATATTTTTTTTCCCCATTTGAATCGGTGTTTTTTGGTGGGTAATTTGAATGTCGGAGAAAATTGGTACTTATCGAGTTTATGTTGAAAAGCGACTGTATAATTAGTGGAGGAAATATTATAATTGATAGGTTACAAGTTACAATATTTTCTCCAGTGATGCTGGTAAGGGTAAGAAAAGGGGACGGGGCAAGGAATGCTGTTCCGATAGAAAGGAACAACCACAGGGCAGTTCAGCGCGGCTGTGATGCGGGTTAACGAGAAAAAAAAAGGTAGGGTAAAAGATTTCTTTCCGTAAAGCTAACGTTTCCTTTTTTTATAATATACTTTATATTTAGGGTTTTCCGGTTTTCACTGATTCAGAGAAAACAGCCTCGGTGGTTAAAGGAGCTGTGCAACGATATTCAATTGGAATGTTTTTCTCTCTATACGAACTTACTGGCACACCTGGGACTCAAGGATACTCAGACGCAACGCCATTGGCCAAGAAACTCCTTTGTTGCGGTGTAATTTCAAGGACAAAAGCGATCATTTTCATTCAATCTCTCCTTTCCAAAATTTGATGACGCAACTCGGGGATCGCAGTACACCCAAGTGACGGTATTTGAATGAGGTTCATAGATTGGACCCGAGCATTGCGTGGGCACTCGACTTGGGCTCGTGACAATTGCTAGCTCGAAAAGCATTCGGGTTATGACCCGTGTCCAATCGCTGCAACGACGACAACAGCCGAGCCATAACAATGTCTGGAACTCAGCGCGTGTCCTGCGCTTTGCCAACCCCAGCGCGTGGCTATGATCAACACTGGCGGCATATAATCGGCTTCAGATCACGTGGCCGCTTGTTCTGGCTGCGAGTTGAGGGGGTGAACGCTGCTCGTTTTTCTTAAATTTTTTTCTGGGACTTCTGTTGCGTGAGGTAAAGAACGAACGCGTGTTTCATAGGTCATTAGCGTTATGGATCCGTTTTAAGCGGTATTTGCGCAAAGTACAAAAATTGTTGCGTCGCTCCTTTAATGTTTGATTTTTATCGGTACATACCGAAAACACGGTACCCTACCTATATAGCGGCGAGATGTTTCGGTGGCGCCCTCCTATGGTTCCCTCTGGTGACGTCATTACTTCGTTAACAGCAAGTTCGATGGTGTTCGTAATAAGCATAGTGGAAACTTGAAATCATTGCACTCTGAAACCAACACTGCCAACACCGTTAAGATTAAAGTTCTTCCATTCCTCTTATTTCCGTGGATGAGAGATCCTTTGCTGACGTCATAGTCAACATTCGTCCAATCATGGAAGGCCGATCACAGCGACGCTTTCGATCGCGCACGCCGCCATTACGGAGTATTCACTGGCGGCCATAGCTGTGTGCGCGACTGCTGAGCGTGTGCTGACGGCGGGCTTCCACAGTTCTTTCAACACGTGCATTCCGCACCGCCAATATTACCGTTCTTAGTAGGCTATTAATGTGAGCACGTCCTGGGCATGCGCTCTAAACATCGCCCTCAAATATGGCGTCCAGTGAATACCCCCTATAAGTTGCTGGAGTAGCGAATAGCAGAGGTGGGTGGTTTAGTGGCGCCGTTTCACGTTTAGTTCCTGGGACATACAATCAAGGGTGTGTCACAGTGCGTATGTCTCCGGTAGTTTACTCCTCTTTTAGAGCAACATGCTCCATTCTGTGCGCAAAGGACACCGTCGAAGCACCGAGCCTTTCTCGAAACCGTAAACCTTGTCTTCCTCAGGACGAAGTTAATTTACAGCAGACAAACTGAGGGTAGGTGCCAAGAGAGCATACATCAAGCTTGAAATCTCGTGAGGTTCTTCTTGGCACGGCGAGCTACCTCACGGAATCGTTACCTGTGAAAAGGAAGCTTTAGTGGTGGGAGGAGAAGATATAACGATAAATCAGCACTGAATTCGGTGAGAATTACAGCTCCTCGGTGTTTTTCTGCAAGCGTGAACAGGCTCCACTTCAGAACAAATTTCGAATGTCTGTTTGCACATAAAGCCTTTCGATGTGTTCGCGTTTGTCTTGCAAGCAGTGTCAAATGCGCCAGTGCACGAGGCCCTCGTCTCAAGCGGCTCTTGGAAGCGAATGGCAGCAGGGCACCCGCTCGTGGCACGTGTCTTGTGCGTTTCCATGGTTGGTGGTACTTCTAAAAAAACGACTTTATCAAGAAGCTTTATTCACACATGCAGCGCAGTGCTGAATAAGCTGTCTTAAAGCGGATAATTTTACGCTGATTTAGCCCTTACTCAGCGCTATAGGTACAGCGCTGAAATGGCTATTTGTCAGCTCTGTACATCTGCTCCACTGCACCAGACCCGGCCGACCCGGCCTTTCCTTGTTTAAGGATGGTTACACATACGTCGGCGGGGCAACGAAAGGTCAGTGCTGCATGAGCGCTATACTGTCAGCGCTGAGTCAGCACTGAGTTAGAGCTGCACTTCGTGTGTAATCAAGAAAAGATTAGGTCACATGCGGGCGCTCATATAGCGCAAAGTCAGCGCTGTGTTTTTAGCGCTAAGTTAGCGCTGAGCTAAGTGTGTGTGAACCTGCCTTTCTGCACACAATGCAGCACTAACTCGGCGCTGAGTCAGTGAGTGCGTACACTATACTCTATTCGCCCCTAAGCTGGCAGTGCGGTGGGAGTTACGAGCTTGCCGGACCAATCAGCCGCTTCCCTTTCATCACCTGACCACGCTCTGCTCGGCGCGTGGGTATAGGCGGGAGCGTAATCAAGTGGTCAAAGAGAGACGAATGACTGGTGTAACGAGCAAGTACACCTTCCGCCGCACTGTCAGCGTATACGGGAGAATGGAGTAGCGCTGATGCAGCATTAACTCAGCGCTATTTCATATAACTGCGCTGTACGCGTAAATTGGCCTTAGGTTGCCATAACTTCATACAATGTGGCACATACTCGCAACGTCTCAGGTACGAAATGTGAAGCTATGCCTCAGGAACTATTCACTTCTGATATGTATATTCGCTCTGTTTTAGCAAGTATGTTGCGTCAATGCGAAGGTCGGCGCTCTTCTTAAACGCTGAATTGGCACTGGATTAGTGCTACGCTGTGTGTGCGAGGAGCCTTTTATTTTATTTCGCAAGAAAGAAAAAGAAAATCTATTTGGATTTGGCGCGGAGTTTGTGGTAATATGTTCGTTCGGAAATAATAAATGATCAAATAAGAATGCTGGAGGCCAAATTTCTTGGCCCAGACCGCGTTGCGTATGAACGAAAAACTGCGCACCTCGTCTTGCAAATCCATGGAGAAGCATTTATCTATTCGAAATGATGCTCATAAATAAAACAACCCCGATTTTCAACGCGGTGTGCAAAACATTTGAAATCTATCCGTTTTTTATGGCATCAATTTTAATAAATAAATGATTATTTTAATTCGGTTATATACAATCGCGATAACGCAAGCACCAACGGAATAATTATAATTGTACTGGTGCTGTATAGAAAATTGTCAGGAGGAGAAAGAAAATAATACGAAGATAGAACGGTTAATTTGTATATATCCTGGCTCTTTGTCAAAGAGTTGTACTGTCGACCGGAGTGATGATATCACCTAGATGCCACTAACGACAATAATATGGGGCATGCACAATGAAAGGAAACATCTGCATACGCATAACAAAGTATGTACTTCGGCCCTATTTATTGATCAAGTTATTCAGACACACACACAAAAATAAAATACAGGAAGATCCATTGGTGGATTCTCAGGGAATGCGTTAGTATGACCATTAAGAAACGCCACGTACGTCCCTCTGTAGGAAACGCTAACGCTGAGCCCTTTACTTTCCTATTTTGCCTTTCTCTTTTCCTTCCTCTAATTTTTGCTGCAGCTTTTTTGGCCTCTTTACGGGGTCAGTGTTTGCGTATCTCAAAGGAGGGCGTGTGTGGCGTTTCCCAAGGGTCATGCTAACGCATTCCCTAAAAATCCACCAATAAATCTTTCTGTATTTTTTTTTCATTTCCCTTCTGTGCTCTACCTAGTCAAAGTATGTCAACGCCCTTTGATACGATCATCCATATCACTCGTCGAAAATCCACATCCATACCACTCCTGGAAGGAACCGCTTCGATATCGCTCGTGTAGGGAACCACATCCATCGTCTTAACTACACACACATATCGCAGCCCACGCACCGCTACTACAGAAACCCAGAGCGAAGAACAGCCGGCGACGGCAGAGCGGGAACTGAGCACGCCCGCACTCCACCGCGCCGCGGCGCCGCGGCGCCTCCTCCTCTCTCGAACCCCGTCAGCTGTGCGACGCTCCTTTGACGAAAAAAAAAACGCTCGTTTTAACGAAAACCCGGCGGTGTCTGTCAGTTTCAATGGGAGCGTCGTACGCGACACCCTTTCACCCTTTTTCTCCCTCTCTCCACGGCGCTCACAAACGAAAGACACAGCCAGGTTTTCGTCGAAACGAGCGTTCTAATGCTAACGCATTAAAAAAACATTCCAGTAGTGTGGTCGAATCAAACCATTTATATTAAAAGCAAAAACGCGGTGCGTGATCTAAAATTCATCCGAACGGCTTTAGGCATTATAAAACATGTCTGCTGTCCATTGATTGCGTTCTAAGAATAAAAAAAAACAACCTAAACACGTGATTTTGTTTTTGGTTTCTGTAAGACCTGGGCTTAGATTTAATTCACGATACGCTGTTGACGCTGCCCTTCATGCAACCACCCGGAGGAAAAAGAAGGCGACATCATCTTGCAGTATATGGCCTAAGAGCGGACGTGCAAGGTCGGGGCTTATGGCATCCTACACTTCGGCTCTCGGAGAAGGAAGAGCGTGTCTCGCGGTCATCCGGTGGCGGCCCCGACTCGCCCGCGTCTCCGCGGAATTATCGCGCTCGTAGAGGGGGAATGCTGCTCTCTACGTGCGCCAGTGTTGCGCGCTCTTTGTGGGGGCTTGCGCCGGTCGAAGTGCCCGCAGTTATTCTGGAGAGTACAAGATGGGTACAAAAAGTCACTCATGAAAAGCCGTTTTTCTTGACTCACGGGGAGGGTTGTGTTTGTGGTGTATTTTCCCCTCAATGCTGGGTATTGGAAGTCTTAAATGTTTGTGGGTTAAGGCTACGTTACGTAAAGCCTCTGGGTCTGCTGGGGCGGTACGGACGTGTTGCGGAAGAAAGGAACAGGAAGGTGCAACCCAAACGAACGCACGAATACGGGCTTGTAGCTTTAAGTGGCGATGTAACCATTTTTGTACTTTCAGTAAATACCGATTAAAATCATTCTTAATTCAGAACCTCTGAAACGCGCATTACTTTTTTTTTTTTTTTTACACAAAGCATTCACGGATTGATTGTATAGGAAGAAAATTTTGTTGTCTCGTACATTTTGTTTGTATACTATTCAGATCTCAATGTGCCAATTGCCAATGTATCACCCACTGCTGCCTTCTCCCTAAACTGAGCTGGCAGTATTAATAAATAAATAATACAATAGCAGTTGCAGAAAAAAAAGGTCAGGAAAGGAGCAGCGTTCACTCTCTCAACTCGCAGCCAGAACAGGCGGCCACGTGATTGTATACCGGCAATGCCTACATTGCCGGTGCCGGCGATGCAGGCAGTGGCAATGATTACCATGGCGATGAGCTGGAATCGACTTATTCCGAAATCTCGAAACGCCTCATCGCGGCGTAATGCCACGTTATGCATTGTGGGAATCAGTGGGAAGCAAAATACATAAGCGCTCTACTCCAGGTGGCACAGAGGTTCCTAGAATGCAACGTGCGCGGTGTGATGGATTTGGCTATTGGCAAAGAACACAAGGGTCGCGCTGAGTTCCACACATTGTGAAGATTAGGCTATTCCAGTCATTGCAGCGATTGGGCACGAGCCACTACCTGAATGCATGTCAAGGCATTAATTATCAAGAGCCCAAATCGAATAATAACGTAGTGCTCATGTAACGTAACGTAATGTAATGTAACGTAATGCGACCCACTGCATGGGTCGCATTTAAATATCGTCAACGCGAGTATCGCAATGCTTGATGTGAATATCTTGTGGATCGCATTGTTGACAACGCCAACATTGCGATCCTCCAACTTCGTTACCGAGTGAGACGACTCAAAGTAAGCGATCGCTTTTATCCTTGAAATTACGAGCGACAAAGAAGCTCCTTGGTCACTGGCGTTGCGTGCGAGTATACTTGCGTCCCATTGGTGCTTGTAAACTTGTGTAAAGTGAGGAACATTCCTACCCAATATCGTTGCACGGGTTTCTGTAGTGGCGGTGCGTGGGTTGTGATGTGTGTATGTGGTAAAACGATGAATGCGATTCACTCCACGAATGATACGGGCGCGGTTCCTTCCGCGTTGATATATCCTAACCGTATCCAGGCGTCGACGTGCTCAGGCCGAGTACAAAAAAGGTGTGAAACGAATTACAGGAACATCCATTGGTCGATTCTTGGGGAATCTGTTAACATGACCCTTGGGAAACACCACACATGTCCCCCTCTGGGAAACGCTAACGCTCACCCTGTAATGAGGCAAAAAAAGAGCAAAAAAATAAATAGCAGCAAAATATAAAACAAATCAAAGCAGAAAGTAAAAAAAAAAAAGAAGTGGAAAGGTCAGCGTTAGAGTTTTCCAAAGGGGTAGGTGTGTGGCGTTTCCAAGGGTCATGCTAACGCATTCCCGAAGAATCCACCAATGGATCTTCCTGTAATTTTTGTATTACAAATGTGACGGGATTATTATACAAGGAAGAAACACGACCCTGAGAGTAACTGTAGACTGTCTTGCGTATGGTGTATTAGCAGGGTGACTGGCTCGAGGCTACACATCGTATCGCATATTTTCACCACGTTATAATTTCACCGATCTTAGGCCCATATAAGATAAATACCGATAGCGTCCCATTTAGTACGCCGAACTGTGCAACTAATGAACGCCCAGATATCAGAAACCATAATCTTCTACGTCGCAACGGCAAGAGCAAACATTGCTCGCCTTCTGTGTATTTCGTAAGGTAGCCTCCAACATCTATCGTTACACGAACTCCTGTGAGAAAGGGAAGGAAGATCGAACCTCGTTCGGCAACGGGAACATTCGTATGCTCTTCTTGTATCATCCAGAATTTTTCCGCTTTCCTCTCTTCGGAGAGCTCCGGATGTACAACCAAGCTCGCAAGTATCTACGTTTTCTAATGTATCCTCACGATAAGAGAGATATACCCCCTTCTTCATTCCAATCACACAACAGCGAAAAAAGAAATAACGCAAAAGCGCCAACTCTTTCAAGGTCGTCCCTCTAGGGCAAAAGTTGAGCACCAGGACGCCAAGAGCGGCTCATACTCCTCCGCCCAGGAAGGCCGTTCTTCGTTCTATGGATGGTGTGACATGACGTACAGCCAAAGCATCCAATATTCTTTTTTATTGCTTCTCGGTTATTTGCGCATAAAATGTAATATCTCCCAAATCCCTCGTTACCTGCGGTAGTCAATTAGTGCATAACTGCAAACTACAATAGGCGTTGCGTTGTGTCAATGAAAAAAAAAAAATCTTGCTTCGTATTTTACTCATTTACCAAACGGCGTCGTCGCGCTAAAACCCGGAGTAACACATTTCTGTGATAACAATACGCGATCAAAAAGTTGCACTGCGTTCGTGTGCAATCAATCTTCGGATTCAATATGCACTTAGTGGCGGCCCTGTAAACATAGCTTGTCATGCCCGGGTGTCCCGGGTGATGCCGGTCCATGTGTCCGACCTGCGCCACCTAAGCAAAAGAGAAGGTCCTAAGCCACGGCTACACCGCTCGTATTTAAATACGGTGTGTTCGCTGGAGGCACGACAACCGAATTATCTGCGAACATTCCTGAAGCATCTTCGAAGCGCGGTTGTTTCATACATACTTTTTGTTGAAAGCCGAAAGCCTGTGTTTGTCTGTTTGTCTTTAAAGTCCCTTTTCGTTATCGTAAATTAGAAACCAACACGCTCAACCCTCTACACGAACATCTCTGCAGACAGTGTTTGGTATTACCAGTGTGAGAGGACCTTCATACGAGGAAGAAACACGCCTCGGAGAGTGTCTGCACATTCTCTTTTTTTGGTTGATGTATTAGAACTGTGCCCACGGTTTTAGGTACATTTGTTTTCTTTACCCCGCATAGCGGTTCTTATATTGGAGAAAGTCACCTTTAAGGGCCCACAGGAAATACTTTACGACAGGCTCGTCGCGTTCAAATGACTGTCGTAACTTTAGTTGTGACTGAACTTCGGAGTAGTTGGCTCGAAATCCTTAAGGTGGCATCAAAAGTGCAAATACAATCGAAATTACGAAAAAAAAAAAAAAAAAAAAGCACTGTCTAGGTGGCGTTAGCCGCCAACCGCTCAAGATGGTTCAGTCGTATCCGTCTATCCATCCGTCTATTTATCCATCTATAATCTCGCAAGTTGTTCACGGCGCGATCAAAGGCCCAGACGCGTAAGCAGCACAAATACTAGTGCGTCGCTTTTACTGGAAACATTTGCTCAACGAAAGCGATCACTAAAGTTTCTGTGTCTATCCTGTGTCCCTTACGACGCTGCGCATAATTCTTGAGTAAGCATATATTTCGTTTCACATGTTAAACACACCACGCTGAGGAAATACATCGGAAGAAACGGTGCAGTCGTAGGGTGGTGAAATGGGCCTTGAGTTGTGTTGGATTTCTGTTCGTGAATCCTGTCTCGAATAAATAGTATATGTATAGCAGTCGTGATGGTATAAATGGGAATATCTTTTTCATGTGTTGCTTGCTGGCATTCGTGTTATTCATGCCCTAAAGGAATTGACTTTCCTGTTGTTGTTTTTAAGTCTTTTTGTTTGTTTGTTTGTTTTTTTGCCGCAAGCGATGACTGAACCGCCTTTCTCGTCTGGGTTCAGTAAGAGACATGTTTGCGTAACTTGCGTGCCCGTGTCGCCACCGCTCTTTGGCATCCGTTCGACACGGGGCTTTTCCGGCAGGCGTTGCGAGCACGCCCGTGTGTGAATCTTCTTGTTTGTGCTGCTCACCAGTACCGCTGAGAACACGGCCCGTCTGTCAGCGCTGCTCGTGTTGTAGTTTTCAGTGTGCAACCGGCGAGAAACATCGGTGGCGAAAGGCGAAAAGATACCGTGAGACCGTGAAATATGCCTTCCCACATGTAACCGCTGCTAAAGCGCTGTTTATCTTATAGTTATTTTTCTCTTTCGGTTGCTTCCTTCGTTGTCTCGGGAGTGTTTTGTCATCTCCCGAACTTCAACAGGAAAACATGAAAAATAGGAGTTTCTGCTACACGTCATGTAAGAAGAAACGAACAAGTGTTTTCTTTCTCTCTGTTTTTATCTTTATTTCTCTCTTTCTCTCTCTCTCTTACGTGCCTTGTTTTGACGGTTGGTGAACTCGAAACTCACTTAAACACCCCCCCCCCCCCCCCACAAAAAAAAAAAAATCAAGTAACACATTGCTTTAGTTGACGTATCTTTCTTTTTTTGTGTGTACAGACTAGTTTCCTGCTATAAAATGATTCGTCGAAAATCCCTATGGTTGCCCGTTTCCATCTGGAGTCACCAGACGCTCATGGAGCTCGCAAACTTCCAGCTGGATGGAGACACGAACAAGCAATTTCAATTAACCAGTTTTGTTGACGGTAGTTAGAATTATTCTATGAAACTCTAGCGTCGACTAGTGTTTCGTTATTTTCTTTCGTGGGCACGTATCTGAAAGAAAGGGAAGTCTCGGAATATTAGACAGCCGGCGAGTCCGCGGCTAAAGCACAGGAACACTCCACTAAGCGGCAGTCACACAGCCGGCAGCAAAGTCAGCTCTTAGCCAATAAATCTTCCCGTTATTTCGAAGTTTCGTACAGACCAGAGTTTCTAAGAATATACGAAGGCTTCAAAGGAGAGTGCCACTGACTCATATCTAGAAAAGATTTTTGAGCACATCACGCGCGCTTTTTCTTTATTTCTATAAAGGTGTTTACATCATTTCCGGGCAAATAACAAACGCTAATAAAAAAAAAAAAAGCGCTGGGCGCGTACTGTTATTTATTTCTTCAACTTGCAGGCTGCGCCATAAAGCTCTCCAAAAGCTGTTAAGAGAGTTTAAACACTACCGCCGGGAGGAACCGTTCTAGGTCACAGCAGGCGGGAACTCGGAACGGAATCTATGGCTTGCTGTTTTTTTTTTGTTTTGTTTTGTTTTCTTTATTCTTCAGAAAAGACGGGAATGCTGGTGTTGAAGGCAACCGAAAGTTCTGGTTCGTCGTCGTAAACAGGTAGAAGAAATGATTGCGCTGCGGAGTGAATGGAACCAGGTGGTTAGCTAGTGCAACTGACCAGTGGTGCGTCCTTACTCCTTCGCGATAATATCTTAAAGCGCCTCCGTGCGACGCCTGTAAAATGTAACACACATCAGTGAAACGTGAAGTATGCTTAATGGAACTTCAATCAGTAAAATACGTTAAGGGCTCCTTGAAATCAAATGAAAAAAAAAAAAGTAGCACAGAGGAGAAGAATGCAACAGTGAAGCAAGAAATTATTACAAAATACGCATTTGTCACAATCATCCGTGAAAGCACAGTTGATTGCTCTAGTAAAGCTTACTTTATGCTTAATATTTTCAAGGCACAACAAAAGAAAACAAAAATTGAAAGGAACATATATTCGAACTTTAACGTCCCTATATGAACCTTATGCGAGGTAGCGACAACTCTTCCTCCCTCGCCCGTCCTCCCCTCGCTCCTGTCGTCCGCTAAAGCGCGGTCCGCCATGTTCTTTTTAACTCGCCCGCCATGGCTGTGTTCGAAATCTTTTTTTTTTTTTTTTATTGCGTCAGTTTTGCCACGGGGCATCAGGAAAGGGGGATAGGGTTAGGGAAGTAAAGATTATAGGTAGGCATGCAACCCGGTTTCGCGCAGGTACGCGCACAATGAGTCAGTGTATGAATTGTTTGTAGTCCATTCATCATAGTCCGAGGGACGATTGCTGCGAAGGCCCACTTCTCTGAGCAGGCGATCGCGCACAGGGGCTGTTTCGGGGCACGACCACAAGAGATGTTTTATGTCACATGCATCAGCGGGAGCACTGCAGTGTGGACAATGACCCGTCGCTGGTAACGTCCGATCTCTCCAGCGGTGACGGACCGCGGGGGTGAGCGCCACGCCTGCTCGGATCCTCCGCAGGGAAGTCTCCTCCTCTCGGGTGAGGTTACGAGGGAGGGGATGTGAACACGGGGGAATGAGAGCACGTGTTCGCATGCGGAGGAGGTGAGAGCTGGAGATGTGAGCCAGGAGTGGGTCAGGAGGGAAAGGGGTAGGAGAAGTTACCCCGGCGGGTCATACTACGTGACAATCCGGATAAATCAATGGTGAACGCTGGTAGGTCTCGAACGCCAAGGTACCAAACCCTCCCTCGAGAGTGAGGTCGAGTCGAATCCGCCCGGGCCAATGGGAGAACGCGTCGGCACATCAATCGCTTTCGCTACTTAGCAAAACGTTAAAAAGCGCCTCTAACACGCCAAAAAAAAAAAATTTTTTTTTCATGCTAGGCGTTGAAATGGCATGTCAGGACATTACAAAAAAATGGTTTCACTATAGAGGTGCGTAGTTTTTTTTTTTTTTTTATAAAAAATAAAAATAGGAGGCCCAATTCAAAGTTCCCGCCAGTGCACTGTGACGTAACAGTGTACCGCAAGGTGTCGGGGCGGTCAGAAGGGAGGCATCGACATACGTCACTAAAAGTGGGTTCGCAGGAAGTCACGTGAGTTTCACTCCTCGTACTCTCCGCGACCGTGCCAACAACTTTTTTTTATTATTTTCTGCTCTTTGTACGAGCGATTGTAGAAAAGGAAGTTTCAGTTCCACTAGCTCTTTATCGCTGCACCGTTGGTTAGTTTGCGTGCTGTAAAAGTTGAGGACGGAGAGTCAGTGGATCGACGTGATGGAGGTCAATGATGAAAGCGTTGCGAGTACAAGCCAGTGTACGAGTGCGTGCCGTCAGTCCGAGGATACAAAGCCATACTGGGCACAAAACAAGCTATCAAGTTTTGAAAAACAAAAAAATTTAGAACGCTCGCAGAAATTAGGATTGCTTGCGTACGACACGTCCAATTGCATTGCTGAAGCTTCGGACTCCGAGGTCGTCGAATCATCGTATACCCTCCAGGCTGAAGATGCCTAACGTCTCTGGGAAATGCATGCAGTGTGATCTCTTCTTCAGTTGCTGAAATACCCGGGCAGTCCCTCGCACAGCACCTTCTAGGCATTGTAGGTGATCACGTCGATTCACTGACTGCTCTTCTTCTACCTTTACAGCAACATTAAGCGATGAAAAGCAAATAAAAGAAACCTTGTTTGTTTGGATATCGCTCGTGGAGGTGCGGAGAATAACAATAATATTTAAAAAATATTATACGCGCTCGCGGTAAGCACGAGGAGGGATACAACTCACGTGACTTCCGGCGATGCCTCCATTCTGACCGCCCCGACACCTTGCGGTACACTGTAACGTCACAGTGCACTGGCGGGAACTTTGAATTGGGCCTCGTATTTCTATTTTTTATAAAAAAAAACTACGCACCTCTATAGTGAAACAATTTTTTTTGTAATGTCCTGACATGCCATTTCAACGCCTAGCATGAAAAAAATCTTTTTTGTTTGGCGTTTCAGAGGCCCTTTAATCGAAGCACTTTAATTCAAACGATTCGAGGCACGCGCCTGTTTCTTTGAGTTGGAAGAAGAGGTAGCACCAGGGGAGGGGGGGAGGGGGGGGGGGGGGGGGTTCTGCGAAAACTGAAATCGTGGTTTAATTTATGCCTCGCTTTCTAGACTTAATTTTTTTCAAAGACGCAATTAAATCCGAAAGAGACTTTGTAGATCGTTGTCCTCGTGGGATTTAGAAGAAAATTAACCAACGTCTAGTGCAAGCGCGGTCCCAGAGCTCCTCACTAACGCATAGCTGACCTCGTCTTCCGGGGCTCGTCGACATAAAGTAAAAGCGAAGTGTGAGTGATAAAGTGACACCCGCATTTACCAGCGTGTCTTCCGAGTGAAAAATTGAGTCACGCAGTTCTCTTTACTGGCTCAGCGAGCGCCCCTTGCCACTGAGCCCGTCGGCTAGAAAACCGCAGACTTCATCCGCGCGCCTCCTTCTTTATTTCTGTTCATATTTGAGTGGCGGCTCACCTCTTGGAAGCGCCCCCGCCGTTTGATCCGCCATTTTGTTTCTAAAAGTGTTGCTTCACGTCGACGCGGAAGTTCGAGAAGCCTCGAAAAAAATCAAAATAAAAGCATAACCCACCATGACACGAAGCCCTTATCAATTTCAAGCGCGAGAACGTGATAAGAACCGACGAGTCATTAGCATCCAATAACCTCTCTGGACTCCGTTTCTTTTTTGTTTCTAATTACCGTTGGTGCGTTGTTCACAACGATGCGACTTTTATTAATTTTTGTTTGATAAGTATGAACCTTAATCATGAGAATTCACTGCGGTGATTATATTTTTCGTTCGGTTCATCGACAACGACACTACTGAAACTTGTTCTCACTTGCGCATATATTGCGATCATAATACAGATATGTGGACGTCTCAGTGCAGTTTCACCGTTCCGACCATACTAGTATATCGTCGCAACTTATACGAAAGTGCGACTCATAGACAAGAAACTGCGGTAATTCAATATTTATGACGATCAAATACGCGGTTCTTGATTGTTCAATGTTGGTTCGAATGTTTTTTTTTTTAAATGCGCAAAAACAAAAGTGAAAATACAAGCTTTAAATTGTAAAAAATGTAAATTGCACTCTTGATTTGAATATGACTTTTCTATTGCATGCTCTTTAACTGCAAATATTTAGTCCTAAACTTTTTTTTTATTTTGTTGAATTGACTGACAATAGGGCATTAATTACCCTATGATGATTATAATTTATAAAATTAAAAGAAAATGAATTAAAGCAAGTTGTGATTAAAATTTTTTAATTAAGTTATAGTTCAAATTACTGTCTCAACAATCCAACGTTACAATTACAAAATTATCTTTAAAAAATGAAAGACGTTTACAAATCTCTGTAGTTCAAAATTAGAGCGCAGCTCTTGAGGAGGAGGATGAGAGGGTATGCCCCTCCTCCTCCTCCTCCTCCATCTCCTCCTCTCCCGCTTTCGAATGAGGCTGAACCGCATACGCAAAGCGGTTGCGAACGCGGTTGCTTAAAAAAAGAAAAAAAAGCTAAAACACTTCTTGAATAAAAAGAAAAGAGGTGAATTATGACGTCGTTTTAACCCTGAATCTGAATTTCACGTTTATTTTGCCCGAACATGTAACTAAACGGCGAGAAAACACGAAAAAACCTCCTACCAGTCGTAACGTCATACTAGGATCCTTGGGCCAAGCCGGTGTCCCTCGTGTAGGCAGCGCGTGAAATCACAAGCTTGCCAGGTATATTCCCCCGCACTGACAACAGTCGCGACGTCTCTTTCTGGCCTTTTTGAAAATAGCAAGAGTGCGCTTTCATTGCTTTGACAGGCGCTGAAGATGCTCGAGAGCGGAGTTTCCGTAAACTCCTAATATGACGTCACACCCCGGAAAGGAGGGGCTTCAACGGTACTTTGAAAATTAATTTCTGCAGCTTCCGAGCACAAAACTGTAAAAAATAATCTCGATATGCGGGATCCTGGAGGCCAATTGAAGCAGATCCAGTTAGGTGCTTTTCCTCGAATACAGAACAGCTTCAGTTTCCCTTTAAAGAAGCAGTATAAATTCGCGCGCATTTTGTTAATGAAAACGAGCGGATCCGCTTCGCGGTTTCGATTCGACCGCCAGTATGAATGCAGCATTAAAGGTGCCCTGAAGAGGTTTCTGAGATGACCTAAATATGGCGACAACTCATTTTACGGGCTCTAAGCATCATAGAAATCCATAAATCAAAACGATGACCGGCCGATTTCCCTATTAAAAAAGCAATTAGTTAAAGATCGAAATTATCTCCTGCGATGGGCCGGCAGCCTGGGCCCTAGGTTGCGCTTTTTAGACTCCCACTCCATGAAGTGATGTCGTCGACGTCACTTCCCAAAAGGAAATGACGTCAACGACAGAGCAAACGTAGATTGGATGTTTATTGGTGAGAGTCGCTGATGACGAATTTCCGCAGAAGAAAACAAAACTCACTTTTTCTTTGTTTTCTTCTGCGGAAATTCGTCATCACCAATCAACATTCCCTCTGCGTTTGCTACGTTGTTGACGTCACTTCCTTCTTCCTTGTCGCCGTGGGACTCCAAAAAGCGCCACATAGGGCACCAGGACTGCATGTGACCAACGAAAACGCGTCATTTCGTTAAAGGAGCTGTGCAACAATTTTTGTACTGTGCACAAATACCGCTTAAAACGGATCCCTAACGTTAATGACCTATGAAACACGCGTTCGTTTTTCTCCCCACGCAATAGAAGTCCCAGAAAAAAATTTAAGAAAAATGAGCAGCGTTCACCCCCTCAACTCGCAGCCAGAACAAGCGGCCACGTGATCTGGAGCCGATTATATGCCGCCAGTGTTGATCATAGCCACGCGCTGGGGTTGGCAAAGCGCAGGACACGCGCTGAGTTCCAGACATTGTTATGGCTCGGCTGTTGTCGTCGTTGCAGCGATTGGACACGGGTCACAACCCGAATGCTTCTCGAGCTAGCAATTGTCACGAGCCCAAGTCGAGTGCCCACGCAATGCTCGGGTCCAATCTATGAACCGCATTCAAATATCGTCACTTGGGTGTACTGCGATCCCCGAGTTACGTCATCAAATTTTGCAAAGGAGAGATTGAATGAAAATGATCGCTTTTGTCCTTGAAATTCCACCGGAACAAAGGAGTTTCTTGGCCAGTGGCGTTGTGTGTGAGTATCCTTGAGTGCCAGGTGTGCCAGTAAGCTCGTGTGGAGAGAAAAACATTCCAATTGAATATCGTTGCACAGCTCCTTTAAGATTGCAAACTTTGTTGTTATAAGATGTGTTTGATCTTGTAGATCTTAGAAACAAATAAAAATAACAAAAAAAAGTTTTTTTTTTGTTTTTTTTTGCGGAGAGGGAACATAATATTGCAATAATCGTCTTACGCGATACCTCTCCAGGAATCGAAACTGCAAGGAATTCGCTGATTATAGTTGTAGAATCGATGCTTTCAAGCACTATAATTTACCAAAAAAAAACAATACGCGACTGGAATACAGTTGCAGAGGGAATGATCTTTTCTAACAGTTTAAACAATCACCTGTATACGATGGCTGGTGTGTGCAGTTGTAGTTTGCACCTCGTCATCTTAAAGCGGGGTGCGACGATTTCCGAGCTTCGGTCAACCATACCTGGAAGTTGCCCTCTGACAGACTTTTGAAGTAAAAAACAGGAAACCGATTTCGCCTGCGCGTCCTAAATGTTGTGTAAAAAAAAAAAAAAAAAAAAAAAAAAAAAAGCTAGATATTGGCATTTCTGGCAGCCCTCAACTCACTCCCAGTCTTCAGTGTTCCACCTGACCATCCTCCTAGTGACGTCATTCGGGGTGCCGTTTAGCCTCCCCTGTGTTCTCTCGGAGGACGCTTCCTCTCCCTCTCTCTGCTGACATTAGTGGCCGTTATGCTGCAGCTTAGAGCGGAGCGAGGTTACGTAAGCTTTTCGACGTAGTTCCTTCAGCTGCCACTCGAGGCTGCAGGTGGAGAGAAAAGCTCGACTTTTGCTTTGCGATTATGCAGCGGAATCGCGACGTTTTTTAATGAAGGAGATGTTTTCTGTACTCTCTAGGATACGATAAACAACGTAAGAATGACGAGATGCAACTTCTTTTAATCTTAAAATCAATGCACCGCCCCTTTAATACAGATAGATGTGCTTTTTTGCTGTATGTATTCCCCCATTTTTTTTTAGAGCGCAGCTCTTAGGGGCCCGTTTCCGGCTTGAGCGGCGTCGCCGTCGCCGTCGGCGTCGGCGTTGGCGTAACCGCGCGGTGCATCATGGGAAATGTCCCATAATGCACCGCGCGAGCCCCCCACCGGGGTCACGTGACTTCGTGGGGGGGCACGTGACCGCCCCCCCCCCCCGAGGTCACGTGACCCCCCGAGGTCACGTGACCCCCGCCGATGTCACGTGACCCCCCGATGACGTCATCGACACTGATGACGTCACCAGCATCCACATCGTCATCGTCATCATCACTGATGACGTCATCATCAGTGATGATGACGATGACGATGCCGGTGACGTCATCAGTGATGATGACGATGACGATGTGGATGCCGGTGACGTCATCAGTGATGATGACGATGACGATGTGGATGCCGGTGACGTCATCAGTGATGATGACGATGACGATGTGGATGCCGGTGACGTTACCGACATCCGCATCGTCATCGTCATCATCACTGATGACGTCATCAGTGATGTCACTGATGTCGTCACCGGCATCCGCATCGTCATAATCACTGATGACGTCGTCAGCGACGTCACTGATGACGTCACCGACATTCGCATCGTCATCGTCATCATCACTGGTGAAGTCATCAGTGACGTCACTAATGACGTCATCGGTACCCGCATCGTCATCGTCACTGATGACATCATCAGTGACGTCAGTGATGACATCATCAGTGACGTCAGTGATGACATCATCGGCATTGGGGGTCACGTGACCCCCAAGGTCACGTGACCCCCCAAGGTCACGTGACCCCCCCCCCCTGGTTAGTCTAACCGCCCCCCCCAGCGCCCTTCCCTCCTCCTCCTCAAGAGCTGCGCTCTAATTCGGCGTTACAGGGAGTTGTAAGCGGCTTTCACTTTTTTTCTTTCTGTTGTCTAGGCATTGTCGACTGCTGGACAACTGTCCTTCTTTCCACTCCTACCATGTCTCCTTATTGGAGAACGTAGTACGTATAAATAAATAAACAAAAACAACGAACTACACACACACGCATATATATATATTTTTTTTTTCTTTTTTTGCGGGAGTGATGGTTTTGGTTGTTAGTTCTTGAGCGCTTCAGCGCGTGCTCGCTGGGTTGAATCGTCGTCCGGGCTGTATGGACAACGAGCCGTGCGCATTCGAAGTATCACTCCGCGGTTCCATAGGTCGGAGGCGCGAGAATCCTTCGCATGTTATTGAATAACAGTGGTCCTGGTTTTGAAACATGCTCCTCCCATCACCGGAGATGAAATCGGTGTGTTGCGATCGTTGATTGCTTTTATAATAGAGGAATTGGCCGCCTATTGTCATGATTTATGGATTTCTAAAATACGTAGAGCTATCAAAGTGAATTATCGCCGTATTTAGGCGTTTTCAGGAACCTCCTCAGGGCACCTTGAAGGCGCGAGTAAGAAGTGCTTTTTGATCGCTCCGAATCCACCAAGGGAATTCCTCATAAGACTGCCTGCTCGGCATTCCAGTTTTACAACATGCGACGTCAGCCCACTGGAAAGCATTACCTTCGTTTGCCGCTTTTCTTTTTTTCTTCTCGATAGCTATTTTGAATTTGTAAATAATAAATAGCACGTCCTGAAAAGTAAAGCCTGGATATTTTCAAGATGTGCTTAGTTTGGGTAGCTCGAAAAACCAAACTCTTCTTTAAGGATGCATACGCGGGGGTCTCTCCACGAGTGACCTCATGCTGCGACGTAGAGCTCAGCTTTATGTTAAAAGAGACAGTTTGATTGTTGACCGAGAAGAGAACTTCTCGTTGGCGCGCGTGCTCATCTCTTTCCTTGAACGCAGCGGCGGATCAAACGCGAGCCCCACATTGCGCAACAACGATATCACGCTCTCTTTCGAGGCATACGCTCATGCGATGAAGTGCGTGGCAGAAATGCTAAAAAATTTGGCGCGTTCACCTCGCGCGTACAAATAATTTCGACCGCTAACTCCCCGCGAACGCCGGAACAAGATTTCCCATTCAACAACATCACTGTAATCCGAGCATTTTCTTTTTTTTTTTTTTTCTTCGCAATTTTTTGCAAAGGACGCCCGTGGAGGAGCGTCAAATGTGCATGGCTCCCTCAGTTTAGGCTTGAAGTCGCCTTCAGTATACACGTTTGTAAGTCAGGCTTTAGGGCGCCGCCGTCTTGCTCGGTTGGGGCGCGCTTGGGCGTGGCCATAATCCGATGACGACGCCTTAGCAATGCTTCGTAATCGAATTATGACGCGTCGAAGTGCGCCCCAACCGAGCAAGATGGAAACGCCGTGAAGCCGGGCTTGCAAACGCGTATACAAGTTTGCAAGTGCGGCCTCAAGGCGCCGCCATCATGCTCGCTTGGGCTGCGCTTGGGCACGGTCATAATCCGATTGCGACACCTTGCCAAAGCGTCATAATCGGCTTATGGCCGCACCCAAACTCAGCAAGATGGCGGCGCCCTGAGGCTGTTTCTGGAGACATGTATAGACCAACCCAAATCTCTGATATGACGGCACTGCGCACGCGCAGACGCTACATCTCGCGTGAGTTTGGTTTGTGCGCGCGCGCAGTGGAGGCCCACACACCAGGCATTTGTTTGTAAGCTGCGTCGGTGTGTACTTCGTTTCAAGTTACGATAGACCGCGGAGGATGCTACGAGCCTTCAAAGCCAATCCAATGCCGAGTGCCTGTCACGTGACCTTCGGGCGAGGCACAGCGGGTAGCGAGTGAGGCACGGGACTCTTAGTCACGTGACACGTTCAGCACACTGGATTGGAAGCAATGGCTCACAGCGTTGGCTGCGCCCCATGTCAAAGGGAAACGGAGTGCATACATTGGTGGGATTTACCCATTTCCGCTGCGATTACTTTGTGGGTTTTTCTTTTTTGTGGGTTATATATATATATATATATATATATATATATATATATATATATATATATATATATATATATATATATATATATACATTGTTTTCCTTTTCTTTCGATTTCACGAAGAGCCGGCAACAGGTTAATATGGGAGAAACACAAGTTATGCACTCAATAAAGCCGCATTCACGTTGCTCGTACTACATCAGACAAAAGACACACCGTTCGCTGCGTACTACATGATGACATCTGCGGACGCGCCTGAAGCGTGTTCGAAGACTCTTTGCGTCATACATGCTTCCAACATGTCTGCAGACAAGGTTTTGTACGTACCAACGTGATAAGACCGTTGCACGAGGAAGAAGCACACTTCAGACTGTCTGGGTGAAGTGGAGCCACAGCACAGACTAACTGTTCTTTTTCTGGTGAGGGTTTGCTAATAAGGGTTCAAATCAAACAGCCCAGTGTCATCCCATCGACACAGTTCAGAGAGCCGGCTGTCGTTTTTCTTTCTTTCATTCTAAGCTATGAATGACGCTGTGTGCTATTCGATTCGAAACACTGTTCGCCAACCCCTACGTTTTAAGGTCTGACTCTAAACGAATTTTCAACCTCGTCATTTGTCGAGCGCCATCCGTGGATTGCAGCGATCTGCCCTCCCGAGTGCTTTGCGGGAAAGTAGACACTCCGTTTTTGTTTTGTTTTTTTCGTTGCAGCGTAGTGCCAAATATCTTCGCCCAAAGTTCAAAGATTGTTTCAACGACGCTCTCAGTGACATCGGCGACACTATTCGCGGTGAAAAGCTCGCTAGGAGCGCTTCTGATTTTCTCACTATGGGTAGTGCATATGCGTTTTAATTTTCATAGTGCGTAGAAGCTTGGCATTTCCCGTGCTTGCACCAGCAGAGGAAGTTCAAGTATCCTCACTCTGGGTTGTGAAAAAAATTCCACCAGGCGGCGACACACAAACTTGTCGCCGCGAGTCAACACTCGGGGGCCTGCTTAGAACTTAGAAAATATAAGCGCGAATTGGGGAATAAAATTTAGGTGAAAATAAGCGGGGCAACTTTGTTTATCTAAGAAACCTATTTCTAAATGTGTCCCTCACGACCCGAAGAAGACTCAAAGAAAGTTTTCAGTTGGGGCGATATCGCCCTTCTCATAAGTCCGAAATGAAAAGTCAACAACTCGGTGCCGACGATCGACCCGGCATTTTAAGATACGATACCTTGTGGAGTAAGAAAAAGCCCCATATCAGCGTTCCCAGCGTGAACCCAATTCTCCGTCTTTTTCCCAACTGTGAAATGGCCCTTTCTTTATTTTTGTTTTAGAGCGCAGCTCTTAGGCGCCCGTTTCCGGCTTGAGCAGCGTCGCCGTCGGCGTAACCGCGCAATGCATTATGGGTAAATCTCCCCGCTAAAACTATCGAAAAAATTTTCCCGCTAAATCTAGCGGAAAAACTCCTCTGAAGGATCACGTGACCCCCCCCCCCCCCCCCCCCTGAGGTGGAGGAGGAGGATGAGGGGTGGAGGGGAGGAGAAGTAGCAGGCAGGATCACGAGGGAGGAGGAGGGAGGAGGAATATACCGTCCCCTTAGTACCCTTCCCTCCTCCTCCTCAAGAGCTCCGCTCCAATTCAGTATTACAGGGAGTTGTAAACGGCTTTCATTTTTTCTTTTATCTTTTGCTCCTCTCGCGTATTTCACTGGTAGAGCTTGCGCGCAAGTCATCTAGATCGATTTTCCCAATCCCAGGACAAACATTGCGGTCATTTGTTTTACATATCTTTTGCCTAAACACCTTCCAGTCACTGATCGCACCAGGTTGTGGAGATTAGGTCAAATTGTAAGTTATATAACCTCAGAAAGATTACTAATCACCTCCCCAATTCGCCGCTCGGGAGAGGCCATGACTCGCGAATACGATTAGCTTATCAGCGTCCTTTGTCGTCCTGCCGCTGGAAAGTGCTCCTCCCACAATCAATTCCCGTAAATGTTTAATTGAGTTGTGTTGACCACTGTGTTGGCTGCAGATATGAAGATGGCATTATCTGCGGACTCACCTCAAGCCTATTCGAACCATGTTCATTGACGTCTGCGGACAGATTTTCTTGTTCATGGCCAACGTGACAAAAGCGCCATCCATAGATAACACGCCACAGACAGTGGCTACAGTCTGTATGATATACGTGCAGTGTGGCCTCGGCTTCAGTACAGCCACTCGCGCGACTCGCCGGACAAAGAGAGGGCGGAAATACGTGCGCAAAGCGTTCGTTAAGATGATCCGAGCACTCGGACCAAAACGCGCGACGTATACGGGCCAGTCTGGAAGGGGACGGCGACGTGCCCCGCGTGGTCAATCCGGCGGTCCAATATCGGCCGACGGCATTCGGCCGCTGATTTGTGTCGCGCGAAGAGCCGTCGCGTCGCCAGGCCGATACCGCCGCCGGCCGCGCGCAGGGACAGGAATCCACCGGTGTCTCCGCGCCATCTTCACGAGACAAACCACCCGTCGTCTCCCTCCCCACCCGCAACCCTCCTCCCATTTCCATGCAATTCGCAGCTCACGCGCTGCCCGCAGATGGCCGCCACAGATCACTGCTACTTCCCGCGAAGGCGGCCGACGCAATCGTCCATCCCATTTGCCAAAAGTCACATCACCGGGGGAACAGGTCGTTTGCTGGAGCCTCGCTCGGGAACCTATATGGGCTCTCGAGTGATCGCGTGCGGCATACTGAGCAGAGCGAGGTAGATTCTGAAGATGCTGCGGAGAGGACGTGCAGAAATTAGCCTGGACACGGAGGGGGATAACGACGGGCTGAATGAACTTATCGAGCGAGCGCTTGGCGTCGCTCGTTATTTCGCGTACGTGTGTGAGTCTGTGTGGTTGTGGTCACGCAAGTTGGGCGCTGCGGTTTGCTCGTCCGCACGCGTGAATGCTTGCTCTTTTTCAGACTGGAGATGTTTTTGGCAGAACTGCAGGTGAGTTTGCGTCTGCATGGATCTTGCTAAGCTAGTGAAGCACCCTGCAGAAATATACTCCTGTTGTTCCTATTAGTAATTGTTTTATACGCTGTTCCACTGCGGCAATGCTTTAGGAAGGTTTTGCATCGGGCTTGTAGTTTTCTGAGATCTGCAGACAGAAGTATAAGCCAGGTTCAGTTTTAAAAGATGGATGAATTACTTTTAAAAGTCGGTTTATTCACACACCGCTTCTATCGTGTTCCCGAAGCTGCCCGTACACAAGTGTGCGATTCTCGCTGGCTTCTGCCGAAATAACTTCCGGGATTTCGCCAGAAAAGCACGAATCTCTCGTTGTGTCCACCAATTCTGGGCCATATATGATGGCTCGTTACTCTACGTTGCATGCGCAAATATCTGTGTTGTCGACAATAGCCGCGGTTGTTACGTACCGTGTTTCTCGAGCACAAATTGACGCATACCAGAAATGTCTGTGTTCTCTCCTACCGCTCTCAACACCTAGGCAAAACCTAGGAACGCACTCGAATAGCTTGCTCTCTCACATTTCTTCTGCACTCTCAAACTGCTCGGTTGACTTTCACGGAACAAGCACCATAAAAAGACGAGAAGCCAAAACGAACTTCGCTCGTTCCCACTCCCCCCACCCACCTCACAAAAAAATGAAGAACCTTAAATTAAAGCAGCAAACAAGACAAGCGGCATACCCGCTGTCTCGAACGCGGGGGAGGCAAGAGGCGCCGCTCGCGGGGAGACCCCATATTTCACGAAACAGCGTCGTCCGCGTTAACTTCCCAAGTTTGTGCCAGCAAACGAAACAAAACATAGCCCCTCCCCAAGTCAATCAAGCTATCAAAACAGGAAAACAAAAACTTCAAACAGACGCGACTGACCGCACACCAACTCAGAACCCCCCCCCCCCCCCCCCCTCCCCCGCCCCCGCAAAAGAAAAAAGAAAAAGACGCGAGCCAAGAGGGCCGCTGAGGAGGAAAGCTGGGCGGCAGTCGAGGGCACAGGCTTCGGGGCTCCGCAGGAACCTGTGGGGGGGAGGGAGTCCCAAAAGGCGAAAAACGGCATGAAGAGAACGTCTGGTTTAAATCTAGCAGCCCTATGTTTAGACCACACGCGTCCCGGCACGGGAAGGGAGAGAGAAAGGGGGTGAGGAGAAGGGAGCCCCACCGAAAGCGTGGGGGCGGCTCGGGATTTGGGCTACCGTTGTGGGCCGTCCGCCCCGGACCCGAAGCAAGCAGTACACAGAAAGGGCCGTGGTTCTTCTCGGGCAGCTAGGCGCCGCAAAAAGGGCTTCTCCTCGTTTTTTTGTGCCGTAGCCATTTGCGGGAGAAATAACTGCGGGATTCACGCCTTCTAAATGCTCCAACTACACTCTTATTACTCGTGCAGCGGCCGGGCGTGTCTTTTTCTCTCTCCACTCATGTTGAGATTGATGAGGACTTTGAGAGTGGCTGCGGTAGCGTGTCCGAGAAGAATATAGGCAAATCGTAGAGATCCTGTAATACTGCTCTGGGTGAGAATGGGCCTCTAGCGTTAGCAAGGAGGCGCCGCCATTTTTTGCAATGCAGCACCACGGCCGCTCGATCCCCTCCTCCCGCTGGAGAAGGAATCGAGGGGCCTTGGCAGCACAATCTCCCGCCACTTTATTTTTCTTTTTTCAGAGGTTTAGGCTGTAACAAATGTGCCGCCCCATAGTAAAGCATGGACAACAAAACTATACGACTGGAGGAATCACGCAGGATCTTCGTTTCTTGCAAGCATGTAGAAAAGTATAAGGTGTGTTCCGTTTAGTATCCGAAATACCTGCTTGCGTGCGCTGCGGTATACTATCAACATTAGTCAATCGTCGTTTATCTGGTGCAGCCCATGAAGGGACTACACGGAACCATGCTCCAAGGGGCCTCCTTGTCGTTCAGACTGCGTGATCACTTATGTTTAATGCCTCGCACCTTCTAAACGTCCATGCTGAATAAAAGGAGAACAATTTTTCTTGTTGATCATGCATCCCAGTGCAGTGCACATGTAGACCTTTTTTAAAGTGTACATTGAGAGAAGAACTAACCTAATATGCGACGGACCGCCCGTCTGCCTGTTACATTGTATACGTTACGCTTCGTTTAACTTAAATCGGAGACCAGCCGACGCTACCAGCGCATCGAAGCACATAGTCGCAGAGTTTATAGTCTTTCTTTGCTTGTGTTGTCGACGGCAATTTAATCCCGCGCAGAAAATTAACTGTGACGTTGCGTTTTTAGTCTGTGCGCTTGTGTTTGTTTGTATTCTAGTACTTGTCTGCTCTCTGACTTACGGTGAAGCGAAATATATGGCCTCTAGGGTGACGTAAGCCAGAATACGAAACTGTCTTAAAACGAAATTTTATTATAAAGTAGGCGAGTTCGTCGGGGTCGAGTCATTTTATATACGTCACAATCTGCAGTGGTAGTTTTACGGTAAACTACAATAATCTGGGCAGCGTATATAGCTTAGAATTGACGGCCGATCGGGTCAGAAGACGGACTAAAACGAGCAGCGTTTGGAACTATGTCGTGGTATATTAATTCATCTTTATTTTAATGTGTCCAGAAACAGAAACCCAACAGGAGTTACACAACCAAAGGAATACAAAAGCCCCTACAACAGCAGAAGCAAAGAAAAATGCATAATCATACACAAACATGTGGCTCGTAACAAACAAAGCAGGGACACAGACAGTGTAGAAGGCGGAAGACAAACAAGTATGGCTTAATTGCTCGTCCAAGACCCCTCATGTCAGAAAAATATATATTTTACAGCCTGGACTAGCTTGCTATATTCCAGTAGCATTCTTGTAATAGGCGACGTATGGAACAGATCCAACGGGAAAAAAGGGGCATTGAAAGCAACTGGACCGAGAAGAGCAATGAAAGCAAACTGTGCTTAAAAGCTGTGATGAGTCAACAGCTTCCTTGACAACATTGTGTAAAATCTATAAATAATGTAAACGACGTCCACTAAACGAAGAGCACAATCCCAGTTTCCGAAGGAATTTGTCATAGCGCTCCAGTAGCACTTGCCTGAAAAATATCTGCCGTAAACAATTCCTACGAACCGTCTTTGAACACGTTCAATAGAGGATGATGCAGTATGGTCAATGCAATTATTAGCGATACAAGAAAATTCAAGTCTCATGCGCACCAAGCAACAAAATAGCCGCAAGAAACATGCAGACGAGGAACATCGCCCTGTGAAGCGAGATATCGCACCAAGAGTCATCAGCGAGATCCCACAAATAGTTGATGCAGGGTGATTAGAGTTCAGTGCTCAATCAACAGTAATTCCAAGGTCACAAATGACGGAAACTCGGGTAATCATAGTGCAGTCTAAGGTGTAAGTAAATACAAAAGAGTCCCGCTTTCTGTCCGGCAACTTTATCTTAGTTTTCAGCTCGCTCAGAGCGAGGGAGTTATGCGGACACCACTTAGTCACTGCTAGAGCGTCATCCTGAAGAAACACGCAATCAGAAATGAAGCGAATTGAACTAAACAGCTTAATGTTGTCGACGAACAACGTTGTATGAGAGTTTTTGACGCAACAGAACAAAGAAACATCATTTTCAAAAACTTTATAACAAAAAACACCAAGACTTTTTTCTTTCTTTTTTGTGGAATTTCGGAAGACTACGAATAAGGATCAGGTAAAGCATCCGAAACACGAACACAATTCGTGCAACATAATATATAAACTTTTGACCCAATCACAATAAGTATAACTCAAACCATAGCTCTCGAGTCTAGACAGAATAATATCATGACCAACCTTCTGAATACCTTAGACATATCGAAGTAATTACATCAACTTGTTTGCAGTCACATACAAAGGGCACGGTTTAATCCAAAAATGAACACAGCGTTAGTTTCCACCGATGTCCCCTTGAAATATCCGTGTTACTCAGGGCAGACTTTTTCATTTAAATAACTGTAAAAAACACGCACTTGCAAATTAATTTCAAACAACTTGAAAGAACTATACAGTAATGAAGCAGGGCGGTTTGCAATGCGAGCGCTGCCCGACTTGTGAATTGAAACAACCACCGAGCGTTTTCAGCGAGACGGACAAATTCCCGTCTGCAATGATAAGTTAAATATGTGCAGCGAAACAGGAGACAAAGGTTCGGCGCATCATTTTAAAGTAAATCTGGGAATTCCGTCTACACCAGCAAGCAGACAGCTCCGGTTTCATTTTGCGAATACATTCCTTTATTTCAAATTCGTCGATTGGAATAAGAGGAAGAAAAATCAGATCCTTGACACGCCAAGCTCGAGGCAGGAGTTGTTGCAGGTGTAAAACATGACTTGGAAATTCTTTGAGAACATGTCGGCAACTTTTACTGGATCAGACGTATAAACAGAACCTTCTCGTAACAAAAACAAATTTTGCCCACACCAGCTGTAGGCAATGCGAATGCTCAGAAACCACCGCAGCGTCCTTTAGCCGAGTTGGTGCATACAGGGTGTTTCAACTTTCACGGAACGCGAGTTATATCAATCTTGCGAAAAGTATGATCGCACGGGAGAAAGGTCAATGTCTCTGCCAAAGGACCGGGCCTATATAGAAAAATAATAACGCTCGGTATAATTGAATTGTCTCTATTACTTTTGAGTAAATCACTTCTCAATTACTACATTTAAAGGTAAGAAACTCTCTGGGCATCAACGAAAACCGCTAGATCAGGGGCCCTAAACCCGTCAAACACAAAGTTGGAGTCGAAAGTTCGCGGAGTACGCGGATGGGACGTCCACGTAAAAAGCGCGAAGTCATCGTCGTGATAGGCCAATCGATGCGCTCCGTCAACTTTGGCCTCAACTTTGTGTTTGACGAGTTTAGGGGCCCAGCTCGCTTCACAAAATCCTAAAGCACAAAAAAATAGTCAGAGTGCAGGCGAGCTGGTGTAAGTTGAACATGATTGTAAACCTGAGACTGGGGCAGGAAGAGAACACAACAGAAGGTAGTAAAAGAGGCGGCAACGTCTCAAGGTTGCCTCCTCTTTTACTATCTGAGACGTTGCCTCCTCTTTTACTACCTTCTGTTGTGTTCTCTTCCTGCCCCAGTCTCAGGTTTACAATCATGTTCCCTAAAGCACGCGCTGCACTTTAAGGGTTCTGTAAATAAAAAAAAAAAAAAAACTCAATTTGGATGCGTTTTCTGTAGCTAAACCGCGCAATGAACATGCGCCGCCACAAATTCTTGGCATGCCTAAGCTGAACCCGAGAATCACAGCTCCTTCTCGCAGGGTGATGCGAACTCAGATTCGCCCTATATTTTGCCGGCTCGCCAACGCGCTTGTTTCTCTCCTTCGAGGGAGACGAGGAGGCAATTGCGCGCTCTGGCCGCCGGAAGCAGCACAGGTGGCGCTGAGATGCGCTCTGACGGAAAACTGAAACCTGAAAACGCGTTCGTATTGCTTTTCTTTTTTTAAACTTCATATAATATGGCGTCTGTCTTCCATTTGTGGAAAGTGCGCTGTCCTTAGCGGTTTTTCATTATTCTCAGAAAACTTCTAAATGAAACCATAGCTTTACATTAACTAATGAAAAGTTGATTGCTCAACATTAAATATTAACCTTACGGAACGTTATTAATTCTCCTAAATAGGCCCTTTGGCAAATATTAGTACGACATCAGCTATTTTTTTTGTGTGCGCGATTCCTCGTGCCAAAAAAGAAAAAGAAAGATAAGATCCGTATCCAACAAAATCATACGAAGAAAAACCAAAAACCAAAAATAATTTGTAGTTTTACTAACGAAATTGGCAATTTCAACTAGTTCGCGACAATCTACCTTAACTTGTACACGTCTTATAATCATAAAACGCAACCTATTATCTGTGCTATGTGCCCCATTTATTTAATTAAAAATCACTAATTGTAAGATTTTAATACCAGGTGTAAGGAAAAGTACAATTTTTGTGTGTCATCCAACAGGGAGAGTAGGGTAGACACTCATAGCCGAGCATAGAAATGATCTGCGGGTTATTCGATAAGAAAAATGCATATAATACGTCACGTGGTTTTTTAATAAGGTACCATGTGTAATGTGATGCGGATAATTGCATATGGACTTTCGGCAGAAGCGATGTGGCCAGCGTTCTGTGAAACACCTCGTGTAGATAGTGTTAGATACACACTGCAAATTGTATACACACGGAAAAGGGAGGTCCTACGATGGACGCGGCGGCTCAATATCTTTAATTTGTTAGGATCTCTATATCAGATGAGGTCTTTATACATGTCAAATAAGGTCCTCAAACGAAAACAAACAAGAATAAAACTACCCGCGTTTGAGTCTGCACTACGAAGCGATGGAAGCTACACGTGCTCGCCCGACCAATGAACCATTCATAAATGGTTCATTGGTGATAGAAGCTATAGCTTCTATCGCAGGCCCCGCTCTCTGCGCCTGAGTTTGCGCAGAGAGCACGAGCACGATAATGTCAAACCGACGGGGGACTGGCTCAATAAGCTCGCATAGTTTCTACCTTCCTAACACCTCAGTGTTGGACGGAGTACAGTACGCCCTACACCGCGGTCACTCTGCCAACACATCGTACAAAAGACAGTGGCACTGTCTCGGACGTGTTTCTTTCTTGCGTGACATTGGTCGTACAAAAACTGTCTGCAGACAAATTCGAAGCATGTATGAAACAAACCTGCTTCGAAGATGCTTGAGGCGTCTGCGCATGCATTCATCATTTTCATAAGGCAACGTTGCCAAACAAATTGCATAAAAGAAAAAGAGAAAGGGGGGGGGGATCTGAAATGCTTAATGACTTGAACTCGATGTGTCTGAACTCTGGCGCCCGTGAGAGCTACATCTACTCGAGCGGACCGAAAGAAGTACAGGCCTCCGAAGATGGAGCACCCAACCAGCCACGGGACGCGACGGTATACGTCATGCCCCTCCAGAGGTCGCAAAACGTCGCGACAAGCCTTCCAAAGGGCTTGCCGCACTTCGCGCGCGATAGTGGCAGCCAAGTGGTGCACTTATAAACGGTGCCGGGGTCGCTGGTTGCTTAACCTGCCTATTTGTTTGCGAAAGACGATCTAAAAACAAAAAAAAAAAAAGCGCACCAGGACAGAGACGTTTGCTTAAACGACGCGTGATACCAGTCACCACACAAGGAAAGAGCTCTGTGTCTTCGAGGAGATGGAAATCGTGCCCCGTGCAGAGAGACACAACGACATCGCGTGTTCGGATTTAGAGAAAGCGCGCCGTTCGAACAAAGAAGTTAATGCGTTTTTAACTGTGTCCTCTCGGAGGCTCAGACGCTCCGAACAAGTCATCCGCGGCTTTCTCGGGCGTCCTTCTCTCCGGGGTTCGGGCGCGAAGCCAAGACGCGTCACTCAGAGACGCCCGTGCACGCTTCTTCGTCGGGGAGTTTTTCGACGACGGGGGCCGAAGAGCCCGCCGCTGGCCGTCAGTGTCTCCTCGCCGTCAACTCATTACGGTGCTAAGTCCACGGACACTCAAAACCGCTTCGCAGCAGAAACTGAGCGCGCCGTTTTTGAACGGCACCGCAGCTATCTCCCCCGCGCTCGAGAGAGTGCTCGCATTCGAGTTGACGTTTGTGCATTTGTTTGCTCGGGAGCGTGGTGTCTGAGATAAATTCGTGTCTTGATTAGTGACTCGAGTCATCCACGCGCGTGGAGGCTGCAGGCCCCGTGGCGACTTTGGTGTGTTGCGAAGCCGAGACGCATCCGAAGATATATACGAACGCAACGAGGCACTTGAGCGTTAATGGGCAACTAATGTTTCGAATGGAAGTGAAAAATAAAATTGGAACGGCGGGAACTCGGACTAAGTGCTTTCCCGAGATGTAATGTATGATTCGAGTTGTCGCCTTGTTTTGAACGTCCCAGATTTTGCTAAAAACTTTCTCAATGTGCGGCGGCGAAACGCGGAACATATCCGGAAATAGCCTGTTTAGACAAGCTGCAATGTTATTGTATTATTTCATTTATTTATTTTATTTGTTTACTTCTGTGGGCCACGTGTTCTAGCAATCGTAGCCTGCGATGCTGACGTAACGGTCGAAAGCCAGTAAAATATTTGGCAGGCTTAAATGAGGTTTGCGCAGGTGTGCTGAGCCACAAGAAAAATAGCCGTTCAATTGTTCTTTCCCTCTCGCTATTCGCTTAACTGCATGAGAATCATTGGCTTTGAATGTCTCCGTAAACGGACAGGCACATTAAATTGAATTAGCTAATTTATCTTCATTTTTTTATAATTTAAACTAATCCGCTGACGTGAATTCTCAAACGCCCGTAACACCCTCCCCCCTTCCCCCCGGGTTCCCCTAGAAAAAAAATTAATTGTGAATTACAAGCAAACATAATTCCGGTTAATGACAAAATGAACATTTCACTAATGACACAAAATAGTTTTACTGTGTCTAGTATATCATTGCAGAAATGCACTTCAGGCTAAACGGATGCTACCACAGTTCCTAGACTCCACTATCTTACCAATGGCAAAATCCAAAATAGAAACAAAAAACGATTGGGGGGGGGGGGGGGGTCGAATTTACAAGCTAAAGTCGATATAAATGAATGCCCCGATTTTGACACCGCTGTCTACTTTAACTGCTAGCCACAAAGCGATATATTCCATAGAAGCCGGAGAGCAAAAGCGCAAAGTAAGACCCTGAACACAGTGTGTTCCCGGAGGATTTCCATCTCCCTCCTCCCCTTCCCTGCAATAGCGTCCCTCTGGGAGCGTGAATAAATATACAGAAATATCATTTCTGCTAAAAATGCTTTGTGTTTCGATCTATCGATCAAATCATAAAATGCAGAATTGCGTTTTACGATGAACGCAGCGGACGCTGATGTTCAGCCTCTGCATTTCTGGCAGGCGGCACCATGTCTTTTAGCGTCGTCACGTCCTCCTTTGTACTGCTTTGTACTGCTTTGTACTGCTTTTATTCTATTCTTTTTTTTTTTTTTTGCTGTTTCCGAAGCTTTCTGCAGCTGGCTAAATCTTCTCGAAGCGTCTTGCTGTCCTCTCTCCTGACTCTTTTGTTTTCTTTTTCCTAACACGGTTGTGTTTTGTGGCCAGTCTACCGTCTTCCTCTCTGGTACGCGACGCTCTTCGTGATCACTGGCGAAATCAGACTTGGCTTCAGGAAAAATGAAACTCTGCATTAAAAGAAGTAACCGTTCCTATATCTCAACTTCGTTTTTACGTCGCAGCGACAGCCGCCACAATGAGGTCTATTGCTGAGCAGAAGAGTTCTTTAAGCAGAAAACAAGAACCCAAGAGCTCCCTCAAAATGGGCCCCTCCTTGAGTTGAGCCTGAGCGTGGAGGGCGTAAGGACGGCAACAAATCCGGCAGAATCGTCAGGCAAAAATGCATAAAAAAACAACAATCGTCACTTAAACAAAAAACAAAAACGCTGACCGTCATTACAAAAAAAAAGCAAATAAAACTGAAACGTCCCAAAACAAAACGTCGCTGGTCGAAATCCACGATGATCCACTGTGATCAACCACTGTCCGTGGTCCACTGCCAAAACTACTATAATTAACCGAAGCATCGCAGGCCAACCCCCACAACAAAGCGTGCTCCCCTCCCCATAAGCAACAAAAAATATATAACGAAACAAAACAGCCAGTCCAAGGAGAACAGAGGATCGCGGGCAGACCCACAAAATGACACCCATCCAAGGTCGGCTTCGGAAAGCATTCGCAGAGGGTAGGACACGAAGCAGCAGCAGCAGCAGACGAAGCCGCGGAGGCCCCAAGACCGCGCACGCACGCGAGGTGATATAGAGCCCGTGGAACCGGCGAGGAAAAGACGTAATTGCCGTGCAGTCGTAGAAGACGGCGGGGGGACGTCGCCGCCGAAAAAGAATCCAGTAAAGCACCTCAGCGTGCGCCCACGTCCGTCTTGTTTGTTTTGTGCGTGGCCGACGCTCTCTGAGGGAGGGAGGGCGGAGGAGGAACACTCACGACAGCCGAAGACAAGGGGACTTCCTCACGCTTCCAGGTTAAAAATAGGGGACCGCTGAGAGGCAGAGTCGGAGGAGAGGCCCAGCTCGAGCATGGAGGTAGGACGAGCAGAGCGAGGCCTCAGTCTTTAATCCCCGTCGCCAGATATAAAAGCGCAGCCTGTCCCGGTGGCTTCTAGTAGAGTGCGGCGTTGCCGCTTGCATCCGGCTGGTCCTTTGCCCCGGGCGATGCGTCTCGTGAATCGTACAGCGACTGACGCTTGTAGAGAACTGCGCTTGCAGATCGTGGGCTTCGCTACGTGAAACGCGGATGGCCGTTTCTGTCAATAAATATTCGTTGGGCGGAATACAGTATGTTAGTTTACTACTTACTAACTTGACATTCTTAGGAAGAATGGAACTTCGAGTAGACCTATCCCTATTTTAAACATAAAGAAGGTCATATCGGTGCGTGCTGGGCAGGCTGAACATATCAACAGGTTGCTGACAACCATCGTCCACAGTGGATAGACAGCTTCTTGTTCTTTTGAGTTGTATGAAGCGCTATCAAAGGCACAAACGCGATAGTTTTACATCTGGAAACGCTTGAGCGAGAAAACGTTTTTTTTTAATATACCCGATTGTGACCGGAACCCCTTATAAACTAGAGCTTAGCTATTGAATCACAGACAGTGATAGCATCAGCTTGATCACTGCAATAACGTAAATACTCAGCCCATTATAAATTCGGCCTGATACGTGCGTGTCCCGATTCGTTTATCGTATGGAGGCTCGAAATGTTTATGTAATAAATAAACAAATGAAGGGCAGGAAGCACATTCTCCAATCTCTTATATTTCTGTATTCATTTACATATCGAAAATGAATAGTAGTTTCCGACCTCCACCGAACGGCATTCACTTCGCAGTGATGGATTGTGTACCCTTTACGCACAAGTCACAACGGCCCCCTTCTCAAACAAGTTGCACATGGCGCTCGCACTTCTTGAATCTGGGATTAGCGTGGCCGAAACTACGCGCACAAACCTAATACCATGACAGTTTTCGAGTTCCTCCGTCTGTTGTTGACCAAGGAACTCGCCAACTGCAAGTTCATTTGAGAAATTCCGAGGAGAGGCGTGCTTTGCCAAGAACGTTCGAGGGGTAAATTTCCGGCGGACGCAAACAAGGGCGCCAGACCCAACTTAAAATCAGGTCAAAGCTATTGCGATTGCAGCCGGACGCCTTCCGCTGAAACTAGACGTCCGGCTGCCACCAAGAACCTCGTACGCCTACACTGAAGACGCGAATTTATTATAGTTGCGAGTTTAACTACGTTTCAGGACAGGGGATCGGAGGAGGACGGTTCTCTCGTATAAATAATATAAAGGTATTAACGAGTCGAGGAGATGACAAGGTTTGCTCAACCCGGTGATAAACTGTAGATAGTTATGAAGCGTTCATCTTTGTTCTCCGGCGGGTAAAAAGCTGCGATAATTTGTAATCAACAAAATTGCGATGGTGCCTTTGACTACGGGGATCGGTGACCAAGCGTGTTAGCGCAACACAGCTGGAAAGAACGTGGAGCGAAAGCTCGCGCTGCAGTACCCCAGGATCCTGGGTTCAATCCCCACCACTGCGCGTTTCGATCTGGCTGATCACCCTACCGGCGTGCGGTCGTGTATTACCACTACGTGATGTACGTTAAAGAAACCAAGCTAGCCGTGGTACCGCGCTGGCTAAATTTCTCATCTACAGCTGAGACACCACACGCCCGACGGGACTGACCAACTTCACGCTCTCTAAACATACACGCCAGAATTACTTACGGCGCCCCGCTCTCTTAACCGCGTTCTGCTACACTTTGTTTTCCTTTCGCGTTGCTTGCTTCCTTCAATACACCTTCCCGTGAAGCAAGGCAGCCTGTCTTCTTTATGAGCTCAAAACAAGTTCTGAGCTTTTATTCGGGTATATTTTGTTGCTGTTTCAGGATAACAACTGGACACGAAAAAGGGGACATGCTCGTGGGTATAAATTACCCTCCCATAATAACAATAAAAAAAAAAAAGACTCGCACGGCCAAAAAAGCGGGAATAAAGAAAAAAAAATACCACATTCCATAGCGTCCGATGGGACTGGAGAATAATAGCCTATCGAGAATTTTGATTTGTTTGTGATAGCCATCTTCAGGGCAAGAGGAAACACTAAAACAGTTGTCAAACAAGTCAGGCAACAACTACGTAAAACAAATAGGAGAAATATTTCTCTGGGCCAAGCGTGTCAACAACGTGCATTGTGCAACATGACTTATTTCCAAGGAAACACCGAAACCGTTCGAAGTAAAAAAGAAAAATAAAGAAAAAGGAACGGTCGTGTGAAGGCCCGTCGCTTCCTGCTCGCGCTGAACCCGGCGGCGGCGGCGGTGGCGGCAGGAAAAGGTGACGATCGGGTCAGCGGTGGCCATAGAATTGGCAACGAGAAGCTCGACCACTGCTCACGAAACTGGGGACCAGTTTCGACGAACAAAAGCGGTTCGTCGACCTCCCGCCACGCCGGGCAGCATGCGAGCCGAGCTTTCGGGAGAAGCGCCTCAAGAAAGCCCATCTGGCCCGAGCGGTTTATACACAAACCGAGCCAAGAAAGAAAGCGCGCAGCAAATAACGCGGGGCCCCGGCAGCCATCGCAGCGGCCTCCTCCTCCTGGTCGTTTCCGTGAGCATCCGAATGGCCTCGTGCTCCCGCTCTTGTTGTTCCGCTTTCCAAGTCAGCTGGCTGCGCTGGGAAGCGATCGCCCGCACACTCGGAGCTTAGAATGCAGAGTGTCCGTTTGGGTATTCCTGCAGCGGAGGGAAGCTTCGGTTCGGTTTGCTTGTGTAGGGCCCCTTTTCCTCGAGGCCGTAAAACGAGTCCCGAGGGCGTTGGCAGTACGCCGAGCGTGTTTGCTGCGCTTCCAATAGGGTAATTGCGAGATCAGGAAACACAGCAGACATCCCTTGTTTAAGAAGTCCTCCCAAGGATGAATCTCAGCTTATCCACAATATTTTGGTTTATTTCGAAGTTTGAAAAGCTCTCGAATCACGCATTCGCAAGAGAAACAAAACTAATAAATATTAAAAACACAACTACCACAACTATTATCGGCTCCAATTTGAATATACCGACGTATTCTCGTGCCTATAAAGCAACGACCTAAAGCTGCCTTTTCAAAGAGCCCCCCTTGTACGTAGAAAATCGCCACCTCACCCGCTGACAATTGTGGATTCGACACAGCCACATATGTTTTTATTATTTTTCTTTTATTTTTGTTTCGTTTTCGGCGACTGCCTGTGGTTCAAATTGCACGCGTGCTAAATCCCCTCGCACGCACGCGCACAGACGCACACACACACAAACGCCCACCCATGCATTCGCCAACATTATCCTACGACAGCATTTTTTTCTTTTTCTTTTTCCCCATTAAATACTGACCGAAGGGAGGGATATAATTTCGGCATTAGGGGTCGACTCACATCTACACACACCTCTCGCGTTGCACCTGCCCAACGTCACTATTGCCCAGCTTATTTTCCACACTGCTCGGTGCTTGCATCGACAAACTCTATCATTAGTTATATCTCTATGCCAAAATTAACCTCAGTTTTGCCGGTAAGGGAGAGAGTGTGTCGCTCGGAACAAGGCTTTTGTCGTGCGAATACTTCTTCACTAGGACTCAATTTCGTAAAGCCTCACGTGATATGCGTTTGTTTTCTCCACGACTGAAGCGAACCGCAATACTTCCTCCCACTGCGACCCTACAGTGGAGATGAACTGCATCCATAGGTACAAGCTTTCAAATCCAATCCCGTACATCTAGTTCATCGTACCAGTACGCGCGTGTCGAAACACCGGTGCACACGTCGACACGATATACCACATGGTTTCTAGCTGGCTCCTCATTTGTCCCGGAGACCCGCAGCCACGGCTGAGGTCCATCGTGGGCTGAAACGACGTCTGGAGGCGTGACTGTTCGATCTCCTCCCCAATAGGGTTAATTCTAGACAGTTGCCGCCGGCGATGCGCACGCGCGTTAATTGCCAAGAACGCCGCCGCACCGGGTGCTTCACGAGGAGCTGGTATAAACTCACCGCGCACAACTATACGCATAGCGGCTCTTCTGCGCCGCCACCCACGCAGTCCCAGCAGCTATTCTCCGTTCACCCCTAAGCTGAGATTACGGTGGAAGGTGTACGTGTTCCCGGGATCAGTCACACGTCCCTCCTTTGCCACCTGACCAAGCTCCCACCCGAACCCACGCGCAGACAACGGGTCAGGTGATGAAAGGCAGGCGGTTGATTGGGCCGACGAGGGCGTAGCTCCCACCGCACTGTCAGCTTCGAGATGAACGGGGTATAGGCCTGCGCACGCGGCAGGAACAGCTCTGTCGAGTCAACTAATCAGCGGGTCGAGGCTTTCGTGCGCTGGTCGTCCTTCGCCCCCGCGCCTCGAAAGCTGCTATGCCACGCAATGTGGCGGGACTGCGGCTAATTCGGACGAGGAGGTAGAGACAGTAAAAATTGCCCCTCGGGAACATATTACACGCCGTGCGCATGTAAGTAAACATTAGCTACCGGTACTACGACTTCGCGGAGTTGTGCCTGGCTCTCTGTTTGCGAGGGAGTCCACGGAGCAAGCGCAAACTGAGAATGATGGAATGCAAAAGTAGGAAGAGTATGCGTGGCGAGATGTATTTTGGAATACAATGTTTAGATGTTTGTAAACGGGGAAGAAAGAGAATTGGAGAAAACAGAGAGCACAACTTTTTAACGAGCTGTCTTTGGTTTTTATTTTTATTTTTCTGTTGGCTCTCGGTCTTAGGATGACACGCGTGTCGTCAGTCTTGGTTCTCCGTGACACCCTTTGAAACGAACGAATAACAAGAATGCGCGTGCATAGCTTTTATAGGCGCTGAACATGCGCGAGAACGGAGATTCCGAAGACTCCTTTTATTACATAATGCTCCGTTAAGGAGCGTTACGTAATAAAAGGAGTAATAATATTTCAGGGGTACTTCAAATATTAGTTTTTGCAGCCTCCATGCACAAAATAGAAAAATAATATCGATATTCGTAATTCTAGAGGCAAAATAAAGACAATTTAAGGGTTTCTACTCAAATACAGAACCGCTTCAGTTTCCCTTTAACCAAAAAGCAAACTTAAAAAAAAAAAATTGTTTTCTGGTGCATTTTGTTGATTTATATGGGTTCCTATGCATTCAGTATGGTCGCCGACTAAAAAAAAAGATTGTAGTTGGTATGGTTCAAGCAACGGTACAACCCACAGACAATGATACAAAAATATAGACTATCTATACTTCGTTTCAGCTTCCGTCCGAGCGCAGCCAAAGGGTGACGGACGGTTCGCAACTTCGAGAAGAGCATTCCTACGCACCGCAAAGTAGTCCGCAAAAGATTATTTTTCTCTTTAGATAACTGTCTTGTGCGTAAACATTGCACAATTTTCCAGACGTGTGTTGTTGAGAATGATTTGTAACTAAATGAATTAAACATCTGAAGTTTATGTATTTTTTAATATATGTAAATGCATGTGGTTTGGTGAAAACACGTACATTTGCTGGCAACACGGCTGCAGCGCTTGGTCTTTCTGTGTGATTTCTTTCCCATAATGGCCGGATCATGTACTTCACTACTTTCCTCACCGAGTCGCTTCAAAACGTCTTTTCGCAAAGGCACGTTTGGCGTCAGGCGCGAGCGGTCGTGATGAATATCTGCTTTTAAATTCGGCAGGAGACTCCGGCCGCATCGTACTGCGAATGCGTTGTAAACAAGAAAAGCTTCCGGGCCACCACAATTCCTTGATACGCGGCGAAATCAGGGCACCCCTTTACCTGCGGATCACATTGAACGCCGATAAGCTTGTGGAAAGGACTGCTCCTCGGGCCCTGGTATATCCTGACAATACAAGGAATCATCAACGGCTGGGTCATCGGGCACCTTGCAATGTGTACTTGCATCTCGAAACAATGCCGAACAGGTGGAAAGCTCGGACACAGACGGCAGCGGCCAGCCTACGTACTGACATCCCCTGTGACTAAATTTCAGAACGTGAAAGGGCACTTTTTAAACCTGTGGCAGACGATACCGTTGATACACCCGTAGCAGACGAAATACCCGGCGAGCGCGGGCGGCGCGGCGGACCTGCGGCGCAGCGGAGTGATACAAAAGTGGAAGCGAGATCGCGTGACCTATTGTCGGCGTGTGATTGGCTCCCGCCACACGTAGCTTTGGCTGCGCTCGGACGGAAGCTGAAACGAAGTTTAGAATCACAAAGAACTTGAACGGGCCTTACGACGCAGCGACGATAAACTTTGGTTGGTACGAGTAATTCTATTGGGAAACAATGCCAGCGCCCTCGTTATTTCTTGTTACCGTGTTCTTTATGACTTTGCTTTGGTTTTTTTTTTTTAATTTTAGGCTTGGTTTTCTTCTCGCGAAATCAACTGAAGTCACACGGTGAAGACCTTCGCATGATGTTTTTGTACAATTATGTTCCGAGCAAGTCAGCCTGGGTGTCTATCTCTTGTCGTTACATAAATATGTAGGTCATTAAAAATTCAAAACTCATATACGTATACAATTTCTGTTCCTTATTGACTTGCAACGTCACATAACACCTCCACCCGCCGTCATCCGACCGGCATCTTTGACTCTGTAGAACTTCGAAATGTAGACCTCACTTCCTCGTTCGAAGACCTCTCGCGAGACTGGGTGCGCCGCAACTTCGACAGGTCCTGCGGAGAACCGATTAGCTCCTCTACAGATCAACCAACCTAAGCGGAATTATCTAGGCAGGGCGCGAGAAACGTGTCAGGAGATCCGTTCGTTTAGCGTTGCGTGGACCGTATCCCTTCAAAATCGAGCACCTGATTATCGCCTCGTCTGCGTCCGACAGGCAAAGTAGCCTGTCTACCGGGCATCCAGGTGTGTGGCTCGTCTAGCTTCCGTTTCACCTTGCGGTGAGTCACAGACGACGCTATTCGAGCCATCTTAACCATTCCAAACGCCATGGGTGTGTCGCGTGACTTTTCGGAGGGGCGCCCCGACGCACGAGGCGTGCAGTCATGTGATACATTCTTGCGGTTGACTCGGCTGGTATGGCTCGTACAGCGTTTGCTGCGGTCCGTCGTGTGGCTCACCGGTGTGCAGAACACGCCGCTTCGTCCGGACGCGTGAAAGCGAAAACTGGTCTGCGAAACTGCAAAGCGGGTTAGCTCTTTGTCCGTTCGCTAGCCACTTTCGTGGCTTCAATCTTCGCAAACCGCGAATTCATTCCGGGAACCGAACAATCACGTTTTGTGACTGGACGGTCTCTGAGTCCCCTATTGCGAAACGTGAGAGGGAACCGGGCATCCAGTTTGAACGTGTGTGAGTGAAGTTTCTTCTCCCGGCTTTCATTTCTCGAGAAGGGTCTCCGTCCATTACTGCCAAACACAATCGATCATCATATCTGCTGCCTCGAAACGCCGATTCATGTAAAGGCAAGTTCTAAAAAGCTTTCTTCGCGTTTGCGATACTTTCGAAGTTCGGTTACAATGGGAAGGCCATCTGTTGTGTACTTGTTTAGTACAATTTGGACTGACTAATAAGGACTATTGGCGGTCCAGCTATATATCTGGTCGGTGAGCGAACCGACACGGCGAGTTTCAACAGTTCCTTTGTTAAACGGGTTCAAGCTCGTTTCGTTCAAAAGTCGACCCTATACGCTGGCTGTTCGCCGTCTTAGGTTCATTTATTACGGCTATCTGAAAATCTTATCTCAGCGATATAAACGCAGAGACGGAAGGAGACACATGCAGATACCCAGCCTTACGTTTCTTTTTCGTTTCCTCGTCATCACGCCACGCGCTCGAAAATTGCTCGGACTAAAATATTGGGACAGCCTTGGAAACTAAACGCGATGGGTGCTAGTCATCCGCCAGCGTGTTAAGCGAGGACAATTCTACGCTTGTGGAATAGGCCAGTGTTAACCAACCAGTACTACCGCTCTACTGCAGAGTCGTGAAAACATTGATGTCACTTGTTGGCTAAAGTTTTCTCAAAGTAAGAATTGAAGCAATATATTTCCGTCAGCACTTTGTAGCGACCAATGGCAACAGGCAAAAAAAAAAAATGTGTGTGTGTGTGTGAGGCCGGGGGGGGGGGGAGGAGGAGGAGGAGGAGGAGGAGGAGGAGGAGGAGGAGGTAAGATAATGTTTACTTTAACCTGTGATGTTCGGTATGGGTTTACGAAGGCTCTGCGTGCTTTTTCAGCATTTCAAAATTTAAATGGCGCTGCACAGCGTCGACTGCCTCCAGTCATTGCTGTGCTGCCGAATGAGGAAAGCTTCTAATGACGTTTCTATGACTCGGCTTGAAGATGTCCGAATTAAAAACAGTTCACGTGGTGTCACTGCCACATTAGAACGGTGGTATAGCTGTAGCGCAAATAAAACATCAAATCACTGCGCTCATACTTTCCGTAATCGTGAACAAGGCTCGAATATGCGCTTTAGGAAGTCTATGGATAGTCTACAGGCAGCCTCATGTTGAGAAACTGAAAGCAGAAAACGTAAAACGCACCGAATGCGATTTCCGGAGCCCTCCGGGGTACACTCTTGTAGACAACGCTGTAACGTAACACCGGAAGCTCCTCCAATAACCGAAGACGCGCTGCTCCTTGGCCGGGGAAGTCGAGCCAAAGTCCGGCACAAAGCGGCGCTTTCCAGCAAAAATACAAAAAAGTAGAATGAAACCAGACTGTTCCCCTCCTCAACACTCTTCATGGCTTCGACCCCGCGGTGGGGTCTGTGCGCGGCATGCGACTCGCCGGCGATGGGGGGACCACGGGAGTTTCTGGGGAGACGGGGGGCCACCGCGGCTGTCCCCGCGAAGGGCACGACTCCTTGGAAGCCGCACTCCGCTTCACCCATGCGATGGACCGCGGCGGTCCCTAAAAGCCATCTCGGCCAATGTAGCGCTGTGAATGGGATCACGTGACTATAGGCGTCCCGCGTGTCGCTGCGCCCCTTCCGGAGGTCACGTGATACTCAAACGGCATTGGATTGACTTCGATGGCCCGTACCATCCGCTGCGGTTCCTGGTAGAAAAAAAAGAACACGGAAGGAGAGGGGGGCTGAAAAAGAGAGACGGGGAAAAGGGGACGCACACTGGCCCCTGTGCTGCTGGACTCCCCGTCGTGAACGGGCCACCAAGGTTAAGACGTGTGGAGGGCAGCAGCCTGTTTTCATTCACACGCAGCGAACGTGTGCTGCTGTGTGCGCATATTTCCGTCCGCGCGCGGTTTTTCATTCAGGTAGTAGCTTGGATGCCGTAGTCATCGCGCGATCGACGGGTCCTGCAATGCGGTGACAGGTGAGATGATTTCATCGTGCATATCCTGCCTGCGCGAGAGTCGACAGTACGCGCGTAGAACATAATTTGTGATCGGGACGTGGTTGCGTGATAAATGTAGTAGAATGTAAAGGGTGGGGCGTCGTGCGAAACGAAACTAGACGTAGGCTTTCGGTTGCAGCAGATCAAACTAGTGGAGGCTCATTTCGCCTGAACGATTGGTTCTGAAATCTGTTGAAGTTTGGCTGGGTCCTTTTCTCGCAGAACGAGCTTATAAGGCGTCCTCGCTCATGAATATAAAAACAGGTAGTTTTGGCGTTAACTTGGCCCACCCGGAAAGCCTGTAAAGCGCCGTTCACACTCTCGCGACCGAGTAAAAGCTCGTTCACACTCTTGCAATCGACTACGACCGAAAGAGACAAGGCCGGTTTTTAATCCTCTTACGACGTCTTAGGACCAGCTCCTCAGCAGCGCACCGGGTCCTAAGGCGTCGCAAGAGGCCTAAAAACCGGTTCTTTCTTTCTCGGTCTTACTCGGTTGCCAGAGTGTGAACGAGCCTAAAGAAGCACTGACATGCCGTCAAACTGAGACCGCGACTGCGGAAACTCATTCGCTTCCTTTCGTAAATCGAAATAGAAAACAAATACAAATTAAATCCTGAATGACCACTTTTTTTTTTTTGTTTTCAACCTCAACTTTTTTCTTTCTTTCTTTTTTTTGCACGGACGCGTTTTGGTGACGGATCATTAATGTGATATTTGGACGCGGTAAGAAATAAACAGCGGCCTTTACTCCCGTGCATTTGTGCCTTGGGCAGACGTGAGCACTGTGCTACCAACGAACAAATCGCCTAAAATAGGCATAGCCACTTACTCTTCACCAGATAAAACATTTACGGCACCTAGCGTGAACAGAATGAAGCTTTTAAAGTGCGTCGTAAATGCCATGTATTTTCCCATGCTAACAGATGGCAACGTATCCGCGTTGTGGTGGCACGTGGTTAGGGAGCACGGAACTATAGAGGAGCAATCTTTACGCTTCGAATGCTTCAACACTGCCCTGATATATAGGACGAAAAAGCTCAGCTGGAGCTGTTGTAACTTCTTAAATATAATTAGGGCTCCGTGTTTTCGGTACTTGTTTTTGTTCACATGCGGGGGTTATTTTTCTATTTTTATTTTTTATCCGAATTCGGTGTTTTTCGGTGTCTATTTGTGATATCACAAATACACACTGACCCACGAATCGGGGTTTTTTACCATATGAGCCCCGATATACCAGTAAATCGGGGTTTATCGGGGCTCATATGCCAAAAACAAAGGTACATCTCGCGGACTCTGGAAAACACGACGTTATATGGGTTATTTATTACTAAATAAAGCCCATAGAAACCATTTCGGCAGGAGGAAGCAGCGTCGCGGACAGTTCAGTGCCGTCGGTGCTTGGGTTGGGCTCGAGGAAAGTTATTTATACAAGCTTCCTGCCGTAAAACTGCGGCTTTTCTTCTTAATAGCAGGCTTCGATTCGGTGTTTTTCGGTTTTACCGATGTCGGGAAAAACCCTCTGCGTGTTATTTTTCGGTGATTATCGGTATATGCCGAAAACACAGAACCCTAAATATAATTAAGTATAGCCCATTAATAATTAAATCTGATACGTTTTCATCAAACGCGGGCGTTGAAAAAGTACACTATTTATAGAGTAACTCGACTATCGACCTTATACTCAATTTAGTTTCTCTTTGTCGCTTGCTCATGATGGAATATCGCCGTTTACTGACTGCATACATTCATATTCTTTAGTCATAGTATTCGTTGAAATTTTCATTATTGCTTATTATCTTTGCGTTCCGTGTTGTCAGATTATAAAATTTAATATTTGGGTTTGCTTTACGTGTACACTGTCCTAACTGCAATATATAACTACAATCATGAATCACCCTAGCAGTCACATTATTACAGTTTATTCGCAATGACTAATATGCATCTTCCTTAAACGAGAATCATCACCACACAGAAATGTAGCAGTCGCACTGTGCGTGAACCTGTTGCATTGCCCAATTATCTTCCTCACATGCTGCCAGCCGATGCTCGTTGGGGGGAAAGTGCGGCTGAAAGAATTTTTTGTTATTCATAGCGATACTCCCGAAATATCTCGTAGTCGCACCACGCATATGAACCTCACCCACGAGAATCGGAAGTAAGGACCGCGGCATTCGTTTTCCCTTCTGTCAATATTAGCATCAAACGAATACCTTAAACCCACAATGCTTTGAAATACGAACCCTTGGGCGCCGACAGTGGAACAGGGAGTATTCCTTTGTGGCTGACCTCCCAATCCTCGAAACATATGAACACTTTCTTGAAACTCGGGAAACGACAGTGACCATGCCGGCGGCACGTACCAAAGGCCAAACAAATACCGGCGGCAACGAACGTGACGACATCGAACGCTCAACAACAAACACCGGGGAAGGGTGGGGGGCATTCTCCGCGTGGCTTGTCTTTTCAAAGTCGGTTTGTTGTCCTTTCAAAGTCCCCCGCCGCAAGTGCCTCCTTCTGGCACTCCTCTTTTTTTTCCTTTCGTTCCCTCAAAAGAAGTGGCTGCGCACTTCGTGTGTAGGAACAAAGTACCGCCGTCGTTTCCTTTTCTTTTCCTGTTTCGGTCCCTTCGTTGTCGCGGCCTTTCTCAGCAGGAAAACCCGAGCACCCCAAGAAACCTTTGGACGTGACTCGGCGATTTGTTCTCTGGAACGAAGGGAAAAAACAGAGCGGGAAAAAACAAATGCGGTTGTGGAGCCTCGTCTAAAAGATTTACGGCAGGCAATCTTGCGGGACGGGGAATATCGTTTTCCCTCCAGGGTTGCTCTCAACTTCTTGTGTGCATACATGTTCCTAAGGATGTGCCCCTGCGGCAGAGCGATTCCCAAATGCGAGAAGAGGCAGGGTAATCATGTCGGTTCGTATTGTGCCACCGAACTGCTCAGCAAGACGCCACTTGCGACAAAGACACGCGAAGGGAAAGAGAAGACACAATCTTCTATTTCCCTTCGCGAAGCTGCTATAATGGCTTCATTTAAATATCCGCCAGGGAAGCTAGTAGACAATGCGGTTTTATAAACCACTCGCAGACAAGCTTACCATTGGCATTGTCCCTTGGTATAGCAAATCGAGTTTGATCGCGTTTTCGTATAACGATATTGCTATTGGAAGTTGCAACTTCAAAGCGCGCACCCGGGGCGGAATAGGGCCTGCGAAAATGATTTCCTTAAGGTTCCCCATCGGTCAAGAAGGGGGCAGCGGAATCAACTCATTGTCTAAACCCCTGTTTTACAGGCACGTTAATGGCCTTCAAAACGAAGTTGTTTGAAGAATCGGTGAATCGGCTCGCGATTTCGGCTTTGCAAAGCGTTCCGCACTTTAAAATGGCCATGCGCCTGCTTTCCCGCAGGGTTCTCGGAAAGAAAATATCCGAGATCTACACAAGCAACTGGGGGAATGACGAGGCCAAAATAATTTTCCAAGTAAAAGCTACACCTGCGATCATCGATGTGGCACGGATCATAGCGTTTATTTAGTATATGATCCCGTCACGTGCAGTGTCAAATCGCCGACTCGTAGATCACAGTTATACTCCGTTCATCTCTAGGCTGACAGCACGGTGGGTGCTACGCTCTCGATGGACCAATGAACAGCCTGCCTTTCATTAGCTGACCCCTAGCTATCTCTCCGCCTGAAAGCGGAAGCGCGTGACCATGTTGCGATTGCGAATGAAAGAAGTATCACTGGTGCAACGAGCACCTAGCTTCCATCACTTGTTAGCTTAGCAGTGAACGGAGTAAGTAGTGACTATAACGCAGAGGTCCCACTGCTAATACGTCATACAAAAGACAAAATGCAGGCACTGTCCGAGGCGTGTTCTTTACTTGTGTGGACGGTCACATCGGTCCAACAGAAACTGTCTTCAGACATGGTACATATGTACGAAGCAAACATGCTCCCAACATGCTCGCGGCATGTACGCAGATAATTTTTTCATCATGTCTGCAGCGTGTCCTTTGTATGATGGGTGAGCAGTCTGACCACGGCTTGAGAGTGCCCTGTGGTGAAGTAGACGCACGAGCAGTTCTTGAGAGTGTTCATGCACTTGGTAAACTATAGTACGCCCTTGGTGAACTATATCTAAGCGCAATGTTCGCTCGCTGTATACCTGTTCGCACGAATTTCAAGATGGAGAAAGGCTCCCGCTTTTCTGACTAACGAGCGTTTGAACTACTCCGTTATGTGCGGCGCCTGAACGCGAGGGAATGTGGGCGCGGAAGCACACGAGGTCGTCGTCTGTCTACAATTCTCTTCGCGGCTGGGAGCGTTTATAAAGAGCTCCGGCACCGCTCTGGGAACGCCTGGTTGCGCAACGGGTCGCACCATGCAGTCTGCGAGCTCCTGAGACGCGGCGCGAATCTTGGCCCGTGTGTTGTCCTCCAGCCAGGAAGAAGCGAAACGTGGGAGCGTGCCAAGGAGGGCTTGCATGCGCCACGAGTGCTCGGAAGGACGCGGCACCTGACTTCCCTGTCTCCAAGAGTCTAGTTGAAAGTTCCCTCGAGGAGGTCAAATGGTACGACCGCCGACTAGAGGCAATCGGAACTAAAACTACTAAAACCTGCTACGATACGGGAGAACCTAGAGTTACTGCTGCCTAAATAAATTTTTGTTGCTGTTAGTCGTATGTTTCATGGCGGCGTCTGCTAGACTGGAGCCTTCAAGAATGCGATGCACGGTGGTTAACTTAAACTTACCAAATTTATTCTAGTTCATTTTAGGTAACGAAGGTGAAGTCAAATACGTATTGGTACCGTGTTTTTTTTTTTTGTATAACGTATTTTAATGTGGGCACACAGATTCAAAACGCAGTCGCCACGATATAAGATTATTTCGGTAAATATGAATAGGTTGGGGAACCAACTAGAAAGAGATCTGTTCTAGGTGTTTTGTGCTGGTAAATTACTAAGTAATTATTGTAAAGAAAAAAAAAAAACGCGAATAGTAATGAAAGAAATGGTCCTGTCCTTTTTCTTTCTTCGTTCTAGTTTCTATAAGTCTCGTTGCCTCACTATAGTCCGTTGAAACTCAAGAAGGTAGGGCAAAGGAAAGGAAGGCCGGAGAAGAGGAAGCAGACGGAACGCTGGAGAGGCCCGAAGGGGAAACCTCTTCCTCTCTTTAGCACTTCGTCTGCTTCCTCCTCCCCGGCCTTTGTTTCCCTCACGCGACCTTCTTGAGTTGCAAAGGACTATAGCGTGTGCGGTAGATGTTTCACTAAACGGACGGCTGCATGTCTGGAAACGCAGTTCAACACTGCCCGTTGGAAGCTGTCGAACGATCAAGGAGCTAACCAGAAATTCCATCTGGTCATTTTTGTTGGGAACCATAAGCACCAACTGAGCACTCGAATAGCTACGCCACTGCTGCGGTGCTGCTGTGCGTACTGCGCACGCGCAAGCGCTTCATTGCCCGCGTTTCTACGCACCCGCGGCGCCCACACCTGGTGTGGGCAAAAGCAGGTTTCTTTGTAAACAGCGTGTTCTTGTGTAGCCGAAGCACGGTGAGCCGAACACACTGAGATACCGTTGGTCTCGGTGTTGTGCATAGATAATCATTTCTTGCGGCCTCCCGGTTCGCGCAGGATACCAGGACCATGCTGTGGCTGGCACTGCTGTCCTTGTTTCTCTGGGGACATGGGACAGTGGCCGTGGACTTCAGAAGGCCCCCTCCGCCCAAGCACGAGCTCCGTCAGCAATTCTACTTCCCCAAGTACAGACCCGAACTCTTCTTCGACAACAACGTGGTGCCCGAGAACGCCGAAGTGAGCGTGTTCGTCTTCAAGGACAAGATCAGAAGGTAGGTCGACTCCCAGACCATTGTTGACCGCCTGAATTCCTATACGCAACGATTTCTGTTCAAGGGTCGCCGATTTCTTTCCACTGAGATGAATGGGTTCTGTCATCTTTCATTGGCTACGTTCAGCTTACTATTGTGTCTACTTATTTTTACGTTTACTTTCAAGTTTGCCCTTGTGCTCTTTCCGATGCCCCTCATTTACTAAATTGGAGTTTTTACAATGTTGTGATCTCCCGGAGTAAGGCACCCGTGTAGGGCATGCCTGGTTGTAAATTGCCGTACGAGATAGATAGTATCTTTACAAACTAGCTTAGAGCTGAGAACTAGATCAAGACTGAGAAAACCGTTATCTTTTTGCAGTTCGGTTGAAATCGTTTCACTTTTGTTAAAGTTCGTGCTTGCATTGACTCCAAGTTTCGAACCAACAACATACTGAAAGCTGTATCATTCTACTAATTTGTCGATTCAGTTGTTCACATAACCCGTCGAGCTAGCTACGTCGTAGCTCTTGGAGTGACGCATTTTGATATCTGCGAATTACAAGGTATTTTACTGTATGGAAGAAGGCCTGTAGGAAAGAGAAATTTATCGCCGAGCATGGGCGCTTCTACGAATGAATCTTGTCTCCATTCAATTCACTACCCATTTAACATTAGGCCTTCCACGGTAGATGAGCCCCCAAAAATTACCATTATAATATTGTTACAAGATATCTATCATTTATAAGAAACAACAAAGTTATAAACCGCTTCGACATGGGTCTTTTTTCTGCGCATTATTCTCGATGATCAAAGCGGACGAGGTTGGCGTAACTAAAAGCGAGGAATTCTGGCCCTGCCATGTGCATCAATATTCAGATATCCATTACCGTTAAACGCGTGCTTTCGCGAGCCTTATTTTTCTCGCACCAAGGGTGCACGTCTTTGACAGAGCTGTCAACATCCATCGTGTGAGAGGTGGAAGGAACGCAAAACCTCACACAAAATAAGGAAGAAGAGAAAAAGCTGAAGAAGAGAAAAATATTACAGGGAATACATACATCGTATTTCTTTGCCGTCCCGATAGCACAGCAAAAATGTACCGTACGCTCAATCATTTTTTTTTTAATTCAATCGCAAACTATCTGCGGTGCTTAAAATTTCTCATTAAAAAGCCAAAGCGAAGTAGGGAAGTGCAACCGAAGCACGGTGCGTCTTGTATTGCGGCGGAGCTGCCCCCCGGTTTTTCAAGCGAAAAAACGGGCAGTTCATGAGAGTCTGTTCGCAGCAGATTGCAGTCGGAGATATTCGTTGTTCGGCACGTTTGAAACGCGCATTGACGTTCCCTCTCCCCCTTTGCAACGATGAGGACACCAGGGAGAGAGGTGCAATCGTGTCTATTTAATAGGATCCCCGTTAGTATGAATACCCCGCCATAAAGAGAAACTTTTCGGGGACGAGTTGGTTAAATACGTGCATTTTCTTCTCGCCATTATAGACGATTGCAAGCGACGCGAATGGCCGCCGCCATGTCTCTCCTGGTGCGGACAAAGACCGTGCAATCGCTAGCTTGCCCAAGTTATGTTCATGCTCAAGTTGCACGTGCTTGCACGCATGGGCACCAATCACGGCGCCAGGCTTGCAAATGTGTATAGACGCTTTACACACGAGCCAGATTACAACCGCCATTGCTGACCTTCTCTTGTCTTACCGAGATAGCGAACCACAGAAACGGGTGTTGACGAGCCTCCACAGAGGCCAGTGCTGCGAAGGACACAATGGAATCTAAGATAGCAATATGCTGGCCTTCTAACTCTAAGGTAATGATGAAGTGAACGGGATAAGAGCAAACAAAAAATGGTAGACGTTTACAAATCTCTGTAATGCGAAACTAGAGTGCACCTCTTGAGAAGGGGGAGGGGAGGGTACGGAGGGGAAGGTATGGCCCTCTTTCTCCTCCGTACCCTTCTCTCCTCCTCCTCCTCCTCCCCGCCTTCTCCTCCTCCTCCCCTCCTGCCGCTGATTTTGTTCATGAATGACGTGACACGAAGTCGTGACATCATTTTCCCCGCTAAAGTTAACGGGGAAACTAATCCAGTGTTGAGGTCACGTGACGTCCATTTTCCCGCTAAACTTAGCGGGGAAATGTTTCCGCTAAATTTAGCGGGAAACTAGCGGAACAATTTTGTGGCTAAATTTAGCGGAAAAATTGCCCTGCTAAATTTAACGTAAAAAATTTCCCCGCTAAATTTACCGGAAATATTTTCCCGTCAAGTTTAGCGGAAATATTCCCCCGCTAGATTTAGCGGGGGAATGTTCCATAATGAAATGCGCGGTTACGCCGACACCGTCGCCGACACCGTCGCCGACGGCGACGTCGGTGCCGCTCAACCCGGAAACGGGTGCCTAAGAGCTGCATGCGCTCTAAAACTGAAGGTCAGTTATGTCGACGCCCGCGCACAGATGTTGCAAGGGGTTCATAGGCTATTCACTGGCGGCCATGGTGCACGACTGCTGAGCGCGTGCTCATGGCGAGCTTCCACAGCTGTTTTTGCAACGTGCATTCTACTCGATCAAGGTTGCCTGTCTTAGCAACCTTTTAATGTGAGCTCATTCTGAGCATGCGCTCTAGACAGCGTCCTCAAATATGGCCACCCAGCGAATACCCCGTATAAACGACTCACATCAAGTACGCTTTTTTTTTGTGTGTGTGTGTATGTTTGTGCGTGGGTGGGGGGGACGTGTCTATATTAGCGTGACATGACTGTACGGCGGTAAGTACAAGAAGGCTAGTTATCCCTAAGCTGCTTCAGTTCGTATAACAGACAACCAGACGTATATAGCAAACACGAGAAAGCGAGTTCTGATATCACTAAACTGCGTTGCTTTTAAACCTTAAACCAGGCCAAAAATATCGATATATATAAATCTGAAAAATGCCGTAACATCTAGGGTGATTAACTGCAGATATATATTGATTATTTCGTAGTAAATACAAACAAACCCACAAAAATTCCAAGCTACAAAGCTCTGGGAAAATATAGATAAACGAATGAAGAAGGGAGGGAGGGGGGCGGTGTGATATGCATAAAGACAGTCCTTGAGTAGTTGCGAATGCTCGGGATTTATTGTCACCATAGAGTTATTACAATAAACGCTACAGGCTCAGCTCGCGCTAGTGTGCTGTTGCATTTTGAAGCAAACAGCAAGCAGTCAAAAAATGACTTCCGGTAATGCATTTCTATGGGGAAAAGCGAGTCTATTTTCTCTCTGCGCTCGATTATAAGAGCAAATATCACGAATAATTTGTACGTACTAGGCACACTGTAACATTTCTCAGTCACGCAGACGAAATAATTGGTCAGTTACAGCATTTTCATTTGAAATTTGTGGTATGAAAAACGGTGTTAAAACCGCTTCGTACGTGTATTTGTGTGCTCTGTGGGACACTGTTAACGCGAACACCGCGTCGACGCTTTCCAGCATGGGGGACATACGTGCCAAACGATCGAAGGACATGTGGAAAACCAAGAGAGACGGCAAGAACTACGCAGTGACACTGGATAAGTAACTCCTTGTACACGCAGACGATCAAAATAAATTGAAAGCCACGTAATATAGTCCGATTTGCAATAAATAAGTACTGCTTTATTCTTTCTGCTCATCAATATGTGCGAAGATGCTTGTTCTGCAGGTTCAAATCATCACCCGCACGCTCCAAATCTTTGCAAACCTTTGCCAGAGAGTAGGTGCCCGATAAAAAATGCCCGACATAGAAAATAATAAAAAGACACCTTTCGTAGCTCACGTGCTTTATTTTTTGGGTTCGAATGTTTCTTTAACCGATCATAAAGATGCACGACGGAGTCATTTTCATCCAATGACAGAACCGGCATATTAGCAATATATAAGCACCACCGAAATGCTAGCAAACCTTTAATACACTCTACATTCCTTTCGATCGTTAGTTTGCTTGGAATCTTCGCTCGTTTTCACATACCTCCCTTGAAACAGAGGTTTGGGCTTGAAATAAAGCTAAGTTAAACATCGTTCAGTGGTAGAGAAAAATGCTGTAACTAAAGCAATTACACTTTCACAATACCAATGAAGGTGCATACTATTCGGTACAACCGAAATGACAAAAGGTATTCATGTTATTTTCCGGCGAAGAGACAAAATTCACGCGCGTTTTCCCATAGGAATACACAGGGATGCTGGAAATGTAGACTGCATGCTGTCTGCTTCAATTTGCAACCGGAAGTCCCGTAGACGCTAGCGCCAGCTGAGCCTCTAGCGTTTATTGGAATAACTCTATGATTGTCAACAGTCTTTACAAAAATATAAACAATAACGCAATGGTCTTTTGATTTTAGCGTGGAAAGGTAGACATAATGCCAATACATTGTTCTTACACCATCAACTGCTTCGTTTGTTTTCACGCTTGCTATTTAGGTAATTTCAGATGACATCGAAATGAAGTGTGTTGTATCATACTGTCATAAATAATTTCCTTCCATTGTTGTTCACTTTGTATTACCTATTTAAGAAAAAGTATATGTGAAAATGAGAACAGGAATACGACAAAATGCCTCCGGCCATTGAAGAACCGAAATATAAAAAGGAGAAAGACAAAGAAAGACCAGGTTGTTGATTACTGATGCAATATTTATTTTGATTAGTGATTATCGTACCAATCTAATTCGGAAACAACAAGAACAACAGTTTATCCTGAATATCATTGGGTGATGTTCCAGGTTCCCGGTTCGAAATTTTACCGGTGAAGTATGGGCCTGCGCGCTCAGGAAGCTAACAGCTCTTTTTAAAACACCGCGCTTGCGCTTTGTATTTCAGGCTACTATACTTAAAACTCACACCTACAAATACCGGTAATAAAAAAAAATAAAAAAGTACTGATGAAATATACGTTTCTGCAAGATGATAAGCATTCATGTTTGGACAATTTGACATAGGGAGAAAGCTAGCAAACTTATTACTATGCTACCGGTATTCCGAGCGAAATTGGAGAAACTTTCATGTTGAAATCGCCCACACATGCTGAGAGTGGACGCATCTACAGCTTGTGAATCAAACTTGGGCTTCAACTAAGCGTGTTTTCCAGCTGAGTGTCTGCTCATGTGACGCGAAGCGCTCTTGCGAACAAGTCGGCTCAAGCTCGGTGTATCGTGGTGCAGCCCACCGTGAGGAAAAAAATGTTCGATTCTGACAATAACATTAGCGTTGGCCCTAGACGGGATACCCTGACATATCATTTGTATTTGAAAACATCACGTCTAGTGCACTTTTTTTTTTCCTTTGACTCATTTGGGAAGGACAACGCAATAAAAACGCTGAAACAAAAACAAATGAGACCACGTGAAAAGACCCACGGGTACCCGCATACGTGAAAGAGAAAGTTTTTCAAAATGCTATTTACTTGACGCAACGATTGCAAACAATGAATCTGGCCTCCGCCATGTTCCTGCTCGTGTGAGCAAGCACGCGCAATAGCGAGGGTGCCAAAGCTTCGCGCACATGCCGCACGTGCTTGCACGCGTGAGGCACCAGTCCGGACGCCATGCTCGAAAACGTCAACGATCCGCTATACCTAAAACAAAATGTTCAATTTGGCATTTTCACGAAGTTCTCCGTAAACTCATCACCGGGACAATGAAACTGTCATGACGAATGCGAGGGTGCGCTCGAGACAAACACAAAACACTGAGTGCCAAGAATTGAGAGAGGAAGCAACTCAAACCAAGGAGGGCACTTTTTAATTTAAAGGCAGAAACCTTGTGCGCATACTGATTTCAGTTTAAAGGCACAAACCTTGCGCGCATATTGATTTTAGTGCGCATGCGTGAGTTGTCGCGTGGCGAGAAGGAGAGCGGACGGAACAAGCTGGAAACGCTTGCATCACTTGGAGAAGCTCGACCCTTTCACCAATTCCGCGCACACCGTATTGCAAACGGGCTTACAAACATGCTGATCCGATCGAGCAGTTAGAAGCCCTCTCGTAACTAGGCGCAACAACAAAACAAAAAAAGCATAAACGCGAGTCACTCGTTCGCTTCTCTTCAGTTCCGAAACTGTTTCATCGACGCGGCGAATGCCAGAAGCGGCGCGGGAGGTCAAGGAACCGTCCGAGGAATGCCGCACGAGCACTCGACGTTCCAACCCCGGTCATCTCGACACGTCGTGAATTCGTCAGCTGCACCAGCGGCTTCGTCTTTACGAGCCGTCAGGATCGCCGCCGCGCCGTCACTCCTTCCTCATTCGCCGACAGAGTCGTCGTTCCTCGTCGCCGTATGTACATGGATCGACATTTCTCGGTCCGAGTCTCCGATAGACAAAGGGCCGCCGGGGCACACTGTCGGGAGAGCGCCAATCACTGTTTGCGATCCCGTCCCGATCACTTTCGTCCTCCGTCGGTCCCGGAACTGCAGGGTTCGAGAGAGGAAACGAAGCCCAGTCTTCTGTCTCGCACACATAAACTAGGCACCACAGAAAGCTGGAACTTCGTGGGATTGAGACTTGCCAGCGGTAGTTATAGAACGCGAAAGTTTGAGAACATGATGTTGCCTGCATAAAAGAATAGAAAAGAAAACTAATTTTTTTCTAAGGAACCATGCGTTCAGTCAAGCTTAACCCCGTAACCGTTTTTAGTTTTGGGAAATTTCTGACCCTCAACTGCTTAATTTTTGTGTCCAAAATTACATTTGTTGCCTTCAAGATTAAGTTTTAGGCAATAAACAACATGAGAGCAAAATCGTTAAAAAAATCAGTGCTGCCATCTGTTGACAGAGCTTCAAGCTAAGCCATGAGCGAGTCTAGTTCGTCCAGAACGGCTCAGTGCACACTGATCTCAATGAGAATTGCTGGATCGCGCTTTCCCGCTTCGAGCCCACTGCGCGATTGAAGCCACCGGTTGGCCATCTTACGAGTTCCGCTGAAGCATTGTCGAGGCGGCGGTCATGTGACCTTTGCCTCTGTTTTCACGTGACCTACACACGGTAGCCATGGTAACCGTCTAGGCTTGACAGCGCTAGAGCATATCTCGTAAGATGGCCGACGGTGGCCTCATTTTCGGTGCGGGGAAGCGCGATCCAGCAATTGTCATAGAGATCAGTGTCAGTGCATGAGCCGGGGAAAGCAGCCGATCCCGTACTGAACGATCATCGTCATCATGATCATTATCATCATCATCATCATTATCAGTGGCGCCAAGTAAAACAACTTGCCATGGGCGCCATCACCTCCTATGTACGCCACTGCTCCGAAGGTTATTGGCGTGCGTATTCCTTCAGGCGCACTCGAGACAACGTGGCAAGCAAAGCAAGAGGCAGCATCATAAAGCAATCATGAGTCCCAATCACCCCAGTGTTTCAGCCGTTGCTGCTCTTTCGGTTTCCGTGGACGCTACCGACGCAACTGCAAGGGCTAGAAAGGCGTAATATAGGGAGAAAGAAAAGCTCAGAAAATGTGAACAAACAATTCCACCTGGCACTACCGCAGACATCGGTGCACCGTACCACCATTAGTTGCCGGGACCCAAATTAACTATTCGAGAGGTCTAAATCTCGATATACTGAAAATTCTCCATAGCACCATTTATTTTCTTCTTCTTCGATATACTGAAAAACGAATGTTACGAACAGTCGCCGTGTACAAACGGTCTTTGTGGTTTCCTTTTCGATCGGACATCTTTTATCGCACTTCCATTCCAACCAGTTTGTTCTTCCTCGGGGCGCCAGTCGCGCTCGCTTCGTGCGCAAAAATTATGATCACCGAAAGCTAACGTTGTGCGTTCGCACTTGGCGAAGGGTCGCTATGTCTCCGCGAAGCAATAAACCTGTCAAGGACGTTATGTGGGCGCGCCGTCTCCGAAGCAGCCAGATTATGCCGCGTACTCCCGTTTGATTTACGATTGACGTTTCTGGCACCTGCTAGTGAGACGCGCAATTAAAGTAACCCTCACAAATTAACACTCCGGATGCCCTGCAGCAAAGGTCGAGTGCACCCGTCGTGTTTGAATTATACTGCTATAGGTTTACTAGCGAAAACTGTCAGGGGTGGCCTTGTAGCAGGCGTATGATGTTAACTACTGCCTTTCGTCGACAAGATGAAGACGTGCCAAGGAAGTGGCTTCTGTTCAAGCTGCCGATGCTGGCAGATAGGATTTATTTTAGCAAACACACTGTGGCAGATGATATTTTTCCCCTCTTGTTTCTTGTATGCACGTGATCAAAAATCTGTCACGTAAATCAGTATAAAACGTGTTTTTTTCGAACTCTTCTTGTTTGCGGATATAATCTGGGCTTCGAGACAAGTGGTTAAATTGTGACCACGGAAATATCCTTGACGATATAAGATAAACGAAACCGCCTAATTTGTCGGAGCACCATGAATGTAACGCGCCTATATATTCGCATACTGTGAGGTTCACAACTTGTGAACGCCACTGATTCCAAACTTACTGCATTTGTGGACAGGAAGGAAACTAGAACGTTGATAACTCTAAATTGGCTACGCAAGAGAACAAGAATGTGCGCGCTTCACATGTGTGAGGTCGTAGCTTTACGCATATCTGTATGTTTTTTTTCTGCTGGAGCTTACGCATTCTCGCCTTGCATTTGCATCTGTTGGTGCAAATGTGTTCGCTTGCGTGTTTGTGAATAAGCGCTTTTGTATGCATGCGTGCGTCCGTTCTTGAGTGAACGTGAGTGGGTACTTGTGCGCCCGTATGTTCGTATGTGTGCTCGTGCATGCGGCTTTGTTTACGCGCGTTCATACGCGTGGCGTTCCCTGTGTGCAATTCACGTGTTTAAGCTTTCTCTTGACGCGTTATTTACGTACATTTCAGCGTGTGATTATCGACTCGGGATTAGGCCATTCGTGTGCTCCTGCGTGCACGCACAATACACGCATGTTCGCGAACATTTCTCACACGGATGGCGCTTGGTCCGCGTTTCTGACTTGTCTGTTCAACGCGTCCTCAAGAGTAAACCCTCGACTTCCACCCGATGACGTCATAAAAGGGTCGTGCTGTTACCTGCGGTGATCCTGGCAGTAGTACAGCAGCGTAAGTGAATGCGGCAAATGCCTGTTTTGCTCGAGGTCGCTCCGCATCCAAGACAGTCGACGAAAACCGAAGCAGACACGAGAGGAGAGGCAATGGGACGCCGCGACGACAGCAACCCTCGCATGCCCTCGCCTTTTCGCTCGCATTTCTACGACCAACCGCCAGAATCGCGACATCCATAAGCATGGCACACCGACTCCTGCGACGCGATTTGTTGCCACTTCAGGATCATTTCCGATTTATGGACGGAATAGGACGGTAACATTCTAGGCAGCGTAGGGGGCCCAGTGATCCAACATCGAGGAGATGTCTCGCTCACAAAGAGGACTGTGATGCTAGCGGGCCAACTTTGGCCGATGTCCAACGATGGGAGGAGCGGGAAGCTGCCGAGGCATTCGCAAGCTTCCGGCACCTCCAAGGACGCTCAGCCTCCGGGCCCCCGAGGAGCAGGTGTGACCCGCTGATCAATTACACCGGGAGTCGCGCTCTGACCGCCGTAGAGTCAACGAGTCAACACGGGGCCCCCCACAGCGGCCACCGCGTGTTCCGGACCGCCAAGGACGATGCGCCGTCGCGAATCAGCGTCACTGAAAAACTGCTGGCGGGCGAGTTTTTTTTTCCTGGTGCACAGACAACGCTACTAAAACACACAGTTAGAAAACTTACTTTTGAAACCCGAACCGCTCGCGTCCACCGAGACAAAACTAAATACGATAACGGTGCCCCCCTTTCGGCGACGATTAAAAACGTTGAAAGTTGTGATTTATATAGCTACTTCGAAATGGCACTGCGAAATGGCGCCAGCGGCCTTTGCGCGACTCGACCTGAACGAACACGTGCAGTTCCCAAAGTGAGCTCCGCGTGAAAACATCGCGGCGTTGCGATCGCCTTTAGTTCGGTTCTCGAGTACGGTTCGGAGCTACTTTTTGAAAACAGGCTGCATGGCAGTTGCCCAGCCGAGTTGTTCTAATAACGTTGTGCACAGCTGAAAGCAAGAAGCGGGAGAGGGTGAATGAAACACGAAAACGGAACACCGTTGCCACGCAAGAAACTGGTGTATCTGATGTTCGAAAGCGATTCTTTAAAACGTGTTTTAATATCCTAAATAACTTGTTATAATTTAAAGCATGGGTTGAAATAAAGGTTCTTTGAATACAAAGTTAAAAAGAGCACTCACGGACAGATTAAAGTCTTCAAAATGAACTCCTCTAGAAATTATACTTTAAACCCCGAGAGACGGAGAAATAAAATAACGCGCAAGACGACCGTTATTTCCATCCTTCGTGTCTCATGGCTTGAATTATGATGTTTTCCAACCAACTTCCCTTTATGAACGCTTTGCACGCCCGCCAGATAACAGCCGCCATTGCTGACCTTCTCTGGTCCTACCCAGATGCCGAGCCACTGAAGCGGGCGTTAACGAGCACCCAACGAAGGTCAATGCTAGGGAGAAGGACACGGTGAAGACTAAAACGGCAATAACCTGTCCTGCTCTGTAATGATGAATTGAAGCGAGCGGAATAAGAGGAAGCAAAAACAAAAGGTCGGTTATGGCGGCGCCCATGCACGGCTGCTGCAAAGCGACTTTGAATATATTTGGTACGCTATAGGTTGAACACCACGTAACCATGAAAAAGGGAGTGAGCGCGTCTGAAACCGGCCAATTGTCGACTGGCTGTTTTCGGGCGGACAGAAACGAATTTCGAGCCGCAAATTGAATTATGTGTAGTTGGGCTCTTATGGGTCTTGTTCTAGTGAGAACCTCGCTGAGCATAAATATACCGTCAGTGTCCCTTTAACATCGAACCACCCGAAGAAAAACTATTGAGACCAGCGCTCCACAGTTTTGTGCTCAACAAATGTATCTTTCTCCAGGTGGTTTATGACACAAATGTTGGAAACGGCAATGCTGAAGATTGAACGATAGAGTTCATGCATACTGCATGTTTCGCCGAACATCGATCGTACTTTCCGTGTAAAAACTACGCACCGCGCAGAAATAAGATGCGCACACCGTATAAATAACTGGGAGAGGGCCTAAATATTGAGATCCATCGCGTTTGCAGCAGTTTTTGTTAATGTATATCACTAATTTTAAGTTATCAATAATAAACAGACAATTGAAATTAGAACCGTCATGGGAATAACTGAAAAACACTAAAGAAGTACATTTTATAATTACCTGGAGAGTGTGCATGCTTGTTCGTTTTTTTTGTTTTTCTGTCTGTGTGCGTCGTAGACGTGTAGGCGCATGTTAAACGTACCAAGGTTTTTTTTTTTTTTTTTTTTTTTAGGTGTGCGAATATTGAAATTTCTAATTCGGATTCGAATAACGCCTGTCTGAATAATTGGAATCGACTTTCGGATTCTTAGTATCCAAGCTTTTAAGTAAATCGATGCATGGGATATCAGCAATGTCGGTAAAATCTGGGTTCGTTGAGGAAGGCTGTTCACATGGTAAATCTTCACAGGACTGTATACCTGAATATAAATCGAGCCTGCGCCCAGAAGCCTTGACTAACAAACCATGTCGACAGAAAGTAGTTAATTTGTTATGTCCCTCGAATAAATCAGTCACGCTCCCAGCTTTTTGGATGCACTCAACGAAAAAGCCGTAAATCACGCACGTCGCTGTTTTGAATTCGAGAGTATCACGTCAACCGGAAGCCAGCTCTGTGCACCGATTAACCTGTTCTCGCCTGTTACGTCCACAAAATGACAAAATTATATGCAAATACAAATAGCACCGACGACTGAACCGGCCTGTTCCGCTAGCTATAGACGCTTTCAGCGCGCGCCAAATCGAGCCGCCATAGCCGACCTTCTCTTGTCTGACCGAGATGCCGAGCCACTGAAGCGGGCGTTGACGAGTCTCCACAAGGGCCTATGCTGGGGAGAAGGACACAGTAACACTTCACATGGCAATAACCTGTCCTGCTGTGGTAATGATGAATTGGAGCGAACGGAATAAGAGGGAAGAAAAACTGAAGGTCGGTTATGGCGGCGCCCATGCACAGCTGCCTGAAAGCGTCTATATAGTTGCTGGGCTAAGTGACACAAGACATCAATTAATAGACTGATCTGAACAGCCAGTACGGCTACGCCACTGCTGCCGCAATGTATTGAGTGAACTTTCGACTTCCAGCAATATGATAACCCCGCTGGAGCACTGCGCGTGCGGAGTACGACACGTCTCGGGCGTTGCCGGCAGCCTACAGTGAACTAAACTTATGGCGGCTTCACGCTTGCGCCAAACGCTCGGAGAGAACAGTCTATTCAAACGGTTCAGCCCTATTCATCCATCTATCTATCACGCTTTCCCTCCGCACGTAAACGGGTGGACACATAAATCACCTTTGTTTTAAGTCTGCCCTTCGAGGGTGGTCATTAACACAGCTTGTATCTGTGATAACCTCTCTTTGTTCCACGTCTCCTGCAGGTAAATTACCAGGTAGACTCTTCTTTTTTTTTTTTATGTCTATGCAGCGTTTTATTTTTAAATTCTTGCGAACATTGGGAACAACAAAGAAATTGGAATTCGCATTCGATTTAAGATTGAACTTTTTGGACACTATTCGCCACTGATTCGAAATCGATTCGAGTTGAAATTTCATTATTCGCAAACATCTAGTTTTTTTTATTATTATTCTTATTATTCGCGTTTTTGCGCTGGCGGGCTTCGGCTTGTAACTCAAGCTGTAACTTTTGCTCAATGCCATGCTTCTCACGCGCCCCAGATATTTCTAAAATTGACTAATTTGCTCGCTTTTTTTATTGCGAGTGTTTAAATTGAGCTATGTTTATTTTTACTGACCAAAAAGGTAATTAAGCGAATGTAACTAGAGACTTTGTTATCCGAACCGTTGTGTGCTCTCGTAATTGGCCCCTCGGCAGAAACTTATGCAACACCAATTATTTTTTTTTTTATGCGATGTGTAGTTTTTGTAGAAATTTGGCCGACGCTCCAATTAAACTTCAAAGGCCAACCCTGGTCAGAAATCAAACCAAAATATGATGACAGCGGAAACATTTCGTCAATCTAAAGCCGCGTACTCCGCTGAAATCAATATGAGAGTTTTATTAGACCGCGTATACGCTGCGGAGAGTGGGCCCAGCGGGCGAGTGCCCGATGGGCCCACTCTTCGAAGTGACGGCACGAGCTCCCGCTAGCGGAGCAAAGCTCTAGTGTACGGTCTACTAAAAGTCTCTATTATAGATGTGACCAGCTGCTCTTTTGCAGAGAACCAGAGGGTTAGCTGTTAGTCAAGCAATGAAAAGCTCGCTAGGGGCGCTTCTGTTTCGCTCACTATGGGCAGTCCACGTACTACCCAGGCGGTTATGTTTTGACTTCCATAGTGCATAAAAGCTGCGCATTGCACGTGCCTGCACCAGCAAAGGAAGTTCAAGTATCCTCACTCTGGGTCGCGACAAAATTCCGCCAGGCAGCGACACCCAAACTTCTCGCCGCGAATAGCGATGCAGCCACGCTGCTCGCCTTGCACCGGCATCTGGATGTCTTACCGCGTACTGCACCACCGACATGGATGGATGGATGCCGGATGGATGTAAAGTCCCTTGATTAGAAACTAGCTAAGTAGCGGAAGCTATTGATGTGCCGAAGCTCTCTCCCATTGGACCCCGCCCGCGTTCCGTTTCCGGTTAAGAACAAGGCGGATCTTACTCGATCTCGCCCTCGAGTAACAGTTTAGTACCTTGGCGTCCAGCGTTGTTCTGTCTGAATGGTCGCGTAAAATGACCCTCCGAAGTGACCGCTCATTCACACTGGAAGCGGATCCGCGTTCGCAAAGCGGTTGCGAACGCGTTTGCATAAAGATACAGTACAATTGCACGCGCACACGATGACATCGAGTGCGCGTGCAATTGTACTGGATTTTTATGCAACCGCGTTCGCAACTGCTTTCTGAACCTGGATCCGCTTCCAGTGTGAATGAGCGGTAACTCGGAAGATATCGAATGCAGCCATGGTGGACGAGTTACCGCTCATTCGCGGATCCGCGTTCGCAAAGCGGTTGCGAACGCGGTTGCATAAAGATCCAGTACAATTGCACGCTCACTCGATGACATCAAGTGAGCGTGCGATTGTGCTGGATATTTATACTAGAGCACTGCACGGGCTGGAATTTCTAGGCCCGACCCGGCCCGGTACAGGCACAGCCCGTGCCCGGCCCGAGCCCGACAGAATTTTTAATTTCTAGGCCCGGCCCGACCCGGCCCGGAAGAGACACGGCCCGGGCCCGGCCCGAGCCCGACAGAATTTTTAATTTCTAGGTCCAGCTCGACCCGGCCCTATGACTGTAGCCCGAAACAACCCATTCCCGTTTGAACCCGTCCCGTTTCGACCCGTTCCCGAAACGAGCTCCCGATTTGAACCCGTCCTGTTTCGACCCATTCTTTAAACGCCCTTCCCATATGAACCCGTCCCGTTTCGACCAGTTTCCTAAACGCCCTTTTCGTTTGAATTTGTCCTGTTTCGACCCATTCCTTTAACGCCCTTCTTATTTGAACCAGTTTCCGAAACACCTTTTGCGTTTGAACGCGTCCCGTTTCAACCTACTTTTATAAGGCCCTGCACATCGCAACCTCTTCGCAAAAAGTCTTCATCGTTCTAAGCCTGGTCTGCGCACCTTTTCTGTTTAAGAATATGTTCTGAAGTAGCTTTACATGTCAACGCGTTCTTAAAATATACAACCCTTTCAGGCAAGCTTAAGTTTAATATATTCCTACTTAACCCCTTAAAACGTTTTTTTCAAGATGGTTCCCAAAACGTGCAAGCGCGGAACGGACTATGTACACTGCGCGACACTGATACCGCGAACACGACGTTGGCTCTTTTTTCGAATTTTACTTCGAAATGGTGTTAGTAGGCACCAAATATACCGCTTAGGTCTGTGGCCCAGATGATCACTTCTAAAGACATTAATAGTTTTCAAAACAGCGTTTTGATTCTATGAGATAAACATAAAAAACACGACGATCGCTTGTTCGCTCTAATATAGTGTCGCGCTCTGTGCAATAAGGGAGTCTTAAAATAACGTACTCAAGCACTTTGGGCAGGCTAAAATTAGCATCGCCATGGGTTTTACATCGCAACGCTATTTTTACGGTACCCAAAGCGCTTGCGTACGTTTTTTTTTAATCTTCCTAATAGTGAACTAGATATTTTTAAGAGCAATGAATCAGACAGGTTGACAAGCATATGACTGAGACTTTATTTTGTTTACAATTTATAACACTGAACCCTCGCTCACACGGAAAAAGCTTGAAGGCTTTCTAGCTTCAAGACGTGTTTTAGTTATTATTTTTAACGACGCTGTAGTGAATTTGCACTTCGCTTTTTTTTTTGTATTTAATGAACCTAAAAGATTAATGAGCAAACTTCTTGCCATCAACAACAATTTATGATTTACGGCACAAGATTGCCCAGGCACGGCTCGGGCCGGCCCGGACCGGCGCGGCCCGAGAACTTTTTTGTTCAAGCCCGAGCCCGGCCCGGGCCCGAGAAAATACGTGCTACCCGGCCCGAGCCCGGCCCGCGGGCCGGGCCGGGCTCGGGCTTTCGGGCTGGCCCGGGCCCGTGCAGTGCCGCGTTCGCAACCGCTTTGCGAACGCGGATCCGCTTCCAGTGTGAATGAGCGGTTAGGTAGGATATAGCAGTCCGCGTGCTAGCGAACAACAGAAGCAAGGGGAGGAGGGCGGGCGAGGAGGTCTTGACGCTGTCTCGCATAGCGTTCATTTAGGGGCGTTAGATGGATGGATGCTAACGGCTGTACCCTTTATAAGGGGCGGTAGTGTGCGCCACCTAACCTAGAAACTAGCAACCAAAAGTATGACTGCTCCGCTTCCCCTACGCCATTTTGTAACTATCGCCAGGCTGTGTGGGACATCAACCAAATAATCTTTAAAAGATCGGGCAAAAAAAAAATCACTTCTCGCTTTCCTCTTTGGCGAGGGCGTTGCCAATTTTCCTTTGGTCGAACCTAGTCGGCGTTACCCAACACCAAGTCCACTAGGAGACAGGGTTGAGACATTGGGTCGGAGCCACGCGGTAGAGAGTTCCAATTTTCCTGCGTTGCGCCAGTCCCCAGCTGTGCTAGTTAAAGTGGCACTTTGGGCCTGTTTGTCCATGATCACTGAGGTAAAAGAAAAAACAACACAGGCACAAGAAAGTAGACAAACAAGGGTTCTTACATAGGTATGATGATAATTTAATTAAATTCAAAGGTGTAAGCGAGCTGGACAAGAATTACAAAAATAATCCCTGGAGAAGAGGAACAAGGGGACAAAGGATAAACACACATCTCCAAACACAGCTAGGTGACGTGCACGACCGAAAAAATCCGCCTGGTCCTGGTATTCGAACCAGGTACCTCTCCATTTCAAGTGGAGCGCTCTACGAACTGAGCTAATTAGGAGTTCAGTACAGCAAACGGGTTTTATCAGCTGCCACCAGTTTAACACCAGCGAGGGTAAACGGCTTGCATTTTTTAATGTTATGATGACAACGCAATTAAATGCAAAGGTGCAAGTGAGCTGGACAAAAGTGACGAATCACCTAGCTGTGTTTGGAGATTTGTGTTTGTCCTTTGTCTCCGCTTTTCCCCTTCTCCAGGGATTCTTTTCGTCACGTAAGTAAGCGCCAAAATACCGCAGGGACGAGAAAGTAGGCAAAACCTTGTTTGTGACTTTCTTATCCCGTTTCTTTTGTTTTTTTCTTGCTTATTTATGTTGTTTTGAACCACCTGACCCAAATTGCAGCGCCGTTGCTTGTCTACTTTCTTGTCCCTGAGTTTTTTTTTTGCTTAAATACGTGTTTGTGCTAGTTATTGAAATTATGAACTGCAAGGGAGAGACACGGACATGAAGTAGAGAGGACAGCGCTATATAAGTCCCTTGCGCTTTATAATTTCAATATGTTGAACCAACTAGCCCACCTTAATATTTTTGTGGTAGTCAGTTGTACGTCTTTCAATTCTCCGTAGATAATTTCCGCCAGTTTCCCAATCTTCTCTTTGTTATTCAAGTGCACTTGCCATCCACTCTTCCATACTCGTCTGCAAACCCCAGCAATCTCACCAAATCCGTCGCCCCTTCCGGGAGGGCGGGAGCAAGCCCTGTGCACCTCAACACCATATATATATATATATATATATATATATCCGAAAACAGACGTAATTCTAAATTTGAGAATATTGACCGGAGTTGTCTTTTACTTTTCAAATTTTATTGTCTCGAAAATTCTACGTACAACAAAAAAAAAAGTTCACTTTGGTTTAGACACTAGTTTTAGCATGTTCTAGCTTACATGTCAGTTCAGCCTTCTAGCCCAGCCGTGGACAATCAAAGTGAAACTTCTGTGCGAAATGTTGGGGCGTTACTTCCTAAAACCAATAGAAGCAGGTATTTCTTTTTATATTTTTTTTATTGAGAAAGCAATTTTACGTTTTTGACCAATCCGGTTTGATGGTTGTACTACGTCATGATGTAACACCGCTAGGCACATGCACGCCATGTTCAAGAGGACCACCAAACCCCGGCTGCGGGCTCTCAGCTTCGTTCATTCTTCCGAAGTCGAGATGTTTAGACAGCCTGAGGTTAGTTTGCCAGAGTTTTTGGCGACATTGTGACACGCTGCAGACGAGACATTCTACCAGTGCAGCGCGACTGCTAGTTTATGGCATGAAAAAAAAAAAAGAAAAAGAAACGCTGCAGAATTTTGTTAAAAAAAATTAAAAACGTTTTGCAATTCTAATGCCGAATAACAGCGCAGCTCTTGAAGAGGAGAAGGGGAGGGGACGAAAGGGAGGGTATGCCCCTCTTTCTATTCTGCTTCCCTCCCATATAGTGGGAAATTTTCACTAAATTTCCCGTTAAACTTAGCGGGGAATGTTTTACGCCAAATTTAGCGGGGAAATTTTTCCCTAAATTTAGCGTGGAAGTTTTTCCACTAAATTTACCGGGGAGTTTTTTCGCCAAATTCAGCGGGGAAGTTTTCAGCTAAACTTAGCGGGACACTTTTGCGCTAAATTTAGCAAGAAAATTTCCCCACCAAATTTAGCGTGGAAATATTCCCGCTAAATTTAGGCGTCGTGTGACGTCACGAGAATGACGTCACACGTGACCTCACTCGTGCCCCTCGTGACGTCACGCATGACGTCATTATGGAACCATCCCATAATGCAACGCGCGGTTACGCCAACGCTGCTCAAGCCGGAAACGGGCGCCTGAGAGCTGCGCTTGTTGCGTTCGGGAGGGTGGTGACCTCAGGCGCGAAACCAAGAGTTGGGGCTGCGGCTCGCTGCTACCATGGCCCCGAGGAAACAGGCCTGGAGTGGGAGTACTGAAGGAGAACTTTTATATACAGTGAATATACAAGAGCATGGTCGACTAATTAATCGGCAATCGGCAGTCTGCAGTCGGCGACTTCGGGCTCTCTGAGCCCAAGTTATATAGCCCTCCGAGGGCGAGAAGGCCCTCTGAAAGAGAGGAGCCTTCTTCGGTGTTCGAGTGTTCACGAAGTGTCCGAAGTGCGGGTGCGGCTGATGCAATTTCCCGGTGTTCTTTCAGCGAGGGGCAGATGATGTAATCCCTCGACGTTCTTGCCGCGCTCCAGTGGCTGATGTAAGGAGTCGACGTTCTTGCTGAAACCAAACACCGGCAGACCCACGCACACACAGGCACGCACACGTACGCCGGTGTTTCTCCTTGCGAGGGCCCGCGATTCCAGATGGTCTCGTGGCCTCAGGAAGACGTTCTTTTTGAGTTTAAAGCCCCCAGAGAAGGCCACCACCGGCCCGATGACCCAAAGGCCGATCTCGGGAATCTGAACGTGACCGTCCAGCGCCGTTGGCAACATGTGAAGACGAACTCCAGGACGGAGCCAAGGAAGCCAGTCGTAACACGCTCTAAAAAATGAAGACGAGAGCGGCGTTAGTGTTTCGCTTAGAATCGAGTATTGTGGCGGCGTATCATGGGCACGTGTCGTGCATAGTGATCAGAGATAAGGAATACGATACTGTTCCTGAGTCCTCGTGAAAAGAGCGCTAACCGGCTCCCCCTCATTTTTTCTTCTCTACAGGGTGTTCTTCCTAGTGGAAAACGAGCGCAACTCCCTGCTGCTTGTGGCCAGTCCCTGCTCGGCCCCCATCGAGTGGCACCTTTTCCGCAAGCCCCTGCCGCCGTCCGAAAACTCGGACGAGTCCTACGGTACGGCAGGCGAACGCGCGCTCAGCTACTGGGGTGACAAAAGCCGAAAATACGGGGGGACCCCTCCCCGTAAAGGAAAACACAACTGGTTATTTAAAAAAAAAGCATAAAAAATTGTGCTTTTTTTTCTTTAATTGCGTAAGTATACTGCGCGTCGCCGAACGCTCATCCTCAGCCTAAATGTAACGCTGACCATACAGACCAGATGGCAAAGTCTCGGGTTGAACCGTGACCTTATTTTAAGCTTATAAGCGATGTCCAAAACTTTTCAATTGGGAAAATGGCTGCCCGACGGAGCCCCATATATATACATGAGGCTGAATGGAGCAAACTACCGAGAACAAACCCTATTATTCCCACGAAAGTTTAAAAACAAAATCACCTAACATGTGAATAAAAAAGCGGTTCGGCTCTGAAAATGACGAACCTTGTCCGGACCGCTAGCGCTGCATTGGGGCGTGGACTGAACGTTGGGCAATGCGTAGTTCATTGTTGCGGTGCCCAAAACATGTTAACTTTTATTGAGGGACATGTTGTATATCTACTAAAGCGCGGGACGCGGAACGTGCCTTGCGCCTGACGTAGGAACGCTGGTGATGGTACAGTGAACTTGAAATGATTGAGTGGGGCGAGCTAAACGCTCCGCTCATGCTTTCAGTTGAAGCTCAGAATGTTGAAAGTTGGCGTGGTGGCGCTGCGATCGAAGTGGCTTGGTTCGCCTGGATTTTCGTCGTAACGTCGCGTCGCGTCAAGGACGACACCGTCGCAACATCAAGTCGCCGTTGCAACGCGGTCGTGACGTCGCGCCGCGTCGACGTTGACGTCGACACCCCACGCAACGTCAAACGTCGCTATGGCGTCACGTTAACGGCGTTCTGACGCCGCCGTCGTCGTCGTAGTCAACTTCAACGTTGACATCGATGTCGTCAACGTGATAGGACGTCAGAACGCAGTCTTGACGTCGTGTAACGCGCGTTGTCATCGTCGACGACGATGTTGACGTCAAGGCCTCGTCGTGATGCCGCGTGGCGTTGTGACGACACGTAAGGTCGCGGTTACGTTATGTATTTATGCAGACTTGGACGTAGTTCAACTACTCTACTCAAACTACTGTAGTTTAACTACTTTTTTGAGTAACTTGGTAACTTTCAATTACAACTTGATTTGGATAATTAGTAGTTTAATTTAACTACTTTTTTCAGGTAACTTCTACTCAAATTACTAACTACTTTCAAAATTATATAGTGCTAATTTTGCCCATCACGAAAGTTTGAGCGCAGAAGTGAATAAGACGCCGGCAGATGAAATGGCATTCCCGAACAAGGGACCCCCTTGTTCGGGAATGCGTCCTTGGGCCAAGGTGGCGACGAGCAGCCAAAACATAACACCGGCACGCACGAACGCAGGAAGAGATGCTTAACAAGCCTTGGTCGGGTATTGACCTAATCTGGTAATGCCCGCAGGCGCCGCGTTTCCAGCTGCAACCGTGGAAGACGGGGACACTCTGAGAGTTGTAGTTGTTTTCGTGCTGTCTGTCTTTAGTGAGTTCCGACTGGAATGACGTCGCAGCCGGGCGCCTGCTCCCATGGTCGCCTTGTCGTCAGCGCATACGCCTTTGCAAAGCCGGACTCCCCCGCGCACAAACCCTGGCACGGATAATCCGTTCATGGGATCACGTTCCCTCTTCCAGCTGCAACTTTATACGAGCGACGATGCTTGTTCATGTAATCCTTCGCGTCCTTCCGACCATCCATGCCTGGGAGACCTCCTTTTTGTTAAAAATGATTTACTTGTCAGGCGTGTCAGGCTCGTCAGAATATTGTAGTCGCCGGCGAGGATTGCGAGCTACCCTTGGGAGATCCTTTTGTTGGACCCGGCATCAGCGGCGAAGTATACTTCGGTTCATATTTTGTTAAACCAAAACAATTTTTTTTTTGTAGCGTAGCACTAGCACTACAACGGGACCCGCAGTCGTCCGGATGATCTCATCGTCGTGGCGCGAGACTTGAACCCTTGACGGTCTGGTGCACCCGCTCAGCGTACTCTCAGAGCGACGTCGGAATAAAGAGGGGCCAGTCATAACAATCTCAACTTGACGAAGAAAATAAAAAAAAAGGAGGAAAGTTTGTTATAAAAGACCCTCCTTCCCGAGGCAAACCTCACACGTTTCGTCATGGATACCTAAGATGCCGACACTCGCTTACCCGACCCTGCACAGACTGTTTCTCAAATTCAACGCTGCCGTTCAATCCAGCCCGTCGGTGGAACGTCTATTTAGCTTGGCTGGGGACGTCTTTAGAAGGAAACGGGAAAAACTTTCCTATCAATAACTTTCAAGTCAATAGCTTCTGCGAGCGAATAAACTATTTTGGCGAAAACGCAAGCCATAAATAGACTGCATTTATTTTAGGCTCGCAGGGTTTTTCATTGATCAAAACTGCTGTTCATTTTGTTACCACAAAAATATAAAAAAGTAACTTCGAAAGTAACTTCAAAGTAACTCGCTACTTTTTACAGTAGTTAGTAGTTCACTCAATTACTATTACAAATGCGTAATTTCTACTCTACTCCAATTACTTTTGGCGTCGATACTCAGTAACTTAACTTAACTACCTTTTTTGAGTAACTTGTACATGTCTGTATTTATGTGACGCCTGACGTCCAGGCAGTATAAATAATACAGCACGGGGCTCTATTGTTTCTATGACCTAGACCTGTGTGCCCGTCGAGAGTGGCGTCAAAACGCAACGCTTGCTTCATAAAAAACGGCATATGAAATGCATTCTGTCTTAAAAATTATCTGCACGTTTGGTCAAGAGCTTGTATTGCAGCGCTCGTTTACTCCTTCTTTATGCATATTCAAGGAACTTCACTCGTAGCGCCCTCCAATAATTTTTTTCATATGCGGAGCTTCAGAAATAGCACTCCGGTGGCCCCACTCGTCCTTTCCAGTTCACTCTAGTGATGGTAACGGCTCTGTATTGTTTGCTTCTATATTCGAGCTTGACGTTGCGTAATTCGTGCGGTAGAGGTACACAATATATAGCACCAGAAACACTGCTTCCTGTTTTGATAGGAATCAGCATCCTACCGGCGGTGCAGTGTGTAAAGATAAAGAAGTCGATGTCAATCAGCATCTCGTGCCCATTCGCTACTTTGCGTACTGTGTCACGCACAGTCAAAGAAGTTCACTACTCTACGTTTTAAGTGTCTCGACCAACTCCTTAGTTCGTTTTCTAAGCTATGCGGTTGTCAGATTGTTAAGAACTAAGTCTATTCATCTGCCTCTCATACAAGACGGTGTTCCGGCTTCCCCAACCTTCTCGAGTTAAGATCGAGACCGTGATACGAGAATAGGCCGCTTTTGAGCTATAAACTTTGAGCACGGGCGTACATCGCAGAGCCTAGTTCAGCACTCGTACAGCATTTGCCCAATCATCCATTCACGGCGGAGATAACGAGCACCATTCAAAGGCAGGCCAACTTTCCCCTGTTTAAACTTCCGTAGAACAAATTTGACGTGGTCAGCAAGAACAGCGGCGTGAGAGGTATAGTCAGTGTAAGCGGCGTATTGAAGGACTTTGGTGTGAGCCGCGCAACGGAAGGTCCCGCACTTAGGCGTCTTTTCTTATTCGCCCTTTCGCAAACATTCAGCGCCATAACTGAGCGCCGGCATGAAGTGTCAGATCCCTGGGATGCCAGAGAAATCGCTGAGCCGCGTATATGCCTTCCAGCTAGTTATTTTTCAGGCCGCTACTTAGCATCTATAGTAATTGCTCAGATACCGTCAAACGTTACGGAAAGACGACGATAGTATCATAATAACCATCAGTGAACAACTGTTAAATTAGCCCTCAAAGGTTTTTTTTTTGTTTTTGTTTTTTTAATTCGAATGCTTGAAATGGGGGGTAAGAAAAGAAAAGCGCGATGTCACATTTGGCTCACGTCCCTGTGCACTCGGTATAAAAAAAATTAATTGAGCGTTGTTTTTCGTTCAAGTATTTAGGTCACGGTAAACAGCTACACTTGTAACGAAAAAAAGAAGTGACCCCACCAAGATTTGGCGCAGCTACAGAAGCAGGCTGGTAGTGACTACTACACTGAGTCGACCAACGCCGAGTCCGGCACACAAAAAAAGAGCATACTCAGTCCTATCACGTGAGCTGTGCTAATATTTCTTTGCAGTGTATTTTAGACAAAAAGCATAAATATCTAGAAAATAAAGAAATCATTGCCTAAGCATAACGTTATTGGACATGGCGAACGTCAGAGCTGTTGACGGGCTACAAATCTCTCTTACAAGTGTGCCAATTGAGACGAATATTAAACGTTCGATTAGTAATTCTCACGTAATTTGTTCGCTAACTGTAACGCAATAGCCTCCCAGACATCTCCTGCGCTAGACCTCTCAGAAGAGAGTGAGAGGGCGATTGACCGGAGAGCAAGTCGTCTGCTTCTTGTCCAGGAGTTGCGGTGACGTCAGAAAGACGAAGAGCCCTTATTGGCTCTTATTGAAGGATAGTGGGTAGACCTCAAAGCTTGCTGCCTTGAGGTCTACCCACTATCCTTCATTCAGAACCAATCAGAGCTCGGCGTTCTGACGTCACCACAACGCCTGCAAAAGAAGCAGACGAACTTCCGCTCCGCGTAGTTCAGACCAGGGCCGGCTGGCTAGAACAGCGTCTCAGCTGAGACTGGGTGAAAAAAAGCACTGCAAAGGCTGGGGCACGCGAGCGTGTTGAGATGCGGCAGAAGTCCCGCTCAGCTCGTGCGCTGGCTTTGGCAGTGCTTTCTTTTGCCCAGTCTCAGCTGAGACGCTGTTTCTAGCAAGTCGGCCCAGAGGTTGGCATTTTTGATGAACCAACTCACTCACAGCTAGCCCAAAATAAAAAGAAGTTGAAAACTCACTCACCCTCACCCTCATGACTGCACCCACCTTAAAGTCCTCCGGCGCACCCAGGAAGCTTTGATCACGCCGCGAGACCGGCAAGACTTGCGTTGGACAAGTTGTGCCTTTTTCCTGCGATGCTGGGCTTTCGTAAAAATTTCCACATGTTCTCAGAGGCAGTTATCTCCCTTTACACGAGGTTTTAAAAAATTTTCTTCGGAGGATGATGGCGAACGAGCAGAAAACGTGTCTTCGGCACGCAGCCGCCCAGTCTCGCTGCTCTCCAGAAGGTCCGTTTTTCGAGTGTCAAGATGGCCGTTCGGTGGCCGCATTCACGGAGCGGGGAAGTGGGATCCAGCAAATGTCATAGAGCTCAGTAGTGTGAAACGTTCTGATCGTCGTTAATTTACTCTAAGAACAAAGAAGAAGTTTATTTTATTTTGTTTTAAACGCTTTATAATGGGTGAAGAGTGTGCATATAATTCAATTGCATCCCTTTATACAAAAAAAAAAAAAAGTAATGTGATATCAGTTTTGGTTTCGTTTCAGTTTCAACTGTGTCCCGTGACTCGCATTTCAACTTGGTTTTTTTAGGCCTATAACCGTGTAACACCGGGCAACTTAGTTGAGCTCACTAACAGCTGGGAGATGCCAACGATGGCGTAATGACAGTTGAGATCGCTAGTGTAACTAGGGTATTAGTGGAATTCCCTTCGCCGAAAAACACTTCATGCTCGCGCTACATCCACCATACTCGCGCCTATAGCTTATTTAGTGGCACTATTTGCGCCTGTAGTGAGGCAGATGCGAAAGAGCGCTTGCGCGTCCAAACAGATAACAACAAGAAAAGCGCTCCAAAACAGCTCCTAATCCACCAAAGGAATTCCCCGTTAGTTTTCTTTGGCAGTCGTTCCTGCTGCGCGAGAAGAGACCTTTTTGCTAAACTACCCAAGCTCAAGAACCGTGCACGAGCATATGTTACACGCCCTGCGTTCACTGCCTTCTGCAGCAGTGACTGTTCCAAAATAAAAATCCAAAACAAATGGCACTTTGCACGCGCGTTCATTATTGTCTTAAGTTGATTGTTTACTTCGAATATTTAATACAGATAAGGCGAATGCGTACAGCGCGTGTACCTACGTCCCCAGCATTATTTTTGACGCTTGGGTACTTTCGTAAAAGGTCTATTGGCGCAGCCGTTTTGGGTCATTGTGATAGAGTGCTTTCATACAAACATGCGTTTTTGCTGAGTGGTGACATCTCGGCCATTTTTCCGCCCAACCGGTTTTTTTTTTTTTATTGTATTTTAAAGTGCGCGCAAACCAGTGTGACCCTGCTCCAGCGCTTAGCCTTGGCTAATGCTGAGACGCTATAGCACCGCACAAGTCACGCACTAAGTACGCCAGAGCTTATAACGCGCTGGCCCTCTCGGTGCAACTGAGACTGTCTTCACCCTGAGACGGACATATATGGAGACAACCCATGATTGTGAGCCCATAGACAATTGGCGACGTGCGCGACCGAAAGCGTCGCTGTGGTCGGCCTTCCACGATTGGTCGAACGCTGACCATGACGTCAGAAAAGGATTTATCATTGACGGAAATAAGAGGAATGAAAGAACTTTAATTTTGACGGTGTTGGCAGTGTTCCTCTGAGAGCGCAATGATTTCAAGCTTCCACCATGCTATTTACAAACACCATCGAACTTGTTGTTTGCAAGGTAATGACGTCACAAGGGGGAACCGTAGGAGGGCGCCACCGAAACATCTCGCCGCTAATAGACCTTTCGCTAAATTACCCAAGCATCAAATATAATCTTGTGGACGTAGATACACGCGCTGCACATGCTCGCTTGCCCTATAGAAAAAAATTCGAAGTAAATAATGAAAATTAAACGTCCGTGGAACGCGCGAGTGAAGTGCTATTTGGTTTAGATTTTTGTTTTCGAGCGTCGAAGTTTGAAGACGCCAACGCGCCCAGCGCGTGCACCTACGTTCCCAGGAATATTTTTTTGTGCTTGGGTAATTCGGCAAAAGATGTAATGCAAGCACGGCGCCTCACTGGTGCCCCATGCGCGCAAGCATGTGCAGCGTGCGCATGAACGTAGCTTTGGCAAGCTTGTGATTGCACGTACTTCCCCGCATGAGCTGAGGCATGGCGGCGATCATATGCTGTGCTTTCAATCGTCTATTGGCGACGTGAGCGATCGAAATTTAAGAGTCGCTGTGGTCGGCCCACCACAATTGGCCAAATACTGACTATGACCTCAGCAAAGGATCTCTCATCGGCGCAAATAAGAGGAATGTAAAAACTTCAATTTTGGCGGTGTTGGCAGTGTTGCTTTGAGAGCGCTATGATTTCAGGCTTTCACCATGCTCATTACAAACACCGTCGAACTTGTTGTTCACAAGGTAATGACGTCACAAAAGGAAACCAAAGGAGGGCGCCACCGAAACATCTGGCCGCTAATTAATAGACCTTTCCAGAAAAGGTGCTCCTGGCCGGTTTCATTTTCAGTGTTTGAACCTATGGCGCGTGATTTGCTCGCCTTGCGAAGCGACGTACATGCGCATGCTGGGCTGAGGGCTTTTAAATATTGGAATGGTGTATACTTGCGGGCAACTTTTCATTTTCAACGAAGCCAAGGCCAATGGTACAGGTTGAGTGTCAATCACAGCTGTGCTCGCGCGGTCTTGACTTCTAAAATGCCAGAAAAAGATGTCCCTGAGTAAAGTAGCGGCATTGTCGTGCAGGTGAATAAGATGAGAGCAGCATGGATGCTTATATATGAAAACGAAAATGGTACTCAATTCAAAATAAGAATAGGGCAAAATATAGGAACACGCTATAAATGCACAGCTTCATCTCTGGCGGAAGAGAAGTTGTCAACGATATGATACTAATGGCGAATTCGCGTGGTCATTTCCCGGCAAAATATTTTGCCATATCTCCGCCAAGGGCGTTCGCGTGGTCAAAGGCTGGCGAGTGCGCGCCGTTCGGGTGGCAGTTCTCAGGCGTGTGCTGGCAATTTACCGGCACAATTTTTGCCCGAGCTCCAAGAGGTCGGGCAGCTTGTCTGCCAGACTGTATCCGGTATCGTCACATCCGAATCGGGAAAGGGAACCAAACGAAACAATGGTCGCCGAGAGCGTGTTCCAGTAGAAAACGAAGCCATTGAGACAGACCACCCCTCTGTGGTCCGAGAAAAGGGCCGCCCACACTAGCGAGAAAACGCGCCCGGCGCGCCGATAAATCGGTTAAGCGGGAATATAAAGGGCGTGTCTCTGCACGCGCTCGTGGCGCTGACTGTGCTTCGGCGACATTTTGTTACTTGCCGCGATCGGCGTGCCACGCGCGTTTTCTCGCTAGTGTGGGCGGCCCTAAAGACAGCAAAAACAACGGAGATAAAGATAAAATATTTTAAAGGAAGCTTCCGCAAGATCAGTTTCCTATGGGACACAGCGTGTTATTACACCGTTGTAAAAAATGTGTTGATAGTTCTGCAGCTCGACACTTGAACGCGCATTACTATTTTAGAGGGCTGGGTCAAATCAAAATGCTGAGGATTCCAGCAAAAAGGTAATAACAAGAAAATGGAATATAAAATGGCGACGCTGGTGAGCCTTCTAGGATCCTTGTAAGATGGCAACAGTTCCTCGAGAATCTAAACAAAATATATTACAATTTGTTTACCCACATCTCAGAGTCCGAATATATGTTGCTGATGCCTAGAGCGTGCCTATTGTATCATAAAATAATCGTGGAAGAAATTAACGAAGTTCACGAGCGACCCAGGCAGACGAAAACGCCAGTTGCAGGCGCTTTGTGTTCGGGTGGAGAGGGTCACGTGGTGCGCCGCTGGCGCGGTTTTCGTTGCCTGTGCCGCCGGCGTGAGCTCGCCGGCGATTGACCACCCGAATTCGCCATAATATGGCGCATGCCATTTCTAGCGCTCAAGACACGGAAGTGGGGGCTCGCAGCATAAGGAGTGCTTGAAGGCCGTGTCCCAACGAGTAGCACGCCGCGCGTTTCAGACCCCTGCCTTAAAGGATCCGAACCACTTCTGTGTACCTCAAAAATATAATCTGTTCGTTTGTTACCTTAACAGTTTATTGAATTTTGATTCCAGTGCCAGTCTTATAATGCTTTGAGTCTAGAAAAAGGGAGTCCAGCCTGTATATGCTGCAGTCTGTAATTGAATCGCAATTTCTAAGCCACGCAGAGTGTGGGTTGAGTGAACTTCAACAACAAACCGAAAGGTAACTTTATTTTCTTTCGGGCGCCGGGACGAGCTTCTCGAGGAACGCCCAAAATGGAAGCTCTCGTCGAGATCTTCCCCAGCACTCCGCGCACCCCGGGTGCCGGCGTATACAAAAAGAAGGGGATTTTATTAATGAAGGACGAACACGTACACCAACCCCGGTACACACGGTCGCCCCTGCCAAAGGCAGCTTCCGACAAACCCGCGCTGATTCGCATCAACAGACCGGAAGAGACGCCCGATCTGTCTTCACGGCAGAAGCTCTCCATGAGCCGTCGATGCTCCGGACCCTTGCCCATGCTCCTTATATTAACATCGTACGTTGTACATCACCGTCTTCAACACAACAAACCATCTGTTTTCGCTTTGGTTCCGATGTGTTTTTCGAAGCTGCGCTGCCTGGACGGCCTCAGTGGCGCAGGCGTTCAAAGTGCATTGCTGGTATTCAGCACAGGCACTGAAATATCCCAGGTTAGAAACTTCGGCACCAACACTAAATAAAGTGAGAAAGCGAGTGTAAAGGAGAATTCCCTCGGTCGAGACACTGCACACATAACCGCGATCAACAAGTTTCGTGCACAGGACTGCGAGCGTTGGTTCATTACATGTATCCCAACTTTTTTGACGAATGTGCGTTTATTTCGCTATCGTTTTTCTCAGTTAGCATGTTTTCACGTGCCGCCACCATGCTTACAGCCTTAACAGTTTCACCCAATATACATCGCCGCTGTTTTGTTCAGAAAGCACGATCCATCGCATAATGCAAACGGAATTGTTCTTATTCAGCCCTCCTTTTGTGTGTAGATCGTAATGTAGTTTAGTCCTCCCACAAATGCCACGAACGCCCCAGAAAATAGGCTTTGGTTCGGTATGAAAGCGTAAAAAATAGCGATGCAAATTTTTCTTTTGTTTCGTGTTTGTTTTTTTAGGGGGTTACTGGTACCTATTTTAGCTCTAAGTAAGATCATGAATTACAAACAAAATTTCAAATCTTTTATTTAGAAGGTTGTCATGCCACACCGACTCAATATCGGAGATACGCGAATAGCTGAAACGGAGCACAACGTCCATCAGCGAAGATTCCCGCCAGGTTCGCCGTGAGATAGAAACTGCTAACGCAAGTTTCGGAAGCGGCAATTAGGGGGCTCTATCTATTTCGGGCCAACGGACGCTCTCACCGGCCGATCCTACCGACTGTCACCCTTCACTCTGTGGCCCGGCCGGCCGTGAACCCACGCCGTGGAGCCCAGGTTAAAAAAAGGCGGCGTCTCAAGAGCGTAAGCGGCTGGAGGAAAAACCACCGGCAACGTGTGTCTGCGCTGCGCTCTGCTGTCTACTGTTCAAGGTGTGGCGGGACTGTCGTGGGGACGTTGACTCGGCGACACGTCCCATCTTTTGACGCAACAAAACAAAAACCCGAAACCCAGCTTGAACTGAGTTCCTAGCGGCACACGTGCACCTGCCCAAGCAAGAAGAAGAAAAAAAGAGGAACGCCTACCGGGACTCAAGTCCGAGCTTTGGACTTGTGGGACCACATCCGTGACACTCACCTCAGCTTGTCTCTTGATCTTGCACTGTGTTAAACTTGTCGGTCATGACGAAAGGTGCCCGGAATAAGACTTAATGTCTAGGGGTAATATGATGAAACGATAAAGAAAGAGACAGAGAAAAAAAAAATACTAGATGCCAACTGCCGTTATTCACCTGCGGAGGCATGCGCGGTTTAGAGAAGCTTGTTTTAGCGAACGCCGTTTTACCCAACCCGGCTCATCGAATACATTTATAGAGAACCCAGTTGAGAGTACATGGCGATGAGCCTCCTTTTAGCGAATTCGGCCACCGCGAAGCGGCGTGTACGGGGAAATCAGGTATGTTAACATTTTTGTAATGAGCCGCCGCAGACTGCCGCCGCGAAGCGGCGGGAGCGCAGCGGGGGGCATGGCTTAACACGAGGACCAGTGATACACGCGAGAAGTAGGGAAGCCTTTTTTTTTAAGCGTCCCCTTCTCGATAAACGGCGTTTCTCTAAACTGAGGCTCTGCATTCTCTAAACGTTGCTTCGATAAAACGTGCCCCTTCTCTAAAACGTGCTTCGATGAAATGGCATTCGATCAACCGTAGTAAACCCATTCACCTGTGCTACTCATTTCGCTAGATCGAGTAATGGGGAAGGCGTCTTATTGCCCGGGATTATAATATTACGAAAAAGAGTCAGTGCTCCACTTTACTTTATTGTGATGTCTACGTGCGCAAGCAAAACGTTTTAGAAGGATGGCGATAAAACTGCGTAATGCTGAAATCCAATTCCAAAGCAGACAGAAAGCGCTGTCGGTCAGTGCGAGCGCTGATCACACGGAGCAGCCTCGACACTCCAGCAATGTAAAAAAACCAACACCAAATCAAAGAAAACATAAATATTGCAGCGGATCTTATTTGATTAAACTTGATGCCTGAAATCTATTCCTCGAGTCCCATCTGGACCGCCGAGGAGGACGAAAACATAAGGGTGCCAACGTCTGAAACGAATGGCGCATTTCGTGCCTTTTGGAGGGAGTGATACTTCCAAAGTGATACCGAAACGATCTGGTTTTAGGAAGAAAGCTGGAAGACAACATGTTTTTTCACAAAAAAATGTGCTTCGTCATGCGTGTCGGTCCTTGTTATTGTAAAATATGGCGCAGGGTAACAAGGAAGAGTTTGAACTGGTCGTTTCCGTGGTCACGATAGTAGTCTATCCACTACTGCGAAGCAAGCTCTTGCGTGAAGACCCAACATACCTACAATAATCAAAGCCTGTGAGATCCTTTATCTTCGCGTCACGTCATCACACTCTTGTGGCGCCAACTCCGCACTTGGGTCCAAACCCGACGCCGTCCTTCGACACATTCACTAAACACGAAGTCCAACCGAACGCTCTGACTGCACTCGTGTCTAATCTGTGTTTGTCTCACTGTGACGATGGTGAAATGCTAGTACACGGCCTTTGATTAGGCAGTGTTGGCAGACCTCGGCTATATATTAATTTCTCTAATATCCTAGTTACACGGATATAAGAGAAATTGATAGATAGCCGACGATTAACTGCGTCAGACTTAACTGCAGTTAAGGGAACCAGCGTAACTAGGGTATAGTGGGCAGTAAGTACTCGTAACTGGGGTTTAGGATGCCCGTCGGGCACCTTTAACTACTGTTAAGTATGACCTCAGTCACATCTAACTGCGGTTATAAGTACCCGCGTAACTGAAGTATAAGAGTGGATAAACGCGATATAGCATATTATGATATAGCCACGCTTGTTCCACGCCTTTCAAGCTCGGAAGTCGGCGCTACAGTACGTTGGCGTGTCCTTGAACCAATAAACGCAACCCTACGAGCATTCTCTATCGCCGCTTCTCTCTCATCTTTATATTAGACACGTGGGTGGTCGGCATGATGCATCACTCGTTTTCTTCGGTTCGTTCGCCCTCCTTATTCGCCCCAAAACTCCACCGCGAAACTCGCATTCTCAGACGTAAACGGAAAAGCCAAAACCAAAAATGTTCACACGCACAATTGTGCTAAGGGGAAGCGTTTCCAAAATAACCATAACGGGACGGAGCGGCGGTGGCCGCCAGGGCGACTTAAAGGGAAGGCTGGCACAGGACCCGCGCAACGCAGCAGCAGCTGCTTCCCTTCCTCGCAAGCGGGGCACCTCGACCGCACCGACGCTGGCGGAGGACATCCCGCTGGCATTTTACGCGTTCGAGCGTGCTATATTTAAAGTGGCATATTTCAGCGTGCCGATGCATCACCCGCGGTAACGGGACTTGAAAAAAGGATAACGGCCACCCGCGAGGAAGGAAAACCAAAGAGCAAGCTATGGTCTCCTGTCCCACGGCCTCGTCCCCACTCTTTCAAAGCGACCATCGCTCAGGAGGGTAAACCGGAGCCTTGAGCGTGCTCGGCGAACTAGCGGCTAAAGCGCCGTCCGTGTCGCACCGTGGAGGTCGCCCGCGACGTTCCATCCGTCAGGGACGTGCCAGGTCGATGTCTCGGTCCTCGTCTCCTCCGGGGTCCGCTTAGTTTAACGCTCCGTCTGGGTTTGACGCTGACGGATTCGGAGACAACGAAGACCGCTTTCTCGTATCGCGGGAATATCGTAGATGTTTTGCAGGCTTTCTCGCCCTGGTTGTTTGCCTGTCATCTTACTGGCAGCGTTCGTCTTCGATGAGATGTGTCAGCTGTGATCCGACGTGTGCGTGTGCGTGTGTGCATTGCGTCGCGTCCTTATGGCTTAGCGCCGCTATCGATCATCGGTTTGTTCACTCAGCTCCTCTTTCGAAGGCAGACAGCCAACCGCTACTCGGTGATCGGAGTTCTGTTTTCTGTAAATACTTGCTCGTGCGAATGTCTAGCCTCACTTGTCAAAAACGAGAGCTGGAGTGATTAAGAAAAGATCTGTAAATTGATTCATGTCAGCAAAGGCATGTGCAAAACTAGTGGATGAGGAGATTTTACTGTCAACTAATGCCACGTACTGTCACCCTTTTTCTTTATTGCTTTTTTATCTTCCAGCAGTTTATGTTAAAAAAAAAACAAAAAAAACAAAACACTGTGGATGTTTTTGTAACAGATACTGAAATATGGTTGATTTAACTAATGCCTGCAAAACGAATGAGGTGGTGAATGTTCGTTTTAAAGATAAGCCGAGGCTATATGTGTTAGTTTTCTATCCTTACACTAATCGCCCTCGATTTTTTTTTTAATATATATTTCTATATGCAGTAGCTCGTTCCATTATCTTGGAGATCCTTGATGGCCGTGATGGTAACAAAAATGATAATGATGGTTAAAATTGATGATAAGGTGATTGTAGCGGGAGTGATTACGAAGGTGATCAGCATGACAGATGGCGAACGAATACTTGATGCAGGTAGCCGAGAGCAGCCTGTGGACCTGTACAGGGACGACGGTTCCTCCACCGAGCCTGTGGCAGGAGGATCTTTCTATGGCAGCGGCCGACTAAGCTTCACGCGTAGGGATGCGCCCAGGGGCATCTACATGCTCGAGTTCGACTCCGACAGCACGGACACCAGCGTCCGCGTCTACGGAACGTCGGACTCCGACACCCACTACCCTTTCCCGCAGCTTCCTACCAAGGCCAAAGTGGATGTCCTTCAGGTACGTAAATCTCTGGAACCTCAGACTGGAAGACAGTTTGGGTAGCCTGCCACGTACAAAAGTAATAATAAAACTTAAATGAGTTATTGCTACACTCTCACGTTATGGATGGTGCATTTGTGTATATCACGCCATTATTAACTCTGGTTTATTTTCTATTATGTGGTTATGTACTCGCCAGCTGATATTTGCCCAGACAAGTGTGCACGTACCGTCAATATTACTGGATATATCTCATGGCAAGGCGTTCTTAGCTTTAAATATTACTTCACAATCGTATTAAATCTTGCTGCCATATAATGTCCAGGCCATATCATCTGCATACAGTGACGCTCCTCAAGTGGGATAACCGTCCGACAGTTCATGCGCACACTGCTAAAGTCAAAGCTAGAAAGGTCTTACTGTATTTGAAAAAGATAAACCTGAATGTGCTGCATATTTGTGTTCATGTTTTGTTGTGTCCTCTTATAAATTTGATTGTCTTTTCAATTTGTCTTCCCAGGGGCAGGAAATCTCAATGCAAACAAACAATAAAAAACTGCCGAATCAAACGCCAAAATAGTGACTCACAATAATTAACTTCACCGCTTACACTTTGAAATCTAGTCGTGAGGTTCATAATCTTCCAAATCTGCTTATACAGTGCAATCCACTTATAACGATACCACATATAACAATATACCACTTATAACGATCAGTTTATAGAGTTTCTAGATTAGAAACGCCCAGTTTCTAGTCCAGGTACAACGATAGTCGGTTATAAAGATTGCATTTTCGGGTTTTCTCATTATCGTTATAGGTGGATCGTACTGTATATTTTATTGAGTTAACTATGATAGTGCGAGATACGATGGTCTCAATCTCAACGTTGGTTTATTGTATGTCCGGCCCCCCTTTGCAGATCCGCAACAGCCGTGTGCTGTTTACATGGAAGGCTAGTCCGTCGGAGGCCCTCGTCGATCAGGACGTGCGGTATTGCGTCGCCATCAACCGGAAGGGCAACTTCGACACCATGTGTGCCGTCGAAAGCGCGCTGCGAGGCGATGTGCCCAAAGTTCCCCACCAGGATTCCGGCTTCGGTTTCTGGTGGGAGAAAGCGGCTCACCGGAAGATGGCCCTCAAGACTCGTGAGATGATGCGAAACGTTCACGTACAGAAGGACGTCGCCTTCGAGTGCATCGGTCGCAGGACGTGGCACAGTTTCGCAGACCTCGAGGTTGACCAGAGATACTTCATCGACGTCTTCGCAATCAACTCAAGGACCAACGCCAGTTCAGCCTACCTGGGCGCCAGTGTCGTCGCAAGAAACCCAACAAACTCTAGGATCCAAGATAACCAGTTGGTGCAGATTGTGCTGGACCAGAAAGATGCTTTTTCCAGTGTGGCCAAGTACGCGGTCAATGCCAATGTCGAAATGATCTGGATGTTTGTTCAGTCATGTTCTGGACCGGGACCAGTGCAACTTTCCGTCACTCAGCGAAAGAAAAAAATCCTCACGGCCGAAGTGATGGAGACGAGAACGTTGACAATCAACCACCCTGCCAACGGTACCTACGTGGTCAAGATATCGTCAACCGTACCGCAGCTGAGAAGGGTCCACCTCTTGGTAAGCAAAAAGTACCACAAATTTCCGTTTCCAACGTTGCCCGACGACAGCAGCATCAAAGTTATGGGATCATTGACGACCTGCAACTCCGTCACCTTGGCCTGGAAGGCAGCATTGGACGAGAAGGTTCGCTACTGCATCTTTAAGCAAGAGATGCGAGGAAGCTACTCTGGCGTGTTCGCAAAACCCCAAGACTTCTGCACCGAAACTAAGGCCGTGGAAAAGACAGGCAAGATCACATGCAGGAGGTACCATCGGTTCAGTAAGCATAGGTTTGGTAACGTCATAATGCAGAAAATAAGGAAGCTTCAACCAGAAACGACCTACGTGTTCGAAATACTTGTGACTAAGGCCAGAGGACGTACTCTAGCCTACGAGAAAGTATGGGCTACTACTCAAAGAAATTGCACGCCGTCTTACAAAGGCAAGCGATGAGTTTCTCGTGTCTGAATCAAAGAGCGACATTGGAAAGACGTGGTTGTGCTGCATGACATTTTTACCAGGTGGACACCGGGAAAACGGTCCTGCTTGAGGACAGTTAAAGACTACAGACTAATCGTCCTAAAATCAACGGACAACGGTGGTGCGAAAGTCCGACCAACTTCATTTCTTTGCCGAACATGTGCCGTGTCAAGAAGAGATGACGTTTTTGTGAGGAGTGATGATAGATAAAGGGAACAAGAAGCTCTCCGAAGGGAGCTATCTATTTATGCACTTTGTACATTATGCTTCATACCATCGTGCAAATGTTTTTCTCAGGTTAGATATAGCCTATTGAGTAGAAAAAAAAAGAAAAAAAAGAGCCAAGACAGACTTTTTAGCGTTTGTTGTGCTTCGTTACCGATGACAGTTCCTTGTGTCGTGTGCATTTTTATCTTCATCCGCGCAACGTGGTGTACAGTTATTTCGTACACGCATTTAGATGCGCAATTTAATGGTCGACTCTTTACAATGCACGTTTCGTTTTGAGAACAAATCCCTTTCATCAAACTTCTATCGTAACCAAAAAGGAAGGACGCCATCTATTAAAAGCCACATCATTCATGTTCAAAGCATACAGCACACGAACACGATTTTGCTTGCCTACATACATTTTTCTTTACCTAAAATTTTTGTTGTATTTTTTTTTTGCATCGTCAACGTAAACTTAAAGAAAAGGCTAACAACGTCTCTGGAGAGCGACATACTGGAAATAACACAAAAGTTATAAGAAATCCGGTCATCGTACCATACCGGCAATGCAAGAAGCACCTGCAATGCAGTAAGTGCTGCGAAAGTACAACACATAATTACATCTACAAACGTTACTTACGCAATAACATCATTAGGTAGTCACCCCCCACTGTGCGACCTCATTTACACTCACAGATTATTATTTTTTTTCCGCACGCCTACACTGTTTCGAGGTGACTAGCTGTAGGCTTCTGCGCTGACCATGACAAAGCGACTCCCTGGTTCAAGCAACTGTGTAAAGCTCACGGGACTAAAATATCCTGTATGTGCTAGTCAAATACAACATAGGGGCTGCAACTTCCCCAACTGCAACGTTTGCTGTGTGTGTATGTCCGCATGTGTGCGTGTTTCCAAGTTATTTTGCACTCCCTGACGGCTTATTTAGCAAAAACGCCACAGTGCTGGTGATGAATATCGTTGACACCAGTACAGAAACGGCACCCTGGGTGCACCATTTATTTAGTTTTAACACAGAGTGTGTCATATGGCTGGCACTCCGTCACCCAACCAGGGACGGCAGTCAGTAGCCAACTGGCAGTCGAACGCTGACCCAGCGCTCGTCTTGTCACAGATTGGACACCAGTGCTAGCCGAACGTTTTCTTCAGGTGAATCCGTGTTACTCCCGGCAGAAGGAAGACATCACGTGTTCAGATACACAGCAGCGCTGACGATGCTTTGCTCTATGATAATGATGGAACGAGCGCGCTCCCTGCTTCCACATAAGAAGAGAACAGGGCGAAATAGGGCGAAAGAGTATGTAGAGGAAGAAAAAAAAAAGAGACGCTCCATTGCACCCGCTCATTTTGCCGCAATGGTAGCAATGGGTTGTGGTATGTTCGAGTGTTTGGTTCTCTTTTGCTGCGAGCTGCCGTCAGAGCTCTGCTCGGCGCACAGCAAGTGTATATGCTTCTGCAGAGCATATGCTCTAGCTCGGCGCTGCGGCGTTTCGATTCTGCCGTTCTTGGCGCGCTTCGTCTACTGCGTCTCAGACTCCAACAGGTTCTGTTGAAGTCGCATTTACATTACCACCGCAGAAGATGGCACCCTGTTACCATTCACGCCATTCAGTCTTCACATGTGTACACTGTTTCTCCACATGAACATATCACATTCTGTGTTTCCACCGCACGGCAAAGGAACGAATTTTTTATTCACCGTTTTACACACAAATCTGTCTCTGCGAAGCAATAGAAGACAATATGTTTCACCCGTGGTTGCACACTAATTACACAAGCGTTCTTATCTGTCAATAAGCCAACGACCGTTGACATCTCCCAACTGTCATTGGGCTAAACTAAGTTGCCTGGTGTTACACGGTACATAGGCCTAACAACCCCAGTTGAGATGCGCATCAAGGAACACCATTGAAACCACTGATCTCGATTATAGGGGCTGCATGACGCTTAGCCGCGCTTTGAGAAGGGCGCGAGTGAAGCCACCGGAAGTTCGGTGCTTGTCCCGGAAGTCTAGTGTCTGCTGGGTTTTATAGTGCATTTAGTTAATGCTTTGGTTCACGCTTTCTTAATTTTTTTGCGTGGGTTTTAATAATCCCTTTTAATATTCAATCATGAGAATGAGGCGTTTTAGTGTGGTGCATGTACACTTTATCAACTAGACTCTAGACATTCTCACACCCCAAATGGCTTCCAAGAAGACTTCTGGGCTTCCATGAGCTGTTACTGCGCAACAAGCAGGCTCTCCTGATATAACAAAAGCAAATCAAGCGCCTTGGACACTGTATCACGGCTCGTAAGACTGGGAAAGCCTGTCAAGCGCTCACTTCCGGGCAAGCCGCTTACTTCCGGTGGCTTCATACCTGTTTGCTGAATGTGCCATCCAGCCCTCTTGTGGAGATCAGTGGTTAAAACCGAAAGAAAGCCAAAAGTGATGTCACATTTTTTTTTTAAATAGAAATTTAAATGACTTATTTGCACATTTTGCATTCATTATACACGCTTACAACAAAATAAATTAAACGTATTTTTTGTGTTTAGAGTAAAAAAAAAAAAAAGAACGTCAATCAGAACGTTTTATACGAATTCATGCAGGAGAGACGCAACGAAAGTCTTATTGGTACCTACATTACAATGGCCGCCCCACTGATCTCTATGTCTATGGTCACTGATCTCTATTATAGTAGGCTGGATCGCGGACCGTGACCTCGGCAGCTGGGGCCGAGTGTCGCCACCGGCGGCATAGAGATCATACATACTAACTCTAGAGGAAAAGGTCCGCCATTTTCCCATGCATTCTGGCTGCCGCAAGCGGCGGAGCATGCAGGCAGACCCACGGGGTCCCACATGGTTACCAACTGCCTTCGATTTCACAAATACATCATCAGAGCAGTGTCATGAACTTCAACAATCCACAAACTTACCGGTGGAAAGATATTCGCGTTCCTTTCGAAGTTTTCTTTTTGAACAGCGCGCAGACGTACGGCCTCGCGTCAACGCTAAACTAAACCAGATACCCGGCTTCGCCGGTGGGCGCGGGTGGGCGCGGTTGAGGAATACGAAACCCCGCAACTGCCAGATTTCTGAGATTTCGACAGAAGGGAAGTTAATGCAGCGTAAAAACTATATTGCTTTTTATAAGTGTTAGAATAGCTCAGAATTTAGTTTACAACGTTAAATTATCACTGTTGATATTGCTGAGAGTTTTCAGTCTTCGCGTTTACCATTGCGACTGTCGTCCTTCAGCTGGAAACGTTGCTTTCTTTCTCTCGTGTTCTGTCGCTTTCTTTCGCGATCTTTCACTCGGGACTCCGGGTGTCGGCGCACGGGATTTGCCACTCCTCCTCACCCACCTTTACCCCCCTGACCGGCGGCCATTGATTGACACCAGCCAATGCATGGGACTCTATGGGAAGAACAAGAAAAATTGATGTTTTCCCTTGTTTCTAAGCAGGTAAAATAAATATTTTGTGGTCGGGAGTGACTCCGCTGTAGTGCAGCTCAATGACGTGAGAGTTACCTAGAGTTACCGCGGAGTCGGTGGCGGTTTCGTTGAGTTGGGTTTAGCGGACGACAAGCTCGAAGGCTTTGCTACGCGGAATTCGCTCACTCCCGGAAAGCCGCTGTCAAGACGGAACTTCTTTGTCATTCATCAACTGCTGTGCTTCCCTAAAAACGGTCTTATTGACGGCAAGTTCCTTTGTTTACTCCACTTCTAGAGCAAGCTTGCCAGCTCAGCCGTAGGTGCTCCGATACGTTTGATTTTTTTTATTCGGCGACTGGACGTTTGACAAATACCGATTCGATCTCTAAACACCCGACATAAGGATCGCAGCGCACCATAAAACACTCACTTCCGAGCACAGCGTACATGCTTCAATATGCTTACTTTTGTGCGTTTCTCCAATAGACTTGCGTGTATTGCCTGGTGTCAAGCAATGGCCGCCAGTGGCGACACCGACGGGCTCCCGATCCGCGATCCAGCCTACTAAAATAGAGATCAGAGCCGTATATGATAGAGATCAGTGTCTATGGTGCCTGGAACGCGTCTCCCACTGGTGTGTTTACCGCGTCCAAAAAAAAGTGGACTCTCGATTTTTACCTGGTGACGTCATAGAAGTGTTATGCTGTCGCCGGTCGCGATCCTGGCGGTGTCCCAACAGTGGTGGTGGTTGTAGCAGACACCTGTTCTGCTGCAGGTCGCACTCTGGTGCGACAGTCCACGGAAGCTTCGGCAGCCAGAAGTTGGGACGTCATGACGACAGCGACACTCGGGTTCGCTCGTGCTTTTCGCCAGCATTTCTACGACCAACCGCCAGAATCGCGACATGCAACAGCATGACACTCCGGCTTGTGTGACGTCATTTGTTTCCACTTCGAGACCACTTTTGATGTATGGGCGGGATAGGACGCTAAACACACCACTCGGAGACGAACTCCAGGCACCATACTATATCTATTTGCTGGATCGCGTTTGCTCGCTCCGCGAGTGCGGCCACTGGCGGCCATCTTTTTGGTGGAGTTATATTACCTCTATTCAACGTTACTACAACACTCAGTTGGGAAACTTGCCGTCGAAACCTGGGCCGCTGGCGTCCACCGAGACCGAGCTAAATACGACAACAGCGCCACTCTTTATCATTTCTCTGTACTGTGGTCACCTTGAGCTTTTACAAAGCATTTTTTGCATAAAAACAAACGGAAAAAACTCTTTTTCTATGAAATTTTTTGGAGTTTAGTACAAAATGAAGGGCGCGTGATTTTTTTATAATCTTTAGTTTGCAAGGTTTTGCGGAACAATTAATATTGTTTTTATACAACCATACATCAGCGGTACTTTCAGGTAGCCCGTCCCGACCTAGGTGAATTTTAACTTCGGTAGTAATTCGCGGCGTGTCCACTGGGGAGACGGGGGTGGCACCCCTGTAACCTCTTCCGCTGTATCTGTTTCGGCGCCAAAAGGCCGATTAAAGCCAAAATAGAAGCAACGTGTAATTCCTCGAGTGGCCACTGCGGAAGAAATGGCGGCGTTGTGTTCGCCATTAGCTCGGTTCTGGTGGACAGATTGGGACCACTTTTTCAGAGCAGTCTCTATGGCAGTTTCCCAATTGAGTGGTTCTAGTAACGCTGTCTCTAGCCAATGTACAGCTGGTGCAGCCACTATCATGCATCCATGGCAGACAGCGTTGTGGCAGTTGTGGTGGCGGGCTGCCGTAAAAATACCGTGGGTGATATTTCGTTCTTAATTGAGATTGTTCGACGAAACATGTTGTTGAAACCCGGCGAGAACGGTAGCCCGATATTTGAGGACCCGGGGAAAGTTTCACAAAATCGCAGCGCCGAAGAAAAGCAGCACAACACGCATCGATAGTCGCATCAAAAGAATCATCGAAAGGAGACGCCGGTACGGCGTCTGCTTTCGATGCGAGCTGCGCTGCTTTCCCTCGGTGCTGCGCTTTCATAGAATCTTTGCCGGGTCGTACCCGCCGGGTCATCAAAGATGAGGCTACCGTTCACGCCGGGTTTTAAGAATCTGCTTCGTCGAACAACTTCAATCAAGCACGAAATATCACCCACGGACCCCACGGTACAGTGTACTAGACCCACGGCTATTTTTATGGCAGCCTGCCGCCCAACGTTACTAAAACCCTTAGTTGGGAAACTCGCCCTTGAAACCTGGGCCACTGGCGTCCACCGAGACCGAGCTAAATACGATAGCAGCGCCACCCTTTAGCGACGAGTTGACAGCGCCACCCTTTAGCGACGAGTTGACACATGAAAGCTGTTTTACATAGCTACTGCGAGATGGCCCGGCGAGATGTCGCCACCGGCCCTTGCCCGACTCGACGTGCAGCCGTGCAGTTTCCGGAGTGGACGCTGCGGGAGAAATGGCGGCATTGCGATCGCCATTAGCTCGGTTCTTGAGTACGGGTCGGAGTTACTTTTTTAAAGCAGGTTCTATGGCAGTTTCCCAACTAAGTGGTTGTAGTAATGTTACTGCCGCCATAGCGCTGTCCGCCATATTACTATGACGGCTAGAGATAATGTAACTCTACCAAAAAGATGGCCAACCGTGGCCGCATTCCCTTTCATAGGCGGAGCTGGTCAAACGCGATCCAGCAAATAGACATAGAGGTCAGTGGGCCGCCCTCGCGAAGCTTTGGCTTTGGCGACGTGACGTGATCGTTCTAGCTGCAGCCCTGGCCTCCAATCATACCTCTTCCGACAATAATAGCTGCTACGATAATTTCTACATACTTCCCCCAATCGTCGACGCCGCCATCTTTAGCTCTATTGGGGCGAACCCCCCCCCCCCCCCCCCCCCCCCATATTAGTGAACTCCGTTTCCACTTATGTTGTACCGCAGTAAAGGCTAGAAGCGAGGGCCCATAGCGTCAGCAGCTGCCCTTAATGCACGAGAGCTTGTACCGCCGAGTTCTGTCCCAGAACAAGGAGCTCGCGCTTGTAGCCTTTCCTGTGGTACATAATAAGACGAAATGTAACGTTGGATTAAATAGAGTATAACTGAGGTTGGCCAGCTCAGTTGAACTCAATGATCGTTAGCGACACAATGACAGTTGGCGCCGTCGTGTAACTCCGGCCGATCGCGATTGAGTCAACTGTCGTTGGCTTAATGACAGTTATGAGCGCTAGTGTAACTAGGGCATAACTCGATATCTTTGGAAAAGTAGATTTCAGGTTTTGTCATTACCATTGGCTGGAGAATTGCCCTTACATAGGGAGCAACTGGGCGGGGAGAATGTTATTCGAACTTAGGCCCACAGTCCAACTTCCTCACATACGCAGGGCTACAGTGTCGTCTTCTCCTTTTCCTTTGTAATAATTATAATAATAACAATAATAAAATGCTTATTTTGCACCAGAAATACATGATGCAGAATTCCTGCAAAAAAAAAAAAACTGTCAAATAGACAGCTTGACAAAGTCGAAGGCCCACATACTGGCAGCTTCAGGGGAAAGATAACACAGATAATAAGCTACCTGTAATAGAAATAAAAGTGTTCCACAGTGACGAGCACAAAAAATAATAAACACATACACAAAATATTAAGCTATACATAATAAAAATACGAATAAAAATGGACGCATTGTGACAAGTTCTTTTTTACACATAGAAACAGATAAACTGTAAATGAAGTAATATTAGTTCCCGGAAACAAGTTAAACTCCCCTTTCCCAGTTTTGTTTTCCAATATAAAAGTTTAAAGCATTCTGAAAAAGTTACGCAGATTCTTCGAAGAGGTATGTTTTGCTGAATAGTTTTGTCATGTCATTTATTTAATAATCTAAGTAATTTGTTTTGTATCAATTCTAAGCCGTCTGTTGTTCTGCAGGGGTCTATTTTTCAAGGCTCATTTTTTCGCCGTGTTGTTTACTGCAACATGTGTTCTTAGTTTCGTTAAGTTTCTTGAACATTTTAGTGTCTATAAGAAGCAGCGCACTCTCTTTCCGTGAGTCAGCAGTCGCCCTTGTACTCGAGCGCATGCAGCAAAATTGACGTCATCATATCCCTCATTCGAGCTTATTAAGCGTGAATGGGGGATATGATGACTTCAATTTCGCTGCGTGTGCTCGCGCACACCAGGGGCTGCTTACTCATAAAAAAAGATGGTGCGCCGCTTATTGTAGACACTGAAATGTTCTGTTCACCATCCCTTTAAAGGGATACTAAACCCAATGATTTAGTGTCCATATTAAGTGGCACACGTTCTTTCACCGAGCCGGCAGCCACCGGTGTGCGCCAGCACACCCAACAATATTGACGCCATTCGTGCTCAAGAATACAGTGAAATGTATGGACTTAGGGCCAAAGGAGAATAAAGACAGGCTTTTCATCTCCAGGGCCCGTTTGCTTGAAGCTGGTTAACTAATCGCGGTTAACCGGATTTTCCTACGAGGGTGAATTTTGGGTCACGTGACCGGCAGAGTTAAGACGGCGGGGAAACATGGCGGTGCCCCGGTGAGTGAGCGCGCCGCTCGCTTTGGAACTAATACGTCGTTGTAGCTGCAATATCCGGCGCGTTTGTCAACAATGAATGGTGCAGGAGGCTTTCGATTTGCCTTACCTCACTTAAAACGCAAAGCATGAGCAATCACCTCGCCGCATTTTTCAGATAGTCTTTCGATTCTGGCAATTCCTAAGCCTAAATGAACGCGACAGTTGTCGGCATGGCAACGTCTTTGAAAACTGGATTGCCTTGACTCAATCGGCCGGGTACTGATAGCACACAAGAGCAGACAGCGTCCCCATAGACCTTTTGCTAAATTTCCCAAGCACCGAGCTGCATGCTACGATACTCCGTTTCACCCTATGTTGTACCGCAGAGAAGGCTAGAAGCGCGAGCTCATAGCATTAGGAGCTGCCCTCAACGTACGCGAGCTTGTGCCGCCGAGACGTGTCCTATAGAGCAAGGAGCTCGCGCGTTTAGCCTTTCCTGCGGTACATCATGAGGTGAAACAGAGTAGAGTGTAGTTAGGCGCGCTGCGCGTGCTGGCGTCTGCAGTAGTAAGTATTCTAAAGCAAAAAGCCTACAACAAAGTTTGCCGTGCACGCGCGTTCGTCAAAGATGTATTATGATTATTTACTTCGAATATTCTAGAAGTGGAAGGCCAGCGCGCGCGGATCGTTGAATTACACTTCCAGTTTTTTCGATGTTAGGGTAATTTACTAATAGGTCCATTTTCAGTGGAACCGAATTACAGGTTTTTCAATTTATGACGGTGTTATATACAATTTTTACATGCTGGTCCACCATACTGCCGGTGTAGCGCCCGCCTTTCACTGCTCACTTCTTTCTCATCGTTTCTAGTACTTCGTCGTCCACTTTCGTCGTCGTCGTCCACTTTCGTCGTCCACTTTCGAACTCGGAAGGAAATTTCAACGAGGCTTGTCTCCACTTCAGACAGCCAAATATTTAGAAATTTTCCAAACAAAGGTTAATTTAGATTTACCTTACCGATTACCTGTACCACGAGCAATAAAAATTGTTTCTTGAGCTCAAATGTATGCCGCGCTGTGTCGCGAAAACACGGCAGCGCGCATTTTTGGGTCCCCCCATTTAGGGAACCTCTCCACGGAAACCACTTATATGCGCTACAGCCAGGAGGTCACACCAGCTACCACCCCAATAATAAAACACAGAGCTATCGCTCATCCAGCCCTCGTCAAACTTGGCTAGGTACTTTTAGGTACCTAGTAGGGAAGGGCGGTTAACTTTTAACAGCGGTTAAAGTTAACCGGCTTCGAGCAAACGGGCCCAGAAGTAGAAGCTACGTGCTTGTTAAACCAATTAATCGCTTACCTTTTACACCAGACCCCACTGTGGAAATGAAAAGCTTGTCTTCATTCTACTTTTCCCTGGAGCCCGCACATTTCACTGTCAACTTAAGCGTGAATAGGAGACTCTGACGTCAATATCGTTGCGTGTGCTCCCGCACACCGGAGGCTGCCGGCTCGTGTAAAGATCGTGCGCCGCTTATTATCGACACGGACATGTTTGCTTCAGTATCCCTTTAAAAGGCAAATGTTTTTTTCTCATTCCTTGTTTATCTTGTGTGACGTAGTCGGGTGATTCGACGGTGACGCAAGCATACAAGGAATCTCATTGCCTTCAGCTGAAAATAAGCGAACATAAGCTCAATATAAAGCAAGAAATGACATTGGTCTCTTAAAACTGTTTTTATCTTTAGGGTTATTAGCGACAGTTTTGGCCCGCTGAAATGGACTGCTTGCAAGGTGGTTCGCCGAATTGGCCTGGTTTTTCGACCCTACGGCCCAAGCTTTGTGACTTAGCCGGCGGGACACGACACTATTCTCGTCATCGCAAGCGCTAATAGGAAGGAAGTTTTATGCAAGGGTTATAGGAGAGGTGTACGGAAGCCCCATCAGTTAGACGGCAATCGAGGCAAGGGCGCCCAGTCCTAGGGCATGGGCGGCATTCGGTACTCGTCCAAGCCGTGTGAACCCACGAGTCCAGGTTCCTGCACTGCAGCGCAAAATACGCCGGGTCAGTGCATGCACGACGCGCGGATGAGCAGGAGGTCATAATTGGCCACAATCCTGACTCCCCGCGAGTTTCACTTCGACAGACTGCCACAGACACATTCTCAGAGCCGCGGTTACACGGCTAATTATGGTGCCTGGAACACGTCTCCGACTGGTGTGTTTACCGCGCCCAAAAAAGTGGTCCCTCAATTTCCGCCTGGTGACATCATAAAAGTGTCAAGGCTGTAGCCGGTCGCGATCCTGGCGGCGTCCCAACAGTGGTGGTGGATGTAGCAGACGCCTGTTCTGCTGCAGGTCGCTCTCTTGTGTGACAGTCCACGGAAGCTTCAGCAGCCAGAAGTTGGGACACCATGACGACAGCGACACTCGCGTTCGCTCGTGTTTTTCGCCAGCATTTCTACGACCTTATGCCAGGACCGCGACATCCGACGGCATGACACTTCAGGCTTCTGTGACGTCATTTGTCGCCACTTCGGGACCACTTTTGATGTATGGGCGGGATAGGACGCTAAACACACCAGTCGAAAACGCGATCCAGACACAATACTGCTAATACATCGTACAAAAGAAAGTCTGCCGACGCTATCTGAAAAGTGTTTCTTCCTTTATGAAGGTGTTATCACGTTGGTACGTAAATACGAAAACAGTCCGCAGACATGCTCGAGGTATACACATGTATGAAGCAAACATGCTTCGAAGATGCTTAAGGTGTGTCCGCAGATACTTCTGTCATCATGTCTCTAGCGAACACGCGGTGTCTTTGAGGAGAGCAAGTTCGTCTGCTTCTTGCGCAAGAGTTGCGTGGACGTCAGAACGACGCGCAGCTCTGATTGGCTCCGATTGAAGCAGAGTGGGTAGGCCTTCAGGCAAGATGCCTTGTGGTCTACCTACTATCCCTTAATCAGAGCCAATCAGAGCTCGGCGCTCTGACGCCACCACAACCCCTGCAAAAGAACCAGACGAACTTGTTCTCCGCATTGGGTGATACTTAAGCAATGTCACTGCGGTTTCAGGGAGCAATTAACGACGCAGAGATGAGTAGAAAAAAAATTAAGAGCGGTCTACAAAGGCGAACGGTTTAATTTTACCGCTCTTGACGTTTATTTCCTATTATCTACCTTTAAATTTTTTAATGTGTTGCAGTACTGGAGGTAAGGGACCGGATTCCCCGTTTTAGTTAGGGTCTCAGCTGCCTAGAAATAAATTATAAAGAATATTTTAGTGTATCTAGATCGGTTGTGATAGCACTCTGGAAATGAGTGTCCCTTAACGCCAAGCACGCTGTTCTGAACGTCGTACTTTTTTCAGCCGGAGATCAAACATCCTGATCAATCATCTTAATCACTGTAAGTGCAGCCACGGTGCCCACGATATTCCAAACATAGTAAAATCAACCGAACATGTTTATCGGAAGTTCGACGGAGCAAGTTTATTTTTTTGTAAAACATTGGAACGGACATACTCTGTTTCCAAATGGCGTTGCGGTTTGACAGAGAGGGAAATTTGCTCGACAGTGACATTTGACTTAAGTTCGCTTTGAAACTTCATTTCGAAAATATAACCACTGAAGTTAATAACCGAGCGAACCCCGCACTCGCTATAGGTTTTTTACGGAATGTTGACGAAGCAGCGACCACGTAGAGTAGAGGCAATAAATCTTCAAGGCATCCACTACTTTACAAATGTTATCTACTGATTACGCAAGCTCTTAGAACAACGAGTTCGGAATCATTTTTCAGTCACGAACGTTTGCCATCTCGAACATAAGGCTAAAGCGTCCACCTCAACGACGACAACGAGAACGCGGAGCAATTCGGGTTGTGTTTACGGTCGCAGGCAAATAGAAAACAAAACATAAACCTTCTGGCAAAAGTTGCGATTCCTGAGTCGCAAATAGCGAGCCAAAACAATCATACGTAAACGACTGCCTCCTATTCTTTATCACTTCTGTTCATAACAAACCTAAAAACTCACACGAGCTTTGAAGGCTCTGGGCGTACGAAGCAGGCGACGTGAAAACGGCCAATGGATCACGCGGCATATTTTACTCCACTTTATCCAACGACGAACGAAGGGTAGCGTGGATAATTACTTTAAAGTGAAACATATAAAATAGCGCAAAAAAGACAAGGACAAGAAGTATACAGACAAGCGCTTCTTGTCCTTGTCTTTTTTGCGCAATTTTATATGTTTTACTAAGATGAACCAACTAGCCCAACAACGTACCCTACTAATTACTTTAAAGAAGGCTGAAAAAAAAAGTATAAATGTATTTTAATCAAGTAAATTATATTTTATTTACTTACATCAGATTTATTTTATTTAAATGAAATTCATTTGATGTAGATGAAATTAATTTGATTTAAATCACCGTAGCCATAAACTATCGTGTTTTTTTTTTAAATCACTAGATGTAATTTTAAACGTTACAAATTAACTGATCGATTCGTCCGATCACTGAAACAACGAGGAAGGAATTCATTACAGTTAATTTAGAGTGCAGTTTAATCGACAACTTTTTATTGAGTAAGCCCCACCATACTAGAGAGGGAAACAGCTTGATATATTTAAGTTAATTTAAAAGCTTTATTTGCTTTTTTTATTACTTGCAATAGGACGTTACATAACAGAAGAACGAGGTGAATGGTAGAAAAAAGAACTCAACGTTACGATTTGCTCAGATGACCACTGATGTGCTTGTGTTCAACCTCAGATAAAAGCATCAAATGATGGACCAACAATGAATAAAATTTGGGGGGGATTCTTTTTTTGCGGGAAAGCTTTGATTTATTATCATAGTGTTGTCATGAAAGGAGTGTTGTCATGTAAGGTTCACAAGAAAACGCAACGTTCTCCAGTCAACGTAGACTTTACATGGAGAAACTTTACTCGTTAAAAAAGAAGCTAAATATCTGGGGGTACTTTTTTCTCGTGATTTGAGATGGCTTTCACATGTGAACTACGTAACAGGGAAAGCTAGTAGAACGCTGGGTTTTCTAAGGAGAAACTTCTCGCGCGCTCCACCATCCCTCAAACAGACCCTCTTTTTTTCTTGTGTGAAGCCCATTCTTGAGTATGCTTGCGTTGTATGGGATCCATCTCAACAGTATCTCATTGATAAAATTGAAATAATTCAAAACCATGCCGCTAGATTCGTGACAAATAATTACAACTTTCGTCGTAGTGTCTCCGCAATAAAAAAGGATTTACAATGGAAGTCGCTTGCTGTTAGGCGTAAGTATTTGCGCCTAAAATTTTTTCCCAGTATTTTCTATGGTTTATCTTAAATTGAAAGATAAAATTACCTGTTTGAGCCATTTTATGTGTCGCGCAGAGTAGATCATGGACAAAAAGTTCGGGAGTACACGTCAAAGTCTGATTTGTTTCGTAACTCTTTCTTCCCACGAACGATAAAAGAATGGAACAGCTTGCCAAGCGAGATGGTTTCCTTGCAAAGTCCAGATTCGTTTTTTTTTGCAACGCGAGGATTGTTTCTGAACAATATATTTGAGTGTAAATATATTATCAACGCATTTGTGTTTCTTTCCATGCAGACTAAAGTTGTTTCTTTTCTATGTATGTTTACATGTGTGTGCGATTTTGTATATTCCTTTGGCGTACTTATGTGTCTTGACCTATGGTGTATTAAAAGTCCATTTCTTGTATTGTGAATTCCCCTACTGTAATGCCCTTCGGGGCGCTGTAGGAAATAAATAAATAAATAAATAAATCTTAGTAAGACCAGTCTGATTTAAATCACGATTTAACTCATCTTGATTTTTATTCTCCACCCTGCTCTGGAGTTAACAGCATGAATCTGGAACGCAAGTTGCTTTTGCATCATCGAGTAGGTCGGAGCAACGTTTGAGACGCCAGGATTGAAAATACTTAACCCAGGGTCCAATTGAGAAGGTTTTGAAACAGCCCCTCTGACGCCCCTTGGCAGGCAACGCCGTTCGCCCACAGTTTACGCAGCGCTAATACTGGGCGCGTTAAGTCGGCGCTCCATTACTCCTACTCCGACGCTCCGAGTTTCATACTCCGAGCGCAGCAGCTAAACGAAGCATAGCGTACATGAGTGCGACACACAGAGGCTGCGTTCCAAACCTACTCGAATGGATCCGAGTCACTCTGGCGGATTATGTCACATAACAACGAAAATAGAGAAACGCTGGACGCGGGTAAGTTTTCGATAACCACCTGTACCCTAGAGTTAGATCGAGTAAGTTTTGGGACACGGCCAGAAACTATCGACAAGCCACACGAGTTCCTACCGACCGTGGATACGGGTGGCACAAGCCGAAAATATTTCGAAGATAAATAATTAGGCCCGTGCGTAGCTGCAGAGTCTAAAGCAAAAGAGATGGCGACGTTATGAAGTTTCTACGAATGTTTTAATATTCCTGGAAGGTTTGAAGACTCGCTTCATGCACATATCTGGAAGGTTACCTTGGCCGATCTATATTGACCATGCATGCTGTTCCGAATTAAAATAAAGAGAGCATTATTGAACCCGCTCGTCGACGCAGGACATCCTCAAATTTTTCAGAGATTCCCTGGTTCCGTCGGTTCCGTCACGCAGCAAGGCGGAAGCTACGCCGGTACCGGCACACCGTCGTTCGATGGCACGTCAATTTGTTTTTAGGCGGTATGCATGAACACACCTTTCCCGCAACGCTCTCTGGTATTTCGGCTTTCCAATCTAAGTACCTTTATTCGCTGCGGCTGGGCTAAGCATTCTAAGCAGGACAGCGGTCTGACTGTCTTTTCATCACAACTTTTCTGTCGCCGAGCTATCGGCACCTCGTTCGATAGATCAATTCGTTTTCAGGTAAGACGCACGAACAAACCTTTTCCTCAACGCTCACTGATGTTTCGGCTTTCAATTCAAAGTATCTCTATTCGCTGGGCTAAGCACTATAAAAGGGACAGAGCGGTCCAAATGTCTCATCTCGACAACTTTTCGGTCGCTTTGCTATCGGCAAGCTACCGTTTGATAGATGAATTTCTTTTTCAGGCGAGATGCCCGAACAAACCTTTTTCGGAACGCTAATTGCTGTCTTGGCTTTCAAATCAAATCGTTTTTACCTGTTGGATTAAGCACCAATCAACTGAAAAGGGGCACCGGTCCGTCTACGCCTTTCGTCTCGACGGTCTTACCGCCGAATTCAGAAATCTCACTCAAACTACACTCAAACTGAAGGGCCCCTCCACTTCCTCGAGGAAGGCGCGAGGGCCGGCGCTGGCCAATCGCGACGGCGGATCCGTCCTCGCGATTGGCCAGCGCCGGCCCTCGCGCCTTCCTCGAGGAAGTGGAGGGGCCCTTCAGTTTGAGTGTAGTTTGAGTGAGGTTTCTGAATTCGGCGGTTAGTCTCAAAAGCAGCGCGGCCATCTTGTCTGTTTACGTGACGTCATAGAGCGCGATGAAGTCTCTCGCGCTCCGGGAAATTCTCGGTGCACGAAGAGCGCGCTCGAGTGCCAGTCTCCGCGGTGGCACTCCTGTCCGTTTATTGAAAAGAGCACCAAACTCTCGCGCACCGGAGCGCGGACTTAATGTGCCCACCGAGAATACATAATAAAATTAGAACGTGTCTTTATTTCGGTCGTGCGACATCCTGAATACATTTGTTTACAAACCAACGCATTAGCACAGTAGTGTATACAACGCGACACTAATGCGCAAACAAGAAATGGCCGGTTTTTGTTATGTTTTTGTTTTAAATAAAAGGCCACCGTCAAACCTACCAGAGTTGTGGAAAGCCCTTATTCAGGGCAACAGCCTAAGCGTGAAAAGCTGATGCCCGTCAATACTCTGTAAATGCAAAACGTTGCCCTATCGCGTTGGCGCTAACGATGTCGTTCAGTATACACGCAGAAATACTTTGAACAATCAACGTTCCGATCACTCAGAAAATAACTTACCGAAACTCAGTCATCAGGCAATTCGTGGCTGCTGAATTAAGTAATCCTTGATGTTGAAGCTTGAGAGTCAAGCTGCAAGGTACGTGCAGTACATGGCACAGGAGGCATTACCACTGACGCGTCCTGCCTGAATGAAGGTGAGTTGAGTTTATATAATGTTCAATAATTAAAAACATGAAAATAATGGCGTACGATTAGATAATTCTGCCTTGTTTTTGATCTTACTTAAAGACAGCAGTCTTGTTGAAGATGGTCGATCGGTATACAATTTATTAACGCGTTTACTGTGACACTTTTTACGATTACTGGTACCGCCGATGCAGTCTTAAATGGGCTTGTTACGCAATTAAAAAAGAAGGGTTCGCATTGTGCAGACTTTGGCATGTATTTAGGCTGTTAGGGTCGCTTGGCTTCGCTACCTCGTGTCCGAAAAGACAACAACACTCTATAAAATCTGGACACGGGTGCAACTGACGATATTAAATTTCAGTGTGAGTGCCTGTCAAGCCGATAAAATACATCTTAAGTTACGCAGCAAAGATTAGCTTGACAGCATTTCGCTATTAAGCAAAACAACGAAGTCGAAAATTAATACATTCTTAGGCACTTAAGCGAACATCGTTTGGCCTTGTTTCCTTTTTTGTGTAACTTTGAGATAATAAAAAAAAATCTTTATGATGTCATCGCTCGTTCCCTTCCGACGTGACAAGTTGCTGTTGCCTAATCCTTGAATAATCCGAGGAAGCCTAATTGGAGTTGTCAAGACAAGCAGCGTCGCAAGAGGCAGATATTTATATTTAATCGAGAAAACGTCGAAACTAAAGAGCGCACATACGAGAAGGGTGAAGCATTTGACAGAAAAATGGATCCATAAGCCAGCGACTTGGTCAGGCAAAGCTGCCGCCAAAGAAGATGGAGACGGTAAGTTATACAACTAGTAATTCATTTACAGCTATATATATAGTACGAGGTTATATTCTTTTTTATGGGAAAGGACGGCCATGCTCGTTCACCTGTTTCGGGTGAACGAGCATGGTTTCGGGTGAACGAGGGGGGGGGGGGGGGGGAGGGGGAAGAGGGAAGGTAAAGATTATAAAGAGAGAAAGAGAAACCTACACAACACCGTCTAAGATTGTTTCATATTGTTTCTTAAACTGTGAAAATTATACGTATCTCTAATGTCGATATTGTTGCCACTTTCTTTAGTGAAAAGGCAAGGCGAAGTTAAGTGCGTTTCTGTTTGTTTCTAACTTAACAACGGTAACGCGCCATCTTCATTTTGAAGAAATATGGCCAGGCTTTTTTACAGCAATGATCATTCCCACATGTTATTTGTGTGCTAATAAACAATCAAAGGTTCGAGTAGTTAAAAATATTTCACACTTTGGGAAATGGCACATAACGCACACATTTAATTGTAATAATTTGGTGCCAAAATTTTCAAAGAAGCGCTAAAATAGCTTCCGCAGAAACTTATGCAATCGGCTTTACACGGAACATAATCATGACTAAAGGCATAACTTTTCGTCTGCTGTTAAAAACCGTCTAAAAACTGCATTGTTGCTTTGGATGGATGGATGGATGAATCCAGCTGAGCCCTTCGGATCGGAGGGTAGCTTACGCCACCTAGCCATATTGTTTTACCATTTAAGCTTAGAATATTTAAATGTGAAAACTATATTCACTCCGCACTGAAAAGAAAGTGAGGCTATAAAACCCGCTTGCCATCAGTTAATGATAAATATCTAGTTTTCTCTCGCTTTCTGCCACCATTCACTCAATCTTTGCTTGGTAATCTCTACTGTCTTGGAATCCAGTTTTCCTTCGCTGTCTCTAAAACCCAATGACTTTATTACATTTATGTTGTCTTCGGTAGGCATAGGGTGAAGCCCTTTACAGTAGAGTATCAAGTGCTCAGCCGTCTCGTCCTCCTCTCCACAAGCAGCGCACATTGTATCCATTTCCTGGTACTTCGTTCAGTATGTTCCGGTTCGCAAAACATCTGTCCTTGCCTTTGGGCTAGAGTGCCTTCATACACACGCGCGCTTTTGCTTGAGTGGTGACATCTCAGCCATTTTTCCGCCCAATCGTTTTTTTTATGCATCTTTAAGTGCGCGCCATCCGGTGTCACTCAGCTCGAGCACGTAGCTTTGTCTAGTGCATAGACGCCATTTTACCGCCCAAGTCACGTACCGAGCGCGCGAGAGCGTCACGCGCTGGCACATTCAGAGCAACAATGGATGTCTTCACCCTGAGACAGACAGACATGTAGGCACCCTACTTTGGGCTAAAGCCCCTTGATAAAAGCGTTTTTTTACAAGTACCGCCAACCATTGTTGTGGAAGCGCGCGAGCCACGTGCCATGAGCGGGTGCTCCGCCGCCATTCGCTTCCAAGGCCCGCTCATTTCAGTGCTGCGCCGCCATTTGCTTCCAAGGGCCGCTCGAGACATGGGCCTCGTGCACTCGCGCATTTGACGTTACTTGCAAGACAAACGCAAACACATCGAGGGGCTTTACTTTGGGCCGACATGCAGCGCCATCCAGCGGATTTTCCGCTAAATAGGCGGTCTTTTTCTTTCTCTCTTTTAGGGGCGAAGCTCTTTAAGGGGTATAAACACGAGGGAGAAATCCCGGGGATTTCTCTCCGTCACGAGATGAAAACGCGAGACTTTTGCACATAGCAAACCCTGATGTTTTCGTCATGGGATGCGCGTGCCGGGGAGAAATCCCCGGGATTTTTCCCTCGTGTGAATACCCCTTTACGGTCTAGCTAGTCTAGCCATGTCCGTATGTCCGTCCGCCGTCCGGCGTGCCCCTGCTCGTGAGTTCAGCAGCGAGAGCAAGAAAAAAAAATAAAAAAAACGTCCCGCGTGCCCCTGCTCGTGAGCTCCTGCTCGTGAGTTTAGCAGCGAGACCAAGAAAAAAAAAATAACAAAAAGATGGAAAAAAGAAAAAAAAAAAAGAAAAAGAAGAACAAAAATAGGGGGCTCTGAGATGCCAGGAGAAAGAAGAAGCTACCGACAAGTTCGGACGCGTTTTCTTGAGCTCCCGCTATTAGGCCTAGTACCTAATACCGATGTCCTCGAACACCCCACCGACTTCCAGCTTCTCACCCGCCGCGGCCTTATCCGTGGACGGGAACCTTGAGGAGATGGACACGCGCCCAGCAAGCCAAGCAAGTCCTGCCGCCGCCGCGACGGACCAGCTTACCACTTCGCTGATCGCACCCGCAAAACGCACTGCGGAGGAGAAACCTTTTCTTGGTGAATCTTCCACAACTACCAAGAACGTAGATTCAGCGGAAATCGCGCTGAAGGCTCTATTTGCGGCGATTCCCAGAGAACGCCTCATTGACATCTTTAAGAACTTTCTCGATGAGTCCAGTCCAAACAAACCCAGCAAAGGCAAGAAGAAAAAATCGGACAAGACAAACCCGCCGACGGCGAATTCATCGCCGAACTCAGCAAGCGTTGCTATGCCCGAAGCAACAACGCCAGCCCAAGAAACGCCGATCACAGCGGCAAGTCGGCGGCAAGGCGCCGATACAACTGCGCTGATGATATTTACAGCTGGCTGTGCGCAAGATGGTGCGGCCGCAACCGAGTGGCAAGGTCCATTGCCCTCAGACGACGAAAAATGGACACCAGTCACCTACAAGAGAAGAAAGCGGGTACGAGTAGACCCCTCACTCCAAGCCCACGGAGCGGTACGGCCCCGACAGCGCCTGTTCGAGTACAAGGTTCGCCCTACGAACTCTCAAGTCTCGATAAAGCCTTACCTTCAACCACTCAAGACGCAATGCACCATGCTGCGCACTACAGCCTCGTTCTCGATGCACCTCATTGAGCAAGCCAACACCATTTCGGTCCGCACGGACACGGAGGAGCTGGCAAAAATGCTGAGTGAGATTACAGAAATCAAAGTGCAGGGGCGCGAAGCACTTCCTGTACAAGTCTTCCGCACGTTTGGCACGTCATACACCAAAGGTATCATCTATGATATCTACCCTAAAGAGCAGGACCCGCGCGACGAAGTCCTCAACCACGAACTCGAATCGGGGAAGGTCGACATCGTGGCCGCCCGTCGGCTAGGCAAGTCGAATACGGCTGTCATCACATTCGACGGAGAGAGACTACCGAGGTCGATCTTCTACGGCAAGCGCTACATGAGGGTATTTCCACACAAGCCAAAGGCTGTTACGTGCCGTAACTGCCACAGGCTGGGCCACAAACCTGACATCTGCCCGAATCAGGCGGTGTGCCCGACCTGTGGAACTTCTCACCTAGCCGACACTGACCCCGCCAAGGGACCAGGATGTCCGGACTCTACTCCCTACTGCCAGGGGTGCAAGAAGAAAGGCCACCTGGGTACCGATCGCAAATGCCCAACGTGGTCGGCAACGAACAAACGGATGCGGGAGGACATCCAGAAATTGAAAAAACAACACCGACTCCAACAGCCGTCGGAGAATACAGAAAGAGTAAAAAATACTACGAAAACACAGAGCGGCACTTTATGGGCTGACAAGGTGAAGCAGAACATCCAAGCACCCCCACCGGCCCCCACTGGAGGGTCAGAAACACAAGAGCTTCGCAACATGTGCAGCTACCTCAAAGCTGAACTCGACAGGCTTAAAGCCACAGTCCAGTCTCAGCAAGAGGAAATCAAGCAATACAGGGAAACTGCTAACCGGCAAAAGGCGCTAGCAGCCCAAATCCTCAACGAAAAATGATCAGAGTTCTCCAGTGGAACTGTCAGGGGCTCCGCAAACGGGCAGCGGAGCTCCGACTACGCCTTCTGGATAAGCCTGACGAACGCCCTGACGTACTGTTACTTCAGGAAACGAACACCACATCCGTCCATCTTTATGGATACCTGGTATACTCCAGTCCCTCCATAACCACCAAACGCCCTGGAGAAATGACTTCTCCTCCAGGGAAGGCCCTTGTCTACGTGAGGAACGACTGGCCTCAGCACCAAGTCGACCTCACCCCGTACTCCAACGATGGGCAGGAAATCGTGGCGGTGCGGATCCAGGTCCAGCAGCACCACATCGTCCTAGCATCCATTTACTATAGACCGCTCAAGTCCGCGACACAGCAAAGAACTAACCTATGGATCTCCCATATTCACGATCTTTACCCCAAAGAACAAAAGCTGTACGGAGGAGACTTTAATCTCCACCACCCCATGTGGGGATACAACCATGAATCTCCGGGGGCGAAAGACTTAGTGGGCGAGATGCATACCTTCCGCTTAAACCTGGTCAACAAGAAAGGAGTCAGAACAAGACTAGGAGGTTCCGGGCAGTCGGATACCACACCCGACCTCACTTGGACCACGAACCCATACATTCAACACCACAAGTGGAAATGCCTACCGGATACGTGGGGTAGCGACCACTTCCCCATCCGCTTCGAATTCTCGCCAACGAGACGGGTAAAGGACAAGGTTAAAAAACGCACAGCGAACATTGTACACTGGGACAAATTTAGGGAAGCCCTTAACAGCGCGGAACTTGAAGACGCTGACTTTGAATCGCGCCTCAACAGCGCTTTGAGGACTGCAACCATCAAAAAGGACATCGGTGAAGATACTCCAACACCCGACCTCCACCTTCTCAAGCTGTGGGCCAAGCGACTGCAAAAGATACAAAAGTACCGTAAAGGGCCGAAAACCACCGAAGCCAGACTCAACATCACCAGGGCTACGGTGGAAGCGAAGATTTACGCACAAAAACTTGACGAACACCGCTGGCTCGACTACAGCGCATCGCTCTCCGAGAAAACGTCGATATCGAAACTGTGGGCCACGAATCGCGCGCTTCTTGGAAAGAAGAAATGCAAAGGGGCAACACTCACACTTGCCCTTAAGCTCAACAAGACTGAGAAACAACTCGCCGGAATGGCAGGGGACCTCTTTTTTCCCCAGCCCGACTTGAGGAATTGTCCTTCGCCATACCACCACGAAGTCCTGGCTCCGGATTACGGCATGGACCGGCCCTTCACGCGGGGCGAGCTCGAAAGCGCTCTTCAACGTGGAAAAACCCACACAGCCCCCGGACCCGACAAGATCACCATGACAATGCTGAGAAATCTCCCAGATCTTACCAAATCCGAGCTTCTAGAGTGGATTAATGAGATCTGGGAAACTGGCAAGCTCCCCAAAAGCTGGAAACACTCCCTCGTCATCCCAATCCCCAAGCCGGGCAAGGACAAAGGTACCCTCACAAACTACAGACCGATCTCCCTTACGTCTTGCACCTGCAAGATAATGGAGCGCATGGTACTTTCAAGAATAGAATGGTTTCTCGAATCTAACAACTCTTTCCACCCGGCCCAGACGGGGTTTCGACCCGGCATCGGCACCCAGGAAAGCCTGGCTCTGATATCGGCGGATATTATCCGCAACATCAACCCTGACCGCTCCAACATCAGAACCATCATCACAGTTGATGTCAAAAAGGCTTTCGATTCTGTTCCACACTCAACAATCATAAAAGAATCTCAGCGCCTTGGCATCACTGGGAGATCCTTAAACTTCATCAAGACTTTCCTCGAAGGCAGAACCTTTTCGGTCCGCTGCGGAGCCAACTGCAGTGAACCCAAGGCCAACCTAGTAGGTGTCCCGCAAGGCTCTGTCATCTCACCGATGCTTTTCAACATCGTGATGGCGGCCCTACCTTACGAACTCGAAAAAATTAACAAGCTAGGGTTTACGATGTACGCCGACGACGTATCGATCTGGACCAAGAGCGAAGACATCGAGAGGCAACAAGACACACTCCAAGCCGGCCTAGACATGATTGAAGCCCACCTTCACAAGGTAGGCCTCCAAGCCTCCCCAGGCAAGACTAACTATGTCACCATAGCACCCAAACGACAACGAGTAATGAAGATTGGCGACCAGCTCCATCTCGTGCTCGCGGGAAAGCGAATCCAGCCCTCTACGTCTGTCAAGATCCTGGGAATTACCGTGGAGGAGACAGGCAAACGGGACATATGGCTTCAAGACACGCTGAAGTATTGCAACTCTGCCCTCAATGCCATCAGAAGAATCTGCAGCGCCAAGGGCGGTGCAACGGACGAGATCGCCAGAAGGATGGTAAAGGCCATGGTAGTCTCCCGAGTCTGCTACGGAGCCCGACACTACTGGCTCACCAAGGCACAGTGGCGAAAACTTGAGTCCCTGAATAACCAAGCTATGAGGATCATCACGGGCCTCCCTCGGTTCACCCCGCTCGGGAAACTAAAGGAGCACGCACAGATAAACTCACTTCATGACACCGTCGTCGCTCGCACGGTTGCACACGGCGAACGTCTTAAGCACTTTAAGCAAGGGCGGGAAATCCTGAAACTCCTATGGCGCGCAACAGAAGGACTCCCAAACCTTCCCGAGCAACTCCCTCCTTGGGAAGATCACATGAACATTGCTGAAAACAAGCCGACTGCTCGAAAAGGCGACTCCCAACAGCAAGCACGAATCGCAAAAGCGCACTCCAGAATGGTTGAGACATGGACCAACCCCACTCACATCATGGCCGCATATACCGACACCGCCGCAGAAGACTCCCCGGTTCCGCTGAAGACCACGGCAGTCTACTTTCCAGCTCTCGGCTCCTCGGCCGCGAACGCACTTCCAATGCGAACCTCCATCAAAGGGGGTGAACTTGCGGCGATTCACCTCGCCCTCGAAACAGTCCTCAAGTCACAACACCCGCTACCTCGCGAACTTCGAGTGTTCTCGGACTCAAGAGAAGCAATTAAAGAATGCCAGAAAGCAAGAAGCCCGAGCCGCATAGTTCGGGAAATCAAGAAGCTCGCCTCCCGACTCCTGCAGGAAGGAACGACTACCAAAATCTCCTGGGTCCCTGCGCATGCAGGCATCGAGGGCAATGAAGAGGCTCATCAGCTAGCTCGCGCGTCCCTTTCCCTTCTCCGCGAAGCTGCTGACGTCCCTCCACATATACACGACCACGGCTATGCCCCCGCCTGTGATCAGGACACGGCTGGCCAAACAGATCAAGGATACGACCCGGATGAAGAACGGGCCCAGATTAAAGAGCACTACCGGACCACACTGTGGGAGAAACTTCCTCCGAACGCAGATCCCCTTCCCCAGGGTTTCGGCAGACGAGCCAGCGTTCTCCTCACGAAAATACGCACGGACACTACCTGCACGCCCGCCCGCATCGCATCATGGAGCAAAGGAACCAGGTCTGGAACCTGTTCAAGGTGCACCATGGGCAAGAAAGCCGACACTCACCACATCCTATGGGAGTGCCCCAGATCAAAGGAAGCCAGGACAAAGCACCGACCACCAGACATTAGCTCCCTGGAGGGATGGACCCACCCGCCTGGATCCCAGGACAACCAAAGGAGAATCCTGAACGGCCTCCTAGATTTTATCTATGACGCCAAGTTGGACATCTTCATCTAATCCCTTCTTTTTTAATTCGTGCCAGCGTCCAGACCGCGTAGTTACCGACGCCCTCCCTCTCCTTTCCCCCTAGATTATGGCCAATAAACGCATTATGAACTGAACTGAACTGAGATGCCATCCCATCTGTCTTCTTGGAAAAGAAGAAAACCACAGATTCTTCTACTGACATGAATGAAAACGGCGCCATCAGCACTACCTATGACCAAAATCAGTATCAAGAAAAAGAAAAAAAAAAGAGTAGGGTGTTCTGAGTTGCCATCCCATCTGTCTTCTTGAAAAAGAAGAAAACCACACATTCTTCTACTGACATTAATGAAAACCCACTGATCTCTATGACAATTGCTGGATCGCGCTTCCCCGCTTGTTCGCTGCAGCGCAAGTGAAGCCACCGGACTTCACTCGCTTGGGATACGATTTGCCGTTTTTGCTAGCCTTTGCTGCGGTTTTCCAGCGTGCTGTAGACCCGCTTTCTACTTGTTCGTCGTCATTCGCCGAAGAAGTTTTTTGAAGACTCTGTGTATTGTTGAGACTTGCCGTTGTGAACACGTGGAAAATTTTACGAAAGTGCAGTGTCGCAGGAAAAAGGCACAACGCGTCGAAAGGAAGGGCTGGCGGCGTGTTCAAAGCTTCCTTGGCACGCCGAAGTGCCGTGTCTCTGTGCCTTCGCACGCTTGGATACCGACCAAGAACCGACGCCGTGTGTATGTGTTTAGCGAGTGCAATGTGCGTGAAGCTGTTCGTGCCTCTGGATCAGCGTCTTTTCCCCTCGCGGTTTAGGAACGAGCTTAATCCAGCGTCCACTAGCGACGGAAGATGGGGGGAAGGTACGTCTTTTTTTTTTTTGTCCTTAGACGATTTACACAATACCGTGCACAACAGCTCCTCATCACTTATCAGTGCTGGCTTATTATCAACCTACTTAATTGCACTTGACGTTTGAGCGCGGCTCGCCTAATTGTAATTGGTCAACAGATTGCACACGACCATATCGGCCGCGCTTCAAAGATTTTCATTCTCGCCGTCTTGTACTTTTGCTTTCGAAAACCCCCCTGGCTCCACAACGTTGCCCTATTCGTGCTCCCACGGAATCTATTAGAGTAGATTTGGGACATAGCCATGGTTAATATAGTACATAAGAACACGTACAGATCTCCCCCTTTTATTGATAGCAACTCACCGGAACAGCTGGACGATCCAGAACTCCGTGGCCGATATATATAAATGATCTAAAGGCATCTACGCGCGACACACGTTCAGAACTTTGGCGCGGCGTCAATTCTTGACCGGTATCCAGGCGTGCGAAGGCACAAAGATGCATCACTCGGCGTGCCAAGGAAGCTTTGATCACGCCGCGACACCGGCGACACGTTTTCGACGAGTTGTACCTTTTGATACGGCTTCACGCACATTGCACTCACTAAACACATTCACACGGCGTCGGTTCTTGGTCGGTATCCAAGCGCGCGAAGGCACAAAGACACGGCACTTCGGCGTGCCAAGGAAGCTTTGAACACGCCGCCAGCCCTTCGTTTCGACGCGTTGTGCCTTTTTCCTGCGACACTGCACTTTCGTAAAATTTTCCACGTGTTCACAACGGCAAGTCTCAACAATACACAGAGTCTCAAAAAACTTCCTCGGCGAATGACGACGAACGAGTAGAAAACGTGTCTACAGCACGCTGGAAAACCGCAGCAAAAGGCTAGCAAAACGGGGAATCGTATCCCAGCGGGGTTGCGTCCGGTGGCTTCACTTGCGGGAGCGGCAAGCGCGATCCAGCAATTGTCATTGAGATCAGTGTGAAAACCGCACCATCAGCACTACCTATGACCAAAATCAGTATTAAGAAAAAGAAGAAAAAAAAACGAGTAGGGTGTTCTAAGTTACCATTCCATCTGTCTTCTTAAAAAGAAAAAAAAAAAGAAAACCACATATCCTCCTACTGACATGAATGAAAGCAGCACCATCAGCACTACCTATGACCAAAGTCACTATCATCAGCACCACCCGAGCTTCGCCCCAATCAACATTCACCACGTGGAGATGCGGTAATTTTTCTTTTTGTATGCATTGCGTAATTCAGGTCTTGCGGGCTCCAAGCTTCTAACTAACTATGCTTCAGCCGTGTACATTCATTAAATAACCCTATTCAATCGTATCAAAATGGGTAGAAATATTATTGATATCCGAGACTGCGACAAGCAAATTGTAGGTCAAACAGAAAACAACACAAACACACTGTCGGTTTTTGGATACAATGTATCATCTGTCAGCCCGCCTGGCACATTAGTTTAGTTTCAAGTGCAAAGTTAGTTCAGGTTTCGGATATATACGTAGACGATATTAATGCTATGCAGCAATGTTTTAAGATATGTATTTCCGTTTTTGTCACAACATTTGAGCCATCTTTTTTTCTGCAGCATTAATAGTGTTTGAACTTTTTAGTTACGAGTTAATAACTCGATCTTGCGTTAAACAACCAATTTTATTCAGTACTACAGCAGCTTCGTATTGTTTGCTAGAATACGTGCGTGAACACCATGACGTCAGGGGCGACCACGCCGCACTAAGAAAGGTCGCTGTAGTACAGGCGTTCATGCAGTAGCACAACGAATTTTATGGAACCGCTTGCTGCAGTAAATAAAAAAATATATATTTATTATAGATGGTTTGTTTCCAGTTTCAAATGTCGACCACAGGCTGTAGCTTGTCGGAAGCCACAAAATCTTCCCGCGCAAAAAAAAAAGACAAAAAAAAATTGCCATGGCACTAGATACTTCAAATACATTATACCTACGACTTTCAGCAGGCCAGGAGAAAGTTTACATCAGCTGTACTTTGACATGTGACACAGATACTATTTCATAACGTCCCACTCGCATTTCGCCCTTCCTCCTTTCGTCCCATTCTCGTCTGAACCTTCTCAAAACATCCCAAAGTGTTGTTTTTTTGTCTCATTTGAGTTAATTCGCTTTTAATACCGTTCGCATTAGGACCAATGGGTGCACGATACCTTCTTAGCTCTGAACTGGCATCAACGGCTGGTAGTCTATTGAGGTGGGGGCAGGCGAGTGTTTCTGTGTGTGTGTGTGGGGGGGGGGGGGGGGGGGGGGGGGGGCGGGGGTTATTACTTCGAGCTCACTTTCCCGCGGCCCGCTCACGTCGCCAATAGCCCAGCGCCTGCGACCATTTCCAGACAACCCAACTAGCGAGTCCTGACCTTCGGTGCATGTTTCAAGAGCAGCACGGACGTATTCTATGAACCATTCGCCAAACAGGGGACCAAAGCATATGTGTGGAAGTATATGAGCGCGTGCATGTAGGCGAGTTGGCAGGAGGGAGGGGCGGACACTGGGAGAAGCTTCTTCCGGGATATGCGGTGACCAAGCCCCGACACCATCCCCTCGTAGTGCCAGCATTTGATCTTTTTACAGCAATAGCTGTTACGGACTCTTCCCACGACTGGAACTTGTTGATGTTGTAGTAGTAGTATTTGCAGTAGTTGTAGTTGTAGTTGTTGTCGCTGTTGTAGTCGGCGATGTAGGACGTCCGTCGTCGATGGTGAGAGTCCTCGAAAAAGATTGCCCGCCGCTCGCGGGAACCGAAGCTGGGTCCACTGCGTGCGAATCAGAGACGTTACCTCCGAGCTACATCACAGCTTTTTTTTTTTTCTTACCTTTATTGACGAGTTAAGCCGCAGCGAAAATAGCCCGCTCTAAACTTAGGGTTTTTGTGGTACCCAATGCCCACTGCACGCGTTGTCTAGGGAAAAACATAGCCTATAACAAAATGTCATTGTAGAACTGTCGAAGCCAAGAGCTTGTTCCGGGAGACGCGCTTCTCGCACTCCGGACGAAAAAAAGAAACGAAAGCGTTCGGAACGAAACAGATGTCTATTTTATTCCGAACGCTTTCGTTCACGCACCCCGCGGTGCGTGAACGCGACACAGATGCCCCACTACTTCGCCATGACGTGTCGCTGCTATCACTATGATTGTATCGTGGATTAACGCATTACTTTAGGGAGTTTTAACGAGTCGTTTTTGTAGCACACGGTTCCAAAATCGTGAACGGTGCAGCTGGTCCGTCCTGTAAAACCGTACGTGAAACTTAACGCATTTTAGCGAATCGTAAAACTGGCGCAACCGTGTAAACGATGATGATGTTTGCGTTTGACCGGCAGCGCCATCTTCTAGTAAACACGCGAAACGTTCTGCAGCGTGCGAAGCCGTGGCGGCTCGCGTTCCGGCGTACGACTGACGTAGACAAGACGGCCGACGTGACGTTTACCGGTCGGAATTTCAAAACCTGCGAAGCTAGATAGAGTAAAAAGTGTATGAACGACCGCAAGGGTAGGTGGTGTGTCTCCGCCGTCATGAACTTGAATGATCGTTTACGTTGTGTGCCGTCGAACCAAATAAGTTGGTCTGTTCGAGCTCGCCACTGCAGCTAACCAGCCCGCAGATTGCAAAAAAAAGCTTGAGGTACACCTAAGCATTTCTTATGAGTTGTTAATGCGAAAGCATACAAGCCGCCCGTCCGCTCCCTTTGCCGTCTGCTGCGTACTAGCCCGCGCGCGCTTCGGGATCTCGGAGGCCATGGCGCAGCGGCCAATGGGAACCCCGTCGACTCACGCCAGCCAATGGAACTGAAGGCGCGCGGAAACTAGGAGCCGTTTTCGCGCTTCCAACTGATGACGTCAGCTCGCTCCATGCACAGTTAATGCTTTTGCATAAAAAAAAATACGAGCATGCGTAGTTTACAACATTCCCGATCGCTTACCATTCTGGGCCGTCCTCGAAATGATTTAGTTCAACCTCTCATGTAAAGCAGACGAACATGGATGGCAAATCGCCTCCCGCTGTCCTAAGCCTAACGCTTGGCTGAGGCCAACGTTATTACAGGGTGATTCAAGGAGACACCAGGCTCTTTAAATCAACCGCAAAATTCGGTTTCTTAACCTATTACGCTACGACTTTGTGCAGCGTTGCCCACAGATGGTGCATTTTTTTTTTTTGTAAAATTGGCAAAGAGCGAACTTACCCAAGGAAAAAGTAAAGAAAAAAAAAGGCTTAGCTTCTATGGAAATGCAGCGACGCCACCAGTCTTCAAACAACATGGCTCCGTTTCGCACGGGAGACAAGAGATGGCGCAACGAACGCCACCAACGAACGAGCATACGGCGCTGAGAGCTGGCGTTTTTAGCAGACAATATTTTCGACTCAAGAGCGGTGCGGATTCCGCAGGCGTCGACAGTCGCAGAAACAAAAACAGGTGCGGTAACAAAAAGGAAGTGCAGTTCCTTGTCTGCTAAAGACGCCGGCTCTCAACGTCGCATGCTCGTTCGTTGGCGGCAGTTGGCGTCGCGACCGCTTGCGCCATCTCTTGTCTCCCGTGCGAAACGGCGCCGTGTTGTTTGAAGACCGGTGGCTTCGCTGCGTTTCCATAGGAGCTAAGCCTTTTTCTTACTTAACTTTTTCCTCCGGTAAGTTCGCTCTTTGCAAATTTTACAAACAAAATGCACCAACTGCGGGCAACGCTGCACAAAGTCGTAGCGTGATAGGTTAAGAAACCGAATTTTGCGGTCGATTTAAAGAGCCTGGCGTCTCCTTAAATCACCCTGTACATTAGCTCAGTTACGGAAATGCTCATAGACGCGGCATGCACGAGCAGTATCCCCCTTCCTTCCCCCCTCACTCACCACGACTCTCCTCCCGTCGTTCGAAGCGCCGGACGGCTGCTTTGGTAACTGCAGTGTATTCTATGGGATTCGTACGTTTCGAAGCGCAGCGTCTAGATGGCGTTCTACCGTGCTCTGTGGAACACACAGTTCGTAAACGAAAATCTAGATGGCGCTTCGAACGACGGGAGGCTACGGGAGGCCACTGTTCGGGAGGCGGACTGAAGTGAGTGAGGGGGGGGGGGGGGGGGGGGTACCCCCTTCCGCGGGAGTTCCACAACGGAGGTAATCTAGAAACGTTGGCTGAGGCGGCGGACAAACCGACCGCCATTTGTTTTTCACCGAGTAGTGAACGGTGCTTGCTGCGTTCCGGTGACGACTCCAGCGATTGGAGTGGGAGAAACAAACGAGAAGAGCCTCCCGAAGCCCAATGACTCGCACGCGCATGCGCTGTGGTGTCACCGATGCGTTCGAGGACGAACCGTTCGTGTGGCAACGACTCGCTAAATATCCCTTTTATCTTGGAGGATGTAGCGGGAAAAGACCTAATGCGACGGGCCCAACCGAGAAGGACGTTTTGAGAATGGTCCCTTTGAGAAGGTTCAAACGAGAAGGTCGAAACGAGAACGAGCTCAAATGATAACCACCCCAAAGGGACAACGGTGACGGATCCATCCCCCATAGAGTTATTATAATATACGCTAGTGGTTCAACTGGCGCTAGTGTCTACGGATATTCCGGTTTCAAATTGAAGTAGACAGCAACTAGTCCAATTCTGCGGTGCTACTGTGCATTCCTGTGGAAAAACGCGCGTGCAGTTTGTCTCTCGGAGAATAACAGAAATGAACTTTGTTACTTGGGACGTAGCGAATGGTAGGTAACTCTATAAACATTATAAAGTAAAACAGCTTCAGTTACAGTATTTTTTCGGGTAAGTGAGCGATGTTTAACTTCCTAGCATTCTGGACCCAGTACTATGTTCCGCAACAAGTGTGCAAAGACAAGATGCGAATCTAAGACAGAATAACAGTCGAAAAGACGTACGGCTTGTTTAAATTGCGCCAACGTCCCGATGACGCTAATATCGATATATCGCGAGATTTATATCCACTGAAATGACCCCCCCCCCCCCCCCCTTTACGAGTGGTCGAGACGCGTAAAGCATTAAAAGCACGCGCACTATATAAGCTGCTTATCTTTTTACTATTGTGCTGAATTTATCCGGCGATAAGAGTTTTCTGGCTTTTTCTCCATTTTAAAAGCTCCCGAGCATGCGGATATGAGTTTTGAACGCTAGAAAAAAAAGAAACATACCTTATAGCCCTTTTATGAACAGCAGAGTGAATAAAACGAAGGGTATTTGTTGCAAATCGCACTCACTGATCGGCTTTACTTTGTTTCGATTGCCTACATACACAGATAGATACTGATCCAGTGTTATTAACGTCTCTCTCGGTTTTCGAGATGCTCTTCATTGCTTTGGCACGTAAACCCCAGCAGAAAAGCGCCGATGCCGGGTACAAAGCCATATTAGCACCTCATTGAATGCCACGGATTTGAAAATAAAACGACGTAAATTGCCAATATTTTCCTCTGCGTAACTGATAAATGTTCCAAGCTATCTAGTACGTTCAAATTATTCGTGATATTTTCTCTTATAATTAAGCGCACGAAGAAAATGTCATCACTTTTCCCCATTACCATTACCGGAAGTCAATTTTAAACTGGGTGCTGTCTGTTTCAATTTGAAATCGCACACTAGCGCCAGTTGAACCTCTAGCGTACTCTAGTGCCACTAAATAAGCGCAGCTCATTTAGTGGCTCTAGCGTACTCTATGTGATACCTCTAGCGTAACTTTATGTGATACGCATCTGCCGAGTATGCCTACAAAGACTATAATAAAAATAGCGACGCAAAAAAGAAAAGAAAAAAAAACAATATTTACGTAAAAATTTAGGGCGGAAGGCTCTTCTAGAAAATCGTTTTTTCCTTTTTTTCTTTCGCAGTGGAGACGAAAAGGAAGTTTCAATCTTGCCGCCACATCAGCGAAAAGAAGAGGGGAAAAGTCACTCGCGAGAATAGATCGCGGAGAGCGCGCCAGATGGCGGCACAAGGCTAGCCTAGAATAAGAGTAAAGCCAAGTATTGTGGCAAAGCGCTCTCAATAAACTTTTTCCGCGGCAATGATGAGTATGCACAGAAGAAAGAAGAACATTTTAGGTGAATGACAACTCGGTGTCCGTCAGTGACGAAACGAAAGCGATCTGACTTAATGATATCTCCAACTTTGTATGACGCTTCCTAGTTCAAACTTTCGCCGCCGTTGTCAGCAACTGAAATCTCGCAGACATAGTGAATGAATAGTCGCAACCATTGTAAACTTCGTTTTAGGAGGACTGTACCCTTAATTAAGACTTAATTAAAAGGCGATAGGAAACAATGGAGTGCTATATTACACACATAAACCATAAGCACTGCAGCCAGACGTAATAACAAAGCTTTAGTTGACCTTATAAAAATAAGCTTTATGTAATCACTGCAACGTTTATTATTCTCGAAATGTGTTATTCATGAGAGGTGGTTGAAGAAAAAGGTGCCCAGATGTACCTCGACAGCTTTTTATTTCCCTTATGATCTGCGATGTTACGCTGAACATTACGTGTCACGCGCTGTCGTCATACTTAGTAACAAATTGCAGGCTTAATTTTAGACTCGACGAATTGGAGCGTGCTGTTAAGTTGCGTAAATGAATGTTTTGTCATTTCTTCGTCTTTTTTGTCGTTTTCCTTTTATCTATTTATTTTAGGTGTGGCGTACTTTCGGTCTCGTCAGTGCTCTGCGGGAAAGTATACAAACGAAACATTTTTAAGAGAATAATGACGACATAGGGCCAGAAAGAGTTCAAGTACCAGAAACACAAAAAAGGGGCGAGACATAAATTACGAGCATACTACGAGTTGGTCAACTGTATTCGACAGATATCGCGAAGGAACCATATATTACGTAATAAATACTGTGAAACCCTTTATTTTCGCGGCCGCTATTTTTCGCGTATTAGTCACAGAGGAGAGGACATAACCGCGGCCACTAAATTTCGCGAATTCCAGTCGCATGCATTGAAACGCTTCAGGATCGAAATTTTCGCGTGCCCTTAAATTTCGCAAAATTAGGTTCGCGAAAATCGCGACAATTAAAGTGTTTCTATTGTCTCTAGAGGCGAATTCCAGCCTTTAGAAATCGAGAAATTTAATCCCCGCGAATATGACCCCACTGCCCGATTCGCGAGAAATCGGGACCGCGGAAATAATCCCAGACAGCACACGACGTCGGGCCAACATTGGTATTTAATTGGCAAACAACGGTCTAATATTGGGCCAATGTGGCCATCGTACAACCAATATTGGTGGTATACTGAAATATACTGGCCAACGTTGGCCTGACTTGACCAACGGCTCACCAACGTTGGCAATCGATTGGCTTAGGCATGCCAACATTGGCCTACCTCAGCCAATGGCTTACCAACGTTGGCAATCGATTGGTTTAGACTGGCCAACACTGGCCAACCTCAGCCAACGGCTTAGCAACGTTGGCTATTGGTTGGCTTAGGTTGGCCAACATTGGCCTGTCTTAGCCAATTGATTACGAACATTAGTAATTAATTGGCTTAGGCTGGCCAACAGTGGTCTATGTTAGCCAATGAGTTGCCATCATTGGTAATCGATTGGCTAAGACAGGCCAATGTTGGCCAGCTTAAGCCAATCAATTACCGACATTGATAATCGATTGACTTAGGCTGGGCAACATTGGCCTGTCTTAGCCAGTGGCTTACCAATGTTATATATTATCGGCTTAGTTCATTTAATGTGCTGATTGCGCACGCTGAGAACAATTTATAGCTATGCCTCCGGGGGGAATGATTCTTCTGTTTTCACACGCAGAGCAAGTTAGCAACTGAATTAGAACGCTGTATGCATTGCGAGCTGTAGCAAGTTTGAACGTCCACTCAGAAAAAAACCGTGTTCGGTGACAGGTTAAAAATACACGCTGGGGAGGAGGTCGACTCCTCCTGATATTTCGATCTACAAATATGGAAAGAGATGGGAGGAGCTTCTACCACCTGTCACCGACTATAACTAACACGCGTCTTCCCAAAACTGATGCTTAGTAAATTCCACACAAAATACAAAATGCACTCTTCCTTCGATTTGTGTATATGTTTATACGGCAAAAAGCATAGTGCCTCTTCTCTTGTGCCCATTTAGCGACGCAGCCGGGAAACCTTTCCAAAGAGGGGGGGGAGGGGGGGGAGGCAGGGTTCAACCCCAAAATTTCCACCCGCCTCCCCAACCTAGGACACGGGTGTATTGTCAAGCTGTATGTGATCTTGAAAATCTCAAGGCAACCCGCTTTGCTGAGCCGCAAAACGCGGCCTATAATTCAGACTGAACCGGACAAAATTTAAAAAATAAATAAAAAGCACTAATAATTTTATCAAAAAAATAAAACCTTAAACAAATATCCAGCGACTGATTAAGCAATTACATGTTTTCACGAATAAAAAATTGCGTTGAATTAACATCTCGAACACCCTATGTTTGAGGTAGGAGGTGACATAAAGCTGATGCGCATTTCAATCTGCAAAGAAAGGTTATCACGCAACATATAGACCTTTCCAGAAAAGGGCTGCTGGCCGGTTTCATTTTCAGTGTTCGTGCGTATCGCGCGTGATTTGCTCGCTTTCCGAAGCGACGCACACGCGCGCGCTGAGCTGTGGAGATCGCACGCTGAGCTGTGGATTTGTAAACATTGGAAAGGTCTATAACAGAAGAAGCTGAGCATTATGCCTGCTTGCCCAAAAATGACTTCAAAGTGCGTCCAATATACGGCAACTGCAGTACTGTCTACGGTAGTGACAACACCCTCAGAAATATAAGCTGTAATAGAGCCAACGGGTTACCAAAGTTGGCAATCGATTGGTTTAAGCTGGCCACCAATTGCCTGTCTTAGCCAGTGGCCTACCAACGTTGGTAATTAGCGGCGAGATGTTTTGGTGGCGCCCTCCGATGGTTCCCCCTTGTGGTGTCATTACCTTGCGAACAACAAGTTCGATGGTGTTTGTAAATAGCACGGTGGAAGCCTGAAATCATTGCGCTCTCAAAGGAGCACTGCCAACACCGTCGAAATTAAAGTTCCTTCATTCTTCTTATTTCCGTCGATGGTATACCCTTTCCGACGTCATAGTCAGCTTTTGGGCCAATCGTGAAAGGCCGACCACAGCGACGCTTTCGGTCGCGCACGTCGCCAATTGATTGGCTTCGTCTGGTGTGATGAGCGATCCCGCGACCAGCCGAAGAGGACGAGAAAGAAGAAGACGAGGTGGGGGCATGCGAGGAGCGCGAGAGGGGATTCGGGCGGTTGACAAAGGACGGTGCAGACGTGACCAGGCCGGACCTCCGTCGGCGTGACCAGACGTCAAGAGGCCCGACCCACAACCCACTTCTCACGCAGTCCGGGCGCCAATCTTCCGGAGGTAGACAAGACTGCATGCGTGGCGCCGTTGAACACCCGCTGCCACACCGGGGACTCAAGCCTTCGGCCAACGCCCAACTGCCTCGTCGCTACGTACTTTGGCCCAGACCTTGGCGGACACCTGGTCATAGGCTGCCACCGCCGTACGGGGCCTGATTCAAGCCTTCGGCCATTGGTCAACTGCCTCGTCACTACGTCCGGACCTCGGCCCTGACGTTGTAGACCCCTGATCATCGGCTACCACGGGTGCTACGCCGCAAGGACTGAAAAGTCGTGAGCGAGGGACTTTTTAGGGGACACTCAAACCTTAACATTTGTTGAAGTGCTGCTTTGGAGTGTGCTTTACTAAGACCAATGTGGGTCTGAAAGCGTTGATCTTTGACCTTTGGATCTTTTCGTAGATGCCATCAGTGCGAAGCTAACAATTGAAGAATCGGCAGCTTAAAAATGATGCTGAAGTGGCTGCCAGGGTCTTGCGACAGGGGAGGCTGCAGGAAGAGGCGTTCGGAAGCCGTAATGGCTCCCCAGCCCCAGGACTCGCCCCAGGATTTTCCCCAGGACCAGGCATAGGCTCCCCGCTGAGCTTCCTTCCTAGCCTCTTTCAATAAAAGTTCCGAAAAAAGTATTAAATGATCTTGAAATAGTCATTTGCTCGCCAGATAAAATAGTGCACAGACAAAGCATAGGAGGACCTTGCCATTTGTGCCCAGAATGTTTTTCTTGCAGTGGGCTGCTAATAAGAAACAGGCCAGGGGTTCTTAAAACCCAATGTTGGAATAACCAGGATTTAAACACATTGCCATCATTGCATGGCCAGCATTAAAGATATGGCATTAACACTGGGACATGCCAATGAATCAGCTTGACTGCCGATAACGGCCTATTCAATGATTGAACTTGTATACCAATGATGGCATAGCCATTGAATTAGTGTGAAAGCCAAAATTGGCATAGCCAATGACATAGTGTGGATGCCAACGATGGCTGAAATATTGGTTTAACGATGGCCTAAAAAAGGTGCCAATGATGGCTGGATCATTGGTTGAACGATGGCCCAACGTTGGCGCCAATGACGGCTGGAAGGTTGGTTGAACGATGGCCCAACGTTGGTGCCAATGATGGCTGGAACATTGGTTGAACGATGGCCCAACGTTGGTGCCAATGGCTGGGCCAACATTGGAAGAAGTTGCGCTCGGCCAGAATACCAATGTTGGACCAACCTACGGAGCCAGCGTTTGCCATTGTTGGCCCAATATAGGTCCAACATTGGTGTGCTGCCTGGGATGGGTTTTACAGTCTATCCTACTAGGCCCAAGTCGCAGGTCAAAGGTGCTTGAAGTGAACAATCTGTCTGATAAGTTAGCTATCAGGACCATCTAATATTTTGTTAAAATTGACGAATGCTCCAAGCGTTAAGACGCATCGCGAAATGTGTGTACGCCCGTCTTCTGAACACTGTAAGCAGAGGACTGAACAGGAGTATAGCGATTGAGCGTTTTTTTCTAAACCAGAAACGTACAACCGAAGCTCGTGTCAGGATAATACCGTCCTTTCGAGAAGCTGCATGGCAGTCTTACTCAGCGCTACCAAGTGTTACTTCCTTGCAAACGCAACGGCCAAAGAAAAAAAAAAGCGAGGGATGGGGGGGGGGGGGGGGGGAGTTTTTAGAGAGGTCGGCATCATATTATTAGGCGTGCTTGTCAAAGAATTAAAATATAATAGCTTTCTTTCTAAATGTGCAGAATCGAGAAACATTAACTAGACAATGGAACTCTTTTTCATTGCTTTTTGCGCAATGTAGATACTTGATTTGGTCTTATGTTTCAGGAAATATATGCAAGGTGCACCAACAAACAAACGAACAAAACAGACACACACACACACACACACACACACACAAAACGGTGTTTTCTTGCCTAGTGAAAAAGTTTAAATTTCTCTCGTTTTTATACACTCGTTGACACTTTAAAAGATGCTCAAGCCATAAGACCAGAAATATACGAGTAGACAAATTTTTATTTTTTTTTACTCCCAGAAAGAATCCATCGCACCCGGGCGCCATTACGATTCCGGCGAGGATTCGAGCTAGCAGAGCCCTCGCCGCGGCGGGACGGACGAACAATCAGGCCGCCGCACAAGTCAATAAACCCATCGGGGCAACGTAGCTGCGTGTGCCGGCCTCGGGCGCACACAAATACGACCCCGTGCAGTGAGCCGTGAGCGGAGAGATGGAAAGATTGCAAAGAACCGTCTGGCGCTCCTGCTGCGCCAAGTCCCTCGGCGAGATGGGCATCTTCCTCTGCGTGCCGCGCTGCGCGGTCTCTTTGCTCGCATTCCTGGACGCCGAGAAAGACGTCGGAATCAGCATATGAATGAGCGCCTGCATGCAAATTACGACCCGTCAAATGTCGAACCACGCAGCCGACTTGCACCGCGGCCGAGGATGAAGAAGAGAACGGGTGCCGGGTTCAAAAGGACGCCACTCGCTCGCCCGTGTGCGGGCCCCGGGGTGTGTACGCCCCAAGAAAACACGCGGAAAAATTGAAACTGCCTATCGCGAAGAGAAGTGCTTGCGTGCGGGTCGCGGAGACTGTAGCACACGCTCGAGTGCGCATTCTAAGCAAAAAAGAGCCACCTATCATTTTAATATATTTTTTTTTTTTTTAGATATTTGGAGGAAGGGATATTTATCTGCAACTTACTTCTTCAAAAAAATTCCGGCGAAAAGACAAATCAATGCGCGCCATCGAGTTATACGCGTCGCCGAGCAGGGCTGTCCAAATATGGGTCGCAAAACTTCGACAACAAGGGACGAAATTTTTCAAAATTGATTTTGGAACGTCGGCATCACGCCGACATGTGCTGTATGCAACCTTTGAAGTTACGTCGAAAGTCTTAACTTTTCTTATTAACTTGCGTACTGTTTCGCGTCTCTGTCTATAACCTTCCCTGAGCGACAGACGACCCGCGTCTTGGCGAGAGAACCGAACCATTACTTCGCGGTGTTCCCCGCCAGCACGCTTTCTTGTTTATTTGCAGACTCAAATAGCCCGAAGGCTCACGTTTAATAACGTTACATACAAAAAAAAAAATATGTCGAAGGGCTAGATAATTTTACAAAATGACGCATTTACTAGAAAATACAACAACACAAATGGTTCCTGTGCGAAATCACGTCATGCTATGAAAATGCTAACGAACCCAGCAGAAGACGTGCTATAAGAGTAGTAATAAAACCTGACGTACTGCAGGGGGAACAGTTTCCTATTAAAAGCGCGTTTTCAAAAGTGCGCGCCGTCTAGCGGCTCCTGCGTCAAACATTAGAGTCCGCCAGTGTTTGGGTGGATACTCGAAGCATGTATTGGACACGAATACGTCAGCGATCGGCGAATAATCGGATCCTATCACACGCTTCATGCACCACAAAAAATGCCGACCGCTGATGTTGCTCGATGGGATTTTGAAAAGGGTGTATCGATGAACCTATAAGTCGTTCACCAGTGTGAATATCAATTTATAGCGAACAACCAAAACGTATTAAAAGAATAATGAACAAGAACAAGAAACCTGAAAGTATCAGACACACACACACTCACGCACACGCACACACACACACACACACACACACACACACACATATATATATATATATATATATATATAACGGGCATGGTGGCGGGAGGCCGAAGGCGTGGGTATAAAACTGAGAAGAAAAAAACCCTTAGTGAAAAACAGCAACAACGGACGATTTAATCTTCGACGTTTCGGCCGGAGTCCGGTCTTCGTCAGGAAGGCCGGATAGATAGATCGATAGATAGATAGATCGATATAGATATAGATATATTTATAAGACATGCAATTTTATGCTGAAGCGGCGGGCGAAATTTAGGATTTAAACACTCGCTCTCAGCCCGTACTCGACTTTTACTTTAACTCATTTCACCCATTTTATTTTTCGGTCTTGGTATCAATCATGAACCCATAGCAGCTAGCCTATATACTTATCACTTTTAAAGCGTCTACTTTTCTCAGGGCTTGCAGCGTGATTGTCTGATAGATAAATTTGTTCTCATGCTGTAGAGCCCTAGGATCCATTTAACCAAAACTAAAAAAGAAAGTTAAAAAAAAAAAAAAACTTGCCTCAAGTACATAGTATATCATCACCGACACAGTGAACTCCTGTTTGGCTCCAAATTATCACGCAAATTATGCGAGTCTACATACTCAAAATAGGCTACTAACTAACGACCAGTCTTTCCCACACTTTGGTAGCTTCGCGCAAACTACAAACAGCTTCCCTGTGTGCAAGACACAGACAGAGGCTATCTTGATTGCGCACAGTTTCGCAACTGAGCTGAAAAGACGCCGCCCTGCTTTCATCATTTTATTATTTCTCGGGGGAAAAAAAACACGCACACACACACATTTTGTTCTTGGGCCCATTCTCGGCACCGAGCAATTTCATACCTGCCTACCGCACTCAGGAACGCGCTCCACTCCTTTCTTCATCACTCCGGCTGCGAAACGTCGCCCAAGAATCAACACCGGGAAAGTTCCACTCGAGGCGCTGAAATAACAGTTATCTGATGAGAATTGCGCAAGTCGGAGGAATGCTCTCCTAAATTTCTCGACGATTCGCTCATTCGCAGCGGCAGTGCAGTGGCCGTCGTACGTGAGAAACCGGTCAAGGACTCTGAGAGAGCGAGATCCTAGTTTTTATTCCTATACCTGCCTGGTACGTGAGCTGCTATGCTGCGCCGCTCACCCCCTAAGCCGACAGCGAAGTGCAAAGCACGTGTTCGTTAAAAAAGTCGTACGCCTATTTCTTTGTCACGTGATTACACTCCTGCCCTTACCCACGCGAAGAGAGAGGGGCAGGTGATCAGAAGCAGGCTGCTGATTGGTCCAGCGAGCGAGTAGCTCCCACCACGCCGTGAGCTTAGGCGTGAACGGAGTATAAGGGCTTAATCCGCAGTGGCCTTCATCAACGACCCGGTCAACGCCCACAGACACCGCGGCTCCCACCCTAGGTCAGCGGGATGGTCCTCGAGGAGGTGAGGACACGTCAGTCTCAAGCTCGAGATGATAAGGCAGGAGGTTCTCGCGCTTGCTCGCCGACGCCCAAGACGACACGTATACTTTATAATAAACATCGCCCGTTTCCGCTATTTGCTGAATGCGAGATGCGATGGTAATGAATATGGTGCAACGCTTCCTTGCGGAAATGAATACAAAGTTGGCACTGCTTTTGATGGACCATTTTACTTTTTATTGTGTTCTTAGAAGGGAATAAACCTACAGATCAGTATTCTTATGGGGGTACCTAAAAGTTTCCGGGATATACAGGTGAAACGCTAACCAGTTTAGCAGAATGCGTTCTTCCAGTATAGTGCTGGTATTGGGAATGGTGTCACTTAAAATGCGTGCTTTGAGCCGCAGAATGACATAGGGTATGTGGAAACAAAACGGCATGATAACTTGCCTTGGTAAGTATCACAAAAATAAATGAACTCACGCGTTTGGTTTTTGGAAACGATTTTGAAAACAACTAATAAACTCCAACCAGATGGGGCTTTTTACACCCGCTCCTCCCACGTGAAAGTCACCGCTGGTCGCTCCCTGTCTCCCGCAACAAAGCAACGCCCGGGTCGACGCCGAGACCTGGCCGAGACAGATATCACCACGGATCGACGCGCGGCGACGCAAGGTAAAGCGCGTGCAAAATGTCTCATGTAGTTCGGCCATTAGCGGTGCTAAGCGGAAGAAGACCGCTGAGGGACTCGAAGAAAACGGGTGGAAATTAGTTTTTTATTTCTTCTTTAGACGCTAGGGGATCAGATCAGAAACAACAAGAACTTCCTTTCCAATTACCGCTTGTAGTGTAAAAAAAAAAAAAAAAGCTTTACAGCTACGATTTAGAAACCAAGGAGGATTCGATGCGGTAGGGAGTCTAAAGAACCGCGTCGCCGTCACAGAAAAACGCAAGGCAGAAGAAGATCGATTAAGATTAATGTGAGAGGCGTGTTGATCTTTTTCTTTAATCCAGGGTACATTGCTCAAACCTATGCTCCGAGAATGTGAGGGAGAGGAGAAAACGAGAGAGCGAGGGGACGTCAACGCGCCAAGCTCAGGTTCCAATGATTAGTGGATGGACCTAAAGCTGCCACTCAGCCTCTATCTCCTCTGCACTCGTCGAACGCGGTAAAATTCGAAAGCGAAACGCCAGACACCGGTGGTTTTAAGTTAACGCGTCCGACGAATGCAGTTGAGATAAAGGCTAATTGCTAGCTTTAGGTCTACCCGCTAATCATTGGAGCCAGAGCTCGGCGTTCCTGGCGTCCCCTCTCGCGTCCTCCTCTCTCTCAGTTTCTCGGCGCATAGTCGGTAGCATGCATAGAAAGCTGGCGCCTCCAGCGCCAGCTTTCTCCTTTTGATAACGCTTTGGCGCTCGCACAGCCAACGCCCGGCGAAAGGCACCCAGAGTGGGATGGAGGCTGGATTTCTAATGCATTCTTGACTTGCCACCGGTAGCGATACCAGGAATGCTTTTTTTTTTTTCGGAAAAAAAAAAAGGGGGGGGGGCTGAGGTCCTTGAGATATCCAGGACCTGGGGAGCCGGGGGGGGGGGGGGGGGGGGGGAGCGTGGACTGAAGCCCCATAAGTAGTGAATATCCGCGGAAATTATCCGCGGATATCCGCAGTAAATTGGCGGATGCGGATACAAATTATTCAGATCTGGCGGATTGCGCATCGCATGCGGATGCGGATCGGATGCGGATATTCGCGCGTCCGGAGGCTTCATTTTTGCCGAAGCGGCCCTTAAACCTGTGCGACCGCAGAGTGTACTACGAAGAACGCCATCGAATGTATTGCGGGAGGAAACTACTCTCTTAGATAAAAGATGCTAATCGAGGAGAAAATTCTACTTTACGTCAAAAAAGATTTGATTTTCGCCAAAGCTCGGTACGTTCGATCTCCCCAAAAATGCTGTCCATAAAAACAGTAAGGTATGCAGGAGCATGACCCGTCGTGGGAAGGCGTGTTCTTGTTTGGCAGGGGAAGAGCGGAAAACGTTCTTTGACCAAAGAAACCCAAAACGTACAAGCAACAAGAAAGCAGAAGCCTGCAAGTGTCTTGTTCACCTCCAAGTAGATCGAGCAGGTGGAACTTGGGCCTGGACCAGCAAGAGTTTCCGCACCTCATACTTGTAGCACAGTTCGTACACGCAACCCCAGCGTCCAGTGCACTAGCGGAGAGAACTTCTTATAAGCGGTTATTAATTTAACAGAGGCGAACTATTCTGAATCTGTCCATGTCTCGATATTCTATTTGTTCTAGACAGCAACCTCGAAGTGAAGCGTTTTCTTTTTCTCGACAGTTGGCATTGACTTGTTTTTATGTATATGGTTCCAAGCTTGCAGCTGAGGGATTGGTTATGAAACTGAAACCGATGGGAGGTTTTGCCATTATTGAATATTGTGATATTTTCCCAGTGTATACTCGCGCCTTACCACATGTACACAAGTACTTTGCCTCGGTGAGTTAACGCCTTTCCTCGCCCATTTTTTTTATTCTTTGGCCTAAATAAGATGACATAATGTTATTAGTCTGTAATTTTTTTAATTTTTAAAGTTTATAAATATATGTTTGCTTAAAATGGGTTTTACAAAACAACAAAAAAAAAGCAAATATTAAAATTTCCTTTCTTTCGCGCGCACCTTCTTAACAAAGCGTCCGTGTAACGGAATCCCATGACGATCTCATAACTGCAATCGTCTTTCCAGCGATGCGAAGTGTGTATCCGAAAGGATGATCGTTTATTTTATAAACACGATAAAGCATGATAGGATAAAAGGACTTTCACCGTATTCTTATACACGAAGAGTGCTTTGTACAAAGGTAGGCGGACGGCTTATACCCTCTGGGTATGCCACCGCCCGTCACTCACTACAGTTAGTTATGGGCCAAAAACAACGCAACTTTATTACGCCGATGTTCTGGTGATTTGAAACTAGCTAGGTGATACAGAAAGCTGAAAAATGCGGCAGACAAAAGTCACCCTTTCATCAGGACGGTACAACGCCTCCCAAAGCTGTCTTCGCTCACTGCGTGTATAACGAGAAGATAGCGGCTCTTCCCAGTTGGTCTTCCCACGACTTAAAGAAGTACTCCACCGATTTTTCGAGCTACCTCAACTGACTATATTTTCTGACTCCCCGGCCTTTAGCCCCTCTGGTATGCTATTTAGAATCGCGAAATTCATGATAGGTATTGTGAAATCGGCAAATGAAAATGATGCAAAAAGCGACATTCAAATATACGCGCACTTTTTAGTGCCGTGACGTCAGTGGCAGGCAGGCTTGCCAGTCGAGCCCGCAGTCAAAAATAGAATATGCCAATCATTTGTTCCGTGCTGGAGCGCGGGTACTGCAGCGAGCTTCCCAAGCATTCATTTGACACCATGAAACTGCTTCTAATCAGTTTAAAACAAAATCTACAGCCCAGAGAGTGAACCCCTGCCTTCCACTGACGTCACTTTTTCATTGTTGCCAGTGGAGACTTCGAGCTTGAAAAACACGGTGAGGACCAAAACTGTAAATTCAATACCTTCGCGAAAAAACGATATTTTGACCTAACATTTGGGATACTATTTTCGCGATATTTGTGGGTTAGTTTAGCAAAATTTCAAGCAAATCGGAGACAATGAAAAAACCTGTGGAGTACCCCTTTAACGCAAAGTGACTTCTAAAACCTCAGTCAGACGAACGCGTCAAAGACCTTCGGAACGAACTCCTTTAAAGCCACGGTTATACTTCTAATACATCGTACACAAAAGACAGTCCACAGACACAGTCTGAGGACATGCTTGGAACATGCCCGAGGGTCAGATACATTTCTGTCATCGTGTCTACCGCGAACACCCTGTCTTTTGTATGACGTTGCGACTGCGACTTAATAGACGCAAAATGTTTACGTCACACTCCTAGCCCACACAGGATTGTCCCACTGTGTTTGTCTCTTCACGAAAAGGAGGCCAGTTCACCTAAATATTCGTCTCTCTTTCGAAACCACGCACGCAGACACGAGGACGTGTGAACGAAAACTGCTCGAAGAGCCGCCAGCGAAAAACATACGCCGCTGTCGTTCAGTCTCCAGCTGAACGTGCACTCAAACGGTCAATGTATATTTTTCTGTTTGTTTGTTTTTCTTTTCTTACGTGTCTTCTTGGTTTAGAGTTGAGCGGGTTTCGGCGTCTGCGGAGGAACTCAAAGAGCGGGCCGGGGCAAGGAAGAGAGAGGGGAGGGAGTGCCGACCTCCCAGCCCGGTCCCGGCCCAGTCTGCCCGGCGAGCCCTCGTCGGTTCACGCCTCAGGAAACACGCCCCGCGAGAATGTCCGGCCAAGTGTGGCGCATGAAGAAATCTCGTCCACGACCGATGCGATGCCGACTCGCGGAAACGCTCGCGCCGGCCGTTCCGCACAGCGCCCCGGGTGGGGGAGATAGATGGTCCGCCGTAATCGAGCCTAATTTTACGCGCGATGCCGAAGATGGGGCGAGAGGGACGAGAGAGGCGGTGACGACGCACGAACAAGAAAACGAGGCAACGAAATGCCGCTTCCGGGCTCCCCGCGGATGCCCGTCCCGTGCCTCCCTTGGAGGAAAACTTGGGTCAGCATGTCAGAAAGTTACGGCGCACGTCAGTCGCCGGTTGTCTGCCGCCTAATTCAAAGAGTTAATATAATATTATCTATAGAGATAGATGTTAGACGCTTCGCAACGGCGAACATAGACGCGGACATCGTGGTCCCTACTGGACCATACTACTGGCGGCGCTTTGAAATACAGATAAAAGCAAGAAAACACCGCTTCCAAGGTCTGTTTCTCGAGTTTTCTAGCTTCGCTTTGCCCGAAAACACTGGCGTCGCCCATTACGAAATAAAATGAAGTTGACGAGCACTCGAGCAACTTCCATTCGTCGCGGCAAAACAAACACTCCTAACCTTTCGTCTGCTTTCTTTCTCCGCTCTTCTGTCGCCCTATTCCTCGATCTTTGTCTTTGGACCATCGATTTCAGCGCTTGCGATTTGTCGCCATCGCGTGATCGGATCATTGACACGCGACGAAACACATGCCGGCAATGCGCGTCCCCTCTTCCTCCATTTTGTCTCTCAGCGATGGAAGAAGCAATTCAAACACACGAACAAACACAAATACGTTATATCAGAGTCCCATGCATACTGCCAAAACTAGGTTGACAAAGATTCCGCTAACATAAAAAGAGAACGCATTCATCGTATCTTTAAATACGTGTATCATGTTGCAGATAACCGAAGCATAAACTCTCGAAAAGACGCATTCTCGTTTTTCAAGAGCTGGATTCTCGATTGAACACCTCATTAACAAATTTAATCGGTTATTCGATCTGTAAGTCTGAAAGAGAAGCAAAACGCGAAGCGGAAATTGCACGAAAGTCTGACCTCGAATCGGCCCCAAATCACTCACAAAACGAACACCGCGTGAATAGTTTAAGTACAGAAATCGCGAATATCCTTTTAACAATGGCATATTGCGATTTCCGCGCAATTAGCACTTTCGCTTATCATAATTACCCTGAATGTTTACCGCGTGTTTTGTATTACTTCAATTTTTGCTTCGTTCTCCGCGCATGTGTGAAGCCCTTCCTCGCAGAGTTTCGGAGTCGGGTCAAAAGCAAAGCCAGTTTCGGCTGACGGGTACGGTACGCCCGAAACGAACAATTAAACCAACAATTTACGAGTTAAGAAAAATGCTATATAAATGTCAGTCTGAAACTAGATTGAAAGTCACGAGAGCCTATGTTACAAAAATTACTCTTGCACCTCAAAATAAGATGGACTATAAATGGCAGATCCGCCAGAGCGCAGCGTTGCGAAATTCTTTCCTCGTAAAGTCCTAACCGTCTACTACTAAGAAAAAAAAAGTAACAAAACAAACAAAACACTTTAGCGACGTTGTTTTCGTGCATCTGACGAAGCGTACGTTAAAGAGACCGTGCAACAATTTTGGAATTCCAGAAAGTATCCCTTAGACTCACTCCCTGACGTACATTCCTAACCAACACAAACACGCACTAATTTTTTCTATCCAAGCAATGGCAGCCGTATAATAAAATAGACAAAACGAGCAGCACCAGAACGAGAGGCTCACCACGTGATCTGGCTCCAATTACGTGCCGTCGAGAGTGTGTTCTAGTAATTGCGTATACGTGCAACCACAAGCACTCTGCGTTTCCGTTAGCGTTGCGTGTTCCGCGCTGCGTGTGCGCGGGAGCCCCAACTGCGTCTTGGATTGGCGCATGACAACGACGAGCATGCGCAGAGTGGAGCCCATGAGACGAGTGACCTCGCAGTTTTTGTATCGAGTTCACGAACCACATCCAACCACCGTCGCAGAGGGGTAATCGCAGCGGCTGCTTCCATGCAGCGATGCCTGTGCACGACGTCATCAAGCTTTGCGAAAGAGAGACTGAAGTGACGAAGGCCGTTTCAAATGGAGCGGCTGTGCTATAAAACTTTGTGAAATTTCCAAGGTTTGTGCGGTGAAAGTCCCGTGAACACTGCACGCATTTGAGCGGCCCACCGGGGGATTTCTTGTGCCGCACGAGCAGCGTTCATAGCACGACTGCTATGACGCCGCTCGTGCAAAACAGCCTGGAGCCCGCCTTACTATTCACATTACACCGCAAAAACAAAACAAAAACAATAAAAAAAAGCTTTCTGAGTTAGTGGGTGTTGCGTGCGAGTGTTGGCGAGGGGATCGAGCCATACCGGGTGCGTTCTCCAGCTTGTCTTCTTCAGAGCTGTAAGTTGACCAAACACAAAGCACGTGCAGGGGGTGTTCGCGTCATCTTTCTCGATCGGGCGCAAAGCACACGCTGGAGTTGGACACGAGTGCAACGTCAGCGTTCAACTGAAAAGACTCGTGTTGAATCGGTGCTTCGCTGTTTTCACACGAGCGCCAGCCGAACGCTTCGTCAGGAAGGAGTCATTTACGTTTGTTGTCTCCACGGCTGAGATGAACCGCTATGGGGACTTGATCGATCAATCTTCTGCTCAATACTTGAGTCACTTTACTGTAAGTATGCTTTCGTGAAGTGAGAAACCTTCTAACACAATATCACCGCACGGTCTCTTTAAGCATCGTGACACCAACCCTGAAAGTGAGGCGGAAGAAAAAACAGCGATGAATAAAGGTTTAAGGACGCCTCTCTCTAAAGGACAACCTTGAAAAAACTAGAAACGGTAGCTTTATGTACGACTGCTCCGATTATTTATAGCTTACAGCGCCTCACTATTTGCCTATGTATTTCTAGGTGACATATTATATTATACAAAGCTCAATGTGCATTGGCGCCATCACTGAAAAAATTAGGGAGCATTAAACAAAATACTAGCAATAAAACAAACTGTGAGCAAAATGTGAAGGAAACAAAGGTAACGCTGCACAACAACCAAACAAAAAAGAAGTTATAACGCAAAATTAACAGCTACACTCGATGGCGCAGTATTATATAAATCAGTGATCATACACTTCACATATACACGACACGAACACTATGGATAGAAGACCGTATACTTTACATATCCAGAACACGAACGAGAGATAGATAATAAACCATAGCATACTTTGCATAAAGGGTACGACACGAACGCCGGATATCCAACGTACAATCAGCCCCCTCGAGCTCGACAACCCAAAGAACCACGGAACTGGGTAGCATAGGGTATCTTGTTGCATCGACCGGGGTCGAACGATCCCCCATTGATAACGAGAGGGGGGACTTACGCATCACGTAATAACCAGTTAATAACAACACCCGCGCTTATCCTGCGTCTACGCTGCTGCGACAGAAGAACGATGTTGAAGAACAGGTCGATCATTACAAGCCCAGGGCGGAGCGGGACCACAGAAGCGGCACTCTGGCGAACACCCTGGAGCTCTTTCGAGGAGCGAGACAGAGGGGCAGCATCTCTGGGTGCGTTAATGGTCACGCTCCTGGGTAGGGGGCCATCATCAGAGCGCGAGGGCCCGACGGACCACGGCGGCAGCGGCGGCAACACAGCCCGAGGCAGCTCTCTCCATTCCAGCGCTGGTGCGGCTGCCGATCGTTGAACTTTCACCTGACCTCCAAGGAGAACTTCCCCGCCGGCTAAGAGAGCACGCGTGCACTTGTATGTGCGGCCGAGCGCAGATCTTCTTGGGCTAACTTCCTCCTACTATACACGTCGGAGGACGAGCCGCCTTGCTCGGGATCAGGAGAAACTTCGGTTGAAGACATGGTGAGCATGCGCTGCTATCGAAGAGGGGCGTCCTTCGACGTTTCCGCGCTGTGTGCAATCTCCGACAATCGTAGCCCGGCCAATACAGGTCCTCATAAATAAAACATGCCCGTGAATTCTTTTTTTTTTTTTCAATGTGAGGATAACTGATGGACGGATGCTTGCTTTGATTTTGTGATCTTGAATACTTGCAAAGACTTTAAAAGGCTACTTGGTGGCTCTGATGATTCAAAGCATAAATTTGGTGGCAGCAGGTGTGCAGTAAAGATATCGGGTGTCTCCTTGCACACTGCGGAGGCGCAATGTTCAAGGAGCTATTGGCGATCGACGCGAAACACGAATCTCTCCTTGCGTCATTGCATTGACTACTCAAAACTGCCTGTTAGGAGCTATTAAAAAAACGTTTCACTTTTCTTTGGTAGAATTGTAAGTTTATTCACAATAACAGCATAGTCAGGATCAATACGATTTAGTGTGTAGTGTAGCATCTAGTAGGCACCAACGTGCACAACCAGCGTTTGCTTAATCATGGCTTTAGGTAGTACAATGCAGAGAAGCTCCAATCTCGGGAAATAAATGTAGACTTACGTCTGGGGTATTGCCAAATCAGGAGATACAACCTTCGGTGCACCAATGGGCATGGTAGCACCTAATATCACCTATGTGCACAACTGAACTGTTGCTCATTGGCACCCTTGGGAGCAATGCACAGACCTCTACCCCGGGAAGGAAAAGGGGAGTTATTAGTATAGGCGAAACTAGTTTTAGGGAGGCATCAAGCAATCTGATTTCAGAAATCATCCGAATTATAGCGCTTTGCACCAAAAATGCGCAGGGTTGGTGCAGGAGATCAGTCTAATCTAACATTAAATGACCATTTCATGAGATTTAAATCGTTGAAGGAAAACAGTGGCATGGAAAACTTGGCAACTTGGTGTTTATTGCGTATCTAGACCCACGCTTAAAGAAATCTTTCAGCTTACTCTGAAAGCACAATGCACCTGTTCTAATTCGTGAAAATTGCCTCATGCTGGCTATTTCACGGGCTATTTTAGGATATGAATATTTTCACGAATGAGAGATGACGAGGCGAAGAATGAACAGAAACTAAACGTTTAGTTTGACGGACTTCTACCGAAAACGAAAACATAAAAACGAAGCGTCGCAGGCGTCGAAGGTCGGCGGTGTAGCATGATCAAGCGCAAAAGCGAGACGGACCTGTACGGCGCGTTGCAGCTTCTTTTAATTCCCTGGGAGCCCAGAATATTCTGCCTCAATCGCTCTCGAACTATACATTTTGAACATTGATAGGCTAGGCGGTTCTCCAACCTTCTCGAATATTCTGTTTTCACAAGGAAAGATAAAACGACACGTCGTGCAGGGAATCGAACCCGAGCCACCTGCATGTGAGCCAAACGCACTGCCATCTCGGCTGCGTAAGCGCGCGGCATTACGACGCCCGCTTCAAAAAGTGCATCGCCCAGATGCAACAAGAGATAAAACAAGTCAAATCAAAAGTACAGTAAACTAAAGGTCATCTAGAACACAAAAAGTCCACAGTCCTATCGAGTGTAGAACGGCTTGAGTAGAACGACGTGAACCACCTCGAGTCGCGGTCGTCATCATGATAATGCTTGCGTTTCGTCGGGCACCACTTCGTATAGTTGAGCCCCCCGAGGCGACGAACTACTTTGTATAGTTTGGAGTACTGTTTCAACAGTTCGTCTCTGAGGCCACGGCGACGGATGGGCGTCCACAGCCACACCCTGTCTCCGGACTGGAAGTGGACGTCCCGGCGACGAAGGTTGCAGCGGCTAGCGTCGACGCATTCCTGGTCTTGAAACCGGAGTCGGGCGAGCTGGCGGATTTCTTCGGCCCGTTGAGCAACCACTTGGGTGTCGTCGCTCCCATCGTCGGCTGGCTTATGAGGCAGCATCGTGTCAAGCATGGTCCTTACCTTCCGATCATGTACCAGCTGGAAAGGTGTAACTCCAATGGTATCTTGAACCGCCGTGTTGTAGGCGAACGTGACGTAGGGCTACACCTCGTCCCACGTCTTGTGCTCTACGTCGACGTACATGGAGATCATGTCGGCGATTGTCTTGTTGAGCCGCTTCGTCAGCCCGTTGGTCTGCGGGTGATACGCAGTGATACGACGGTGGCTGGTGTGACTGAGCCCAAAGATTTCTTGGGTGAGCTGTGCCTTGAGCAGAGTGTGAGCATACCACAGATAAATGGCAAGAAAAACGTGTACTGCTGAGGAAAGCGAAAAGTGATTTCTACATTCAGGAAAATCTATTAAAGCATGACAGAGCACTTCTTTGGAAAGCCGAATGAGTGGGCTAAGGAACCCCCCCCCCCCCCCCCCCCCCCCCCCCAGAAACAAAATCCTAGCTACGTGCCTGCTAGCAACAAACATTGTGTAGCAGACGACCAATATTTTCTGCCGTCAAATGTAAGCTCCTTTTTAGGAAACGAATACAGCAGCTCTCTGAAATGTTTTCACCTTAATGTTCGATCAGCACGAAATCAATCGTGCGAAATCCACTTGCTTTTTGAGCAGTTTAATTTTAGTTTTGATGTAGTATGTTATCTGAGACTTGGCTCTCCGAGCCTAGTGATGTTCTTAAACTATCGTCGTACAATACTTAGTTTCTAAACTGCACTGCTAGTCGGGGAGAAGGCGTGGCCCAATTGCTTAAAGAGACTATTTCGGGTAAAATTCTCAATGATTATAGCTGTGTTCACAAAGATTACGAGTTCTTTTCTTTATTGATCGGTCAGAACATTATCGCTGTTTGTTATCGCCCACCGGGCGGAAACCTTCCATTTTTCTTTACTTGCTTAGAGTATTTTCTTCATTTTGCCAATGATAATAAATACAGCGTAATCTTGGGAGGTGACTGTAACATAAAAATGTTACTCGAATCGTAACGTGAAAGAGAGTTGAACGAGTTAATTAAAGCATGCGGATGCATGAACGTAATCTCTTTGGCTACAAGGATCACTACCAAGTCATCAACTTTACTTTACTTATTTATCACGAATTTCGACGAGTTGCAAACCAGATCAGGCGTGGTAGTTACTGACATCAGTGATCATTTAGTGATTTTCTTGTGTATTAAAAAACGTATATTACAAAACCAATTAAACAGTCACGGTTGCCAACGTATCAGAATATTACGCCGGACAGTCTAAACGATTTTAGACAAAAACTATCTAATTTTGATTGTAGCGATGTTCTTCTCGAGGCAGACGCAGAAAGAGCTTCTATTATGTTCTTGAGCATATTTCTAAAGCTCTATGTAGGTTGTTTTCCTTATAAAACAATAACTTTGTCCAGAAAAGCACGTAACCATGGATTACGAAAGAATTTCTAGCGAAAATATGCACAAAAAACGAACTTTATAAAAAATTCATAAAAACGAAAGATATCGATATACTTAGTGCCTTTAAAAGTTATCGAAACCAATTAAACAAAGAACTCCGTAATGGTAGGTCGAAATATTTTTGGGATTTCTTTCTAGCGTGTGGAAATAGAACCGATATGATATGGAAAAAGCTTGATTCCGTGTTGAAGTGTATGGACGGTCCAAAGCACTTGGAAAATATAACGTACAGTCGCCGGCAATATGAGCTCCCCCAGCCGAACGCCGACCGGAGCAGCGAAAATCCCGCATGCGGCGCGTCGAGCGTTGCCGCGTTCTGGGAGCCGGGCTATTGGGTTCAAACCATTCCGTTATCAAAGGGGTGGACGCAGGAAGTTTAATAGCATTCCGCGTTTTGGAACGTGAATCTGAAGCACGGCCGATTACAAACCTGCGTCCGGTTGTAGGTAAACGCAGTCGGCTTATCGAAATTCTTCACTGCATAATATCTCTGACGTGCTATATGCTACTTTTTTATTTGCAAAACCGGTTTGTCATTTTCAATATTTCCTACCCGAAGAATAATCCTACGCACAAGCTTTCTTACAATCTTTCTTACAAACTTTCTTAAACCTAGACTAAACAATGACAAGAGATTTTGAAATAATTTATTTAATCTATAGGGATATGCTATAGAAAACAAAAAGAAAAAGATTTGTGTCAAAGCAGAATAAAGATTCAGGCACTTTTCATAAACGCGTTTTATCAAAGAGACTCTATTGTCCTGCGCTCAGCAGCGTGCTGCTCCGCCAAGGGTAATTATCTACACGATGACTTTGCAGATGGCTTCCTGGTCGGCCACTTCTCGCTTGCCGAGGGATTATTGTTGTTATGCCTAATATCATATCAAATATAGGGTCTTTATGTTTGTAAGCATTGATCGAACACTTCTGCTATATCTACGCTTAAAGCAAGCTCCAGTTTATCAGCAGTTATCACATAATCTCCGCACGCTTGGGGCCAACACCCAAAGACGGCAGTTCTAATCGGCCATGTTCTCGTGATTCACACTTCTAAAGGCTGAAATCCCGATAAAAGCTATGCGTCCACCCCTTTGATAGCGGAATGGTTTGGTCCCAATAACCCGACTCCCAAAACGCGGCAACGCTCGACGTGCCGCCTGTGGGATTTTCGCTGAACCGGTCGGCGTTCGGCCGGGGGAGCTCATATGGCCGGCGACTGTACAATGGTCAGCAGCTAGCCGAAAAGGAACGGGCGAACAACTTCAATGAATATTTTGTCAACTTAAGTAATGAAATCCTCGAGGATGATGCCTGCAAGTATATACAGTTTAGAAAATGTTCATCGTTCTTCCTTACCCCGGTTACTGACACAGAGGTAATATCTACATTTCAATCATTAAATAACAGTAAAAACTCTGACCCCGACGGTATACAGATAAAGCCCGTCAAACACGTCATTTATCTTATCTCCGCTCGTCTGACGCATATCTTCAATCTTTGCTTTCAAAACGGCATATTCCCAAAACGAATGCAGCTCGCAAGACTATCGGTCATATATAAAAAGGGCGATAAAAACCATCTTCGTAATTATAAACCGATTTTAATTTTGCCAGTGTTCTCTAAAGGTCTAAAAAATGCGGCTCCTTCGAATGTCATTATTTGCCAGATAGTCATAACTTAATCACCCCATCTCAGTTCGGTTTCCGCAAGCAACAATCTACTGATCTCGCTCTTCTCCCTCAGGAAGAATACATTTTTTAAGGTTTTGAAAATAAGAAACTAATTCTCGGCTTCATTAACTTCACGACGGCTTTTGATTTTCTCGAACACAGCCTTCTAATTTAAAAAAAAAACTCAAAATATATGGCTATTGAGTCAGGTTTCACTTCTTATTCAATCATACTTTTATTTTCGTGAGCAGTATGTCGACATCACCGGTCAGTTGTCCGGTGTAAAGCCAATTAAATCAGGGGTTCCTCAAGGAAGCAATTTGGGTCCTCTTTTATTTAATCTTTATATAAATGATAACGTAAATATAAGCAATTCGACAAAATTCATTATCTACGCAGACGACACGAGCATGCTGTTTAATGGAAATGTATTGTAAACGCTTGGTTTGCTGGGTAAGTTGGTAGTTGACATTCATATTAAAAATTGAGAACGCAAACGTCAAGCTAGAAAAGTTAGATACATGGAGTAGGTATAATGGGTTAAAAATAACTGTGAATAAGACAAAGGCTGCTTTGTTTCGTCCGAAGGGTAAAATTGTTAACATAGACGAGGATATCATGTTCAATTCTTCTAAAATAGAAATGGTATCAGCATCTAAAACTTTAGGTGTCTTTTTCAGAGAACATGTCATGGGATGCTCATGTAAATTATGTTACATCAAAACTGTCTATAGTCGGATGCAACCTAAGAACACTCTTTTAGCTCCACCCACAAGCGCATTGCGCCCATCTGAAGTGCCTCCGCCGTCGAGAAAGTAGTTCGCTAGCAACGTTGCTTTTTCTTCCTCCAGGAAACCTGTCTTAAACTACTACAATATTTATTTAATTCATTCAGGACATTTAAATAAGTTAGAATACGTTTTTGTCAACGAAATAGCTGTTTAGTAAAGAAAGAAAGAAATTCATGTCCAATGTACCGTCTTCCCAATTCATTTTCTGTCCAAGATACTGTCTAACATACCGTCTAACATACCTCTCAGCAGTGCTAAGCCTCGCGCCCGCTTCGAAAGTTTCGTTGGCGATAGCGTCGCTGGATTCTCACGTTGTCGCGCAAAAACTGCTGCAAACGCAAGCCGATACCATCAAGATTTCGTGGAGTAACTTCGGGCACGTAAAACACGGTGCAAAAAAGCAGAATAATTGTCATGAGAAACTATAGCATGCGTTGCTAAGGCCAGCAGCCATGTTGAGCTTTTTTTTTTTTTCAAAAGGATCGCGATTGGTCCACAGAATCGTGACGTTATGAAAACAATTGGCTGGCGTTTCTCGGCGTAGGATTACATTTTCCTCTGAGAGGCATTTCCGGTTTTTTCTTAGCTTGCAACCGACTATAGCATTGTTGGCCTGGCGTATCGTCACAAACATATTTTGCCTTTTAGAATGACGTTGCTAATATATATCTCTATATTTTACTCACAAATTAATTACGGCCATTTAATTTGGGGAACAATCACTCATACAAATCTACAAAAGATATTTTTATTATAAAAAAAAAAAAGATACTACGAAGCATTTGCAACGTTTCACCGGAATTTCCAACGAAAAAATTATTTAGCCAGCTAGATGTAGTAAAATGTTTTAACTTGTATCGATATCGCCTATGTGTTAAATATAAAGCTGAAATGAGTATGAATGTACGACATCTTGTGAGCCTAGCTGACTAAAAATTGAAAAGTATATGCATATCCAACGAGAGTCGCAGAACCTTCGGTAGTCACATTTTTTAGAACTAATTACGGCTTTCAGATTGCGGCGTTTACTCTCCTAACCACCCTCAAATATTTTTGTGCGCAACACAATGAGCTTGAAAATATATCTGCAGATAACCTTAGGAACATAATTCTTAGCCAAACTGATCAAATGTGAAAGGCATGTTTATATGTTCATTTTTTATGATATCTATACTATTGCTACTGTGACTTCTGCTTTGAACTTCTTGTTGATGTATCATGATTTTCCTGTTAACTTTTTTTTTTCGCTGCTGACTTTTGGGAGATCGGGACCAGTCAAGCTGTTTTAACAGCTTTTTTCCCAAGCCCCCACCAACACTGTACCTCATTGTTGGAAATAAAGCTATTTTTATAAACAATGATCCTCGGTCAGTGATTAGGACCTCGGGGCACCGTGCCGAAGGACGATGCGCTCAACGAAGAACTTGGCGACTTTTACGGCCGTCCCCGCCGGAGGGGCTTTCGTCTTGGCGTATCGTATGAAGTAATCGGTTGCTACGATTATCAACCAGTTGCCTTGCGGCGACGGATGGAATGGTCCAAGCAAATCCATTCCGATCTGCTAGAACAGTGTGGTCGAGGTGCAATTGGCTGCAGGAGTCCTGTCGGCTTGGTCGGCGGTTTCTTTGGCCGTTGACATTCATGTCACGATCGGACATAGAAATGGACAGTCTTCGGAAGCTTGGGTCAGTGGTACTTCTCGCGAATCCTGGCGAGTGTCCAGCTGTAGGAATCAGTAGGATCGTCATGGCAGGCTAGGAAAACGTCTCCCCGAAGGCCACTGGGAATCACCAATAGCCGCGCTGAGTTGCTGGTGTCGAAGTTCTCTTTGTAGAGTATGTAGAGTACACCCTGTACCAGTACAAAGAGTAGCGGGATTCTGGAAAAATATTGGGGACTGCGCCTCCTCGGCACCCTAAGTGCTCGATCAGCCCGCGGAGTTGAGGGTCGCCCCGTTGGAGTGCTGCCATGCCACACATGTTGACGGCACCAATGAAAACCTCATCGCCGTCGTCGGCAGTACTAGCGGAAGTTGACTCGGCAGTTGACAGGGGATCTCGAGAGACAGTCGGCGTCACTGTGCTTGCGGCCGAACTTATACGCGAGAGTCACGTCGAATTCTTGCAGTCGAAGACTCCAGAGAGCGAGGCTTCCTGGCAGGTTTAAATGTTGGCGAGCCAACAGAGGGAATGGTGGCCTGTTACCATTCAGAACGGGCTCCCGTACAGGTACGGGTGGAACTTGATTATCGCCCAGACGGCGGCAAGGCATATACCTTTTCGGTCGTCGAGTAATTGCTGTCGGCCTTTAAAAGTGTCCGACTGGCGTAGGCCATTGCTCGTTATGCGCCTTCCTGCAGTTGAACCACCTCTCTGAGTCCCGTAGTACTTTGGTCAGTGTGAATTTCGGTCTCCGAGGTTTGGTCGACAACCGAGTAGGAATACCTTGCCGTCGTCTGGGTGATAGGCTGATAGCCAAGTACCGTCCGTCTCTGTACGGGAGCCCGTTCCGAGTGGTAACAGACTGCCATTCGCTCTGTTGGCTCGACAACAATAAAGACCCGTCAGGACGCCTCGCTCTCTGCAATACTCAGTAACTCCACCAAACTGTCACGAATGACCGGCGAATGACAGATAATGCGGTGACAAATTAACAGAAACTAAACGTTTAATTTGGTGAACTTGTGCCGAAAATGAAAATACAAAGGGCGTCACAGGCATCGAAGGTCGGCGGAGAAGCACGAGCGAGGGCAAGAGCGAGACTGACTTGTACGGTGCGGCGAAGCTTCTTTTAAGTCTTCCCCGGGAGCCTAGAATATTCTGCCTCGATCCTTCTCGAACTATAGACTCCTTGTATGTCAAGCGCCACCCGGTGGTGCTACAGTCCTTGACGTCCCAGAGAACTTCTGGTTTATAAAAAAGAATGAACGAAGGCCACCTTAACACCGCTGCTGAAATGTAGATGAAACTTTTAACTACCAATTCTCCAGGTGAACGTCAAAAGAATGAAGGAGTGCGAGATCTGGTTAAAATGTTTTTAGCCTTCTTGTAAACAAACTTGCCTCCCCCAAGATGTAATATTCTACAGCCGAAGGCCCTCGTTGAATTTCTAATTTCTAGCACTGGCGACATAAGCAAGCTCGACAGGCTTGCAAAGACGGTGCGACCGGAAGTCGCTTGGGGCGCAAGCGGTAGTTCATATTTGTAAACAGCAAAAGGGTCTATACATTTTGACCATGAATAGACAAGGCGGTTTTCCAACCTTCACGAAACTCCTACTTTCATAAAGAAAGATAAAACGACACGCAGTGCCGGGAATCAAATCTGAGCCAACTGTGTGTGAGCCAAACGCGCTGCCGACTTGGCTACGTAAGCTCGCGGAAATATTGAGTACCTGGAAAACGCTGAATACGCAGTCGACCCTACGAGTGCGAGCATGTGGCACTGAACAGTGCTTGCACTGCGCGAGCACGCGTGCTTGGCAGGGAAGGTGAAAGCCCGGAGCTCGTTCTTGTAGCTTCTGCTACGCTCGCACTTTTAGTAAAACGGAGTATAGTGCGCTGTTTGGTTTTATTATTTTGTGCAGGGCCGACTTCACGAGGATCTCAGCTCTTCAGAGCGCGTTTCTTAGGCCTCCGTTTCCGGGTTGAGCGGCGTTGCCGACGGCGTAACCGCGCGCGTTGCATTATGGGACGTTTCCCCGCTAAATTTGGAGGGTAAATTCAGCGGCAGGAGGACAGGCGGAGGAGGAGGCGGGAAGGGGGAGGAGGGAAAGGTACGGAGGAGGAGAAGGGGCGCACCCTTCCCTCCTCCTCCTCAAGAGCTGCGCTCTAGTTTTGCAGTACAGAAATTCGTAAAAGTCTTTGATTTCTTTAAGGTCCTGATTCAAAATCTAAGAACCGCATCTTGGATGCCCCAGTAAAAAGACAGATCACCTGGTTCCCTTTCAAGTCCAACCGAGATTACAAAAGCCTGATAAACAATACGCGGGCAAAAACATTATTAAGGCACTTCATGTCCTCAGACGTTTTGCCCACATATTTTTTATCACATTGCACATTCAATTTTTTTTTTTATTAACGTGGTTTTAGGCAAGACATCCTACTTCTCTGCAGTGTACCATCCGACTCTTTTGGTATGCCGCCACGCCCAAAATAATATTGCCTTTACCCCTCAACTTCTTTTATTTTTCTCCCCCATGCTCATGCGAGCTTTTCCCTGTTATGAGTTGATAATATTTCAGATCTAGCATCTGTCCCTTTCAGGTCATATTATTACAACAATTATCGAACTTCCACCATGAGATCCCAATATTCCCAATATTGCAATGCTTCTTTGTGAACGTGGCAATACGAAGCAATACGTAGGTCCCAAAAACATTCATGGCCCGCGGTAAAGCATCAATCGTTAGTGCTCTCAAGTTACAGGTCGCATAATAAACGAGTTGGTCATACGCAATCGCGAAAACGATTACGGTTCTATAAGCACATTCACGTTCACGACGAACGCTTCATCTGCCCAATGTAAGCAATCTCGCTGGCGCCCTTCTCGCACATATTGACTCTCTTTTTTTTTTTGCGTGTGTTCATCTCGTGTAAGAGTTAATTAGTGTTGGAGAGGACTGCACACCTCCTTTTCGTTTTGAGTCTACTTGACGCGGCGAGATAATGCGTGGTCAAATTCTCAAGCAAAAGAAAAACAACAACAAATATATCTACAGTCTCGGCTATTGCTCTCGCGTAATTAATCGAGAAATTAGGGGGCTTTGATCCAGTAGTGCTAGACTTTTTGAACACGTACGAGGCTAATGTACCGCAGGCTGATTCGGGGAGAAATTAAATGAGCTTTCTGTGCGGCTGATCGTTACAGCCAACTCGCGGGAAAAACCGAAAGACCACCGAGGAATTCGTAAATGTTGATTAGGCACAACCGGCTGAAATCCTTACCGCATTACAACAACTACAAAAGCTCGGTTCTTCGCAAACAACCACAACTGATGCCGACCAACAGGGCAGGCGTTAAGCCTGAATCACATGTTGCGATTTTTCACTGCGAATTCGGTGCAGCGGTGAAACGCACGTGCGAAATTTTGTGCTACCGTTCACATTGTCTAGGAACAAAAGCGATTTTTTGTATTTGCGAAAGCCGTGGTTTGAAGACGGACTTGTTTTTATTTATTTCGTAGTGAGATCGGGAAGATTTTTACAGCCTTGCACGTGCGTGTGCGTCGCTTTGCAAACCGAGCAAAGCACACGCCACTGCGCGCTGGCTTACTCAGGGTGCAATGGCCGCTATTGCAAGTGATAACAAATACGCGCCGCTCTGTAGAAAAAAATAAAAAAACAAGAGAAACCTATTTTCACCGCAAAATAACCTGTTTCTTGTTAACAGACGTCCACGACGATAGTGGGTTATGCCATGCTGGCAAAAGCAGAGGCACAGAATCCGCGTTTTACTCAGCGGTGATCAGCATTCGTATAATCGCTGTTCAAGCGGTTCTTCACGATAAGGTGTCTTGAAATGTATTTCCCTGCAGACCCTCCTTATGCCGCGCAAAGACCCAGAGTTATTCCGGAGGTATTACTGGATGATGCCTAACACGTTGGAAAGGCTCCACCCACGAGGCGAAGCTCACACAACAGTTTGTCATGAGAGAGTCTATCCTTTCGCGGGCGCGGCTTGCCACGACTCTGAGGTTGATAGAACCCTTGCTCAAACAACGCCGATTTGTTGGGTTTCTTAGCGCGTCCAATATTAGTCTTTCAGTTAGTAGTAATATTTACTTTTCCCGCTAAAATTGCACCTATTTCGCTTCGGATGGCGCTTGACGGCGCACACGAATGTTTAACCACCTTGCTTGTTTACATTAAAGAGGACTGCAGTGTCAGGTTGCCTGGGTGTTGTGACCTTTATTTTTCTCGCGCGCAAAAAAAAAGTATCTCACAAGATGTTTGGAATCAGCCTTTATAACATTATACGCAGCAAGCATTTTTTTTTTTGTATCTTTTCAGGTATGTCCCATCAGGGATGTAAATGCAGGACTTAGCACTACAAATCAAGATGGGCGTCTCAGCAGTGAAGATTTGTAAACGCCAAGCCATGAGAATTTTTGAGTTTTTGCGGGGTTTTCGCGGTTTTTCTTGTGAGTATTTAGAGGAAACCGTAAAAAAGATAAAGCAGTTATGCTCAGTTTTTGTATAAACATTTTCCTTGAAATATGGTGCTGCTGCATTCCTGTAACCTAGAAACAGTAAAACTGGTTCATTCATAATTAAAAAAGTAACGCAAAAGTAACGTGCGTTACGTTTTAACGGTAACGGTAACTGTAAGGCGTTTTTTTTTATTTTGACGCAATGTGGGACGGTAATGCGTCTCTTTTATTAGCAGGTAACGAGCAACGTATTTCGTTACTTCATTTTCGGTAACGCCTACAACACTGGCTATACGGAACGTGGCAAGCGAATCAAGAAGTACCTTCGTGAAGCAACTATGAGACGCGGTCGTGCCGGTGCCCCGGTCGTTGCTGTAGCTTTGGTTGCTCCGTACGCACCCGACGCAAATGTGTGCATAAAGCAGCCTTTACAGTTTGTTAAGATGAACCTATTCAGAAAGCGTCTCACTGGTACTTGAAAGTTGAAGCATATGACTGCGCATAAAAGTGTACGACATACCGGGAATATCGGAACGCCAACTTTGATTGTGCTAAAGGTAGGGATTCAATAATTACAACCCCCTACCGTACATTTTAGAGAGACCATTAAACTCGTTGTTTGCGCCTGTTCATAACTGGCCACGATCACCAGCATTGGGGCGAATGCGGGCCCTGTCGTCATGGGCAGGAACCACAACAAGGTGCCACCGAAAGGCCTCGCCACTAATATCTCAATAAGCGAGAGTGCTTACTGCATCATTGGCCTTTGCTTTGAATGCACAAGTCATTCAGTATAAGCCGAGAAATGTTTATGTTAAAAGCTTTCCCACCAGAAGTGGCTTTAAAAAAGAAAGCACATCAGAACCCTTCACTTAAAATAATAGAAGGCTATTAATGAATGGTCAGAAGGACGGGGTCCAAAAGGAGAGGGGGGGTTACTATTGAGGGTTCTAAAGAAATAACTGCACCAAATCCGTAACTTGGGTTTTTGTTTTTACAAAAGTATCCACAAGGTAATTTTAATTTTTAAAGTACCGTAAGATCTTTGACGATATGAGCATCTACGTACTTATAATTACACAGCAAGAAAGGCTACTGAACATTTCTCGAAATAACAACTGAAAACCATGTTGAACTTTGGGTTGTTTTTTTAGCTCCCAGCAAGCAGCAAAGACTGGGAGGAAGTCACCTAGGGCTTCCAAGCAGAAGGACATTTCTCCAATGCATAGGGGTAGTGGAGGGTGCATATTGAGGCCCTTACAGACTCTGGTAACTACGAGGTACTGAATTAGAGTTTACATACGGCTTTAAACATTTAAAGCGTCCTGCGATTGCGATATTTCTGAGATGTTGTAACATGTGCCGTCACAGCAACATAATCAATAGTCCTGATGGCTGTCATGGACAGGAACTAGAGGTTTGTGACTGTAGGCGTTGGTGCATACGGGCACCGAAATGATTGTGGCGAGTTTAAGGCTTAGAAGCTAGGTCAGTTCCTCAGTAAAGGTGCTTTGAATTTGCCACCTCGTAACGAGCTCCCAGCCTCTCACATAACTGCCAACTAGGCCTTCGTTGGAGACGAAGCGTTTCAAAGCTAAGGCCCTACTTTTAGCTGGTGATGACTTTTATGATAACCTCAGGATATCCAATAACCAAATGAGTAGACCAAGGTAACCTTTAGTTGTCGCACTTGCGTCATGAAAAAAAGGTAGGACTCTAGAAGGTCTGAAGGTGCCGCCTGAAATTTCTGCCGTAGTACTTCATCGTGTGGTGATGTGATCGCTTCCCGAAGATCTCGTCATTTTGTATTGCCAAAAACTCAAATGGCGAACAGTCTCCCCCAACGAGACCGAATTACGCCCAGCCGATCAAGTCAACATCATTATAAAATTTCTCCAAATCAAAGTTGAAATCAGGGGATACGGGCACAATGAGCACTCCATGCGAACACCTCGTAATCAACTACCTCAGCCTTGGCATCAAAACGAATCAATGCTGAACTATCCATCTGCAACGGTGCTGCCAAATAAATCCGTTCAACACCAAGCACTTAACTGCTTCTTATGCGGCTCCGGCGATCACGAGATTCCAAGATGCTCAATCGAACTATCAACCCAAAACAAACAATCGAGGCTGACACGGGCACAGTGCTGCTTTAATGCTGTATTCCATACGATTTTTGAGCTACCTCAATGAACTATATTTTCAGACTCCCCGGCCTTTACCCTTTCCGGTATGCTATTTAGTATCACAAATTCATAATAGTTATTGTGAAATCGGCAAATGAAAATGATGAAAAACCCAACATTCAAATATACCCGCACTTCTCAGTCCCGTGACGTCAGTGGCAGGCAGGCTTGCCAGTCGAGCAAGCAGTCTAAAATATAAAATATGCCAATCATTTGTTCGAAGCTGGAGCGCAGGTACTGGAGCGAGCATTCAAAACATCCATTGGACGCCATGAAACCGCTTCGAATCAGTTGGGAACCAATTCTACAGTCCAAAGCGTGAACCCCTGCCTTCCACTTACGTTACTTTTTCGTTCTTGCCAGTAGAGACTTTTAGTTTGAAAACACGGTAAGGACCAAAACTGCGAATTCAATACCTTCGCGAAAAAACAATATTTTGACCTAATATTTGGGATACTATTTGAGCGATGTTTGTTGGTGAGTTTAGCAGAATTTCAAGCAAATCAGAGATAATGAAACAACCGGTGGTGTACCCTTTTAAATGTGGTAAACGTAACCACATTGCTCACCTTTGTCGTTCAGCTAGAAATTTGACATGCACCAGCTGTGGAAGACACCACCTAACAACTCTTTGTGATGTCTTTTGTCCCCCTTCAGCTACACAATGCAATACCAAGCAGCCCTGACACGAGTTCTACTTGACAGCAGAAGCCAAAAGACCTTCGTGCGTTACCACTTCTCCGAAAAACTGAAATATCCGATTCCAACGAAGAGCTGACTGTGACATTTGGCAATGCTTGACGACCATCCCGTTATAACTGTCGACGAGTTAGCCTCGAGTTACGAAGTCAATTCAACGAAACTGTTATCACACTGAAAGTGTTAGAAGTCACCGAAACATGCACTGCCACCAGCCGCCCAATCGACGACGACCTACAGGCTCAACTCTCCAACGAGGACATGCTGTACGTTGACGTTGCCACGGAGGGCCTGCGTTGTCCACAAAAAATGGGTGTTCTCATCGGATCATATGCCTATTGGAAAATCGCCAGCGGAACAATCAAAAGTCTCAGCGACCCACTGACAGCGGCTTAGACGATCTTCGAGTGGATGATTTAAGGCAGCTACATACATTCTGTTGGTGCTTTCCAAAACGCAATCAACGCCCTCTTTCTGTTATGTGTGTTCTTTAATAATACAAGTTATCTATGTGATCCTTCTGAAATGTGGCGTCTAGATGCTACCGGAATTTCGGATTCTGCCAGCGCCCATTGCGTCGTCCACTCAGCAAACGAACGATTGGAGAAAAGTATAAAAAGGGTAGATCAACGGTATGAAGTGCCTCTCATGATAAGCGCCTCGGATCTTGAACCTGACTGCAACAACCGCAGCATCGAGGAAACGCGCCTCGTTTTGCAACTTCGACAATTGAAGAGAGAACCAGTATTACTTGAGCAATATGACAGATCCATTTGAGCCTACATTGAAGACGATCACGCAGAAAGAATGAAGTCAGCACACCAGCGAGGAGAGAACACATACTACTTGCCCCATCGCGCTGTGATACACCAAGATGCTATCTCGATAAAGCTCCGCGTGCTGTTCGACGTCTCTTCTCAAGCACCCAACAAACCGTCATTGAACAACGCTTAAAAGAAGGGCCCCTCACTTGACGCAAATCTCCTTCAGCTCCTGTTCGTTTTCCGATGCTCCAAGGTCATCTACGTGGCTGACATGCGAAAAGCTTACCACGAGATTCAGGTTCGTCTAACTTCCTACCGACACTATAACTCCAAAGGTCCTTAAATAAATGATGTGATCCGAGAGTGGTTAGCGGTGGACTATTTACTGCTGCCTCTACTTCGCGCTGCATAGTTCGCAGAGCCGCGAATGTCAAGCTGCTGCGTTCAAGAGCTCTTCTCAAAACTTCCAGAAACAATCTACTCTGACAACGCCCGGACTTTCAAATGTTGCGCACGCATGCTCGCAACTCTGACAACACCTGAAGTTCGAGACTATTGCAGCGAGCTCCGCATACAGTGGAAATATATTATAGAAAGAGCGCCATGGTAAGGCCGATTGATGGAGCGAGTGATCCGAACCACCAAAAGAGTTTTCAAAAGAGCAGTTGGACGCAGTAGCTCGACGTTCGAGGTTCTGCAAACCCTGGTATGCGAAGTAGAGGAGCAGTAAACAGCCTATACTCCAAACCACTCTCGAATCACATCCTTCAAAGCGCCTAACCCTAACACCCTTAAACGTTTTCATGGGCAGGCGCCTCACAGCATTAGCACATTGTTTAGAAGAGTGCAGCCCGTCTTGTACAGATTGCACCCTCCAAAGACCAGCAAGCTACGCCAAACCACACTCCAGCACTTTTGGCATAAATGGAAACATGAATATCTTATGCAGCTTTGTTCAGGTTATTAAGGACCACATAATCCTGAACCCAGCGTATAGGTTGACGACATCGTCATCGTGAACGACGATGATACCCCACTCATGCTGTGGATGGGGTTTCCTCTTCCACCACCGAGATGACGTCCCACGAGCATGGAGGGTAGTGTTCCAAGACGGGCGTGAAATAAACAAGCCAATCCAAACGCTCTTCCTCCTTGAGGTAGCAGCAACACCAGCCCGGGCCCGGCAAAATGTTGTGGAATAAAGACGAAAAGAAACGCGTGTGGGATAGGACTGGGAGCGCGCGCAAGCACCATCTACTCAGAATTCCGATAAACGGCCCTACGAAACGGACGCGTCTCGGGACTTCCCTTTAACACAGCCTGTTTGTCGTCCTTTTGTCAGAGTTCGGCGTTACATCTGGTAGACACGATATAAAGAATTAGTGAGGAAAGTTCTTTGGTGGTGGCACCGATGCCAGCCTCAAAATATAAACGACTATATTAAAAAAAAAAAGACGATTTATAGCCTGAAGTACGGTAACGATACCGTAATTGTGTTTCTTATCTGTTTCTTGTCGCCCTTTCGTATGGCCATCGATATTGAAATAAAAAATACACCGAACCTGATTTCCCTTTTTTTTAATTTTTAATTCGCGTTATAAATTTTCTCATAAAAAACGCGACAGTTTTTTTTTATCACCTACAGTAAAACTGAAGTAGAAGTAGAAGTTTTAAATACGTACAGCTGATACTGTACTTTTATTGTCTTTATATCGTTATAATAACGTGTCCTTTCGTGGTTTGTGGCCTTTATTGACCCCATAATGTGATGCCCCAGTTGTGCCTTTAAGGTAGATATAAATTAAGAATGGAATTCAGCTAGGAGCTCGTGTTCGTCTCTGTTCACTATTATTAGTGTGGCTCCTCTAGCCGTGCTCCAAGGTCGTCCGAGAGTCTCCACATGGCGCGTAAGAAACCACAGATTAACAAAAGCATGTTCCCGCAGTCAGCGTGGCGTTTCCGAGGGGCTTGGCTGCAGCGACGAGTGGTCGTTACAGCAGGATCACCAAGCAAAGTTACCCGTTCGTGCTTCTAGCCTTCGCTGCAGTTCATCAATAATAAAACAGAGCATATTGTGTGGCTTTCAAATCTACAATGTATTTAGGTTTGTTTTTTAACTGTTCCCAATAAAAATAGCGATCACAGAAATGCTGTTTGCGCCGGCGATGTTTTTGGAGCGTATGAACAGAAAGCCGGACACGTGGCGTTCTTTTGTGCTTTTTATTTTGATAAAGAATATGCCGGGTTTTATTGTTCCCTCTTCACATCGCTTCCGTTGTGAATGAAAAGGAAAGCCACGTGCGATAGGCAAAACGCTTTAATTTCCTTTCGCTATTTTTTTCTTATTTTTGTTTCTCTCTCTCAGACATCTGATACGCACGCGCGGACCAACAGAAAGAAATAAACATTCGGCAGCACCACCGTTTGCTCAGACAAAAGCTCGCAAAACATGCTCTCATAAAGTAAAAAGAGAGAAAAAGAAACTGGGATGTATTGATATTACCAGTACGTCAATACGTCACGAAGCCGCGGTTGTCAACCGCATACGAAGTACTCTTCATGGTTTTGCAATTAAGTTCGAAATTGAAACCTGTGCGTCCGCGAAGAGAACAATACCCCTACCACGCGTTAAGGGGGCGGTGCAACGATATTCAGTTGGAATGTTCTTCACTTTACACAAGATTACTGGCACTAGTGGGACTCAAGGATACTCGCAGGCACCACCACTGGCCAAGAAACTCCTTTGTTGCGGTGTAATTTCAAAGACAAACGCGAGCGTTTTAATTCAATCTCTCTTTCGCAAAACCTAATGACGTAGCTGGGCGGTCGCAGTATTCTCCAGTGATGATATTTGAATGAGTCTCATAGATTGGACCGGAGCATTGTGTGGGCACTTGATTTTGGCTCGTGATAAATGATAGCTCAAGAAGCATTCGGATGGTGGCCCGTGTCAAATCGCTGCAATGACGACAATAGCCGAACCATAACAATGTCTAGAGCAGCACGTGTCCTGTGCTTTGCCACTCGCAGCGCGTGGCTATGATCAACATTGGCGGCATATAATCGGCTCCAGATCACGTGGCCCCTTGTTCTGGCTGCGAGTTGAGGGGGTGAATGCAGCTCGTTTTTCTTTAATTCTCTGCGACTTCGATTGCGTGTGGTGAAAAATCGAATGGGTGTTTCACAGGTCATTAACGTCAGGGATCCGTTCCAAGCGGTATTTGCGCAAAGTACAAAAATCGTTCCATCGCCGCTTTAATGTAATTTCCATTGAATGAGGTTATGCGCGAGCGACGCTCGTGGTTCGGATGGCGAACTGATCACATAATCTTATCCAATAGAAATTACATCAACTTTTCCGTGTGGCGAGGGTATATTTCTTATCCTCTTTGAAATGAACAGCAAGCATTCTTTCGTGAACGTTATATGACGCACTGGCAACGGTGATCGAAGTTAGCCGCAATTCTCTGAAAGGCGTAAGTAATCGTGTATTAATCGTAAATCCGGGCCTAGATCCTATTCAGCTGGCTGGCCTAGATGCCTGATCGTCCGCTCACGTTGTCAGCGTATGACTCATCGGTACACGTCGGGTCCTCTTCGCACCTTATCCTCAGGCCTTGGCGTGACCGACATTAATTCGCCGGGCCTTTACCACGTAATTCGTTCGACTTCCAGTCGCATTGCGTCTTCGGGTCCGGCCTCTGATAAACCGCAGTTAACAAAACAAGAAAAGAAAGCTATGCAAGGAGAAACGGGACGTTCACCAGCAAACTCCGCAAAGGGATCATTAAATTCAAAAGTGTCTGACTGCTGTTTTTGTTTTTGTATGGTGCTTAGTTCCATTAGCTTTTTATTTATTTATTTTTATTTTTTTATTTTTCAGCAAACCTTGGAAAGGGAGCGCACTAGAAAGTGGATCATGCCTCCACTCAATAGGCTTTTATCGCCGCGGCGAATCCAAGACCGCGATTATCCCTGGGAACGGGACAAAAGAACGGGCGTAAATATTGGGCCTCGCTTTGAATGGAGGAGGCTTCCACCATTCTTCTATTATTTGCGAAGGGAATGGAAAAGGTCAGGCGTTTGGAGGAAAGAAAAAAGTTTACTGCCTCTGCAACTCTCCCAGCATTGTAAGCGTTGCAACGGCTCTTGTTTCTTTTTCTTTCTTTTTTTTTTCTGCAATAAAAGAGTTTTTTTTTTTTTTAATCGTTTCTCCTGTGGAGGAAACTTTCGATTCTTTCACGCAATTGTACACTGACGACTGCCTACCTGGAAGGGTTATTGCACGGAGAACCACATGCACACATTGTTGGTTTTGATTCGATAGCTGTTCTGAATAGCTTTGTAGCGCCTTTATGCTGGAGCAGTTACGATCGCAGCCAACACCAAACGTTTCGGGGACATCCCAAAGATGTGCGGATGTCCTACGTCCCGAAGCTGACGTCCGACAGACAGCCCACAGACGTCTCAGGCAGGACTATCTAGAAAACGTCCCAGAGTGGCTGTGATCACGACATGGATTATACGTGCACAAACCCACAACCGCACATCAGAAAAAAAAGATTTAGTCAGTTACAAGTGCATTAGTTCACGCGCTCTCACTGCATACGTTTTCGGTGTTTGTATTCGTTCTGTCATATCCGCTCAATTCATCTGTGTGGCGGACAAGTTGAGCGGCCTTGTTGTATGTTGTTGTACATTGTAGCCGCAGTGTAGTGCTGTACTCGTACTCGTGGAAGCAAGTGGAGGTCTTACTGGGGCGTTGGCCACAAAGTCCTGAGGCTGACCGGTCCACAGCAATCATCACCGTTAGCGTCATTGGTTTCGGTTCAGCACGCACTGTGTTATAGATTTAGACGTGAGAGTAGATGGTTTGGCATCAATAGAAATGCTTTTAAGCACAGATTTTATTTTATATTTATTATTTCATTTTATTTATTTTAGTATCATATTTTTAGCAACTCAAGCATAGCTTTCAATCGCCACCAGTGGGCTACCATCATCATTATGAAGTAAAATATGAGGGTGGCATGTAAACTGAACCGAAAGAACTACGGACTTTGACATAATATTGATTTTATATGATATGATATTTATTTGACTCAAGAGGGCCGTTGCTTCCACTTCTTCAAGGAATTAACGGCACTTCTCGATGTATTTATTAGCCCGACTTGAATAGTGTTGGCTTATTTCTGAAGGCGGTATGTTATCTTGTTTTCATTCATATTTGTAGTGGAACGTACGCTGTGTAGGCAAATGACAAAGCAGCCATGGCTAGAAAATGTAACTATGGTCCTCTCTTGCTCAGAAATACTTCACGGTTACATTATCCCACATGATCTTAGGTTGAGCAATGAAAGTGTTTCGGCACTTCCATCACTCGAAGAGGTCGTCAATTTAAAGACAGAAAGAAAGCCAGGCGATGTTCGTAGACAAGAAGTGGGCGCACCATGGCTGTTGTATTGAAATCGACAGTTTATCAGCACGTCCGTCGTGCGGCACAGCTGATTGGCAGCACTAAGTAGTAACTAATTTGTTTAGATTTTTTTACGTATAAAGCCGCTCTGTCGCGTGCTCATGTGCAGTCGTCAGGCATGTGGTCACAACACTGGTAAGTTTTGGTTTCCAAAGACTAAAGTGTTTACGTCCTCTGCAATAAACTCTAAGCTGAAAATATCACTCTAAAAGTTCAGATGCATGAAACAGTCCTGAACAAACATGTTAATTTAAAGTCGCGTGGTCTTATATAAACTTACAGCAAGCTAACATGTTTTATATGTGTCAGTGGGCTTGCCTCGCGTTTTTATGACCTTGTTATATACAGCCCGAAATTTTCTGGGCCTTCTCTTCCCGGTAAAAGTGCATATAGCTTTTCTTTTTCTTTTTTTTTAGTACAATTTTATTGTAATTGCAGATGACTGAAAACCCGTGTTTGTTAAGTTGATTGTTAGTACTAACGTTCATGACTTTGCTTGCAGCATCTCCCGAATGTAACTTATGACATGCTTTAGAACTGTTTTATAATGCATGGCTACGGTACCAGTCGGTAACTATAGCTCTTTGCGAGTGCAACAGTGCACTGTTGCTTGCACACTGCTCTAAGTTTCAGGTTGACATTAAGTTCAAAGTTCAAACGCAGATTTTTCTGAAGATTGCATAGTCTGTACTGCAAGATCAGAAACGTTCTCAGCGTGGTTTTGAGTTTTCAAACAGTGTCTTGAACTGATTTGCCTACTTTGCTACGCGGCAGAATTGTGAGCAATTTTATAGAAAAATGCCGCAGTTACTTGCTGCTATTTTGCAGCTATGCCCAACGCAGTTTAGCCGAGATCTGCTTTGCCAGAGGGTTGTTTATCTAGACCTATCCGTCATACTTGAGCGCAAACATTCATCACACTGACGGCCGTCATAGACTAGGAAAAAAAACTACTGATGTAATAGCGAATACCTTCATTTTCTTGTTTTGCAGCTCCTTCGGCTGGCCCGTCGCATCGTATACAGCACAGCCTTTTTTTATGTTGCCACAGTGCCTCAGCGATTTTGTGCTGCACATCGTTATGAATGGTAACATAAAAAAAATCTATTTTCTCCACCTCAGGTTTGTCTGCTAGTTGTGTCGACGCTCTCTGGCAACGAAAGCGGTGCGCAATTCGTGAAAACGACATGTCTATCGGTGATACCTCTAAAAAAGCTTTATTCGTTTTCGAACAAAACCATTCCGGGTCTGTGTGTTCTCACTATAAAGGCCGCAATACAAAATGAAACCTGTTAAACCCGCCGCTGCTTGAAGTCGCGACTTCTAATGAAGAAAAAAGACTGGGCCTGTCGAGGCCGGTGGCTTCTTCCTCAGCTCTCTTGGGAAAAACAAAGCTGAGGAAGAGGTCACCGGCCTCGAAAGGTCCTCTCTTTTTCCTTCGTCAGATGTCGCGACTTGAAGCAGCGCCGAGTTTACGAGGGTTCATCCTGTATTATATTACTTGTAAGACCTTTTATTCGCAGGTAGGTTCACTATAAAAGTCGTAGTGTATAGAGGTGATCCCGTATAAAATAATATGTAACGTCCTAATAAAGTCCAGAAAACATACGCTGCGGGACATCCCACAGATTTTTTTTCGGTGTTTTACTTGAGACGTTTTCAGAACCTGATTCGGACATCCATGGCGCATTTCTAACGTCCCAATCTGGACATCCTCAGGATGACCTCTGGATGTGTGTGTGTTGTCTGGGATATTCCTATTTCAACTAATGGGAGGGACTAATCAGCTTGTAGTACCGCATACGATACACCCAACTTGTATTTAAAAAATTACAATCAATGGCATATTAAAAAAAAAAAACGGGCATGATAGTGTGTTTTTTTTTTTTTTTGCGTCGTGATTCGTTTTTTTGGCGTTCTTATCAGCAAATTCGGCAATCTCATTGGATAATAGGATGTTAAGAGTCACCACGCCCTGCTTTTTATAGGCTGTCAGCGACTCTGCCCAATTTATATCGACACGGTGTCCCCGAAAAATACATTACAGGGTTTTTTCACCGGAAAAATAAACAACGCATCTCCGCACGCTCCTTCTCCGCCCAAAAGTAGCACTAGAGATTCGAACCAGATGCCTAAGTTTCGGCACAAACCGATATTGCAGTCAAAGGTTATAAGAGATTTTCTGAAAATTTCAATGGGAAAATGGGCCCATTTTTGCCCGTTTTCGGTTTCTGGCGCCATAGAGCACCATGCATTCGAGAGCTCCGTCGGTCACAATTTTCCCATTCACATTTTCACAAAATCATTTATAACTTTTGATTAAAATATTGGTTCGTGATGAAACTTTTGCGTCTGGTTCAGACCTCTAGCGCTACCTTTGGGTGGAGAATAAGTGTTCGACGATGCGTAGTTCATTTTTGCGGTGACAATAAACCTCGTATATGTTTTGGGGGCACTCTGTATATATACTTTCCCCAGCACAGTCTTAGTCCGGTAACTGCTAATAACACGCCTACGGAGGATCTGGGCGTTGCATACGCTATAGCTCGACACGACAAAAGAGTGATTCTGAAAATAGCCGTGACGTTTTTTGTCCTTTTCAAGTATCCTAATACCACTTGGGCGTTACAACAGCGCATCTATATATCGAAAGTTTGACTGTAGCATATACATGATACAAAGTAGGAGCAAAACTTGAAAAATACATTACTGGCACTCGTTTTGGTGGTAAACACTTCACCTCCAGGAATCGTAAAGAAATGATTTTCAGGAATAAAACAAAACGCCGCATTTAGATCGAACCGGATCACGCGCTAAGACCAACAAGTTACACAGGGCGACGGGGCGTGCTGAACGTCACCCTCTACGCTCCAATAGGCGTCCTGATAAGGCGTTGCATAACGCCCAATACCGAAATTCACCTAGGGTGAAGCACCGCGCGAAGGAAGCGCAGAAGCAAGAAAGAGCACGCGTGTCTCTTCTTAACGCGGAACTAGGAAAATACCGATCGCGCTCGCTCGGGACTCCGCAGAGCCGAGATCTTTTTATACACCCTGTCTGCAATGCTAAAGCGACCGAGTCGGCGGGAGCGTTTTAAGCGTGTACGGCTCTCGGTTATGGCACGTCGGCACGGTAACGAACTCGTAACGAACTGGAAAAATGACCCCACTTTCTTCTCGGGCAAATGCGTTTTCTTGGAGAGTACAGTAACCTAGAAATTCCGACTTTTAAATCCTTTATTTGTACTTTCTGTTTTTCTTTTTTTTTTCTTTTTTTTCGCGTTGTTTAGTGCAATGGCCGACGCGTAATTTGTAGCAGGCTATACTGGTGTTCACATCAAGAACCGTAGTAAAAGAAAAGAAGTTCGTCTCCTTGCGGAATGTTACTAATTTGCCCCTTTCATTCGTTCAATTGACATATGTACGTATGTAGGTAGTACTACATCTTAGATTAGCTTCGTGTTCATTTATTGAGACGTACATATTTTAAAAGCGAAAAGCATCGTTTTTTTTTTTTTCTCCTTCAATAACCAAATTTCGGAAGAACGGCTTTGACGGGGCGCAAGCTGAACGGATGGATGGATGGTAACGGCTATACCCTTTGTAACGGGCGGCAGCTTGCGCCATCTAGCCTAACATCTCATCATCCTTTTTTTTTTTGTTGTTAAATTTGTATGAATTTTGTTATAACAGCCCCCCCCCCCTTTTTTTTTAAAGTGATTGTATTGCTTATTTTTATCGGTATTTTTTATCCTTCCCTAGATCTCTGCCACCGATCTGCCAATCGCCTCTTAGTTACCGCAATACTTTCCCTATCCATTTGTCCATCCATGTCCCGAAAACCCAGCGCCCCCTCCAAATCCGTAGTCATGCCCCCCAAGAGGGTGGAACGAAGCCCCGTGCACTTTGATATGACATTTTCTATAGTTTCCGTTTCGCGGTTGCATACGTCGCGCAGAGTGTGTACTTCCTGTAATTTAGCCCTATACGTTTTCGTTCTTAGCACCCTCGTTGTAGCCTCAAACAGCCAAAGAGCTCCCCACTGAATTATCATACAGCTGTTCCTTCTTTCTTTCTTTCCTTTATTATTCCTTTGTTACTCTTTTTTTAAATACACAATCGTTGCTTGGACCCATAGCCGTGGAGGCTAGTCGCGGGTCCAACATTAGAAATAACCTTTACAATGCGGCAGGCAAACAAAACAAATGTACGCACACATCAAAGTATTCACAAAACAACATACATACTAATTGAAAAAATATATAAGGCATGATATTGAACTTATTCATTGGCTCGCAATTTAATTAAATACTTCTTTAAGGATGGCAATATATTGGGTTTACATTTGATGTCGGTAGGGATATCATTCCATACCAGGGCACCGTTGAATTCAATAAGCCTTTCTCCATAAACATTTTGACAAGATGGCAAATTAAACAGATTATTTGTTGCAGCTCTCGTATTCCGTAATGGTAATTTAAATATCTGTAATGGGAGTGGGTCGTTAGTTTTTTTTATTTTAAAGACTGTTTCAGCAATTTTTAAGTTGTATAGGAGGTCTAGTGGCAGCACACCAACTGATCGAAATAGAGGACCACTTGGTTCGGTATATCTAGAATAAGTAATGAGTCTCATAGCCCTTTTCTGCAATCGACTGAGTGGCTCTAAATACGTGGTGTATGTTCCGCCCCAAGACTCTATACAGTAATTCAAGTTACTATGTACAAATGCAAAGTATAGAATGCGCAGTATAGACGAATTAAAAAACTCCCGAGCCTTTAGTAGTGTGTAGCATCCGTGTGCAAGTTTTGTGCTTATGTTTTTAATTTGATTCTTCCAATGCATATCGGTTTCAAACAAGACACCCAAATATTTGTAACAGGAACCATGCAGCAACTGCACGTTATCTAAGTATATAGCTAGTTCTTCAGAAGTTGTTTGCCTTCTCCTAGAGTGAAACACAGTGTACTTAGTTTTTTTATGTTAAGTGTGAGTTGGTTACTAGTGAACCACGTTAAGACCCTTGTTAATTCTTCATTTATTTTACCTTGTAATTCACTTATTGTGTCCCCGACAAAAACTAATGCCGTATCGTCTGCATACATGAGTGCTTCAGACTGACATAAAACAGAAGGAAAATCATTGACGTCGAGAGAAAAAAGAATGGGCCCCAAAACAGAGCCTTGTGGTACCCCTGTAAGCACTGTTTGTGGTGTAGAGATAAAATTATTAATCGTTACACATTGTGTTCGTTTAGAAAGATAACTTTGAAATAACTCTAATATCTTTCCCCTAAAACCGTACTCATGAAGCTTGTTCAATAGTATTTTGTGATTAACTGTATCGAAAGCCTTACTTATATCCAAATAAACAACCACAGCAATTTTATTTTCATGAAAAGCCTTATTAAGAAGCTGAGTTAACACGAGTACAGCGGAAGAGGTAGATCTGTTCGGCCTAAATCCGTGCTGACTAGGGCAGAGAATATTGTACTTACTTATAAATTCCTGAATGTGTTTACAAATTATTTTTTCAAAAATTGTATTAATTACACTTAATACTGATATTGGTCGATAACTAGACGGCTCGGAAGTATTTCCCTCTTTAAAACTGGGCACAACCCTTGCTATTTTGAGCTCATCGGAATATATTGCGCTTTCCAATAAATGATTAAACAAGTGTAGAAAATGAACGCCTAAAATGTTTATATTATATTTTATTACTTTTACTGGAACGGTATCGAGCCCGGCCGATTTGTTTACTCGAAGACTTTTAATTGTAGACGTAATTTCAGCCATCTCAATTTCCTGCATGACAAAGGTATTAACAACCGAAGCCGTTAACCTCGTGGAAACTATCACATGTGGCAACTGTGCTGCTAGGAGAGGACCTATGTTCGTAAAGTAGTCATTAAAATTGTCTACCATTTCCTGGTTGGCTAGTTCGGGTTGCACACGTCGATCTGAGCGAAGGCCGAGTGCGTGATTAACTATATCCCAAATCTTTTGTGCATTCCCGTCGGCTTGTTCGATAAGAGAGGAGTAATATTGCCGTTTCCTTTTCCGCATAAGAGAAACAGATGCTTTCCTTAATCGCTTAAATTGTCCTAGATAATATTTGTTGCTTTTGTTTTGTTTCCATTTACGATACCAGCTGTCTTTCTCTTTCAGTACGCCTAAAATTTGACTCGTCATCCAAGGGCAGACCGGCTCTCCATATCTGCTGTTTGTCCTACTTTCAGCGCTCTGAATTGCTGCGTTTTTAAGAGTATGAACAAAGTTTTGATATTCATTGTTGATGTCATGATTATACAAAGCATAAAAATTTGTTTGTTCTAATATACTTCGAAGTAGGACATAGTTTACCTTGGTGCGTATTTTAGGACAAAGATTCGCATTTACAGACGACTGGTTTTGCAAAACAACACAAATAGGCAGATGGTCCGCTATTGGATCAGAGTAAACTCCGGCACACACACCGCTATCGATGTTACAAAGCGCGTGATCGATCAACGTACTCGAAGTACTGGTAATACGAGTGGGTTCACGTATAATATTGTGTAAGCTAAAGGATTCGAGAAGTAGAGTATAATCATTGTGCGTATCCTATGCCAAGTCAATATTAAAATCTCCAAGGATTACAATGCGGCCGGTATGCTTATGAGTTATTTGTACAAGAACCGATTCGAATTTGTCTAAGAAAGGTGTCATTGCAGTGCTTGGAGGACGGTACACTACTCCAATTATTAGACTACAAGGAAGTTTAATAAAAAGTGTATCAATATGTTCATCACTGATAGAGGCAGTATGTACAACTTCAAAGACTATGTCCTCTTTCACAAAGAATGCAACGCCACCTCCCCTTGTACGTGCGACCCGTGGAAGGGAGGAAAATATATACCCGGGTATAAGAGCCGTTTCAGTATTTTGAAGCCATGTTTCACTTACAGCAATTATATCATATGCTTGTTGGTGCCGTGAAATACATGCAAGTAGTTGATTTAGATTCTTTCTTAGACTGCGTACATTGCTATGAAACAAAGAAAAAGAATCACGGTTTAGCATTAAATTGTCAACCTGTTGGAAAGTGTAAGGCATAATGATCCTAAGAACACAGAACAAGGCGCTAGCATTAAGACAACTACACAACTCTCGCAAGGTCCCCTTCACACGTCACATGCAGCACAGGAGAGTTTTCACACTTCCGCATGAAAATCTTGCCCTGTCTCACCCAAACAAATTTCCAGTTCTTGTCTCGCCTCTCCTGGCGAGCCAATTACTTAGCAAAATCTTATTCTCAACACAAAGATGTTCATTTACGTACAGTGGGTCGTTTGCCTCGAAACCTAGAAGACTTGTGTTGAGTTTCGTCTTCCTGGCCGCACACAAAAACTTGTCACGCACTGTGCGCGAGGAAAACTTTACCACCACATTCGGCTTCCCTTTGTCCTTTGACTGGACTATGCACTACATCTATATCTCCCTCAGAAATCTCGCCGCCTAGACAGGTCGCAATTTCTCCCACAGCCTTCTGCAAGTTTTCGTTTGGAAGAATAGGTAGCCCTTTAATTTCGAGATTCATGTTTCTAGAATATTGCTTCAGTTCTACGACTTCTCTTTTGACGTCACAGAGTTCTTTGCTTAGTTGCTGGTTTTCTCTTTGGTTCTGAGTGCATTGGACCTTTACTTCCGATAGTTCTCGACGGAAGCCCCCGACATCTTTTTTTAGTTGTTCGACATCCGCGTTCAAAAAGGTGAGCGATGATCGTATACCGACCAGCTCAGTGTAGATTTCATCATTCGAGCTCTTTACCTTCTCGACGTCACTTTTTATGTCGGTCGCAAATGCGTCAAGTCGAACTATCAGGTCATTTAGAACCTTAACAACTTCCTTGATGCTATTTGGCTGTTTCTCACCTATGGCTTTCACCACATCATTCAGACTTCCGGGATTTCTTTCCCCCATAACATACGATCAGTACTACAGAAAAGCAAACTAGAATCACACAGCACAAGTTGATATGCGGCACGACACGTATGGCAGCAACAGCGACAGCACTTCGAAAATCGCACTTTTAGAATAAATATGGAAAAACAAATGACCAACCTGTAATGTACAGGAATGCTGTCGTTAGTGCACGTCCGTCCGCTGTCGCCGCCGCTGCCAAAGTGTGCGAACCACCCAGAGGCACCGCCCACTCGGAAGAGATAAGACGCTTGAAGTAGACGAAAATGTCCGACAGATGTCAGGCTTGACGAGATGATCGAGGAGTTGGAAATGTTCACTGTGCACGTCTCTGCTGCGGCCGAGGTCTCCCTCAGATCCGTCCGCGATTTTCAGGAACCAGCCGCAGAAGCCCTCCTCGATGATGATCCGTGAACGTGCGGCGAACCGACTGTAATGTACAGGAATGCTGTCGTTAGTGCACGTCCGTCCGCTGTCGCCGCCGCTGTTTCTTGTTTTTTGCCTTGTATATTATTAAAGCTGATTTCCCCTCCATTCTCTCTTCCCACATTTTCCTCTATGTTTCCTGTACTCCCTTTTCTACAGATATGCTCTGATCTGCTCCATCTAGTTGAATGTATTTAAATCTCAGCTTGCGGGCTCAGTTTGTCCACTTAGTGCTTAGACTTTTCATATATAGATACTTGTACACTTTCGCTGACCACCGTGTATCCTCATTTTCAGCTAGTCTTTGTTCAAATCTTACTTCATTGATCGCTTCTCTACTCTCGAAAGATGCCCAATTCATATTCTCCTGTGCTGCCTCATTTGGTGTATTCCCATGTGCCCCCAATGCCAACCTACCCACACTCCTTTGCTGTAACTCTAAACCTGCCTGGATTTCTGACCTCATACACAATGCCGCATTTCCAAATGGCAGTCCTGGCACCATGATTCCCTTCCATACACCCCTAACGACTTCATATCTATTATAGTTCCATAGTGTCCTGTGTTTCATGATAGCTGAACCTCGTTTCCCCTTCTTTATTATATCTTCGTGGTATTTTAGATACCGTCTCCCTTCACTTAACCATACTCCCAGATATCTGTACTTTTCTAAGTGTTCTATCAATGTGTCCTGTATCTCCAGGGGTTCCCCCTTCTCGTCGTTGAAAGCTATTATACCCAACTTGACCCTACTAAATTTTAGTCCTCAATTGTCTCCTTCCCGACTGCAAATCCTAATCAGCTCCTGTATTGTCTCACGACTTTCTGATACAAGTATATTGTCGTCTGCATACAATAACTCTGGCAAAACTTGATTTACTTTATGTCCTCCATGTAAGTAAGGTCAAAACCTAGGTCGCAATGTTCTAATTTTTTTTTTCCATCTCACTGAGGTATATCATAAAGAGCAGGGGAGACAATGGGCAACCCTCTCTAAGACCTCTTTTTATTGCTGCTGGTCTTGTAGTTTCTGCTTCCCATGTTATAACCACCCTATTCTCCCTATAAACCCGTTCTAGAAACTTAACCATGGTTCCCTCTAGTTCATATGCCTTCAGTTGGTTCAAGAGTTTTTCCTGATTCACTTTGTCATATGCCCCTTTGATGCCTAAAAATGCTACCCATAGAGGTCTATGACTTGTCATTGAATCTTTACGCACCGAGTGATTACGAATAAATTATTATCTAGTCGTCTATCTTTCCTGAAACTGTTTTGAAGCTCCCCCAGAATCTGCTTTCTCTCTGCCCATTCTTCCATTCTTCTTTTTACAATTTGCATAGCTAGCCTGTATATTACTGAAGTTACTGTTATAGGTCGGTATGATTTGATACTGTATTTGTCTCCCTTGTCCTTATATAATAATCTCATCCTGCTCAATTTCCAGTCACTGGTTACCCCCCCCCTCCTATAAGTATCTGGTCAATCAACTGCCTTAGTTTCAATTTGCTTGTTTTGCCTAGAACTTTTATCAATCTCATTCGTATGCCGTCTGCACCACAATACGCAAACCTTCCTTTTTTTTTCCTAAGGTGACGAGTAATACATAAAGCATTGATTAGACGCTGAGTCTCAAGACGCAGCTTATCAGTGTTGGTTTCTACATTTTGCTCGCTTCTCAAAGCAGAAAGTTTTTTTTTTTTTTGTAATTTTGCTTTTTCGTTATTACGATAAGAGTCATTAGAATTATTCAGTGCGCAGTTATAAGATATTCCAGGGGAACATATTGCGATGTTTGTTGTTGTTCTGTTGAAATACTGATTTTATCGCATGCGCCGAGGCGTTTATGTCCAAGAAAGTTGGGGATGACTACAAATCGGCACAGGATGAGCGGCCTCACCTCTACTTCGAGGCGCGTGCTATCCAGCATATTCAAACGCACAGTTTCACGCTGGCAGTGAGGACACACTTTCGTACGTAAGGGTTCGTTTCATATCTATAAGGCTTGCGGCACACTTTATCGACAGATACTTTTTCTTTCATCAAACGTAAGTTGCACAAGAGCATAAACGTGAAAAGAAATTTAGCTTGTAAGTTTCAAGTCAAGGAGGAACAAGTGCCTACAAAATAGACACTACTCAAAAAAAGAGCGATATTTTGCTTACACAATGAACGCGCGTGAAATTGATACCGAACTATTCTTTGACAAGTAATAAAGGGTTTATGGTGCGAAAGCTAAGGACAAAAATATGTGACGAGTAAATAAAAATGAATTTATAACAGCGTGCTCCAGTTTGGATCTATATATAAAAAAAATGCTTGTCGTTGGCGATCATTCGCGTCTGTCAATACTAAAAGTACCAAGATAATATATTTAACGGCTATCTTTAAGGCCTTACATACGGGACCAATTACAGTGTGATACATAAATACTTTACTAGGTATACGCGTCAAATATAAAAAGCAGTAGCAGATTATTTGTTTATAGAGCTGTTATATCCTGGTTTTTGCAGTTTTACTTGATCAGAAAATTAGGATGTCTCAACTTTTAGATAAATAAAAAAATAACATTGTCTTACATAAATGGTGCACCAGCACTTAAACATTTCACGGAGCTTTTAGACAAAAGAAGAGAGATTAAGAATGTTGTTTCGCAAGCCTGATGCTTAGCAGGTCTGAACCCTAAACTCGAGAAGCGCACTGTCCCTTCTCCTCTTACAGCGTGTGTGCCGTGTAACCTATTGTAGGTTTTTCACTTCATTCGAATCTCTACACGCAGCTAAGCTTTAGGGTGTGACGCCGATCACGTCTTGAATCCAATTGGTTCATCTGTAATCTATTGCTTCGGATGAGCCATTTCGCAACAGAGACTGACTGACCGGAAAAGTTAGCTCAGAGTCCAAATTCTTAGAGTCGCAATCAAATGCCCAACTAAAAAGAATGCAAAATATTGCCTGCAGAAACCACTGTTGTTGGTCGTTTATGAACTGCGATAACATTCGTTATGTTTACCTCCTTCTTTTGTTACGAGGCTAGGACAACCTCAAGAACGACGTCTAGGACGACGCCCTAGGGGAAGTCGTCTAGAGCGACCTTTAGGATGGTGTCAAGAACGACGTCAAGGTGTCAGGTCCTTCGAAGGGCGTGCGAGTGTGAAGGAATTACTGCCGCTCCGCATACGCGCGGCGCAATGCTGTCTACTGCGCATAGCTACTGAGCATTAGGAGGCCAGAAAGGTTCACGAAATCGGAGAGGGTGGGGGGGGGGGGGGGAGCTAAGGAATGCTAAGGCATTAAAAAAGAACTGTGGCGAGGTGTCTATAACAAAATATCGCGTAACAACAGCCGTGGCGTATATCATAGGTGGTTCTGGATTGATTTGAGAGCTTAGTTGAGTGAAACTTGACTGAAGAATGCTCTCAATGGATGGTCGCAGTGAGAACAAGAGTTTTCTCCGCGATCTTTCTTCTCTTTTAATGCTATTTTATTACAACCCTGTTTCGGAGGCAATTCAAATGCACAAAAAACTCTTTTCAAGAATCGCCCAGCCAGCGATCGTCGAGAGGAGCGGCAAGTGTGGAGATCCCGAGCTGATTCGCCGATTCTTTAAAACAGCTTATTCAAAATGCTTTCGAAATTCCCGTAAACAAAAGGTGTCACAAAAAAAGAAAATACAGTTGTAAATTTTATAAATAATAGAAACATAAAATGAAGCGATTTTTTTTTTGTATTTTTTTTTTTCGCAAGGAAAACTATTGAAGTAACAATCACATTTCTTACAATAACCACCTTGAAGCTTTCGCTACTATATACTATCAGCCCAGAAAAAGAAATTTATTACGTAACTTGCCAGTAAAAAAAGTAAACAATACCTCTAACGTTCTCACTGCAGTGTCATTACGGCCCTGTTTGCTACTGACCCATGCACTCGATCATATGCTACAGTCGATAACTATAATTCGCTTATCCAGTGCACCTAGATAAAAAAGAACAGCAGGAAATTAACGTTTTCGAAAGCGACTCACGAATACGAACGAGCGAAAAGACACTAGGAGAGTTTCAGCAACCAATGCCGCCCAATATCCCTGAGATGCAAACATTTCTAACCTAATCTATTTCTCTTCTCCCTCTACTGTACTCCGTTCACCTATAAGCTGATAATGCGGTGAGAGCTACGAGCTCGCCGGACCAATCGACCGTCATCGTCCTATCAAGTGATCTCGCTCCCTCTACGTGGGTTTGGATGGGAGCGGGATCACATGGCGTTGCAGCCGCTGAGGGCGGCACACCAAGCCGTCAGCTTAGGGGTGAATGGAGTATCGCTCGATCGTTTCTCTCGTCGGCTTGTTCTCCCTCGCACGGCGACAGTGTTACGTGGAGTTCCCGGCCTCCTTGTTTGAGGCCAGTTCTCGTGTGAGGGCCAGACAGTCTGTCTCGGATGCTCCCGTTAGCCCCGAGCGTTATCGGTCGCGTTGCAGAACCGCCACGATCCCGATTGCAAATCTCCCCTACGCTTTGTGGAACCAGTTTGGAGCATGCGAAACTCGCAATCGCTTTGAAATACTCCTCACGGCACTGTACGCAAGCAAACCTTCGTAAAAGAGACAATTAAATGTTTTAAATCCACGAAAGTTTCCGACTTAATAGACGTATCTTTTTTTTTTTTTTTTAACATTGCAGAACAAGAGGAAACGATAAACAAGGAACGAGCAATTTGGCACAAATTATACAATATGTATCGCTGCATTGCCTAGGACAGCAGACCTTGCTGCAACTAAAATCGCGCGTTAATCGAAGGCATTGATGCCATCAATAACTCAATCAACCTAGTTACGCTTTTATGTTGTTTTTTTATGTTTTTTTTAACCTTCTTTCTTTATGAGTTTACGAGCTGAAAGTTATGTTTTGTTTTCTTTGCTTTAACTGCATTAAGGTAACGCGAATGAACGTGCAATTGAAGCCGCCTTCACACTGCTCATGCATCATACAAAAGACACGCTGTTCACTGCGGACACGATGACAGAATCACCTGCGGACACGCCTACAGCATTTTCTAAGAATGTTTACTTTACACATATCCAAGCTACAAACATGTCTACCGACATGTTTTTTTCGTTTTTTTTTTTTTTTTTCATGATTATTGCTGCAGGGCCATTCTACAAGGAAGGCATACGCACGAGAAACTGTCAGAAGCCTCTATTTTGTGCCATGTATTAGCAGTGCGGCCGCGGGTGAAACCTCACCTCTGGTTAGTGTGTTTCCGAACCAACAGATGGCGATGGGATCGCCTTCTAGACCTATGCATGAACGCAATAAATCGTGTGTGGTGGCGCTTCGATACAGTCTGGTAGTTTACTTTCTGCTGAAATTGACAAGCCCTGGACGTTCACTTGTTTTTCGATGCGCGAGCTTTGTGTGGAACGCGACCTGGCTGCACCGGTTCTGGTGCAAAGGTGGCAGTTGCGTATACGCTATGAGCAACGTTGCATATGAACTCGCGTCTTCGGCAGATGTGGTCAGAACAAAACGTTAAAATCGTCCTGATCTGATGGCGAGGAACATGCACGACGCTAGAACCGACGTGTCGAAATATTGAGAATGGCGGCGCGGAATTATCACCCCGGGGACACATATTTCAACGTGGTTAGATTCGTATGATGGGTCGGCCGTTTTGTCGTGCACATGTTTGGCGCTTTATAAATTAAAAAAAAAAAATCTAGAAAAAAACAAAAAACGTGACGGCGTAAGAGACGTGGGTTTCCAAGATTTTAGATTAAGGAATCGAATACCCCAAGAAGTAAAGACAAATAAACTATTTTTTTTTTTTTGGCATGTGTCTAATTTTAGGCCGCTGTGATTTGTATTTTGACCGTGAAACTTAAAACACACAAAAAATGAGCCTTCACTGTGGTAGATGTTAAGTTTGGTAAACACGAAGTGGGCTTGTCACAAAAGTTTAAGGCTTATACAACATCACAAGTGTAATACCAATGTGAAAGAATTACACCATTAAATGAGCAAAATTACCTTTAGCTCCGAGTGCAGGGAGAGTTAAAATGACTGCAACTAATCGTTTATTTATTTTTATAGCTATCTCACAGTTTAGGAAATGTCGTAATATTAATTTGGTAATTTTTGCGGACCAAGTGGTGTGCAAAAGAAAAATATATAAGGGATGCAGAGTGGGGTTATGTCAAATATTGTGTACGTATAAGCATATCGCGCGCGCTGATGAAGCCGGGAAAAGTGCTTAATTTCTCACTCCTGAGCGCATCGAAAGCTAAATATTGTAGACGTACTGCTCAGGCTGTAATGTTTCATTTTCATAGTATTTTATTACATTCAGACGAGGTGTAAGTTGTATCTCCTGATTACTTGCAATAGAACAAGTGGAAGCATTCTAACTCGGGGTTGCTGAAAACAAGATCAACGGGCTGACGGCTGACAATCTTCTCGGTCAAGGTCTTGCCACAAAGCGCGCGCTGACGTCAAACTTTTGCCACGTGATCTTACACTGTCACTATTGTGCTTTTGTTTTGTGGACAACAACCTTTACCCACACGAGCCGTCACATGTGAAAATTCTTTGTTCATTGTGGCTCACGTGGCCAATAGCATAGAGTTTTCTCTGATTCGATCTCGATCGCAGTACGAACTAAAAAACAAATCAGTATTGATAAACAAGCGTGTGATCACGCTAGCATGCTGCCTGGAAGAAAACTTTCTTCGCACAAACGCGTGCCCGGCAGCGGTCCCTCGTCGAAACACGATCTCATTCGTGTATTTCATGAAAATACGGTTCGTCGACACAGGGATGTTTCTCGGAAACTTGTTTTGTGAACACATGCAACTGCGACCTTTCGTCGACAAGGTATTATCTTTTGCTAAGTGGATTGAATTGCATTACTGGCTTCATTCGGTTCGCTGGAAGAATATCAGAACTAAAGCAAACTCACTCAGATGGCTCTGATAGGGCAAAAAGAAATTCGCGAGCCCTAATCCTGGGCCTTCAAACGCTCAATTAAAACTTGTTATTGGCCTAGTTGGTTCATGATTTTGGATGTTCGTGGTCGATCGCGCACGAATAAACTAGTTGAAAGTCTGCGCTTGTCCGTGTCTATTCGCTTGTGATTGTCCCGTGTGTCGCGCAAAAAACCTCTAGACTTCAAAAGCTCCACGCGTCGCGTGGAAAACCCTCACTCCGCTCGGAAAAACCTTAATATAATCTCAGGCCCGAGCTTCCACCAGCCTTCACCGGAACCACCAAGGTTTCGGACAGCTAGGCCCATCTGGATGTCGGCGACAGAGGCGATGTGCGCGGAAAGACGCTTTTGACGAAACATCGGAAGGTGTGTTGATGAAACAATCGTGGGAACCTTTCGATGAAACGAACGGTCGGTGGAACGTCGCAGTATACGAGAAAATTTGTTCGCGAAGCGTCATTCGACAGACTGATAACCACCGCTCGGCAGACCCGTTCATAGCACGGAAATCGTTCTCGTAGCTTTCACTGTGCTGAAGTGCCCAATTGTTTTCGTGAAACGTCGAAGTATAATCGCCACAGTGAAGGTTGTGCATTTTGTGTGCGAGTTTGAGTATGCACCAAGAAAAGCGAGGGAGAGGAGAAGACGAGAGCGCACGGGGGCGTCAAAAAACGCCGAGCTCTGGTTCGAAGCATCAGTGGGTAGACCTAAAGCTAGCTGCCTTTTTCTGCGCTGCACTCGTAGGACGCGTTCGAATGCGAGAGCCAAACACCAGACGACGGTGTTATGCGTTCCGACGCGTTCGAAGAGTGAACTGGAGACAAAGGCTGCTGACTTTAGGTCTACCCACCAAAGGCTGAACTCCAGGGAACGAATATGCTGCGAAAAATCAACGAATTTTTTCCGGCGCCTTGTGCTCTGGGCGTGGAATCAGTACAGTGTCTTCTAGGTCGCGCGCAAGACGACCGTGCCATCGGGCGATGTTTGTCAGTTATTCGTCACATAATTCGCTCCATGGAGTTCAGCCTTAATTGTTTCAAGCAGAGCTCGGGGTTCTGACTTTCACGCGTGCTCTTGTCTCCTCCTCTCCCTCGCCTTCTCGGCGCATTTCTGGCTTTCTCAAGGTGGGCAGCAGTAAAGGATACAAGCGCGAGCGACTAGTCCAGGCAGGAGCTCCTGCAACGTGGCAGGAACGACGCACGAGGATACATCGCGGCAACAGTGGCAACCGAATCAACAAGTTCGAGGGCCGGTTAAATGTTGATTGTGATGAATCAATCAAATATCGACAAGACTATAAACATCACTCGTGTTGACTCGGGTTTTCTGCTCACTGCTATTAATTCGATTGGCAGCCGTGGGGTGCACGAAAAGCACGATGCACGAGTTTTCTAGTGATTCTGCGCTGTTGATTCATAGCAGTGAAGAAACCCGACGATTTAGAGTGCGTTTGAAACTGAGCAGCATCCCAAACTCGACGTTTTTGCAAACATGCGGTTATACGTCCTCTTCAAATTTGTGTGCAGGGTCGTGAAAAGCGTAGTAAAGAATTGAAATCAAAAGGGTTTCAATTGTTGTTTTAAGCAGAATCCAAATCGTTTGAAGTACTCCACTTTTACTGTCATTGTTTGAATCATGCGTTTTCTAAAAATGAAATCTCAGAAATATATTTTATTTCTTGTTTGTTTGTAACTTAACGCTTTTTATGCGGATTTACTTTGTACTTAATTAAAATAATAATCAAACGGAACAAAATGTATTTCAGGCTGAACACGAGCAAAATACGGCGTTCTTATAAGCGAATCCGAAAGGAGCTTTGTTTCTACTTTGACTTCATTCACTCAGTCCTTTGGCATCCTATGCAAGTAAATCGAAATGTGAAAGAAGGAAACAAACACAAGAAGTGTACGTCCGCACAAAAGCACACATTCTGGCAGAGAGAGAGAGAGAAAGAAAGAAAGGAAGAACGAAAGGGACAGATAGACAGTCACACATATTCAGACTGAGTTATAAATCAAGGTAAATCTTGATAGGGCCAGTACAAACGTTGTGTCTCACACGAGCTTGCTGCTTTCCTTTCAAGACCACCATCTTACGCTCTTTAAAAACAAAATAAAGAAGCAATTTTTGTTCAGCACCTAGACGACTGTGTTCAAAAGCAGAAATAATTATTTTAAGATAAATTGATCAAAATCACATAACGTCTATATAAATAAGAGAAATTCAACTTTAACTAAATAAATTAGGTTTATATGCTTTTTTATTTAAGATGTTTCCCACCTTCCTGCGAAGTACGGCCGTGAGTGCACGACTTTAGGAAGTGCTTCACTAGAGCGAGAAAATATGCAGTGAGTCGAACCACATAACGTTCCTCCATTGTTAACACTGCACACAATTTGTTATATGACGTGCATGAAATAATTTAGGGAAAATTCACAAGGTGGAATAGAGTTACGCACGAGGAAGTTTACTTATACCTGCAATAGAGCCTACTTCTCGCCTTCTAGGCGACTTGTCGCCGCTGAAAGTATTCATCAGGTCCAGGCACCGACCCCGGACCTCTCCAAGACTGGCGAAGCGCTCTACCAACTGGGCTAACCAGGAGCTAGCCGTCAGCAAACAGAAAACGAATGTTAACAGTTTCTACCAGTCTTGATTGCAAAGGTCACAAGGGTGAGATCGGACGTTTAATTATTAAGGATCATCACTTAGCGTCTGAAGATCCGCGGAACTGACTGGGGATCTGTAGGCCAGCGCATTGCCTCGTTGTCTTTAATGAGGCTATGAAACTAAATAAAGTCGCATAATAGCGATACAGAGCACGAGCAATTTGTTCTCCAAGAACACCGAAAGAAAAAAAAAATTCGCAATATAGACATAACTATAAAAACAAAATCGAAAATCTCACAGAACTAGTCGGGGCTCTCATTCCATATCAAGGTGAAGAATTGACGTCGCTACAGGTATAAAGTTATTTAAGGATCAGAAATATAAAAAAATTGTAACAACTGTCTTTTTAATGAAATTAACATGTTACTTCTTGTTTTTAAATTCAATATGCTTTAAAGAAGTTCAACCACTATGCCATGTTTTATCATAAAAGCGCAATTATAGATATAAAGACAAAAAAGCAAAAAAAAAAAAAAAACGGAAACACACACTAAGGACCTAATGTCACGGCGTATTCACACCATTTGGTTTAGCCGATGATCGCACAAACACAAAAAAGAACGAACTGACTTGACCGTGCACTCTTAGAGCTCCTTGATTGGCTTCATCGGCGCGTAGTGTTAGCTGCACCTTTATCTAAAGTATAGCGAAGTCAAAATTCAAATTTTAGGTTCAAACCAACGAAGGGCACGCGGCATGACCCAGCAATATAACAGCGTGTTAATTTCTTGACCAAGTGGAGATCTAGTGTCATCCAACCGAAATCTCGATTGCAGGAGCCTTCTCGGTAATATGCCTCGGTCAGATTGCGGGCACCCTCGGACGGTACTAAAACCCGCCAAATGGGTTACCGTAGCCAGCACCATGCCCCAAAGCCAGCAATATTTTCCTGTATATATATAAGATGTCCCCTTCTCCCCCCAGCTTTTTTTTTTTCTTTTTTTGCCGCAAGATAAAATTACACATTGATAAAAGCTTCCTCTCCGTCGAAAGGTAGCGCTAGAGGTCCGAACCAGGTGCCAAAGTTTCAGCACAAACCGATATCTTATTTATAAGTTATGAGTGATTTTCTGAATATGTAAATGGAAAAATGGTGGCCGACGGAGTTCTCGAATACATGGAGCTTTATGGCGCCGGAAACCAAAAACAGGCAAAAATGGGCCTAGTTTTCCCGTTGAAATTTTAGGAAAATCAGATAACTTTTTAGTACGATATCGGTTCGTCCTGAAACTTTTGTATTTGGTTGGGACTTCTAGCACTACCTTTGGGTGGGGCAACGAATGAGCATCCAGTGATCTATGCAGTTTATTTTTCTAGCTAAAAAAATAAACTTTTTTAACACCCTGTATTATTTTGGTATTAAAATTTAAAAGCCACCGAGACAGCTATGAAAAAATATAGTCGCATCATTCCGACAAGCCATAGTGTAATTGCAAAAACAATTTCTGCAATTGATAAAAAAAGTTAATTTTCAAAAATGGACGAGTCGCAACCGACAGGCATACCGATGCACAGTGACACGCGCGCAAAAGCAGCTGCGGTTCACTCGCGCTTCCGCGCATGCTGTTTTTACATCTCAGGCTCGCTCACTGCGGGCATCCAGGCATCTGACACCCACACATCATGTGACATTTCTGTCTTTCACGTGGCGTTCCTACCGACACACGACGACAAATGCAGATAGAGCTATTCTTGAAAACGTGTCGCCATCTGTATTTGATATTAGAAGACTGCAATTTGCCATAACTGAATCGGAAAGGTTTGTGACTGAATACTGAACTTTACGAGTAATGTATCGATATGGGCAGTTCCTGGACAATGTAATATCAAAAGATGATTCGTAATTTATTGTCTAGATATTTTCGTTAGTTGACGTGATTTCGTTTTTATAGCACGAGGAAATAACACTATTTTAAACTTTGTTTTATTTCAAAATATACATTTTCTGTACAATTAATTGCTTACGTTTTTAATTCATTACACCCAGCAGACCGTACACTTAAATTATTGTGGACCTCGTAGCGTTATAAGTCAAGAAAAACGTGTTTTCTTCAATATTAGGATGTGTGGTTTATTAAAAGATAAATATTAAACTAACATCTAAGAATAGACGTAATATCAAGGCATTAAATTATAGTTGAAGAATAGTTTTTTACTTTGACATTAACTTTATAATTGTAGAGTATGAAACCAGAAGTTATAAATTGTAAGAAACAAACAAAAAAATAACGTCATTCGCGTTGGGGATGCACCTTAATAGTGACATTTTATTTGCAAACTTCATCTCTATGTTGATTTACTTACGTTTATTATAGTATACATTTCTCCCACCTGTTTCTTGCGTTTCTAACAATTATCTCTCGCAGATCATTCGCGTCGTTATGCTGGAATAAACAGTGCAAATTCATTACGCCGTAAATGTGCCATTCGTTGAGCGACTGATCAAGGTTCGATCGCTGAACCATTTCAACACAGTTCAGTCATATTCGTTCACACGTGCAACGGGCTATCCGCAGGGTGTTTATTATAACTAGGGTTCGGAGTTTTCGGTTTAAACCGATAAACACCGATAAAAGTACGCCAAATCATTTTTCGGAAATTCGGTTTTAGCCGAAAAAGGTCAGTTTGTAGGTTCGGCGTTTTCGGTTTAAACCGATAAAAGTACGTCTAATCCGTTTTCTAGAATTCGGTTTTAACCGAAAAAGTTCAGTTTTTTAGGGCCGCGCTGAGGTGGTTGGGGAGGGAGAGAGAGAGAGAGCTTTGCGAGGTTCGACATTATGTGACGTCTTCGTGATTGCCCTCTTCCAAGGTTCAACATGCAACAAAAGAGGTCTTGGATTGGCCTTCGTCGGACATCTGTGTCTTTTCTATGATCGGGCTTAGTGTGTCCAATTTCCGGTCCCGAAAAAAAAGGTTCGTATGTGGGCTAGCTTAAGGTTTTCCGCTTCATGCACTTCAAAGGACATCGAGGAAAGCCGTCAATACCTTTCTTAACACGCTCTCTCAAACTTCCCTGTTGTTAAAAACATAAACACGATGGATTTTTTTTTTTCTTTTACATTCCGCTGGTTTTTGTACGGTCATCACCTCAGACGGTCACGTCGTCAGAATTGGAAGGAAAAATAAGCGCACTGAAGATTATGCCCGTGAATTTCGGAATTTTGAGGTGTGTCCTGACGGAAGTTGTAGCGAGGACTACGTATGTGTGTGTCGTTATTCTTTGAGTGATTGCAAATATCGCAGCTACAAGGGCCGATGGTGCTTCTTTTATATTCACCGAAAGAAACCGGTAAACTGTTTTGGGAATAAATATACGCCGAAAAAAACCGAAAATTGAATTTTAAAATAAACACCGAAAAAAGTACGCCGAATTTCGAAAAAATAAAAACCGAAAACGCGGAACCCTAATTATAACATGTTGCCACATCAGAACTATGCAGAGGCTCTACCCCTGAATTCCAAGGAATGAACGGCGTCACCGAGCGACTAAGTACGGAGGCAGCGTTTTTAATGCGAAATCATTAACTGTCCCATGGAGCGCAGCCGCCGTTGTCTGTTACCACGAAAAACGGCACTTAGTCCCATTGGCTCAGTGTAACGGCACCTAAATTCCTATTGGCTGAGCGAAACGGCACCTAAATATAAGTCATCAAGCACGGGCCTCAGAAATAAAACACAAATAAAAGCAGGGCAACGTAGGTGCGTCGACACGGAAGCCTGCGGGATCGCTCAAGGTCAAAGCGGACGCGCCTCAGAAATAAAACACAAATAAAAGCACAGCAACGCAGGTGCGTCGACACGGAAGGCGTGGTGGAGCCGGCGGTTTCGCCGCGCCTGCGCAGTGGGGGAGCGTGATGCTATCGCCGGAGCACCGTGCGAGATAGGAAGACGTGGCGCGCTTTTCTTAGGAATGCGCTGCCGTGTAGGAGTTATTCCGCATTCCTACACAAAAGCAGTCTTAGTTGTCCACCGCATTTTTTCCGACGTCACTTAAAAGGTGGAGTATTCGCCGGAGTCACTTGTTTTTAAGGTTGGGAGCTTTGGGCATAAGGTGAAACTTTGAGTTTTTCGGTCTGAACCTTTCTTGCAGTTCTGTGTTGCTAGAAATAAAAATATGTTCTCAGTTTTTCGCAACGATTATGGAGGAAGCTTTTGCACAATAAGCGACGTTTTTTTTAGCGGAACTGTTAAAGGCTAGTTTCCCGGTATCGTGTCCATCAGCAAACAAATGATGACACAGAACTCTGGACAGCTACCGCCATCTATCTCGTTGCCGCCGTCGCCCATAGATGGCCGGTAACCTCTCCAGCCTTTCCACTTTGGCTTGCCGACTTGCGGCCGGCCATTACTTCATTCCCACCATAGTACAGCTTCGCTGGTCTACCTGCTTCACCAAAGTGGAAAGGGTGAAAGATTTCATTATTTACCATTTCTGCTCCTGTAAGCATCAAGCCTACTCTCACGTGCGTTCAAACGCTCGTGCATGGGAGCTTAAAACAAGTAACTACCCTGTCCATGCAAAACACTTAGCAAGCAAAAGAAATGGTATTCATAACCCCTTGTATGCGCTGTCAGCGAAGTTCCGATATTCGCTAAAAGGAATCACTGCAAAAGGTCCATCAGCCACATTACAAATGTAAATTAAAATACAACCGTTTTTCTTTAAAATAAGATTCCCACTCAGTCACAGGAGAACCAAAAATTCAGCAGTCCTGTGTTAATCCACGCTACAGGCTGCAACACGTCATGGGGAAGTCGTTGAGCATCGGCGTCGCATTCACGTGAATAAAAGCGTGCGGAAGAAAATAGACACCTGACCATTTAAGCCCGAACGTGTTTTTTTTTTTTTAATAACGTATGAACACGCGTTTTTTGGCACAATCTCTTGGCATTGACAGTGCTACGACGGCATTTCGTTACAGCTATTTCTCTCTATGCTTTTCCACAGAGCGCGTGCAGTGGGCGTGAGTTATACTACAAATTCCAAACGCGTTTTTCTCTCTTTTCTTTTAAGGTACCCGTGAAAGCGCGTAAGTATTGACAGTGCTAGAACGCCATTGTTTTAGCGGGTTTTTTTAACAACAAATAGCGCGTGATCACAGAAGCCTATCAAAACCAGCAGTTGAAGATAAGCATGGCTGAGCCACAATTCACTGTTTCTATATCCTATATTCAGTATTCATTGAATTAACCGAACGTTAATATTTTGCAGGCAAAGGAACATAAACGAGTTTACGAAACTTCCTATCAAATAAATTAGGCTGAACACACAACTTTCCCACGTACCTAAACCAGCTTACGACGTCCGGACAAAATAAACAATCCTCTACGGATTGTGAGCCGTCTACACACAAGAAAACAAAGAATCGTAAAGTAATGTAAAAGCAAATCCAAAGAAATTTTATCATGACATCCAGGAACGTCCAAAGGTCCCGACAGAGCCGTGCCCCTTTATTTTGTCACTTCCGGGCGCGACCGAGCGAAAGAGATTCCATCGCGCAACAAATTAATCAGATATGCTCCCACACACACGAAAAAGCGACATCCTTCAAGGAAGTAAGTGACGGGACGATGCATGTAAATGACGCAACATTAAGACGCCACTTCAATGAACGGGAGATAGGAAAAAGAGATAGCGGATACGCCCCTCCTGCGGTCAGGGCGCTATTTCCAAGCTGAGCGCATAAATTCAAAAGGAGTAAGCGTCTCTCTCAAACAGGTTGTCTCAGGCGCCTTCTTAAAACAGGAGGCGTCCCCTCGAGGCGTTCTCGCAGCTCGACAAACACTCACTGACTCGGAAACGAAAGAAACAAAACAACCAAGTAAGGTCTAAAAATGTTTGCCGCCGCTGATTTCGCCTCTAGCTTCCCGGCCGCTTTCGCTGCTGGGTCAAAGATTCGGCAGTCCCAGCACGCCGACATAAGCGAGCTACCGTCAGCCTACCTCGATCGTCTTTGAATTCTTTTGGTTGCATTTCTACTAGCGCTTTCGTCGTGTGTATCGGTATTCGTTGCCGGCCGGTCTCATCGTACGTCGTCGTATCGTATCCGAAATCGCCTCAAAATGGTTCCACAGAAATAGGATACCAAGCCTGAAAGTGTGGAGTCCCCAAGTTATCATGTGGGAACAACGCGTGCTAAACAAGGAGATGAAAGAGCTCGCCATGTGTTTATACGGTGCGAATCTGAGATTTGTTCCAAGCTTGAAGTTACGGCACACGCAACACATTACAGTCTTCCTTCAGAAAAGCTTGGCAAGGAGGCGGGGAAAGCCACTGCGAACACGTATCATTTCACATTACTAAGATATTTACGTGACTGATGTAGAATCCTTCTTTTTACGATGGGTTCACAAGCAATGGTGAGTTTTAGCATTTTTGGCATACAAGTAATTCCTAAGCAACCTCTGTGCAAAACATGATATAGTGAAACTCCTCACCGGTTTATTTTGTGAAAGATTCGTTACAAATTTATTTAGTATAAATTTTTTTTCCAGATTTTGTATGTAAAAAATGCCTCCCAGTGTTTCCCGGTGACATTGAAGCCAAGCGAATTATCCAGAGGATCAAAATGCTTCACAGTTCAGTATTGGTAGTAATAGAATGAGTAAGAGGCAGTCTCTAACCAGGTAACCAATAATGATGATGAAATCACTGCAGTCGCTACGCTGTTTCTCGACGAAAGGGTCTAGCATTTAGCGCGGGGTCCCGACTGAGCGAAGAATGGGAATTCCAACCTGCCCTCGCAAGGTCTGGATACTGTCGTCTTCGGAGAGCCAGACTGCTCTCCGGTGCATAGGCGATTTCGAATGCAGCCACAAGAACTTCCAAGAATCGCCGCCTGCGTTTCGCATGCTGTTGTCTTTGAAGAGCAAATCTTTCCACCCGGATGTCGGCGGTTTCGCGCAAACCGCGTCGTCGCTGCGACTTGGTTTTACGTCGTACGTTGTGCCACCACCACGACCGCTCGATCCTCACCTCTCCCGCTCCCGCGGCGTGTCATTGGAAGCTTGCCAGAAGGCTCTTTCCCTTCTGTGAAAGCCTTGTCACACTGAGCAAACAGTTGGACAACTCTATCGGGCAACACGAGGAGAACGTGTTTCCGGTCACCCTGTCACATCGCGGTAACAACAGTCGGGAAACATCGTGCTGTCACCCGGTAACCATGTTGGCCGATTTGTTGTCCAACCGCCCTGTCACACCGCACTGGCGGTGTGGTCAACACAGGGAACACTCTGCCATCTTGATTGTTTACCTTGGTTTGTGTACGGCGCGGCGTCGCTGAAAATGCGACTCTGCAAAGTGCTAGTGTGCTCGATGGGCCGGAAATTACCACGGGACGACATCAAAGAGCGAGTGTGATTAGAAAACTTGACAGGTGGAATATTTCCCACCATTTATTCTATTAAAATGTTATTCGATGACAAAGCAGATAGCCCTAACCGAGAAAAGTGAGATCGCTTATATATGCTCGGGATTTACGCCACCGTATGAATTGTTTTTGTCCGTTTCTTTCTCTCATGCAATTCCTATTTCTACTGTAAAATTGAGTTAGCACCGGCAGTACCCCGAAGCGCCTTTTGTAGTGTGGTGTTGAGCTGAACTGACAGTGCTTAAAAACTGCGAAGCTGACACGATCGGCCTTCATAAAAATCGGTGGAATAACTCATTTTCAACGCTGTCTATTTGCCTACCGCATGCTATGTGATCGCTTCATTCCCCAAACATCCTGGGGTTGTTTGAATCAATTGAGGTGTCTGGTAGTGGCTGTTTCCCAATTCCAAGCATTAACAATCATGATCAGAGCAGTCGTTTTAATGCTTCGATCTCTTAATCTTTGCTTTCCTGGATTATTTTATTATACTTTATCAGCGGGTCAGTAGGCATGTCATTATATTTCACAAGCAGTAATGTGAGCCGGTATCTCGGCAGCTCTAATTTCAACACCAGTAAGAACGTTGATGATTGTATACCTGTGACCATTTCGACAATCGCTTGCCGTAACTACGCAGTAAAAACATTCATCAAATTATTTCAGCTGCAAGCCAGTCTTAATTATTGCTAAATAACGTTTCCCGAGCCTTTATTCGGGTAAGCCTTTCAAATGGACGTTGTTAGAAAACTAGCTCTGCCATCAAAACTATCTGTGTTTCAGCCAGCGATCAGGGCAACACACGTTGTCCAACATAAGTGGCTGCTGTTTTTTTCGCTGAAAGCTGTCAAACCGGGGCAACATTTTCGTTGTCGTCCACATTGTGCTGCTGTGGCAGCGATGCGACACGGTTGTCGTACAACACGAGGAGCGAGCAACAAGTTGCCCGACTGTTGGCCAACATGCTGCGTTGCTGCTATTGCTGTCGTGTTGCTTCAGTGTGACAGAGCCTTGAGAGGGAAAGTGGACGAAACGAGCGAATGAACAGCGAGAAAGAGAACGGCGGGAACTGCGCATCGGCCTCACGAAATCAGTCCAGCCCCGCCCAAACCAAAGACGGCGATATGCACCAGGGCAGTAAGTGCTAACGCATTTAAAAAAGGTGTATAAATAGCATCGCTTCCAAATATTAATATATTCCAATCAATTTAGAGGCAGTTGATTTTACATTAACGGTTGGTTGCAACGCACAAGGTAAATTAAAATGCCCCGTTTGTGTCGCAAAAAAACAAAGAACACTCAAAATAACATAGTTTCACGCGTTATTCGTAGACAAGAAACCCAATCATCCAAAAGTAATGAAAGACCCCCTCAGAGCTTTCACGCCTTACAGATTACAAAACGCGCGCTCGCTTATTTTTGGACCGCGGAGCTCAGAAAGAGGAAAGTCATTTATTGCGCACCAAAGTGACCTAATACTTACCGCAAGCCCGCGCGGCACGCGTGCACACTACACACTGCGTACACACATCCGCACGCCACCCAAAATGGAATATTGTTGTTATTTTTCACTATAATTGTAGGGACGCTAGCAAACATACACAAGACGGGACACACTCGCCCAAGCAGAACGATTCCAAGCGGCCGCCTGACAAGAGAGAGCTGCGCACGCGGACTTGGGTGGCCAAGAAAACAAGGCGAGGGAAGCGACTCCACCCACGCCTTTAGACCCGCGAACGCGCGTTTCCTCGGCATTCAACGTTTCTCAACTTGTCCCACGCCCTTCCTCCCCGAAGCAGACGAGGGGGGCGCAAAATGAGCTGGAAAAAGAGGCGGGGAGTTTGTTGAACCTGTCGAACACTCGAGAGCACGGGAACCGTGGCGTTTCCACGGAGGTAACGCGTCTAAAAATGCCCTTTTGGGGGGCGCCGACGCTATACGGCGGGGAACCACGCACGCTTGGGCGAAGCTATAACGCGTCGACACGCCCAGAGCAAGATTTTCCTTGTCCTTTCTGTTTCGTGCAGCTACATTACTTGCGCCCTCTGCATGGTACAGTTAGAGTGCGTCTTTCCCTAATTCCTTTAAGATTCAGGTAGAGCAGGTTAAGGATACTACTCCATTTCCCCAAATCCAGCCGCGGCAAATGCTACGGCCTAATGGAGCCAACCGAGCAGCGCACCAAAAGTGTTTCGTCACGGTTCTCATCTTTTTTATGTCCCCAACTAAACCCCAGTGAATGCGCCGTTTTAACCTGCACTGTTTGTTTTCTTTTTCTTCTTTTTTTGCGTTATAGGTTTAGCCAGTGTTTGATCGGTTCCATCGATACGTACTTTGGCTGCAGTCGGACTTCATGGCCGTGTTCCAAAATTTACTCGATCTTACTCCGGGGTAAGGGTTTTCTACCCTTGGTGTTTTAAAACCTACCCGCGTCCAGCGTTTTTCAATCTGTGCTGTCACGTGATACGACCTGCCGGAGTAACTCGGATCCATTTGGGTAAGATTTGGAACACAGCCCATCTGAAACGGAGTATATTGTGCCTAGGTTTCAGAGTGATTCCAACAGCTCGATCGGTGTCCCGTGATTTATGGGCCGCGTTTGGAACACGAGCGGCGAGGATGTGACGAACACGTTGATCGTCGCCAAACGTCTCTCGAATGGATGGATGAATGGTGGATGTTAATGGCTATACCCTTCGTAACGGGTCGTAGCTCGCGCCACCTAGCCTAAGGTTTTCCCCATCGCCTGCTCTTCCCCTCGCCCCACGACAAGGAAACGCACGCGCACTCGCGACCGATCTGCGTTAGAGGCGTCCACCATTAAGTCGCAAAACTCTCTTCACGGTTTCCATTGGTCCCTCTCTTCATACGGGCTCATTAGAGCCGCAGCGACACTGTTCTTACATCGTACAAAACTGTAGGGTGTTCACTGCAGACATAATGGAGAGTCTAAAGCCGGGATCACACTGCTTATGCCCGAGTCCCACTAGAGCGACATACAGGAACAAACGACAGCGACAAGCACCAAACCAGAGTCTTTTGAGATTTCACAGGCTTTGTAAAATAAAGAAGGCTATGCTCCAACACGAGCGTCATGCACGCGAGGGTATCTTTGGCAGGCTTGCAATCACTCCTGCTCACTTCACGAGCACCGAACGACTAAACGCCTACCCAACGTACCATCGCGAGAAATGCTGCATGGGTTGGAGGCTTGTCGCTGTCGTTTGTCTCTGCTTGTCGCTCTAGTGGCACTCTGTTGTTATACATCGTACGAAAAACAGTCTTTATACCAGGTGTGCATTTATGGGTCAAGCGTGGGAGGGGCGGTAAGCTGGAAGGGGGGGGGGGGGGGAGTGGAGTCTGCTGAGATATGACGTTAGGACCTAAACGTTGCTTAGTTCTATTTTGTCGAGCCAATATTTGCTATGCCACCAAAAACTAAACTTTTGGCTGGTGTATATCAATAATTTTATTTAAAAAAAGTTGACCTTCGGGAGCTTAGGGGGAACCGTCGCCCCGCCCCCTAAATCCACCCCTGCTGCCTACAGATTCGAGCGCGAGTCACCGCGAGATCAGTGCTTCGATGCCGCGTGGCAATACGTTGGAGCAGAAAACTGGGCACGCGGCATTCAAACCACGGATATTGATGGTGACTCGTGTTTGCTGACTGTCTTTTGTATGCTGTATGAGCAGTGTGACCCCGGCTTTAGGGAACCGTTTTTGGCCATCCGATACGGTACAATGGGCCCTCCGGCACACACTGCGCACGCGCTACCACAGAAGACTCGCACGTGCGCAGTTCGTACCTGAGCGCCCAGCGTATACCGCATCGGATGTGCAAAAACGGTTCCCTAGAACTCCCTAGGTCGTGTAGGACGCTCGGACAGTACCGTCACACAAGGAAGAAAGACGCCTCGGATGCTGTCTATAAACTGTCCTTTGTACGGCGTCTTAGCAGTGGTATTGCGGCTTAAGAATTGCACGCGACGTGTACGGCAACCACGGGTGAGATCGCGCACTTCATTAACGCACGGTCAGCGGATCGTCGGACACGATACTCCCCATTCATCACCGGCCGCAACGTGTGTGCGATACTTAGCCGAGTCGAGAGCGATTAAAATCGCGCAACTGATACCGGACGAACGAGTTTCGGTCGTTCATCATCGTGATATCAACAAACGGCTGTCAAACTGCCATTCAAATTAGCCGCGCGATAACTCTTCTCGTTTGCATCGATCGTTAACTCCTTAAGGGGGGATCGTAATGGGGCTATAATACGGAGAGGTATTGCACGAAGCGGGCTTCCTTTTATAGCACTGTCTGAAACATCGGTTTTTGTACCAAGGATATGCGCACTGGGAAGCAGTAATATCGCAGGGCAAACAGCTATACGCCCGCGTATGCACTAATTACGTGAACACCTGGTATATGAAAACACGCAAGGATAGCGACGCAACATACGCACGGGTGGGACATCAAAACCCCATGATCGTGTGAATTGTTTTGTCTTTCTCTCTGATCAAAGTTTTGTCTTAAAAATTTATGACGAAATACACTGCATTACCTGTGCCTCGGAGAAAGGAGGTTAAAAAAAAATAAAAAGGCGACGTACAACCTCGGATTCCTGCAGGGAAGATAATCCGCTTAGCACCCTCGTTCCCTAAACTGCGAGGGGATCTGTGTTAGGTCAAGTTGAAAGGAAGAGAGGAGATGGGGAGAAAGGCGAGATGGAGGAAAAGAGCAAAGCATGAAGTGTACGTCAACATTTAAGCAGAAATGGAGTCATCGAGTATCACGGTCGGTTAGCGCTTGCGCATTCAGTAAATCACGTTTAAAAAAAAATAGCATAAGGAAGAGGAGCAGGGAAGGGAAGGGGGGGGGGGGGTGCTTGCAGAAATTAGGAAGGGTGTCTTTGGCGGAATTGAAAGCAGTGCAATAGAACCAGTTATAAAATATCCAATGCTCCTTTTTTTTTTTTTTTTTTTTTTTTTTACGGTGTCAGTGAGTAACAGTTTTGCGACTAGAGGGCACGTTTCTGTCCTGCAACATCTACATCTTCTCTGCGTCAGGCTCACGCAATGTTAAAAAATTAAACTTTGCGTAAATTGAGAACAAAAGAAAACCGTCTCGAACAAGTGTAACTTGGGTCCAGCGATAAATCATATTCCGATATCGGAGGACACATTACAACCGGCTATAATCGTCGGTTTCATAATGAAAGTCAGTCAACTCAGCATACGCGAACGATTCTGCAAAAAAGTGAAAGCCGCTTACAACTCCCTGTAACGCCGAATTGGAGCGCAGCTCTTGAGGAGGAGGAGGAGGGAAGGGCGCTGGGGGGGGGGGGTTAGACTAACCAGGGGGGGGGGGTCACGTGACCTTGGGGGGTCACGTGACCTTGGGGGTCACGTGACCCCCAATGCCGATGATGTCATCACTGACGTCACTGATGATGTCATCAGTGACGATGACGATGCGGGTACCGAGGACGTCATTAGTGACGTCACTGATGACGTCACCAGTGATGATGACGATGACGATGCGAATGTCGGTGACGTCATCAGTGACGTCGCTGACGACGTCATCAGTGATGACGACGATGACGATGCGGATGCCGGTGACGAATCAAGTGACGTCACTGATGACGTCATCAGTGATGATGACGATGACGATGCGGATGTCGCTAACGTCACCGGCATCCACATCGTCATCGTCATCATCACTGTTGACGTCACCGGCATCCACATCGTCATCGTCATCATCACTGATGACGTCACCGGCATCCACATCGTCATCGTCATCATCACTGATGACGTCACCGGCATCCGCATCGTCATCGTCATCATCACTGATGACGTCACCGGCATCCACATCGTCATCGTCACTGATGACGTCACCGGCATCCACATCGTCATCGTCACTGATGACGTCACCGGCATCCACATCGTCATCGTCATCATCACTGATGACGTCACCGGCATCCACATCGTCATCGTCATCATCACTGATGACGTCACCGGCATCCGCATCGTCATCGTCATCATCATTGATGTTGACGTCATCAGTGATGATGACGATGACTATGTAGATGCCGGTGACGTCATCAGTGTCGATGACGTCATCGGGGGGTCACGCGACATCGCCGGGGGTCACGTGACCTCGGGGGGTCACGTGACCTCGAGGAGGGGGTCACGTGACCTCAGGGGAGTCACGTGACTTCGGGGGGTCACGTGACCTCGGGGGGGGGGGGGGGGTCACGTGACCTCGGGGGGGGTCACGTGCCCCCCCACGAAGTCACGTGACCCCGGGGGGGGGGGGGGCTCGCGCGGTGCATTATGGGACATTTCCCATGATGCACCGCGCGGTTACGCCGACGGCGACGGCGACGGCGACGGCGACGCCGCTCAAGCCGGAAACGGGCCCCTAAGAGCTGCGCTCTAAAAAGAAAAAAATGTCACTTCTGTATTTTCCCGCTTTTTTGGCCGTGATATTCGCGAGCCTCTATCCTCTTCGTCGACAGCCTCAGCTTTCGCGTTACGATCAATCACATCGGCCGTCAGGCGAGCGCAAGAATCACAAGAATCTCCAACTCGCGAACAAACCCCTTCCATCTAAGATCCCATCCCAACTGACGCACATCGAAGTCCTCAGTCAATCGCAGCACGGACTCCGAATCGAGGAAGTCGCGGCGTTTTATTTTTATCCCCGTAGTGTATATTTCTCGCCGCCTCCGTCATCCTTCCTCGCTTCGGCTGTTGATATCGCGGAAGGAGAACCGCCACGGGGTTTCGGAGATCAATAAGCGCTCTTTCCGGTCGACTGCGCGCCGACTGAACTCCCTTTCACACCACAATGAACCGCGGCGTATAGGCTACGAGCCATCCCGGCCAATCCAGCGCCGTGAACGCATCACGTGACGAGACAACCTCCCCCCTGGCGTGTTCGCAGCGTCCTTCCCGAACGTCATGTGACACACACACACTGCATTGGAGTGGCTTCAGTGGCTCGTAGCGTCCGCTGTGGTCCGTGGTGAAGTGAAACAGCTGATATAAAGCCGCTGCAGAAGTGGGAACCAGCACTGGCGGTCGTGCGCGCGAGGCGTGCATATGTGTACGTGCGGCTTCGTTGTTGTCGTTGGCGATGTAAATGTGCGCCTTCGCGAACGCAGTCCGTGGACCGGAAAAGAGCGCCCGGCACTGCTCCCTCCCCCCCACCGCAACATCTTCTGGCTCCGATATGTGCGGGATGACCGGGGTCGGATCACTCGGTTCATTTCCTCGCACCCGAGAGTGTGATCAACGCGACCACATTGGAGGGAGCAAACGGGCGTCGCTTATAAATGAAAGAAAAGGCATCCATGTAGTCCCTCGAGAGTAACTTCCTTGCGATGTCGCCCGACCCGAAGAAGGTTAAGAGTGCTGCTTTGAGGTTGTGCGCTGGCCTTGAGCTGCACAGCCTAGAAAGGGAAATTAAGAAAAGCAAGGTGGGGCACTTGGAGGCCTTTTTCACGGTCAAGACTCATAAGGAGGGCTCACCTTTTAGGACCATTGTCACTGAGAGGGGGACTTGGCAACGGTCAGTGAGCCAGTACCTACTGGGGCAGTTGGCTTCTCTGCGGTTAAGTGACCCGTTTCTGGTGCGAAACTCCCAGGAGGTGGTGGATTACCTAAGAACCGGTACCCTTACGAATACGACTGCGTTTTCTATAGACGTAGTGGATTTGTTTTACTCTATTCCCCATGGGGGCCTTTTCACGTCGGTACGTGATTGTATTGAAAATAGTGGGGTGGTTGGTTTCCAGAATGCTAGCGGTGTGGGAGTTGATAGCTTCTTGGAACTTCTCAGATTTTATCTACAGTCGACCTTCATTCTCTTTGACGGCGTGTACTACTTGCAGAGACAGGGCATTTGCATAGGCGCATCCGTAGCTCCAGTGTTGTGTGATATTTTTTTGGCAAAGATAGACAAAACCATTAGCGAGAATTTAGATTCGAGCTTGGTCACCAAGGTATTTAGATACGTAGACGACTACCTGGTGATGATCAACAGGCCTGAAGGGAACTCGGGTGACATCGTTGTCAATTCAGTGTTGGACGTTTTCACGCGTCATTCTGGGGGATTGAAGTTTACGCATGAGCGCCAAAACGGCTTGTTTCTGCAGTATCTTGATTTGAAAATGAAGTTCACCGAGCGGCACGTGTGTTGGCTTTATCATCCACGCACAAAGAAAGGGCTCCTGCCCTTTGATTCCGCACACTCCAAGTTGGTTAAGAGGAGCATCGCGTCATCTTGTCTGCAGGCGGCCTTAGCAAAATCTTGCCTCCACACGTTGCAGGAGAGTTTTGAAAAGCAGATTGATCGGCTTAGCTCTGCGGGCTTCCCAGCGACAGTTCTGTTGGCGGTAGCAGAAAAGCTACTAAGAAAGGTAAAGACGGGACCCCAACAACCAAGAGACCGGCCAAATAGGAGACCGCAAGTAATCCCATATTTACACAAGGTATCCCACAATCTAAAAAAGATTGCGGGGCGCTATGATGTACCGGTTGTCTTTTCGGCGCCCAGCAAGATGCTGCAGCTATGCCCCAGAGTGGCGGACAGGGGAACGGGAAGGAATAGATGTTCCGTAAAGCACAGAAACAAGTACGTCGAGTGCGCGATGGGGGTAGTTTATAGGATCCCGTTAAGCTGTGGTCGAGTATACATCGGCCAGACCGGCCGATGTGTTAATGACCGAGCACGTGAACACGCGCTTTCGCTGCGATCAACCTCGGGCGGTCACTTGCCTTTACACTGCAGCACTTGCTCGTGCGAGCCGATATTTGATCGCATCTCGATTTTGGGAAGAGGGGCCGATAAGACAGCACGCGAGCTGCTCGAAGCATTTGAGATAGGAAAGGAAGGTGCCCAATGCGTCAGCCAAACATCAATTTTTTTACTTAAGAGAGAGGTAGCTTTTTTGAGCACGTTTTGATGGGGTGATGATTTGGTGGTTTGTTTGTTTCCCTCGTTAGTTTCTTTTTCAATAAACGTTCAGTTGAAGTCCAGCGCTTGTCCTGTCAATTTCTCTTCCTTGTGTCTTCGTTGTTTGCGCGCTGATTCCATTTTGTAACGATGAACCAACTCGCCTGCATTGCCACTTTGAGAGTAAAATACTTTGTAAAACCCGGGAAACTAAAATAAAAAACAAAACAAAAAAAAAAACGCACGCTTGTTTTTAGTTTACACACGCTGACTCGAGGATTGCTCACTTCATTATGGAACGTCTTGCACGTAATATAGAGGCGCCCTCTGGGAGCTCGACGGAAACTGCAATCGGCATGCACTCTGCCCGATTGCGGGGACCGATCTCACCAGCCAGGTTCGTGAAGCAACCGCGGTCGCCATGCATCGTGAGAACTGCGGTATTTCTGCGTGCGTATAAGCTCCATTGCGGGTTTGCGCTACTAGATCACGAGACGGCACCAGCGGTCTCACTGTCGCCCACCTCTCGTGACTTGCAGTTAAGGCGGCGTCAAGCGTTTTAGTGAAATGCTTTGTGAGATCGGTTTGACAACTTTCCGCTGCAGTGAAGTCAAAGCTACCCGTGCCCGTACGCTCGCCCAGTTTGACCGCCGATCGGAGTCGCGCACGCGCACTCGTGGTATCTTTTGAAATTCCCCTGAAAGTTGTCCCCGAGTATACACCGTTCGAATATGCACAAAGTCACACCCCAGCGTGTAATCTTCACAACCTAGAACCACACCCAAAAACGCGCGACCCTCACAGCCATGGCATGTTCTTTGCTTCGGAAAGTGAGCAAAGCACGCGTCGTACGCACTAACGCTGAAAATGACGTCGGTCAAAAGCTCACTCTTAGAATAGACCTTATTCAGATTTGCGCGCGATCTATCCGACGTTGCGCAAACCTTCCTCCGTGGCCTCAAACATGGCGACCCATGTTAGAGGTGACGAGCAGAGCGCCTCTATGGGAAAGCGATGGTGCACTACTGCTGTCTCGCTACGCAATCAACGTAGAAAAAAATTTACAGGGTCTCTTACAGGGGTTTCCCCAGGAATGAAATCAGAGGGGGGGGGGGGGGGGGGGGTCTAAATTTTTAGGGGGGATTTAGGGGGCGGGGGCATGAGAATATAGGAGTCGTTGCGAATTAAGGGGATGCCTTCAGAAAAACAAGGGGGGGGGGGGGGGGGATTACAGCCCCGTAGGGGAGGTGTAGGGAAATCACTGGTCTCTTATGTTATCCCTAAGACAAATGAAGACGAAAGCCCAAGCGCCGATGCATTAAACACAGACACATAATTCACTCGCTGAGTCATCCCTCTTAATGTGCTGAGTCATCCTTCCTAATGCGCTGAGTCATCCTACTCAATATGCTGCGTCATCTTTCTCAATGTTCTGAGTCATTATCTTAATTCGCTGAGTCATCCACTGAGTGGTCACGTAAACGTTTTGGTATCTTGTGTCGCCGATGTGTTTTCGCTCAAGGACTTAGAAGGTCGACTGAGCGATGAGACTTAAAAGGCTTTCGCCTTAACTGACGGTAAATATACGGATTGCGTTTGTCTGAATTTTTGCCGCGTACCGTGGACGGACTCCAAGAGCGCATGAGACGAGGATCGAGAGGAACGTGTGTTCCGCTCCTTTAACATGGCCTGTCCCGGAACCCTCGTGTCCCGTGACTGACTTCGTTCTCTTCATTCTGTCACTGTACACGACACCTTCCCTCCTAAGACCTCTTGTCCACATCGTGTCGGTGCTTTAGAAATCCTTCCACTTCTGGTAACCAGGGCGTTATTGTTTCCTTATGAATCTGGCGGTTCCTTGCCTGCGACAACGCTGGGCGTGGTGTTTTGTGTCGCAGTCTGTAGATGTCTGGTAGTGCGACGTAATGTACCGTGTTTAGTCTGCACTAAATATGACCGTGGCTCACGGGTGTGCTCCTTGGTGCGGGGCGCTGGCGTACATCCAGACTGCTGATTTAGGTGACAGTTCAGCTCTGTCTCCTGCTCTGTGACGCTTGTTGTAATGGCTTGCCTCTTTGGCTTTTACTAGGTTGCGACGCTGCCTGTAGCGAGCAGTGTTATTCCAGTTGGGCGTCAGAAGTTGCGGTGATCAGGGAAGTGTAGACTTCAATCGTCGTCACATCAAAAGTTCCACTGGCAAATAGCCTTCCTTTACTGACATAGTCCTTTGAGCCAGAAGAGCTTGTGCAGGATCCTCGAACTCTTTGAGCAGGTTGTTTGCGGTTTGGATGGCTCTCTCTGCCTCGCCGCTGCTTTGAGGGTAATAGGGACTTGACGTTACCTGTCGTTCTCCCCACTTGTGTGTAAAGAACTTAAATTCGCTTGATCCGAACTGGGGTGCACGCGTGATCTCAGTCCTATAGTAGGTACATTCGGAACTTTTCACTTTAAAGTTTTTACAACGAAACTAGGAATAATTGCAGCGGTTTAGCTCCTGAATACTGTATTAATGGCTGGTTAAGGCTGCTTCGTACATTGGCGCCGGTTGCGCGAACAGCAACCAAAATGACAGCAACAATGAAGACACTGGGACAACTGCGGCTCATGATTCTTTCACCATTAAAATTCTCGCATTGCTTGTCACGCTGTGTGTGGCAAACAGTTTTCCCTGTGACTAGATTCTTGGCGTCCTTTCCGTCATTCTGAACCAAACCAACGCAACTCTCTGAACCATTCTTGGTAAAATAATTCATATCGAAATACCTAGCGCCTCCACCACATGCTAGAAAAACATCGTAAGAACTAGAGGGGAGAAAGTTATGCCGGTGCAGAACCCTTAAAGATGGCGCGGAGTCTCGATAGTTCGCGCGGTTGCTGAGAGATGGTGATAATAATGAATAAGGTCTATTGTCAGTAGTAAGCGGAGTTTGTTGCTATTTCACGTAAATTAGCTCGGTTCTGCTTAAAGTTGCATATACAAGAACAAGGTAAGTCGTAAAATGGCATCTTCCCGAATATGGCTTAGCATTTTAGTCGACAAACTCTGAATGACGTAGGTCAGGGAGGACGGTAGAATGTTCGATAAATTTAAGTGTTCTTGAAACGAACCAAGTCAGTGTGATAGGGGAAAATAAAACGGAATAAAAAACTAACCAGATAAGTGCAGTTAAATCTGTGCGACCACAGAATCGAACATCCACTGAAAAAGGTAACAAAAATATAAATATACGAGAAAACGCCCGTACATGCCATTCGGTGTTTTTTTTTTTTATGGTATTGTCAAATGTTTTTTTCTCTCTCCCTCTCTCGCTCTCTTTCTCTTTTTTCCCCTCTCTTTTTCTCTCTCTCTGATACACACAAAACCGAGTGGTTCATCAGATCCACGTTTCGTAGACGCCTACATCCGCATTTATTTTGTTTTATCATATACGGAAGAAGAAATGGTGTAATGGCGTCCCCATCGGGACGGCCCAATCTTTCACAATATAATCGTCTCTTACCTCAACCCCATATTTAGAGCATCGAACGAAGTAGGGCTGACAGAATTTTCAAAGCACCATCGTCTAAGCGGCCCGTTTCAAAAAGCGAAAACCTCTACACGCAGAACATGTTTCATGAGGCCAACAGTGTATGGAATAGCGCCCTTTTTCGTTGATCCCAAAACCTTTTCTCACGTAAAGTCGTGAACGAACTTCGTGTGAAACAGAACAGACAGCTTGCCGAACCGACCCTCTGACCTCTTCTAATAACCAAAGCGTTGCGCGAGAGGGGCCGCAGAATCTCTTCGGACTGACCCACGATTGCTGACCGTTCACGCAAGAATCGAAACTGTCCGGTGCAACTGCCCGCGCTGGGCAGATCACGAGACAGGCTAATGGGAAGCTACGGAGCAAGTTCGCGCGGCAAAATAGGGTATACATACTCCGTTTCCCCTTACGATGGACCACAACGGACGATACGAGCCCTCCCAGCCAATCAAGTGCCGCCAACGAATCACGTGACTGCAAGCCCCGCGCGCCGCTACGCCCCTTCCGAAGATCACGTCCCACACGGCAATGAATTGGCTTCGATGGATCGTACGTAGTGTTCTCCTCAGTCCGTCATCCTAAGGTAAAACGAAGTACGGTATACACGGAGCCCTTAGCGACGTATCGAGCAGGGTTTGAAAGGCAGAGCCGTAAAATCGCTTGCCGAGTCCGGTCTAGGGTATGCGATGCGAACGGGATATCGGAGCGGCCTGCGACAGCAGACAACGTCATGCGTGTCATGCAAGTTTTGACTGGGACGACAAGCGCATCAATCGACCTCTCCTGGAGACCTACATTGCGTTGCGTTGTGCGCTGTCTCGGCACAATAGAAAACGTGTTACCGAATGCGTAGCGCCCAGGGCGGTGACAGCTAAGCGATAGGTTTGAAGAAGTTTTAGTTGCACACTCCTAAAAAAAATGCGTAGCCTTGCACCCTTTGTCATACATAAGACACCCTGAAACTTCAGCTCGACGTACAGCGCATCGACTTCGAACTGACACTGCCAGCTTTTACGAGGGGCTTCATAAAGGGGCGATATGACATATTAAACAGCTAAAGTACGTATCAAAGACTACAAACAAAAAAAGACACTGAAGTCTTTCAGTAGGGCCAAGAAAACTCCGATTACTTTTTTCGCAATCAGTCACACGCACGTTAGTTCTTTTAATGAGTTGTACAACTCGGCTATCAAGCCGCTCGTGAAAGTTGCTACCGTCGGTTCAACGTCCGTGCACTGTATACGTCGAACTCAAGTTTCGGTGTGTATTATATGTGACAAAATATGTAAAAATATATCCTCTCTTTTTATTCTTAGAGTGGCGATCGTGTTTAGAGTTCTCGGAATCTATCTTAACGTACAACCAAGTATACGCCATTTCAACCATATAGTGTTGCATCTGGAACGTCAGATTGTTTGTTCAGATATATAGACAGCCTGAAGCTTTTACAATGAAATGGTCCCCTTGTAGGTCAGTACTTAGGACAGTGCAGTAGTACGGTTGACATTTAATATTTAACGTGCATAACGCAGTAGTAATTAGATGGATGCACACTGGCACAGAGATGACCCCCATGAAAAAGTCAAATCAAGGAAGTTCCACTTCCAGTATGGATGTTTCGACAGCGGGAATTATAAACCAGAATATTCACGTAAACGCATGTCAAACGGTGTTTATTAGCAATACATTAAGAACATATTTCAAATAATAATTTGGGAAGTTTCACCGGACTGCATTTGTTTTGATTTTTTGCATAACGCTAAATGATTTATGCGCTGACAAAGCTGTCAAAATTAATAGGAGAGTACGACTCGTCAGGGCACTGCGTAGCATTTTTTTTTTGCCTCCTTCTCCACGACCATAGAGTAAATAAAATTGAATTAAATTGAACTTTCTTTTCCTTAAAATAACGTCTGGTGTCTCCAATGTGGATGAAAAACCCGTCACACAGTGGAGTAGAATAACTGACCTGGGGATTTTAACGTGCATTACGTCGCAGTTAGCACACGAACACAAGCCGCTTCAGTGCTTGTCCTAATCAAATACGGCAGCAGCGAGGATTGAACGACAAGAGTGGGGTTTAAACTCATGATCTCCTAGTCTTTCGAGCCAGATTGTGCGGCGCTATCCAATTGCATAAACCGATGGTCCCTCGAAAAAAACACAAGAAGGAAGAGGCACATGGATACAAACGCCGAGCACGGAGCGCAAGGTTTCCAGCGTTGAGTAAAGAAGCCTCGCAGCAGAAGAGTTGTCCCGGTCATTAACTTCAGCACTGGCAAGCAGCAGCCGTAACACGTTTCTCTAAGCCACACAGAATGCATGCCTCTCGTTGTCGCACAAAGCAAGCACAATTGCCCGGACGGCAGACTCTAGTACCTCGCACGTGAGTCTACAAAGCGAACTGGTGCAGGAGTACTAAACTGTGTAGGACCGGTAGTATTTCAAATAAATAATTAAAAAAATAAACTACAAATAAAGCGTAAAACCGATGCAAAAAGACTCGTTAGCTTAACACCACAGGAACGTCATGACATTGCTCCGAAAAAGCCAGTTCACGTGCTCTTCTGTAGTTCTTTTCTTCTTTTTTCTTTTTTTAAGTGTATGTACTTATTTGCAATTGTCTTGTGTTCCACTGAAATCTGAAGCAGGAAGTAATTTGGTTACAAAGTGGCTGTATGCCCTCACTCTTTCACGGGGCCTGAGAAGGAAAATCTCGAGCTGTCCAGAGACGACCGGTTGCGAAGCCTTTGTCCGTCACCGAGTGAACTGCACACTAAAAACGTTTACATCCTTAGCCGTGGCAACACTGCTAATACGTCATGAAAAAGCCTAGAAACACTCTCTGAGGCATTTTTTTTTCCTTTTTTTTTATGAGGTGTTTCGTCACATTGGATTTGCAAACACTGCTTCCAACAGACTCGAAGCTCACATATGTGTGAACCAACTATGCTTGGAACATGCTTTAGGTGTGTCCGCAGATATTTTCTCGTCATAGGGGGTCTGCAGTTATAAGCACCGTGTCTTTTGTACGATGTACGAGCAATGTGACTGCAACTTTAATGGTGTAAAAATGGAGTTCGAGAGTCCAGGACTACACTCCTTGACCACCCTTATTTTGAGTAATACATACTTACTAGTCGTAATATAGGGTGCTATTTCGAAGAACACCCCTAATTTTTGAAGGGTTTAAAAAAAGTGTTGCGATTGCTGTGCGGGAATTTACATCCTTAAGGGTGTACATTTTTTTTACGTACATGCGAGCATTAAGTCAAATTCAAACAGGATTGATCTTTACGTGAGGTAGTAATACCAATAAGCAAAAAAAGCGAGCAAGCAGCGGTGGTCATGCGGAAAGGCGGTCGATCTTTCCACGGTCCTAAGAATGTCCAGGGTAGCGGAACGGCGGAAACTGCCTCAAAATAGAGGCCCCAAGTTGAGGAAACGCCGACCGGAACTGCCGCGGAACGGACACGTGCTGCACCGTGGGACAAATACGGCGACAGGGGAAAACAAAAGAAAAATAAGCGCCCCGTAGCACGGGTTCAAATTTTGGCCACCGGGGCCGAGTGCCCCGCGGAGGTCTGCCGCGCCGAATTAAGGACGTGGCCCGATTGTTTCCCTGAGAACTGTGCTGTTGTTCCGTGTCGCTTCTCCCGTTCCCGCCGTCGGGGGTCCTGCGAAGCAAGACGGGTGGCGATCTCGGCCTCCAGCCGACCGTTCTGCTCGCACCCGTTGGAGAGCCGAGCGGCACTAATTCATTAAGAGCCGGACTGCCACAGCGCGTCGCTGCGTGTTCATCGGCCACTGGCTAGACGAGAACGAACTGCGTACTGAAGTAAACCAATAGATGGAGAGTCGCGGGCAGCTTGGTCCCGGTTATCCGCATTCCTGAGATGTCAGGCCGGAATCACGCCGTTTGTACACCATGCAAGATTCAGTGCCGTGTGAATGTCACGTGACCTTAGAGAGGGCACGCACTGACGCGCGGAATCCGTACTCACGTGCTAGTTTTGAGATGGATTGACTGGAGTGGCTCATTACGTCCGCTGCGGTCGGTTGTATAGGTGAAACAGAGTACATACCATCAACGTTTTAAATCATTATTAATATTTTGCAGTGTTATTTAAGATCACGCGTGAATGGCTTTGATGAGAAACTTTCCTATTCGTGAATAGTAAGTAAGTAAGTAAATTAGTTTATTTCCCATCAACACTGATGGCGGAGGTCGAGAAAAAAAGCTGTAAAGTACAGCTTGACAAGGTCCTCGAGCTCCTACATAGGCGAAATAGCAGAGGCACAGGAAAAAAAAGAACACACACAAAAAAGATATTACATACCAAAACATGGTTCAAGGTGAAACCAGAGGACACTATACAAGCGCAAAATACGTACTAAGCAAACAAGGAATAAAAAAATATATATATTAAAAAATATTTAAACAAATATTACATGAAAGATGAAGTCATTGCTAATTTACCTTTCTAAGTTTATAAAATATTCTCCAAGTTGTTTTGGTGATATTCTATTCAATTCCAGTTCACTCTCTTCTAACTGGTTCAGCAATTTAGGCAACGTATATCGAACCATCTGGGAGCCGTAATTTGTTCTCCGAGCCACCATCCCCCAAAGGTGTGCATTACGAGTGGGGTAAACCGGTTCTTTCAGATAAAGATTAGCCAAATTTGTAAGGAAACGTGTATTTCTATTGTTTTCCGTTTAAAACATATTACTAAGTCTATAATTGTATAGACTTCTATACATTAATTAACAAAACGCAAAGAACCCTGAAAGACACAACCGCCTTGTACCGCTTAAAAATATAAAGTACGTGAACTCACGGCACGATAACAGGTGATTTGTTTTGCGCTACCTGCGTGTTTTAAAAATAGCACGACTTCCTGTTTCGTTATTTTTGAAACAAGTGAACATATTATGTACTTAAAGTCTTCTACCCCTGTCAGACGGGAGAGTAAATGCCATTTTAATCGAATGTCATTCACCGCTCGACGAATCAGCACGTGATGCTGGTTCTGCACGTGGCGATACACGCGCAGTGTGGCGTATTAAGCGCGCGGATTGGCCGAGCTGTAATGTAATTTTGCTTAAATGTCATTTAACGCGCCCGTCTGACAGGAGTATTAAGGCCTGTTCACACATGCAGCGGAGCGCTACAAGCGGAGCGCTAACCTCGCGCTTAGCGCGTGCTGACGGCAGCGTTCACCAGCTTTGTATCGCACCGTCGAAACTGTTGCTCATGGCTGACAATAAGTAGCTGACGACACGTGAGGAGCGCTACATCAGCGCTTCGCTGCATGTGAGAACCGGCCTTTAGTATAATAGACCGATATCAACAGCCAGTTTGACTACGCCACCACTGCAGCAATGCAGCAGAGCGCTTCTAGCATGACACTGACCTCGCGCTGAGCGCGTGCTGACGGGAGCGTTCAGCAGTTTGTATCGAACCGTCAAAGCTGTTGCTCATGGCAGACGATAAGTAGCGGACGACATGTGAGCAGCGCTGCACCCGGGCTTCGCTGCATGTGAGAACCGGCCTTTAGTCTTTCTGCACGTGCGACAACCTCGGTGGAGCTCTGTGCAGTCCGTCCGTGTAGAGCACAAGACGACACAAGCCCTCACATGCACAGCCGTCTGCCTCCCGTGAACTAAAGTTACGGCGCCGTCACGCATGCGCCGAACGCTTAGTGAGGTCGGTCTATTCCTACGGCGTTTGGTGTGAGCGGTTTACGAACTTTTGGCATTCACTAAAAATACCGATAAAGGTACGCCGAATTTAAAAAGACACCGACTGGCAATGCGATGGCGGTACTTTAACGTTTATTATAGATTTATTTCCGATATATGCTACCAAGTACCGGAGAGTTCATATCAATATGAATTCCCATCATAGCGACAATATTAATGTTGTGTGTATGTTTATACACCTGGAAGTTAGTCAGCCTTAATGGGCGTCCTGTGTCTCAGCTCTAGGTGAGAAATTTAGCCAGTGCAGTACCAACCGCTACTCCGTGGTCTTTAACGACAACCACGTTGTAGTGATACACGACCGCAGGCCGGTACGATGCTCATCCAGATCGAAACGGGTAGGGGTGGTGATTGAACCAAGGATCCCTGAATTTTGCAGCGCGAGCTTTCGCTCCACGTGCTCCGAGCTCGTGTTCTAGCCAACTCGGCCACAGCAACAGAGGTGCCGTTCAGAGGAGAGAGGAGTCAGTTTGTCATTGTTGTAGCGCAACATCTCCCAAATGCTGGAGCGAAGCTCCTTTGTTTTCACGAGGGCTCGTGCAAGGAAAGCACTCCATGACAGAAGGCATGCCCTCGCGTCCACTGCTCAGGGAACGCTTGAGCTTCTTGCAGTTTAAGGCCGGTTCTCACATGCAGTGAAGCGCTGATGTAGCGCTGCTCACGTGTCGTCAGCTACTTATTGTCTGCCACGAGCAGCAGTTTTGACTGTGCGATACAAAGCTGGTGAACGCTCCCGTCAACATGCACTTAGTGCAAAGTCAGCGTTGTGCTTATTCACGGCAAGAATAGAGCGCCTTCATACACACGCGCGCTTTTGCTTCAGTGGTGACATCTCATCCATTTTTCTGCCCAATCGTTTTTTTATGCATCTTAAAGTGCGGGCAATCCGGCGTCACTCAGCTCGAGCGGGTAGCTTTGGCTAATGCATAGACGCCATTTTACCGCCCAAGTCACGCACCGAGTGTGCGAGATCATCACGCGCTGGCACATTCAGGGCAACAATGGATGTCTTCACCCTGAGACAGACAGACATGTAGGCACCCTAGGCGAGAATAAAGCCCCTCGATATGTTTTCGTTTGTCTTTGCAAGTAGCGCCAAATGCGCGAGCGCACGTGGCCCAGGTCTCGAGCGGCCCTTGGAAGCAAATGGCGGCGCAGCACTGAAATGAGCGGCCCTTGGAAGCGAATGGCGGCGGAGCACCCGCTCGTGGCACGTGTCTTGCGCATTTCCACAAAAATGGTTGGCGGTACTTGTGAAAACACCTTTATCAAGGGGCTTTAGGCGAGAAGTGTGGGTATTGCCGCCTGGTGGATTTTTTTCACAACCCAGAGTGAGCCTCAGTGAGGATACTTGAATTTCCACTGCTGGTGCAAGCACGTGAAATTCCAAGCTTCTATGTGCAATAAAAATAATAATAATAATAATAATAAATTTATTTCCATCGATTGTGATGGTGGGACCCGGGGAAAAAAGCTGCGATATGCAGCTTGACTGGTCCTCGGGTCCCTACAATGGTCAGCAGCAAACACAACCGCGTGGGCACGTGCAATACCGGTAGTGAGGAAAACAGAAAAGCTCATAACGAGCTTCTCACCGCCAACAACGAATCGCTGTATGTGTGAACACTACGGTACACTTTTTTTGTCTGCTTTCCAATTAAAAGACTTGTAGTCTGTGGTCGGCGATAAAGCCACGAATGAGCTGCTTAAAGAACACCGGTACTCCGTTCTTTAATTATCTTGTGAGCTTCATATTTGCGATTTTTAGTACGAAGCTGCGCGACTCGGTTACCATTTTAAAATTACTTCCTGAGCTCTGATACTGCTTCAGGGAGCTCGGGTGATATCTCTCTAATCTGTAACAAAGGGATTACTATTCTCGTTTTTGCGATGACCTAGATTTCGACATTTTCGCAACTTGGAATATATCGCAAAAATTTATCACGGGAATCTATCAGCCGAGATTAGCAAATAGATAGCATATAACTCCTAATTCCAAAACGCTGTGCCTGCGAAATCATTTCCAACCCCCCTACATCAGAAAACTCCCGAAATATTAAGCCTGTGAAGATAAGGTACTTTAGAGAATGTGGCCTGTTTCCTTAGACAGCAAAAAGTATAGCCAGCCCCCAGAATTAGTGCCGCAGCCAGGATGGAGATTTGTATTGCTTCATCTCCCGCCCCCCTCTCTCTCCCCTACCCCCCCCCCCCCCCCCCTAAATCCAGCCGACCCTATAATATACACATGCATGTTGACCCGCCCCCTCCCCCCCCTCCCTCCCCCCCCCCCCCCCCCCCCCCCCCCTTGGGGCCCTATTTTACACGGCGGGACCAAGCGGAAGCGAAGCGGCGATGTTCCGGTTCCCTGGTCCCGCCTGGTCCCGTCGTGTAGATTAGAGCCCGATCTTTCGCTCCAAGTGCATCGATCCCCCTGTTCTTGTTTGTCACTCGCTTTCAACGCTTCTCGAAAACGGAAAAAACGTCTCATGCAATTTCAGATAAAGCTTCAGGTAACCGGCAACCGAATATTCAAGCACCAGGATCGCTCCAAGATCGCTGAAGTCTCGCTCCATTCAAGCGTAGCTTCCTTAATGGCTCTACTCGGTGCTACTGCTATCTTCATCTCTCGGTCTTATTATCAGCACCTGCGCGCATCGTGAGTGCTCTGCTCTCTTTTCGGTGCAATGAGGGCATCCGTACTGAGCTGTGCATAGGTATTGCACACTGGGTTCTACAAGTGTGCCTTTGTTAACATTGGAATGGTATGTAAGGTTCTCTGGGTTATTTCTTCGTGGACTTCATATGTTGAGGCCCCACGAGTACATAAAAGACACCAGTTCGGATTTTAAGAAAATATCGCCCCTTTCCAGCACCGCGGCAAAGGCAGTGGATAAAACAGACTGTATTCGGTCTTGCTTCGCGGTCATGCTGCACATAGGAACTTGGTACGCATTTTAGGCCTTGACGGCGCGAACATGGTCGTGCGTAGCGTCTGCGTAGCATCAGCCAATACATTTTGCGTCACCTCTGCCTTTGAAGTACGGGAAAGAGGTGAGTTTTTAATGTTTTCGGTTATTTTAATGGATTGTGCAGTTTGCGGAAAATCAGCAGCATGGTGCGACTGTGCTCCGTTTGAAGGTGCTTAAAATTTGGGAATTAAGAGTGAATAAGTGTGATTAAATTTAATTCAAAATTATTGAATGTAGCGCTAAGAATGCTAGTTGACTAGGTGGCGCAAGAAATCGTCTGATACAAAGTGAACGGTAGCCATCCATCCATCTATTCTCTGTTACGGTAGGTCTTCCCGGAGTTGCCTCTGCGGCAGGAACGTTCCGACGGCGCTGCGATCGCATTTAGCTCAGTGCCGAGGTACGGGTTGGAGCTATGTTCTCCAATGCAGGGTCGTGAAAACTTCCCTATTAAGTTGGCGTCGCGCTTTCTGTGTTATCACGTGATACGACCCGCCAGAGTAACTCGTACCTACAAGAGTCACTAAATGCGCTACGCTTTCAGGTGCCGCGTTCCTTTTCTTTGGCATTTTGCCGACAATACAACAACACTCTGGTTCGCTGCGGCATCACTGGACAGCGGCAGTCACGTGAGTCGCTATCATCATCCTCGTGTTTTTTCAACGCCACCATCTTGGGTCCATCGATCCGGTGCCTGCTGCTGTTTTGCTGTTTACTACGCGCGCACGCTGAAGTCCGTCGCTCAGCATGCATTTTTTCCTTTTTACGTCGAGATACGAACAACACGACCTTGAATCGCTGCCACAGCTGCGGCTACGGCAGCTGGCGCAGGCGGCGGCTACAACTCGGCTTGGGTCAGCTACAATCACTCCTCCATCTGCGCGCAGACCCAAGATGGCGACGCCTGACGCGCTTCAGACATGTAGTTTGGGAGTTTCGGTACTCTGAAAGCATAGCTTTATTTAGTGACTCTAGTACCTACTCGAGGAAGATATATGGAGCACAACCAACGCAATGCGGTCACACGCTGCTGTGTGAAGAGGTGTGAATATATATATATTTTTTTTTCGATCACTTAGCGGAGGTTATCGCCGGGCACAAATTGGACAACAGTGTTACGCCGCGGTTGGACTGATGTTCAATCAGTAAGGATGCGAGAGCTGCGTTGGCGTTCGTCTGAAAGCCTTGTTTCCTACACCGTCCCTACTGCTAGCCGCCAGCCGTGATATAAAACAGTCTGAGTTAACAATTAATTAGGAGTTGTACTTGTCACACTAATATAACCTTCGGTGACACCACGTGAAACGGACACAGAATGATCTCACTAAGCGTGCCATGCATGCGTGATGCCGCCATATAACTGTATAGTTCATAGGAGGCAGGCGTCAGTTCACGAGACAGCATGTGGAGCTTTGTGCTCTGCCATAGCCTCCTCTACACAAACAGAGCCTGGCGGGTCGCCACGATACGCGGCTGCCGAAGTTCAAAAGGTAAAGCGGCAGACAACGGATGAGAGGAGAGCCACGTGACGGGCGCCCCGCTGCGGCGAGTCGCCGAAACACACTTCACCCGAGCGATGGAATGTCCGTTCGTGCTCCTCGCGTTCCTCGCACTACCGCTTCTTTTCTCGTCGGTTTTGAAAACCATGTTTCGGGTCCTCGCCGCTGCAAAAGCTGTGCGCTGACGTCCAGGTTTCCTCGAGAAACGCTCTGTGCTACTAGATCCTCGCGCTCCAAATCGGCGACCGATCACTCTATGGCTCCGTCGTCGACTGCCAGGTTTTGTGAGTATAAAGGAGACTGTGGCTCTGCTCGCGCAGACTCTCAGCGAGGTCGTCGCTCGTGCAGAAAGGCTATACTCTGTTTCACCTTATGTCGTACCGCAGAGATGGCTAGAAGCGCGAGCTCATAGCGTTGGCAGCTGCCCTTAACGCACGAGAGCTTGTGCCGCCGAGATGTGCCCTATACTCTGTTTCATACTTGGCGTGCAACGCTGTCAAAGCTACTGGCGCGAGCGCGTGGCTTCATCTATGGTTTCGTTCGCACGAGCACGCGTCCTAATGATGAACGAGATCAAGCCCCACGCTCGCGCCAGTACCTTTGACAGCGTTGCACGCCAAGTATGAAACAGAGTATAGAGCAAGGAGCTCGGGCTTGTAGCCTTTCCTGCGATACATCACAAGGTGAAACGGAGTATAGTGTTCACACGATGCACAGCGGCAGCGGTGTGGCGTAATTAAACTGGCTGCGAGATCGGTCTATTCACACGCACGTGCTGCCGCCGAGACGATGCTGGGACCGTGCCAAAGGCTCCGCGTGTGTTCCCGCTCGCACATCGTGGGCGGGGGCACGAGCGCTTGCCGAGGAAAACGGGTCTCGCGCAATACTCACCACCGTTGAACACCGCAATCAGAGCGCCGCGTAACTTCCCACCCCAAACAACGGAGGCGTCATTCCGGATGGAATATATCGGCTGCGCTTGCTTGAGCATCGCCCACAGGTCACAGCCGAGAAAGTTTCGCCGGTCTGGAAGGTCAGCGTCGTTCGGCCACGCTCCGCTGCTCACTATGCAACGTCGGTGGGCTGTTCCGACCGCCGTCATGAAACGTCGAGCCGTAAGTCCGGTACAAACAAAGGTCAAGGCTCACATGACGGTCTGCTAAAACGAAGAAGGCGTAGGTCCATCTTTCCGTGACAGACAATACAAACGGATAGATGTTTACGGGTTTAAAAGCGCGATACAACGATGTTTCTACCTTCCGCAAATACCGCTTAAAACGGATCCCTGATGTTAATACATCAAAAAATCATTCTAAACAAGTTTTCTTTTTTTTTTTTTTTGGGGGGGGGGGGGGGGGGGGAGGGGGGCGGGGGGGGGTTTAATTTGGAAAGCTTTAGCTCGCTAACTTATTGACCGGGACTCGCCTGACAGACCCCGAATGTGCGATCGGTGCTTTTCAGCGGTTGTAGCACCGAGCACAAAATGTTCCCGACTAATGGTACCCCGAATCAAAACATTTTGTCACACTTTCGATGACAGCATATCTGGTGAGGAAACAAAGTTATAAAAAAAAATAATGGCAATTGCGTGTTTTTGCTATCCGTGCCGCGCTTTGTGCATGACAATGGTCGGCGGAAATAAGTGGAATATACCTGCACGTCATTTCCGCTAAGAAAATCTCGTTTTTCGCATGAGTTAATGGACGCTTATAATTGCCTTTATTTCATTTTTATGATTTTTTTTTTTTTTTTGTAAAGCAAGAGTGCGTGAGGGACTTCGCTGTTCCACTGACTGGTCCGAGCCCACCAGAACGTTTGTTTCATGATCCTCGCTCAGACGTGCACATCCGTTTCGGACCCTTACGTCGGCCACTAACCTGGTGATTTCCTCAGAATCGACCATTCCCTACGTTAATTTTTTTTAACTGTTTTTTTTTTTTTCTTTTTATTTAAGGTCGTAGGATGTAACGCATCCGGTACCCGCTGTGCTTTTATAAATTTGCAAGCTGTCTTCTTGTAGTCAATTTAAAAATTAAAAAAAAAAAAAAAAACTTGTGTTGCGGTTTTTGTAATTCTATGGCCAAGTCGACGGCCATGGCGGTCACTCGAAAAGAGGCGGAATGGCTGAAATATCTAGCTTTCGAACTAAACTGCTGCAATTAACATCTCAACTTTTTTTTCTTCTTTTTTTTTATGCATAATGTATCCGGGGAATTTCCTCTCGGCCTCAATACGGTCTAGACATGCCGCAAAGTATTGATTAAAAAAATTCGTAGTAAGCGCCACGGGGCGAGAAATGTCACTCTTGTAGACGGTTTCATGTCGAAACTAACCGGGGTAATTTGGGCAGCGATTTCGCAGACAACTTCGGTTGCGGAGCCTGCGGAGTGCAGAGGGATCGACATTACTGGCGCTTTCTGTCTGACTAGTTTGTCTGGAGCTACGTACTAGTGGGACTTTTCACGCCCCATAGCGCTCTGTGGTGTTCGTCATTCTTCAACTTGTCCGTCGTTTTTTAGCGCTTTTACCTCCTATTCATGAATAACCAACTAGCCCAAGTACACACCCTTCTACGTTTACAACAATTCATTTTTTTTAATAACAAAAGGCACGACAGCGACAGACCATATTAAGGTTGTGCGTTGATTCTCCAAACACATTACACCCCGAAAATTAAAAATATTAAAAGCCAACTGAAACGTTTTGGTTAATTAGATAATTCATGAACCTTTTTTTTTTTTCTTTTTTGGAGGCCGCCATGGCCACTAACATTGCACCAGGGCTCAAAGGCCCTAACGCAAGTTCTCTCTTTTTACAATGTCTGGACCGACTAACAAAGGTATCTTAAATAAATATACCTTGTCTTTGTCACTCTTGTTTTTTTTATTTACAAACCTGATTTTATGTAGCTTGGAAAATACCACGAGATGTGGAAGTGCATGAGTCATCTGTGCGTCCTAGATTCTTAGCCGATACGCGCTATCCTTATTCTGTTGCACAATAATATGAAGAAAAAAGTATTTGTCCATCCCCACTTCCTTGCTTAATACCCCTTGAGGTTCCTCATTGAAAATAAATGGTGATCATTGATGACGACAAAAGTTTCCTTTTAGCCTTTAGAGCGCAGCTCTTAGGCACCCGTTTCCGCATATAGCGGCGTCGCCGTCGGCGTAACCGCCCCGCTAAATTTAGGGGGAAATTGAATTGGTGTTGAGGTCACGTGACGTCAACTTTCTCGCTAAATCTAGCTGAGAAACTGAATTTGTTCATGGGTGCCGTGACACGAAGTCCTGTGACGTCATTTCATTTAACGCGGAAACTGAACTGGTGTTGAGGTCACTTGGCGTTAATTTTCCAGCTCAATTTAGCGGAAAAACTGTGGTAGGACGGGAAGGTATGGAGGAGAAAAAGGGGAGGGTATGGAGGAAAAGGAAAAGGGTAGAGGTGGAGGGGGAGGAAAGGAGGACGGTGAGAAAAGGATAGGAGGATAAGGAGAGGAGAGCAGGAGGAAAAGGGGAGGAGAGGGAGGAGAAAAGGAGGGGAGAAAAAAAAAGGGGAGGGGAGGATACGGAGGAGGGGCATACCCTCTCTTTGTACCCTCCCCTTCTCCTCTTCAAGAACTGCGCTCTAATTGCGCGTTACAGAAATTTGTAAACGTCTTCCATTTTTTTTTTGTTGTTGTTTCGTCTTCCTCTGGGATAAAATGCGAGCAAACTATGGCCAGTTGCAGTAGTCATGTTGGCCACTACAAAAGTTGAGAACGTGCTTTCATATTTCTTGGTACAGCTTACAAAAACACCTAATATAACTTCTGTGTTCAATAAATTCATGTTACTACTAGTCTCTCGTGGGACTTTGAGAGCAGATAACGTAGAGAGCTTATGATAACATACAGAAAAAAGGCATCGAATACCGGAACCACCAAACACGGTAAAAAGTGTTAACAGAAGATTTGGAGAGGGGTGGGTGAGGCTTCTGAAAATCAGAAATATACAACAAGCATAAACAAAACTCAGTTGCAGCTATAATGGCACAGACTCAGCAAACTCCTCCGTGCAGCGAGCAGGTGAATATTTTACATTATTTGGCATTGGTACTTTCAAAAACTGTGAAATCGAAATGGCACGACACCTGCCTCATTCAGGAACGTCTTAATGAACAGAATAATTAATACAAATCCTGCAAATAAACTTTTATTTCAAACTTAGTGTAATAAGTAACTGTAAAAGTATATAAATCCTACAAACAAACTTTTGCTCCCAACTTAATGTAATTAGGTACTAAAACGTATCCAAATCCTATAACCAAACTTTTTTTTCCCACCTAGTTTAATGCGGTACTGAAAAAGTATACATATCCTACAAACATTTTGTTGCAAGCTTAGTGTAAGTTATTGTAAAACTATACCAATCCTACAATCAAACTTGTTTTAAACTTCGTGTAATAAGGCAGTGCAAAAGTGTACAAATATTGCAACCAAACTTTCGTTCCCAACTTAGTGTAAGAAGTTCGTATACAAATCCTACCACCAACATGTTGTTTAAAACTTAGTGTAATAAGCTACTGCAAAAGTATACAAAACCTGAAAACTAATTTTTGTTTCAAACTTACCGTTATAAGTTATTACAAAGCTATACAAATTTTATAACCAAGGTTTTGTTCCAAACTTGGCGTAAGAAGTTACTGTAAAAGTATACAAGTCTTACCACCAAACTTTTGGCTAAAGCTTAGTGTAATAAGTTACTGCAAAAGAACAGATATTTAGTTCATTAAAGGGGCACTGACACATCAAAATCATATTTTTTTTTATTATCCGAAACGATTGAAAACGATGCCGGGACATTACCCTCAAAATTTGAGATTTGGGAATTCAGTATTCGTGAAGTAAAAAAACAATTTCCAAATGCCGAATTCGAAGTTCCCGCGCGATCGGCGCCGGTGCCTTGACGTCAAAAATTGAGGAGACCTGAGAGTCCACTTTCCTGTCACCACTCCCTGCTGTTGCCATGGCGACCCAAAGCGAGGAGGATAGGAGCGAGCGCCGGCTAGCGCCGGCGTTGCGGCGGACCGGTTTTGAGCGGTGTCGCCTGTTTTCCGTTGGAGGATACAAATCCAGGAGACGGCACCACAACGAACTCCCGATTTTTGGTATTTCAAAAAGAAGGGCCGTAGTGCGTTCGCAATTGCGTTAAAAAACATGTTTTAAGATTGCCGTAATTAAATGTTATAGAGATGTCGCCTACAAAGCTTCTAAATTTCCTGATTTTTGACGTCACCGATCAAAAGAAGCGAGGAGGCGAGAGGCGGGAAAATCAAACGCCAAAAATAAAAAGGCGCGCGCGCGCGCGGGAAAATTTTTTTTTCGCGATGCGGTTTTTTTTGCGTGTCTATGACTACAACTTGCATCGTTTTAGACAATAAAAATAAATACGACCTTTGGGGAGTCAGTGCCCCTTTAAGTTACTATAAAAGTATTTCAAACCTTTTCTAGTGAAAGTGATTTACAATTGCGACAAGGCTAGCGCAAATCTATAATAATATGGATAAAATTTTTAAACGAGTTTTTGTCGTCCAAATATTTTATTAGAATCTCAACTTAAAAAATTAAAAGACGTTTAAAAATCTCTGTAATGCGAAATTAGAGCATAGCTCTTGATTGATATACCGTGACAGGAGGGTACGCAGGAGGAGGAGAGGAGGGCGCAGAGGAGGAGAGGAGAGGAAGAGAGGGAGAGGATAAGGGGAGAGCAGGAGGAGGAGGGGAGAATACACAGGAGAAGAAGGGGAGGGTACGAAGGACGAGGGGAGGGTATAGAGAAGGAGGACGGAAGGGTACTGAGGACTCTCCCCTGCACCTCCTCCTTACACTCCTGCTCCACAACCTCCCCTCCTCCCAGTTCCCCCACTAAATTTAGCTGGAAAATTGACGCCACGTGGCCTCAACACCAATTCAGTTTCCCCGCTAAATTTAGCGGGGAAAACGACGTCACAATACTTCGTGTCACGTCCCCTATGAACAAATGCAGTTTCTCCGCTAGATTTAGCGGGAAAATTGACGTCAAGTGACCTCGACACCAATTTTGTTTCCCCGCTAAATTTAGCGTGGAAACTAAATTGGTGTCGAGGTCATGTGACGTCAGTTTTACCCTAAATTTAACGGGGAAACTGAATGCTCAGTGTTGCATTATGGGGCGTCACAGACCTACACACCAATTCAGTTTTTCGCTAAATTTAGCGGGGAATTGAACTGGTGCATAGGTCAGTGACGTCCCACAATCCAACGCGCGCGGTTACGCCGACGGCGACGGCGACGCCGTGAAACACGGGAACGAGCGCCCAAGAGCTGCGCACTAAATCAAAATACTTACACTGCCTTTTCCCCTTTCTGAACAACAAAAAATCTGCAGCAGTGACGTCCCAGCCGGATGAGTGTTGTAAACTAGTTATGAAATAAGCCAAGCTTCAAAGTAACGACACTTGAGCCATCTTGGTGCTTAAAATCATTGTTGCCAGTTATCTGAGGCCTTATCTGAAATATCAGAAAACGGGTTGCCGTCCTCCGGAAATGTCAAAAGAGTCCACAAAAGAACAAAACGATACCGCCAGAGGTCGCTAGCACACCGTACCTAAAGTCCTTCCGCTCCCCCCCCCCCCCCCCCCCCCCCCACCTCCCGCCCATCCGCCCGCTCTGCATTGAGCACCAAAATTGCGGCACACCAAAAAAATCAAAATGGAGTGCCAATTCTCCAAGCGCAGCTCATTTATTGGCTCTGTCTCGAACCCTACTTCTGAAGCGGAGAGCTATAGCTGGCACGCGCACGCGCTCTCTCTCCGCTACTACACGTCATGCGGTCAACGCACTTCCCGCAGCCGCAAGCTCCTGCCCGTGCGTTCGTCAGAACTGCACCCAAGCTACTGTGCTTCATTACGGCAGTTTTCATTCGCTTTCTATTGTTAGGGGAGGTCACCTCACCACGCGTACCGGTGCTCTAGATGCTGGGCCCGTTGTGACACAGCGAATTCTTTCTCGGGCGGATAACTGTATCAGCAACTCAAGACACCACACACAAAAATTCGCCACCTGCATCCCCCGGTGCGACGGTCGTGCTTTCCAAAAATGGACAACCTCTCGCACGAAGACTGTTGTTTAATCGGGCTGTAGAACTTAGAGAATAACAGACTACTCGATTCGGTGCCGTTTCTTTACTCCCAGAGTTTGGCCGACGGGAGTATAGCCTTGTGGCCAAGAACCCGGTTGCGAAGTCGACTTCGCAACCAAGTTTAGAATAGTTGAGTCGTCGACGCAACTGTTCTAAAGTCGGTTTCTTAAAACGCATTATTGATGAACAATTAACGTCCACGCTCAAATTTACTTTGCCTCTCGCTCTCCACGAAAGTTATGTTCACAGGAAGTTGAAGGAAAAGATTCATTTCATATTTCGAATATCAAATTCAAAATCGTGCAATTCAATATTGTGCAGTCAGGTTCCTTTTTTCTAGCGATTCATATGAAAAAAGTGTCACCCGCCTAAAGGAACGTGCTCAACTAGTTAACCTATCACTTTGCCGAAAATATATTACACTAACACTCTTTCACAAATTCTGTTACGATTTCCAGCCAAATTCACCGTACATCATGCCATCCGCACGGACACCTTATCGTACCAATCATCCACTCAACGTGATGCGCACTAGAACAGTGACCTCGTCTGCTTCATCTTTTCCACGCGCAGCGAAGGAATGGAATGACCTTCCCCACAGCATCGTTTCCATATCTTGTCCTCTTCATTAAAAAAAAAAAAAAAAGAAATTGAGCGAGGTCATTCTCACCGCTGCCTCATGGTTGAAAGTGTCTTTACAATGTTTTGCGTTTGAATGATTTCAGTTTAACCTTCTACACTTTCTCGTGTAATTTTACTTCTATTGTTCTTGTTTTCGTTACTTTCTTTACTAATTTTACAAAAGCGGGTGTTAAAACCTTCTGTAATACCCTCCCTGAGGGGGTTTTGAAGGTAAATTGAAATAAACAAATAAATCCCTATGTCCTAATTACGTGTGTGACCGAATTCTCGTGGCCGTTGTGATCACCACGTAGCAGGACAACATTCCACGTCCCCATCCCAAGAAACACTAGTCCCTTACGAGTCCTAAGTTCCTAACCCAACAACGGGTCGGCCGAAGGAGTAACGAGCGCGATCGTCGTTCCCGTAATCGGCGCTCGTCTCCTCGGCGGCAGTTCACCGCTCGCCGAAGCCCAAACATTCGGCGTGGCGTCTTCTTGCCCCCGGGATAGCGGAGGTCGATCGCGACCCGCTCCTTCCGGGTTCACGGTTAGCCGTCCTTTTCCGGCCGACGCGGTTGACTCAGCAGTCGGTCGCCGCCAGCGTCGGGCTTCGGAGGGGCCGCCTGGGCCGCCGCCTCCCCGTGCTCCTTCGCGAGTGCCCGAGGTACGACTCGCACAGGCTCCACGCAGCCGCTAGAGCTCATGCTGCCAACGAACTTGGAGTGCCTGCTCCTCGCGCTGGGACTGAAAGCACACGTGGGAGACCTAAGACTCGGGAGCTGCGTGTGCGGGACGTTAATACGTCGGCCCACTATTCTACCTACGGGATGTGAACGAGAGCAAAAAGATAAGGCCATGGCCGCTCTTTCTTCGTTGAGTTGCAATATATTCTTGCGTATCGCAGTTTTCTGTGCATATTCGAGTGTAGCGAACCCACAGCCCCAGAGCGCGCGTGTTCGTCACTTTGCAATGCGAGGAAACTACGCATCATACGGATGAAGACTAAACATTTCATCGGATAGATGTTTGTTATATGAACTGTCTTCCATCGTCTTCTTTTTTAATGTGAAAAAAATAGATGGAGACGTAGGCCTGACTTCACAGTGCAAGCGTCTCCGTATCAATGCAATAGTATACAAAAAAAGAAGTTGCACGTAAACTTAACATATAACAAAACATGCCCATTAATTTATTTTCCACGCATATTCACCCAATCGACCACAGATGCAAAGTCATAGTTGTACACATCCCTGTCAATGTATATCAAAATACCAGTCTAATCCAAAATGACGGAGGTATAGACCTGTTCCATATCTTCAGATATTCATAATCCAGAGCGCACTCTCCAAGAAAGGGCTTGTTATCGGCAGCAATAAAATATGTGTACCAGCTCCTCGGCACCTTCCGACTTAAGTAAACTACCTGTTGAATAAGTCATGACGTTTATCAAACACATTATAGCAAGTGTGCACGTGTGTGTGCGTGCGTGTGTGTGTGTATGTGTGCGCGCGTCCGTGCGCGCGCGCGTGCGAGGAGCAAGGTTTGTTGAACTTTCACTAAACATGTAAGTCTTAACTTGCGCTACAAGTTCGATGCTAGGCTATATTAATATCCGAATATTGCAGCAAAGCACCACTCGCATCGAGGCTTGATTTCTAGATATGACGCTTTTAGTAGACCCCGCAGCGCCAACCGTTTTATAAATAATTTAAACAGCGTATCTGTTTCGTGCTATATCTTAAGTACTGCAGCTAATATATTGAATACATGCGGAACTAAGCAAAACGTTTGCTCAACAGACTCCAGTATTCAGCCGATATTGCAGCAATAAATAAACAACGTTGGCCAATCGCGAGGTGTGTTTTACTGGCTAGTTCGTGTTTTTTCTCGTCTAAGGTTCCACCAGCTTTCTATGAGCCTTTTATGATATTCCAGAGAAACAATCGCGAATAAACAGACCCCACGAGGAGAGTAAAATCAACTGAGAAAAAAAGCACGAATTTGAAGTTTAAAAAGTCTGAGAACACTTAAGCACTTTTTATGAGTTGTGAATGCGAAAGCATGAATGTCGTTCTCCTGCTCTCTTAGGTCGTCTGCGGCATAGTGGCGTGCACGGCCACGTTTCGCTACTGCCGAGGTAGCGGCCGACGGCCAAACGCGCGCTCTCGTGAAGTGCCGCGCATTGCTGAGCTCGGCCGTGCAGCCTCTCCGGAGTTTGCCCGGGCTTTCTTTTTTTTTTTTTTTTTACTACGCCGCGCGAGAGCCAATGGAAGCCTCGTTCCTTGATGACGCGCGCCAGCCAATGAGAGCCTATCCATCAGATCACAGCTTTACTTCGCTCCAAAGGGCAGGGAAGTTTAGGTGCCGTTTGGCGCTGCTTCAAATCTAATGACGTCGATTCGCTCCATGGGACAGTTAATGCTTTCGCTTTAAAAGGCATTGGTTAGAACTTCTTATATGTCTCTCTCCATCATCCTTGCTCACAGCCGAGCTACTGGCTCGCTCTATCCCGATGACTGATTACGACAAACCGATGAACGATGAACTGATTCCGACAAACCGGCTTGCGTACGTCAACTTATATTCCAAAAGTTGATGGTAAGTAATTTAAGCAGTTTCGGTGTACCATCTCTACATTAAAGTAGGAATGAGAAATGTTGTAGGTTTTGTGACGGCCACCAGGTGGGGCAGGGGAACACCGCCATTAGAATTGTGCACGTCTCCCTCCAGCTCGGTTCTTTGAACAAAGAGGTTGTAATGGCAAGAAGGTGAAATCCGTTTTTTTTTTCATATATGGGGCGAAGTGTAACGGAAGAAGCGTCGCCACGAACAGTACCCTCAGGCTCTCAGCCAATAGGAAACTCAGTTAATGGGAGACGGCATGTAGATAAGGGCAGAAAAGAGCGCTGCCATGACGTTGCCGTGGGAACAAGGTTGGTTGCCCCATATTTACATGGCGGCTGTCCACTGAATCGGTGTCGAACAGGTGAGATTCGGAGCTCAACACTCAGTGCCTGACCAGCATGAGGTCGATCTGTCACCGACCCTACAGTCAGTGACAGAATAAGAATTCAGGAAGAGCTACTCCTGCCTCTTTCGACTTTGGCAGGGCGAACGCCGGAGAGAAGGCGACCCCCTCAGCAGCGTGAATCCTGCTAAAGTGGAAAGAGGTGAGAGGAGCCTCCCCTGAACTCTTAACCTGTTAGCGACCGTAGATCTTTTTCCCAAAGGCACGGCCATCTTGAATGTCGTAACTTCTGGTATGCGTTAAAACGTCGTTTTGATCTCTCCGCGCCGCTGGAAGGCTTTTACAAAAAATTTGTGATTGTCACACATTCTTGTTTTGCCTCACCTATATTTTCTCGCATATTCCAGGTTGAAAGTTATATTATTTTTTTCTCCCGCATACCAGATACAAAACCCACGTGACTGAGAACGAAAAGAAACGAAAAGCGTCTATAGACATCACGCCGGGAGCGTCGTCTAGAGTAATAACCGACATAGTGCGGATTTGGAAAGCGCGAGCGGTTATAAGGCAACGTATACCCGAATGCTGCGAATGGCGCCGAGCTGAGAGGGCTGTAAAAGCTCCGCTTCCGGCACGTGCATCAAAACTTCTTTGGATGAGCTCATCGTATCGAAAGTTGCCATGACTGCGGGCAAACGAAGAAGACCACAGGCACGGATCAGGTGTAGCCTAAGCCTAACGTAGCCGACCGAGCGGCGAGCAGGCGGTGAGAGCAGCGTCGATGCGCGAGGCCAGTCTAAGATTGAGTTATTTTTCCCTACGTCGCGAAGCCTGACGTCATGACTGGTCCTGGGGTATTTAAACGTGCTTTCGTTCGACCCCGAACCCATATTAGACAGTTTCAGAGTACGGACGACCAAGTAGCAGATAAGGCAAGGTCGGTCGGGCACCTTCGTACGCATACCGGAGGGCGGGTAGCAACCTATTGCCGACGCTTCGCCCCCCCCCCCCCCCCCCCCCCCGCATTCCTCCTAGGTTGCTCCCGCACGCGTTCCGTTCGACCGCACTCTGTAAACCCGCGGTCCCACTGCTGCTACACCATACAAAACACAGACTGCAGACTCTATCTGAAGCGTGTTTCTTGCTTGTATGGCGGGCACATTGGTCATGCAGAAACGGTCTCCAGACATTTTTCTCATCACACACTGGCATTCTTCGAACACGCTTCGTCTCATACTTCTGTCACCGTATCTGCAGAGAACACCGGGCCTTTTGTATGATGTATGAGCACTATGACAGCGGCTTTAGAGCCGAAAGTCCTCTCTCTCTCTCTCTCTTAAACTCTCGACTGTTCTTCTTTGCCTAAAAAAAAACAAGATATAGTTATCGGCGAGTTAATTGGCACCGTGACCCGGCTGGCGCGAGGGCGGGATGGATGTCCCGAGTCTCCAAATTACGGTGCTGGCGGCTGTCGGGCGAGGGCATCCAGGAAGACACGGCGCCGCGGCGGGGCTTTCCGGAAATCGGCGCGATCCGCTCGCCGCTCGAGGAAGCTTCGGCTAGGACGGCGGTCGTCATCTTCCTGACAGGTCTCGCTGGGAGGCAGGTCGGACGAGCGCTGCGTGTCACTTGGGGGGGGATACACGCGAGGTCGCCCTGCTGCGGTTTGGGCGTGCCACCACTACCGCCAGAACGGTATATATTTGCATCACTGTTTCTAACGTTGCGAGTTTCTTTTGGTGTTTTTTTTTTTTTTTTTCATGGCGCTGGGGAGGAGCGTGAACTGAGCTGAAAGGCCGTGTTTTCTAGACGGAACCTATGCTTTGGAAGTGAGAAAGACGCTGCATAAATTCTTTTTTTTTTTCCTTTTCATTTTTTCCTGGCGTTTCCTCCCTGTTATTATTGTTGTTCTTGTTGTTGTTTTATTCTTTTTTTCCTGCTTAAGTGCTATTTTATTCTCATAGGCTAAACCATGCAGAAACCACGAAGCAACCGGCAACGCTGGCTCGTCTTCGTCCGCGCTGATTTTTAAGTAAGTTCAGCTGTATTATGACTGTGTGTCATGTAATGCGAACATATTTCCTTTTTATTAGCCATAAGACGTTCCGAAATGTTTCCTTAGCAAAGAGGGACTCTTTTTTCTCGGTAATCTTTATCTGCTGATTTATCTCGGTGGACAAAAACGTACGCCTCTTTCACTAACCACGTGAAATCGAAACACTAAGTTTCCCATACTCCAGGGAAAGTTTAGTACCACTTTATTTTTCAACCTGCAAGCATATTTTCTCTTTTTTGGATCCATAGTCCAAGCACCTCGCTTTTATACTACACATGTGTTAATCAAAGAAGTCTCATACGTTCGGTTCGCACTACGTATCTTTACAAGCATTGTTTTTCATTATCTAATGGCAACAATGTCAGGTAGTAGCGGCTTTGCACGCGAGCATGGTCTTCCCTATGACTGTCACGATCTTGCACTCCATAACAATTATATTTCGACATTAAAAATATCCTTCCACAATTAGCAGCAAACAAAAACACTACCCATGTGGTCAAATATTTGAAGCTCAGCATTGGATATCTGATGCAATAGGTATCCAAAGTTATTGCTAAGGCTAAGGCAGATATCCTAACAAGCGACCATCTCTGCGCCCAGAACATCGAGAAATTAAAGAGGTAAATTTATTCACCGTATTTTTCGGAGTACAGTCCGCAGATTATACGTGTTTATGAGTTGTTATTCTATGCTGTGCCGCCAATCTAAGGTGTGGACTATAGACCTTTTTCGTGTACTCTCGTCCCCAGCCACCTAATAGGCGTATCCGGTATGGGCGACGAAAAAATAATAAAACGTTTCATCCTGTAAATAGTAAAAAAACAGAGGGGACTCAAAACGAGAATGTGTGACGGTTACGCTTATATCCTAAATTCCTTCTATTGGCGTGGAGACGGCAAAACAATGTTTTCGCCCATACTGGAAGTGACGACAATTCAAGATGGCGGCGCCCTTGCGAAAAAGGTCTATACGGGGAGCAAGTTGTCAGCTTCTTGCGCAGGAGTTGCGGTGACGTCAGAAAAACACCGAGCTCTGATTGGCTCTGATTGAAGGATGGTGGTTAGACCCCAAAGCAAGCTGCCTTGAGGTCTACCCACTATTCTTCATCCAGAACCAATCAGAGCTCGGCGTTCTGACGTCACTACAACCCTCGCAAAAGACGCAGACGAACTTGTGCTCCGCATAAACCATTTCCCCGCGCGCCATAATACAATCGACATAATATACCCTCTCCAAAAGTTCATCGAGCAACATTGGTGGTCGCCATTGCTTGGACACGAGGCGCGTGATTGGATCCGGGTCCTCGCCGAGCGCTGACGTCATTTTCGTGTCCATTAGATTCTCAGAGCACGTTTTGAAGCCTATGGAGGAACCCGACAATTGGTACAGCAGGTACTAGATGGCGCGCCTTTTCGAAAATTTCTATTGACCTTCTGTTGCCTCACCGAAATGCCCAGTCACTAAAATCGGTAATGAATTGGCGCGAAAACTGCGCTGGTGACGAGAACACTGTGGTGTCTAAAATGTCAATACGCAGTTCCGCGACAAAAATATTCAAATGAAGCGAACGAAACGGAAGGAAACAACAAAAAGTGAAGGTCAGTTATGGCTGCGCCCGTGCATAGCTACCGAAAAGCGTCTATACCAGGAGTGGCCAAAGTGACATGGGGTTAGAGTCGCTGAGAAAACTACAAAAGTTCAAAGAGACACAAGGGGGAAAAAAAAGGGGGGGGGTGTACTTTTAACGAGGAACAATATGGAGGCAACAGTCCTTTCCAAAGAGGTCAAGTATAATTGTCGGCTACAACAAATAACACCAAACAGCAGAGCGTTTCTTCCATCGCTAATCAATAATGAGTGCTCGGTTCTCTAGGCAGCCGCGTTATGCGTATACGGCACAAAATTATATCTCGAACAATAAGGAAATTAGGAACATGACACAGCTCTGTGTCAAAACAAAGTCCAACTGTATGTACGTAGTGTAGTACAAGGCTGCCAAGACCTAGTGATTTCTTTTTAAATTCTATAACTATTTTCGTCTTGGGGATACAGGAGGAGAAAAGGGGGCATGCATACCAGGGAGCCGCGAGCCGCACTTGGACCCGCGAAGAGCCGCATGCGGCTCGCGAGCCGCAGTTTGGCCACCCCTGGTCTATACAATAATTTGACTTTCAAAAGAATTCTTTAGCAGAGCGGTTGCGAAGATCGCGCTGTTGCACGTTGTGCACGAGCCAGCAAGAAGAGCTAAGTCTGCAGTGTACAAGAATACGAGGTATTTTTTGGACCGGCGCAGGTCAGCAATGGCAGCTTGCTGCGCGTGTAGACAACAATCGCGGCGCTGCAGTCGACAGGGCAGAGAAGAAAGTCGCTGCAGCCCGCTGCCGCATGTGCGCGTGCATGCGGCGGACATGCACAATCACCACCATACTGACCCTATTGACCCCGTAAATGATGACGTCACTAGAGCACTGCACGGGCCGGAATTTCTAGGCCCGGTCCGACCCGGCCCGGTAGAGCCACGGCCCGGGCCCGGCCCGAGCCCTACAGAATTTCTAATTTCTAGGCCCGGCCCGACCCGGTCCGGAAGAGACACGGCCCGGGCCCGGCCCGAGCCCGACAGAATTTTTAATTTCTAGGCCCCCCCGACCCGGCCCCATGGCTGTAGCCCGAAACAACCCATTCCCGTTTGAACCCGTCCCGTTCCGACCCCTTCCCTAAACGAGCTCCTCATTTGAAACCGTCCTGTTTCGACCCATCCTTTAAACGCCCTTCCCATATGAACCCGACCCGTTTCGACCAGTTCCCTAAACGCCCTTCTCGTTTGAATTTGTCCTGTTTCGACCCATTCTCTAAACGCCCTTCTTATCTGAACCAGTTTCCGAAACATCCTTTGCGTTTGAACGCGTCCCGTTTCAACCTACTTTTATAAGGCCCTACACATCGCAACCTCTTCGCAAAAAGTCTCCATCGTTCTAAGCCTGGTCTGCGCACCTTTTCTGTTTAAGAATATGTTCTGAAGTAGCTTTACATGTCAACGCGTTCCTAAAATATACAACCCTTTCAGGCAAGCTTAAGTTTAATATATTACTACTTAACCCCTTAAAACGTTTTTTTTTTTTTTTCAAGATGGTTCCCAAAACATGCAAGCGCGGAACGGACTATGTACACTGCGCGACACTGATACCGCGATCACGACGTTGGCTCTTTTTTCGAATTTTACTTCGAAATGGTGTTAGTAGGCAGCAAAGTATACCGCTTAGGTCTGTGGCCCAGATGAGCACTTCTAAAGACTAATAGTTTTGAAAACAGCGTTTTGATTCTATGAGATAAACATAAAAACACGACGATCGCTTGTTCGCACTAATATAGTGTCGCGCTCTGTGCAATAAGGGAGTCTTAGAATAACGTACTGAATCACTTTGGGAGAGCTAAAATTAGCATCGCCATAGGTTTTACATCGCAACGCTATTTTTACGGTACCCAAAGCGCTTGCGTACGTTTTTCTAAATCTTCCTAATAGTGAACTAGATATTTTTGAGAGCGATGAATCAGACAGGTTGACAAGCATATGACTGGGACTTTATTTGGTTTACAATTTATAACACTGAACCCTCGCTCACACAGAAAAAGCTTGAAGGCTTTCTAGCTTCAAGACGTATTTTAGTTATTTTTTTAACGACGCTGTAGTGAATTTGCACTTCGCATTTTTTGTATTCAATGAACCTAAAAGATTAATGAGCAAACTTCTTGCTATCAACAACAATTTATGATTTACGGAACAAGATTGCCCAGGCACGGCGGCCCGAGAACTTTTTTGTTCAAGCACGAGCCCGGCCCGGGCCCGAGAAAATACGTGCTGCCCGGCCCGAGCCCGGCCCGAGTGCCGGGCCGGGCTAGGGCTTTCGGGCTGGCCCGGGCCCGTGCAGTGCTCTAGACGTCACAACAGGGCGCCTGGGTCCAAACAAACCGTTGCTAGGGACGTTGCTATGGACTAATGCATGGAGACTCCACACGAGGCTAGATTTTTGCTTATAAGTAAGTAAATAATTTTTAGTAAGCAACCTAACTTCTTGATATCTGATTATGAAAATGTTCTTGTCATCTCAGCGTCGTATTGCAACGATGAAAGCCATTTCTCAAGTATTCCACTCCGCTTTGCTTCGGTAGCAGACGACACGATAGATTTGCTGCATGCAAGTGCATCGCCAAGGCCGCAAAGGCCTCCGCAATGTGCGTTTTTTTCCTGTGAAGAACCCAGCTTTGTTCAGAGGGGCGAAAATTCCGTAAAATCAACCCGCGTCATGCAGATCGTTTACGACGACGACCTGAAGTAGTGCAGGCCAGCATGAGAAACAAATCGTACACCGTCGAGGTAAGTCGTTTGTTATTATTAATATTGAGGTTGTCAGGTTATTAAAATATTGCATGTCTATCGCAATTGCGCATTTTTTTTTTTTTATACATTAAATTTAGTGGATGTGCTCTTTCGGTGAAGATCTCCATCGATGTAGATGGTTGAGAGTGTTGCTTATTAATTTAGGATAAGGAAAGAGGAACATTTAATGTCTGTTTGTCTTAAATGTTTCTCTTTCCTTATCGTAAATCTCCATCGAACCCGCGATGAGAGTACAATCTGTAATAAACTCACCTTATGTTTTTTATCCAGTTTTTTCGCGTTTTGGGGTTTTGCGGAAATCTGAAGAAACTGCAAGAATCTTTCTCCACGCGATGGTTACAACCAAGTACGAAGCACCCACCCATAGCGCGAGTCCGCAAAGAAAATTTGGGATCTCTACCGATCACCTGAAGTGCCTTCCCCACGGGTGCATTGCGATCTTTTAGCAGACGATCATCTCGATCGACGCCCGGACTTTCGATAAACCATATTTTGCATAGCACCCCACTATGAATTCTTATAAGTGTCTGATACTCATTATATTTCAAACAAATGCAATATTAGAATATCGTCTTTATTCACCCGATGCAGACGCCGGTGCCGGCTTGGCCGGCGGGCGTGTGGCAGACGGCATTCTTGCATTCGTCGTCTGCTGCAGGCATCTTGAGGACCGGAAGTTGCAGTCGTAAATATTACAGAAACAAGCGATTACGGGCACACTTCCGTCGAAACATATATGACATTCAAGCTTTCTATATCTGTGATTTTTAGAAGTTTAAATCCTACTCCCGATTTTTGAACGGTTGGGCTTTCGTAGCGGAACCTAGCCACATGTATTTGTCCATAACAACGACCCTAGCAACGGTTTGTTTGGACCCATGACGTCACATTTACGGAGTCAACTGCCGATACGCCGGTGTCGACAGCTATCGACATCGACATCGACGCCTAACGCGAGCCGCTCCGGTCCCAACACTAGCTCGTATTCCGGTTCACTGTACTAAGACAGTCAGTGTGTTGTTTTCTCCCTCGAGGCCCACGCGGATGATGCGCGAGGTAGCGGCGCCCAAGCGGACTGTATCGATCAAGCTTCGTCTTGATGGCACGAACAAACACTGCCTGCGGTTGTAAAACTGTTACTTCAAGTAACAGACCTAGGGTGCCATCATGGGCGCTTTGCTTAGGGTGGTGGCATCTCGCCATTTTGTCACACACGTTTGTTTTTATTTTTTCTTCAGAAGCGCGTGAAAGAGCGTGTCCCTGCACGCGCTTGTGGCGCTGACTGTGCTATGGCGACATTTAGTTTTCGTCGATTTCTTTATATTTTTCCCGTGAGCGCGTGCTGTCGGCATCTGGTACTACAAAGGGTGGCATCACCCTAAACAGAAAGACATTGAATCACCCTAAACAGACCATTTGCTATCTTACCCAAGCATCAAGGAGAATGCAGGGATTGGTGTTCCACGCGCCACACGTGCACGCCTTCCCCGTATGAAAGATTCGAAGTAAATAACCAAAATAAAGCGTTGACGAACGCGCGTGCAATATGTTATTTGTTTTAGGTATTTGCTTTAGAAAAGTTACTACTGCTGAGGCCAGCACGTGCGGCGCGTGGAACACCAATCCCTGCATTCTCCTTGATGCTTGGGTAATATAGCAATGCGTCTATTAGGCGATTGTTAGAAACCTAGGCGACCAAAAGCGTCTTTGTGGCTCACCTTCTACGATTGGCCAAACCACGAGCATATAGGCATTGTCAGATTGTCGACTTCGAGCGTGTTGGTTTAAGAGCGCGATGGATCCGAGCTGTGCTTCTTGAAACACACCATCGAACTTGCAGTCGCAACTGACGATAAGTGGCCTGAGTCACAACTCGTGACGTCATGGTGAGGCAAACATCTCGGTGCTAATAGGGTCTTTCAGAAACCATGGCTTTTAATATAAAGAAAAGCGTTTCGGCTCGTTTTAAAATTATGGGAACAATGTGAAATATGAAAACAAGACTAATTTACACTCCTGATTTTTTTTTTATTAGTAAGCGTAACGGGAATAAGATATGGGTGATGAAGTAAACGCCTGGACTACGCTCCCGGTGCAGACAATAGCGCGGAAAATACGTGAAATTTCTGGCCAAGCTCTTCTAGAATTGTTATTATTTATGCGATGCCTTATAAAAAATGCCTATGAATTTGAGTGAAACAAGAGATGATTAAGGCAAGCAGGCTTCGGTTAATTTTGCGTTGTTTTTGTCCCCCCGACGCACCAGATTCTTCCAACCTGAAAGAAAAAACGCAAAGTGTGAAATATATAGACAAAGAAAAGGGCATACGTCTTCATTGTTTTCTGAAATATGACATCAATTGCGTTCGGCATTAGTTAGTTTAATACTCCTTCAGCCGTTCTTTTTTTAGCAATATTTATATAGTAGTTGTTTCACAAATTACAATTTTGAAATCATAACCACGGCATGGATCATGAAGGCAACGAATAATTTTGGAATAATATTTCTCTACCTCAAAAAAATTAATGCGTTCCAATTATTTCCATAAATAAAATATTCGATTAAAAACTGAAAGTAATAAGAAGCTTTTCCAAAGAGGCACAACACTGACGCACTCAACAGGTTTTCTCTCGACTATGCCACCGGGCGTTTTCCCCCGCTTGCAACGGCCGACTCCAATCGCAGGCAAGATTCAACGAACCTTCTACCTAATCTCTCGACGTCGAGAGATCGAAAAATAAAAATAAAAATAAAAGAGAATCAAACGTTTTCACTCAACAGATCTCGCAAGACATTCTGGAAACGAGAAAGTGGCGACCATCACGCGGCGTGGCTAAGTGAGGACGCGCAGATTGTCGAGACCGGGTTTCCTCTGTTCCAAACTTCACAAGGACCACGCTTCTGACAAACGCCGGCGTTCATCAGCCGGAAAAAGTCAAAACCATCGGCCAGCAGTCGCCGCTTCTCCGCGCCGTCTGCGTCTCGTCTTCTTCCGATCCTCTTCGACGCAAACGACGCGCCGCGCGTGCACGCCAAATAAAAGCATGCTCCGCGCATTACGTGTTCCATCGAGCGTAACCGACCGTTGACATACTGTCCTGGTTATTCCGCCAAGACGAATATCGCCCGCGCGCCCGCTCGCTCTTGCGCGGGAGGGTACGACTGCTCTCGCATATCTTAACGACGACGAATGAACGAGGATAGGCGACACTCGGAGTGGTTCGCACACGAGACGCGAACGCATCCTCGAGTGCGACGTGCATCTCCTTTGAAACGGCATAGAGTGGCGCAAAATGCACATCGGCGCGATACAGTTAGCACGAACAGACGATTGCCAGTTTTTCCTGTTTTACACCTAAATTAGAACCGTAGCCAAAAATATTACCAGTGTTCCGGGAAGCTCTTAATCAATAGAGTAATCTAAGCAGCTAAGTTTAGAGCCCGCAAATACTCCGTCCGAGCAAAATGTAAAAGAGCCCCGGTGTTGCGTTTGCGGAAAAAGCGTCGCGCAGTGTGTATACTCTCCATTTCACCTCAAAATGGACCGCAACGGACGCTACGAGTCATCTGAGCCAATGTGATGCGCCACGAGTGTCACGTAAGCATTGGGAGGGACGCACCGACGTACGAGGTGCGCGGTCACGTGACAGGCTGACGGAAAGATAGGTTGGCTGGGAGGGCAAGTAGCGTCCTTAACGGGCCATCATAAATCCGGAGTCACACTGCTCATACGTCATATACTACGAAAGACAGTCTGAAAACAGATCCGAACGCGAGTCACATCGAGATCTGTGCTTCGAATGCCGCGTGGCAATGAGTTCGAGGAGAAACTTGGCACGCGGCATTCGAACCACGGATGTGACTCGTGTTTGCAGACTGTCTTCTGAATGATGTATGAGCAGTAATCTCGGCTTACCGAACGCCGGCGTCTTGCATTCGTAGCCGAAGAATGAGTTGAGGCACAGGCAATTCTAGCTGTGCGTCTACACACTAATCATACCAACCAGAGCTCGGTGCTCGGACATGACGTCCCAGCGCGGTCTCGCCTATTTTTTTACCTCAATTGATCGTCGTATATTCCCCGTAATCCCGAGAGCACGACATAGAGCTTGGTCTTCGTTCCTGTTGAATCGAAGGCGAGCCTAGAAAGAACAACGGGGCGAAGGTCCCTTTCTAGACGGATGGCGAGGACGTTTCGACGTCGGTGACCCCAATTCTCCGCCAAAGGTACATGGGAGGTGTCAGCCGATGAGAAGACCTTCGGCTGATGTTCCCGCGTGGAAGAGAGATTCCCGCCGTCGCTGAATATGTATGTCCGAGGCCGTGCGGTCAATTCATCCTGGTTGACGTTTTTGACGTAAAAGGGATTCATCGAATTTTTATACTGCGTTTAGAGAACATTTAGGTTGGAATTATCTTGTCTTGAGCATTAAATGCTATTTGTTTCTGGAGGCCGTCACATCTGTGTGTCAAAGTATTCCATCATTTCAAATTCCTCCTCTTAAAAAAAAAAAAAAAAAAAAAAAAGTGGTTTTGTTTTACGCGGGGAGAAACGACGTTCTCAAGCTCATTCTTTCTTTAGTTCTTCCTTCCTCTATGAAAATCGGGTGCCTTAAAGGCCATAAGGGGAATAGCATGGGAAGTGGGCTAGCACAAGTAACGGGTCTACAGAAAGGAACTAAAACACGAGGCTTTCACTGTTTCATTCCTGTCCAGCGTTCTTCGTTTATGTCTATTTTCGTATATGTGGTCATAGATACATTGTCGCATTTGGCAGTGTTCAGCCCTATATGTGGTAGAGGAAAGTTCTAGAGATGATGCGAAATTAAGAAAACGAAGGGGCGAGCCTTTTTGATGACAAGAACGCTTCACGCGAAGGAGACATTCCTTCAAGCAGCAATATTCGTCTAAACATACACCCAAACGGTCATTAGAGCGGTCAAGAGGATCTAAGGCAGCACAAACTTAGTTTTCCTTTTCGCTGCTCCCATTTTAACGCTTCATAAACCTTCGAAGGCGAAAACAAAATAATACACGTTATTTTGTGCAAGTTTCAGTTGTTCGGACGAAACCAGATGTAGGCACGTTAGGCGCGCACATTCCTCGCCGCCGCTTTCAGACAGCTTACGCATCAATTCCACAAATAAGAAGGCGGTCGTCAGCACAATCACCTTTCGTCAAAGCAATCGAGTTAAGAAACAAAAAAATAAAGATAAAGCGAGACGCAAAGGGGAAAGAAATCTCAGCGGCGGCGCGTCTTGAGGAGGGCCTGGTGCGGAAATGACCGCTGCGGCGCCGTGACGGAGGGCCTTGTCAGGACTCGGGCAGGCAGCCACGGACGGAGTGAAAGGCCTCGGAACGAGGTCGAGCTCGCACCGAGCCCCTCCGACTCGCGGGCGTTGCATCCACCACTGCGTCGATCGTGGGCCGACGCGGCCTGGGACAGCTGCTGCCCTCGAAAGAGGCATTCACGCGACGGACGTACGAGGCGCCTGGTAAAATCCCTTGCTCATAAAAAGAAAAAGATAAAAACTTTCATTCATTCTTTTTTGCACCCTTATAAGAGCAGCCTCGGTCCCTATCCGTTTTCTCGCGATGTTGGAGGCCCGCGCGGACGACTGAAATTCCCTTAAAGGAGAACAGAGAGTTTTAGCAGATCTTTTTTTTTTTTTTTTTCGCCCCGATAACGATACCTCCTCTCCCTTCCGGCGGCCTCGGGCTTGCATCGTATCGTTATCGCGTGTCGTTATCGAGGCGAAGAAACGATCTGCTAAAACTCTCTACCGTCCACAAAGAGAATGTCCACTGGAGGAAACGACTTGTGGTTAGCGTTCATAATCTGTATAAGAACATATCTTCCAATAGGACGTTTTTGCAAGAGCACCAACGTGACTTCTAATATTTAGATTTTCTTTTTCCTTCTAAATTTGAGCCTACGTTTTAAAAGTGGGAAAGTTTTGCTTATCAAAGGTATTTGGTATGGTCGTTGAAAAGTCAGTCTTGGCGTGACTCCCGCGTCTGACTAGCACCTTACTACTCAGTGTGTGCCATCACTCGACGGTTCCCTCATTGTGTGGTTCATGTTTAAACCGGTATGATGTCCTTTCAGTGATGTGATAGCTTCTACCACGCGTCGCGTGAAGCGCTGGATGAATTTTATAAACAAGTACCGCCAAGCTTGTTCATGCTGGGACGCACTTCAAAATAAAATGGCGGAGTGTCGCAGTCAATCTCGTTTGTTCCGTCGGCGCGGCGCCGGCATCTGCAGTAGACCAATAGCAGCACGTGCGCCTTGATGTGGGATGTGCCATGAGCCAAAAATGGGGACGCGACACTGGCATCCAATAGCAGCGCCCGCGGTTTTGATACCGGAAATGATTCTGCATGCCATCCGAGGTTCAACATTGTGCCGAGTATTGGAGCAATGGATGTATTGACGACGTGCGCGACGAAAAGTGTCGCTGTGGTCGGCGTTCCACGAATGGCCGAAAGCTCACAATTAAATAAATGTCTAGTGCGATTAACTCTTCTTTCATTGACGGAAATAACAGTAGCGTCCGGCCCTTAAATTCGACCGCATTATGTTTCAGAGCGCAATGACTAGAAGTTTCTGCCGTGCTTTCTACCGACACAATCGTACTTGTCGTTCGCAACCGATAATCCTATAGTCGTGACTTCACGGGAAGGAAGCATAATTGGGTGCCGCCGAAACATCTAGAAGCAAAAATGTACCTACAAATGAGGCATCCGTTTGGTCGAGTCCCTTTTGGTTCTGAGTTTTTCCGGGCGCTTTTGTTGTATCCTGGACTGTCGTAAGGAGACTGGGTCATTAAAGTCTGCTGAGCGTCGTCGTGACAAATCGCGTTCGGAAAAGTAGAGCGATCGGGAGGGAGGGAACCTCGATTCCCATCACACTCTTCGCGTTCCAGCCCAATTTCTTCATGGTATGTTCGGCGCTCGAAAGACATCGGCTGAATCGGCCGTAAATTACCATTCGGTCTGTCCACTGGACGAAGATCGTCCTGCCGTTAAGGAGAGCGCGAGACGGAGTCCCCGCGTGGCTCTGGGCCGCCGGAGTAAAGTGTCTCGCCGGATTACCCCATTCACGCAACCGTCAACCGGCTGCCATCGAGGCACGCCCCGCGGTCTCTGAGGTCCTTAAAGATCGAGTTACGTAGTCATACTCAAGCGCCTTGTTCCTTCGAGGGCGCTCCAGGTAGGCGACTATGCGACAGTTGTCTCAATTTTTTTCTTTTCAAAGGACATACAAAGTCAAAGTAGATGTGCAAAATACCGACAAAATATTTGGTACGGTTCCACTTTGGCCAACAACAAAGGAATTCTCGTAAATAAGCTCGCACACAAAAAGAAGCAAAAAATATGCTTGTTTGTGCCCTAGCAGCAACAATAGGTGATTTTCATTGCGTGTTTCTGAACCTAACGGCTTCGTCTTTGGACCGCAAGGCGTACCTGATTCGCTCGAGAAAGCCGACGAGCGAACTTGCCGCGAAAGCTTTCCGTTCTATAGCCACGAGGTGCGGTCTCTTTTCGCAGAAGTCGCCAATACACAAGCTGTTCATTGGAACGGCCTGTAGTCACTGACAGAAATTGAACAGCAGGGCGTCTCTTGCGAATGCCCAACCTCCAGCACCCGCTCGTTGCCTTCCCGCCGTGCTTTGACTGCCCATAAACGCTCGACGCTCACGAGACGCCGAAGTGTTATCGAAGAGGAATCTCGCACTGAATGCGGAGCTTCTGACCGTGTACTTACCTAGGATCGGACAATATGCAAACTCACTTGTTCACAAACAAGCATGTGGTCACGTAAAAATTGGTGGACACTTACGCTACCCGTAAGGTGAAATACTGCGACAGGTGAAGTGCGATTTCGCGTCATTTCGGAGTTAAGAAACCGATTTCCACGGTCAGTGTAGAGCACGTTTCATTCATTTCGCCCACGTTATCTATCTTACAGCGTGGGTCAGGGAGGAAACAGAGGCAGGTAGACACATTTGGCGAGTATACAAACGCATGAGGTGCACCAGGAGCAGACAAACGTGCACGCGGTATAGTCACTATTCCAGTGTTTAGAAATTCGTAGCCTATAGCAAGAAAATGTCGGTCGCTTCGGATAGCAAGCAATGCACCAGCTATACGCACGAACGTTGAAAATTCACTCGGCTGACATGCTTGAACATTGCGGATGCATCACTGTAACAAGCTCCGTTGAGAAGAAGATAAAAGACGAAATAGTAAACTCTTATTGGGAACATTTCAGACCGAAAATCACGGTTTTATTTCCCCTAACCTCATGGGCTAGTAATATCCGGGATCCGGACCTTTCGGTGTACGGACTTTTCAGTGCAGGGAATTTTCGGTGTGGGACATTTCGATATACGGACGTTTCGATTTGCGAACTTTTGGATGTAAATATAAGTTTAGATTTGTTTTTCCCAAATTTTAAGAAACACGACGTAAAATAGCGTGCAACGTGGGGTCAAATGAGACGCGGGGAAAAATGCGACAGTTTGTGTTTAGCGCCATCCATCTCCTAGAAAACAATTGGAGTATCTGTAAACTTCACAAAGATATGCCGTTTTTACACACTCTGCGTGTGTAAAAAATGAGAGCAGTCGGCAAGAAAGTTCCGCAGGAAAAAAAAAATGCGCCGTTGAGGTTGACGTGTTTACCTGCCGCCAAAAAGGCGCAAATTTCAGTGCGAGGTTTTGCTTTGAAACGTAAACCTTGTTTAGCACCAAGTATTCTGCCAAGGTAAGCTTTCATTTTATTTATATGCTTTACTAGCTCTATGCGGACCAAATGTGTGCGATCCGTGAGTGTTTTCTTTAACGAAAGAATAATTATTTACGTAACGGGACGCGTGCGGGGCAAAGCGCGACAATCTGGCATTCTATGACACGTATGTCACTAACGCACGAGTCTCCTGGTGGCTCCTGAGCCATATTCTTTTTCTCCCGGTGTCTAAGCTGGTTCGAACGTATAAAAGGAAAACAAAAAAAAGTCTTCATAGCGCGAAAGTGACACGAACAAAGACCTTGAAAGTGTCAAGCAACAGCGTCACTTCCGTCGCACTGCTGAGAGACACTTGGTGTACCAAAGGAGGGGCTTCAAAGGCAAGCCAAACGACCCGAAAAAAAGTAAAAAATAACTCTACAAAAAAAAACAAAAAAACGGCTGGATTAAGCAAGGCGCGTTTTTTCCGGCGTTTGAAGTTTCAAGAACACTTCTTCTGCTCCTAACGAAGGATAGAAAAATAGGACAAGCAAGTCGGAGAATAGCACTGTTCTAAAGTAATCTCCTCACAGGGCAAAGCTGATGTAGGCGAAAACAAACAAGGACATGCGTTTCATTGCCCTCCCCCCCCCCCCCCCCCTCCGAAAAAAAAAAAACAAAAAAACAAAACAAATGGAAATTGATGACAGCGGTTGTTAGTGGTCACCTGAAGAGGCGCGCAGTACCCGAGCGTTCTGCAGACCATGCAATGCACAATACAAGACACTAGCTGGCAGGGCCTGGTTGGCAACGAACTTTGGAGCCAAACAGCACCGCATTCAGTATGAATCGAGTGCATGGAATGCAAGGAGTGGGCTCACAGAGAGTGCGGCGGAGCTCACACAGTGCGTTTCAAGTGTTTTATATTGCAAAAACTGAACGCATTTCAGGTTTTTATGTGTGTCTCGTTGTACCCCACCCACTACGTTGTCTCATTTTTCCCCACAGAGCGGGACAAAATGAAACATTTTGTGACTTTCGAATAATGTAGCTTGCTTTAACGTTTCGCTCGATCCAGCTAAGCAATATTTACTCAGTGTTGAGTCAAGACGTCTAATAATGTCCCCATGCTTTCTCTTTTTTTTTTTCCATTATTGCAGCAAAAATAAAAATTAGAATTAAAACTAAATTTTAAATTTTTTGTCTCAATTCGCCCTACCTTATCCTAAAGTCCCTGGTTCCCTTACCCTATAGATACAAACGGGGCTACATTTGGGAAGCGAGACGTGAAGTCCAAAATGTGTCGGCTTGCGATGCAGCCAACACTTATCATAGTTACTATGTAGTCATATGCTTGCCGTGCATTAATCCATCGCTCTCTAGGGAGCCATGATTTTCCCAAAAATAAATCGTGACTGAAAACATAGCCACGTTTCCTTGTCGCGCCACCCACACGCAGTTCTACGAAATATCGAATATCCCCCAAACAACGCGCCCCATTTTGTTTTCTTCAAAAGTGGATCGCTTTATGCCAATGAAGCCAACTGTATATTGTTAGCAAACATCTTTCGAGAGTTGCAGTATTTTGAAATGAAGCCCAATTAATAAAATTTTAAGACTAATTACCTTATTTTTTTAAATGTTGTATTAAGAACTTAAATGTCAATGGAAAAGTTCTAGAGTTCCTTGAGAAACACCCAAATTAGCTGTTTGCAAAGTGGTAAGTTTCGCGTGCATTTTTTATTTAATGACCAGTAAGAAGAGGTCATGAAACATGACAGAACACCCTGATAACGCGCCTGCCCGTCCCATCATGGACTCGATTTCAATTGCCAAAAGCTTTGTTTATAGGCCGAAAGAAAAAAAAAAAAACACGCAAAACGCATCCCCTACGTTTTATTTCTTCCGCAAGTAAAAGCCTTCATGTTTAATATAGCGTGCGTTTCAGCGAAATCTTTATAATTTGCTATAGCAAGCTAAAACTATTTTTGAAGACAAGCTTCCAGCTGCGGGGGACGCCAGGAATTGCAAAATATATAAAATCTTGCTGGGCACTAACACCATTCGTGATGTCTTTTCTTTTTTTTTTTTTTTTTCTTGGACTTTTTTTGAAAATTGCAAGAGTGCGCGTGCATAGCTTCGATAGGCGCTGAAGATGCGCGAGAGCTGAGATCCCAAAACCCCTAATATGACGTCACGCTCCGGGAAGAAAGGGCTTCGGCGGTACTTTAAAGATGATTTTCTGCAGTTTCTGTGAACCAAATTGAAAAATAATCTCGATATCAGTGATTCTGGAAGCCAAATAAAAGCGATTTAAGTTTCTTTTTCTTTTTTTTCGATTACAGAATTGCTTTAGTTCCCCTTTAATGTCGTTTCATAGTCCCTTTACGACACGCAGGGTGCGGTTGTACTCGGGGATAACTTTCTACGGCGTTTCCGAGGAAATGAGAAGAACGCACCCACACGGGTTTAATTAGCGCTCAATCCGCATGAGAGGACACGCGTTCCCCTACGTCTGACTGCATAGCTACCGAAAGTTCGCGGTTTGGTTTCTAATCGCTCCAATCAAATTGTATCGTTTTAAATGCGGTTGACGCACTGTTCACCGACATCTGATATAAATATTTCACCCATTTATTTTTATTTCTCTCACTCCTTTTCTTTCTAAGCACATAAAATGCCGAATGCAGAGTTTAATTGCTTCTTGACTCGTCCCTTTCGTAATTCTCAGAACTCCGATTTACGATTTTACCTGGAAGGCCGGATACCTCTACACCTGTCGTGCCCTTGTGGTGACAAAATTCTTCGAGGCCGCGCCGGGAATGTCACGTGCTGACATTCGAGTCGCCCTCTCTGCGCCATCGGCAGCCTTCGATTCTTCTCCCCGCCGTGAGGGCATCTTGGCAATGAACGAACGCCGCGAAGACTTTTTTTTATGCGTCCGCTTGAAATGCGGATCACACCAGAGCCCGCATTCCGCTGTGACTCTCGCAGATAAAGGCCGCTGTATTTTTCACAATCACAAAATAATTAAAGCTCAAATAAAAGCATATGTCGCTGTCCCGCTCACTTATGGTTGATTTATGCGTCTTCGTCGGAGCATCTCCTGGCGGTAATGCTCATTAAGAACGGCGAATACAGTTATGTAAAGCTCCATGCGGTTGTCACAAAAAAGTTTTGTGGTGAAGTGGTGAAAGAGGCGAATTTAATAAATAGAAAATTTCGGTACTATACACGTACATTTGTTGTGTTTATGTCTCAGAATGCTATCATATCTACTGATGAAATAATTGAGGCTCAAATAAAAGTGTACGTCGCTGTTCTACTCATTTATTCCTCAAATTACTTCTTCTCTTTGCCGGGGCATCTGGTTTAGCGCTCGTGGGAAACGATTAATATATTTATATAAAACTTGTGGCAGAAACTATGTGATTAAACGATCGGGGGACCAATGTCAGTAACCGGAACCTTTTCGGTTCTATACTGCTGAATTTGTGAGTTTACGTCTGAGAATGCTGGAACCTGACTCTATATGCTTGCTGATTTTCAAGACAGATATTGATGTACTGGCAATTAACATATTGGTTGCCGTTTAGACAACATTTTCAACCTTTGGAAAATTCCAAAGATCAAACTTACAGGGGCCGTGCAGTGCGACCGTTTCAATATAGCGGGTGCCTCATGTAGCGACCAGGCTTTTTAAATCGACCGCAAAATTCGGTTTCTTAATTTATCGCGCTACGATTTCGTCCAGCTTTGCCCAAAGGTGGTGCATTTTCTCTATAAAACTTGCAAAGACCGAATTTACCTGAGGAAAATGTAAAGGTGTTGAAACAACAGGGCGCCCTTTTAACTGAAGGCCGGTGACTTCGCTGGCTTTCCATAGGAGTTAAACTTTTTTCTTTCTTTACTTTTTCCTCAGGTACGTTCGCTCTTAGAAAGTTTTATAGAAAAAATGCACCACCTCTGGGTAACGCAGCACAAAATCGTAGCGCGATAGCTTAAGAAACCGAATTTCCCGGTTGATTTAAAGAGCCTGGCCGCTATTAGAGACACTTGGTAGTCACGATGTGGAATTAGGTGTAGTGGTATAGTTCAGGCGCTGCTGATTCGAATGAGCTCTCTTTGAATGCAGATATTACGAAAACGTTGTGGAAATGTATATGTTAAATCAATTTGTTTAATTTTGTTCTGTAAAGATTGTAATCGAAAATCTTTTTTGAGTTAAAGTGAAACGAACGACTACTTTTATTACGTGTCGTATAGGACCGGACGCTACTGGGATATATATTTAAAAAAAAAAAGGGGGGGGGGGGGGGGCGGCGTAGTTAGAAACGTCAAGTGACACAATAACGATTCTGATAATTTTTCTTTCTTACATACTACTTCGTAGGTAGTAATTAAAAAAAAACGTTCCAAATGCATCTTGAAGTGTGTGAATAATTTAAACCAAATACGCTGAAACAGCTTTAAAGGGAAGCTACGGAGCTTCTTGGAAAAAATGAGTTAGAAGTGAATTCTAGTGTATTTTTACCCCGTGAACCCGAATACCCAAACCATTTGCTGCGTAAGTATTGTTAAACGCGAGAAAAACGCGAAAGACTGTCGCTGTCCGTGACGTCATCGACGGCTCTTTTGGCTGCCCAAGGCTAGGGGGGCGGGGCTTCAGCCCTATTTTGAAATTGCTCTTGTGGCTCTCCGGCGCGTCGCATAGAAATATAATTTTGATATCTGCTATTCTAAAGGCCAAATGAACGCAATTCAAGCGTTTTTTCTCAAATGTAGAAGTGCCCCATCTTCCCTTTAAAGACGTGTAACAGGCATAATATAACATATCACTCTTCAAAGTTAATTAACTGTTTAAAGAGTGAAATGTCTAGACATTAGGAGGTTAGTCTGCTTAAAGCGGGTTCGTATATATTGTTTCGTCGAACCAGTTTCGTGGAAACACGTTTCGTGGAAAACGCTCGTGGAAAACTTTTCATTGACGGATGTTTCCCTGACATCGTGGTGTTTCGTGGACACGTGCACACAACAAAATAAATAATTTTTTTTTGTTAGGTGCGTGATTAGATTTTAAAGCCGCTAAAGGCAGCGTGATTCCCTGAAGAGTTTACCTACCTTTCCCCCCCCCCCCCCTCCCCCCTTCACCCTTCCCTACCTCCTGTAAACCAGGCAAGATGCAAAACGATTGTTGCGAAAACAGCAGGGTTGTGTCCCACGAAACGTCGAGGGGTGTCGATAAAAGGAATGAGGGAAGGCTTTTGATGAAACCGGAAATACCGTCCTAAAGTGGTGTCGACTCTGCTCCGTGAAGCAGAAGTTTGACCAATGAATTACAACGTTATTCATATACAAAACTAATTTGCCAACAGATGTAATAATTATGTTTGCACATTAACCTGCAAACACACCATAATGAGAGGGAAGCCCTAGTAAAGTTCCCAATGTAATATACCACATTAATATTGTGGTCTTAGAAAAATGTACCCCAGCGCTATGCGTCCCCAAGGAAATGACGTCGTCACTACTACGGATGCGTCGATCCCAAAATCGTGTTATAAATTTTGAACGGGCACGCCACATTTTTGTTTTTTCATTTTTTTCATTGCGTACGTACCCAAACTTACTCCAAAGCTTTTGCGTTACTCTCGTGAGCCGCGAGAAGTCGGGAGAGGGCTACAGCCAAGACGAGCCGCATCGCAGCATACCTTCTGTTAAGTATGAAGTTTACTTTAGCATAATGTCCTAGCTCAATGCATCGTACATATAGCTGTTACAAATCACAGAAGGTTTGTTTGAACACGTCGAACGAACGACTCGCAAGCTCTGCTGGCACAGTGCTCTGGACGCACTTTGAACGCCTTGGAGAGTTGAATAGCGTTCCTTTCGGAGCCATCATTAAATCGGGGAAAAGCATGAAGTCAGCAGGGACAAAAGCTGGTGGAATAAGGATGTTTCTCACGCTAGTCAGGGAGAAAGAGGGAGACGAAAACCGTGGTGCAATAAAAAAAGAAATGTATTTACAGAAATAGTGCATTTACAAAAATTAGGACAAAGAAACGTTAGAAGCGAAATAATAAGAGGGTAATCAGGATCAGAAAAGCAAGCACAGAATAAAGTTATTACACGAGGGTCACGACTATAAACAGTCCCGTGGTAATTCCCCCCTTATGCCCAAGTCTTTTCACCGGGCTTCTCCCCGACCGTCGCTGCTTGATGGGATGATATCGATGCCGGTGCGGCGCGCTTCTCCTGGGGCTGTTCGCGGCAGTGCCGCTTCGCAGACGCCCCGCGCTAACTGAGCGCCCGTCCACGACCGTGGCGGCGGCTCCCCCTCGGAGCTCTGGCCGTAGATTTGCGTCCCGATCCGTCTGCCGCATTCGAGTCAGCCGGCTTCGAGTCAGCCGGTTTTCCTTCCTCGCCCTCAGCTTTCATGACGAGCTTGCTGTTCCTCTTCTTCTTCGTATTTTCGTCCATAATCATCGACACAGAAACGTGACAGTGTTAGAGCTAAATTTCGCCCTTTTATATCAAAACAACTCTATAAGCAATAGCCAATGTGCAGGAATTTTACCCTAAAGATGGTGCCATGCAGGAGCTGTACCCGACGGCATACCAGACATTCAATGCAAGATGTCACAGAAGTCCGAGAACAGGTTCTAACAAGAACAGCATTTGCACACTCATGGACGACAAGTCCAAGGCATCGAACAATCTATTATGCGCCAAATTGCCACCCGCGTGGAGTGCGCAGTGTTGCCACTCGGAAAATTAAAGTGACAAACTATGTAAACCATGGGCTTTTCGAAGCGTTATCACGCAAAATACAATACTTCGTAGGCAAAAAAAAAAAAAAAAAAAGACATCGGGGGTATTCGGAACGTCATCCACAACCTACAGACAAAAATGTTAACAAGCAGAAGGCACTTATTAGAAGGTTCTATTCATCGCTGAGTCTATCGAGGGAGTTCGCACACTACTGCTACTTAGTGTTCGTGCGCCAAGATCAAAGTATCGTAATACTAACTTCTCCTTGTACAATACGCAAAACAACGTGGCCTCATTTCCTGAACAATCAGTAGTATGTGAACGGTAAGAATTATGCGATTTGTACAACACGTGCGGACATAAAAAAACGTACTCTCTAAATTAAAATTCCAACAAAAAAAAAAAAAAGAAGAAGAAAAGGAAAAGCACCACGGGCGCTCACAACAACTCCCAAGGCACTTGAATGGCGAGGCGTGGGGCACGCACTGAGTTATGTTTCCAATTAAAACAAAATTAAAGCGCGGACAGTTTCGAGGGCGCCCGACGGCGAGGCACTTATTGGCATCACCGCGGGATGCCGATAAGTGCGTGCACACAACAAGAGCTCGATGGACTGACCCGGTGCCGGGGACTGGCTGCCGATGCGCCAAACGAGTTTGCACGGGGGGGCATCAGGGCGGGTCGCTCGGATGGCCGGAATGCGGCTGCCGAAATCCCGGCCTGCGTCACGGAGCGACGCTCGGGGGCCAGTCGAACGCGCTCCACATTGCGCTCCGAGGCACGATACCGGACTTTCGGTAGCCACTGACGTCACCAGGTTACCCGATCAGCCCCGTTGACGGGTCTCTTGTTGTTGGTCACGTGATGACAGCGAGGTATTCTCGGGAGGTCTTTGAGCTTTACTGGTGTTTACACACGAACGTATGCTATAGGAGCTCGCTCGCTGTCCAAAGGTCACTGAAGATAGGAAAAGTTCCCAAAGAAGTCTGGGCAACCCGGTTGTTCTACAACTTAGAGCTATGCCTACAATATGGTATGTTCGCTGAACGCCATAGTTGCGCGCATTGCTATTTTTTCGCCTGTTGACATCGAGCTTCCACCGTGTTATTTCAACCTTGCGAACAGTGCCCTCCTCGAAGGTCAATAAGTTACTTTACCTGGAGATGATCACGGGATTCGACCTTCACGCGTGCTGCGGTAAGTAACAGAGCAACGACCCGCGTTCTATCCGAGACTTCGATTGACGTGAATGCTACGGACTCCAGCCCCTTGCTTCGGAGGCAGTTTGTAAAACTTAAATCTGGGGTCACGTCATACAAAATACAGTCTGCACTGAGGCCTGTTTTTTTTTTTCTATTTCTTTTGCATTATGGTTTTGTCCCATTAAATATACAAAAACCTGTCCGCAGGCATCTTCGAAGCATATACGAAGCAAACCTGCATCTGAACAAGATTGAAGCGTCCGCAGCTACTTCTGTTATGTTTGTACACCGTGCTTTTGTATGACATATGAGCATTCTGACTGTAACTTAAAGCTTACGCTACTGTACGCTTTCATTAGCGGTGTGATTGCCTGATTACTTCAAGCTATGCGTGTATGAAAAAATTGCCCCGTCGTTCATAATCAACAGGGGGAAAAGCAAAATCACATCGCACTCGAAGTGTCACAAGCTGTAGAAAGAAGCCTATCTGCTCTTAAGAACAGAAAACGTGGTCGAAGTTCACTTGAGACGCCTTGAAAGGAATGAAAGAAAAATAAACAGAAGTTCCGGAGCTCATTTATATCCACTTCATAGCGAAACCCACACTCCGAAGCAGACTTGTACGTAGTTCAACTATTCTACTTAAGTTACTTTAGTAAGTTTACTTTTTCGAGAAGTTTAGTAACTTTCAATCACATTTTTATTTCGATAATTAGTAGTTTACTTTAATTACTTTTTCCGAGTAACTTCTACTCAAATTAAAAATTACTTTTTTTTCAATTTTAATGGTAGGTTTGCTTATCAACATTCCTACACAAAAACAGATCAGCTATCTGTGTGTGCGTGTGTGTGTGTGGGGGGGGGGGGGCTAAACTTTTCACGAGCCCCCCACTGCAACAGCTGTGCTACGAGGCGTGGGAAGCGGACAGACACGTCGCAAATGAGGCCGAGTAACTGTGTAAAAACTGGCGGTTTTTTTTTTTTTTTGTCCCGAATTTAAAGGGAACGACGCGTTTGAACTAAGGGCTTGTCCACGCTTCTCCCCAACGTAGTGACTCTCGCCCACTACAGGAGGTGTACGCACTGCATCCTCACTTAAAGAAGGCAACAAAATGCAGGACCCGCGCCAGAGCTCATATGATGCTCCAGGACCCGTAGTTTGTGCTGTACTTGAAGAATCGCGCGCTAAAGGTGACTTCTTTGCGTTTCCTTTCCTCCGAAAAGCTCAAAATATGCAGGTCTTCCAAGATTCGAAGATCGTTCGAGAGAACTTAGTAATTCCCCCTTTTTCACATTTAAAAAAAATATAAACAAGCAGTGTTAGGAAGTGCTTTAAGTACATGGTACTTAAAGTATTACTTCAGGTAGGTTCAGAAAGTTGTACCTTACTTGAAGTACATTCTCTGCATAGGCGTAGACTTCGGGGGGGGGGGGCATCAAGGCTCGTGCCCCCCCCCCCCCCCCCCCCGGGCTTGGGCCATGATCCTTACCGAGACGCTGTTTACGTGCCATGTAACGAGCTTCTCGTAGTGGCATGTAAACAAAATAACGCCCATGTTGCCTTTATTGACAAAATACATGGGAAATGAAATCCCAGCGTGCTTTCGTTGGCTTCAATCTCCAGTTCTCGCGAAAAGGTAACGCGCAGCACCCCCCCCCCCTACCCCCCCTTCCCTTCCCCCCCCCCCCCCCCCCCCCCCGCCCCCCGGGAAAATGGAAAGTCTACGTCGCTGATTCTCTGAGCATGTACTTGTACTTTACTAAATTATTTTTCTCGTACTTTGCGAGGAAACTACAACTTCCGACCTCAAAATACATTTACCGAATTTAAAAAAAAAAAAAAAAAAAAATGACGTATTGTCATGTAAAAACGCGCTATCATCTTTCGAGACGTCGCCTGCTCATTTCTCTGAGTGAAGTAATGGAGACTATAAGACCGATAGAAATAAGTGCCTTATACGTTTATTGTCTTAAAGGGTTCGTCAGCGATAACCAGTAGGTGGCAACACGACTGTTTATACAATATTGGCCGCCATTTCCGAAAAAAACTGATGCACCTCCGAATACCCCTAAAGCAGTGCAGACCAGTTTAAAAAAAAAAAAAAAAAAAAAAAACTATAGGGGTTTGAAAGGGCATCATGAAAGATTGTGTTAAGAAGCACTTATACTTTGAAAGAACATAGTATTTATAGTACTTTACATCTTCAAGTGCATTGCACTCGGTGTATTTACTACATTACTTGAAGTACATAACCAGTCATTTAGATTGTACTCTACTTCAAGTACTTTTTGGATGTAATTTTGAAAACACAGTAAACAAGCAAACACTTTCTGCAAAATCAAGCTCAGGCAGTGCCAAACAACAAAGTAGAAATGATACATCCGCAATTCATCCGTGACCAAAAAAAAAAAACAAAAAATTAGGCACACAGAAGCAGAACCAGCTATTCAAGCATTTCTGCGAAAATTCAAGCAGCTTTATTTTTGGCTAGCAGAAATTCGCTAACGGATTGAAACCTATGTCCTTTCTTGTTACCATAAAAAAAATTTTTTTTATAAAACTTCAAAAGTGATTTGCTACTTTTTTACTGCAGTTTGACACTTACTCAATTACTTTCCATTTGAGTAATTTTAACTCTGTTCACATTGCTTTTGAGGTCAATTCTCAGTAACTTAACCTAAGTACTTTTTTAAGTAACTTTTACATGTCTGCTCCGAGGGTACCTGCTGTACACGTGTGCTGGTGTAGTGCCAAACGTTGTAAGAAGGTAACATACTTGCATTCATAACTTCCGCTTTGCATCTTCCTGCTAATAAGCCATTTTCGTGTAATCGCCGCAATATCTGAAATGCCCGAGAAGAACGAACACTCTCATCTATAAACGAAGGGACATATTGCCTCGAATGCACGTGCGTATGCAATATACAACGTCACGCGCTCATTCGAGGACATTTAAAATGTGTGCACATGAAAAACAAATTAGTCGTTAGTTGTTTTAGACAGCAGGAAGTTTGTCTGACAGAGTATAGCGACATTATTACCCACTCTAGACGATATATTTAGCCAGTGATGTGCGACTCTCACAGCCTGGAGTCTTTTAACATGCATTACGCTGTAGTGATACGGTACTGCACCAATTAGCGGGGAGATGTTTCGGTGCCGCCCTCGTACGGTTACCTTTCGTGACGTCATTATCTTGCGAACATAAAGTTCGACGGTGTTTGTATTAGCTTGGCGGAAGCTTGAAATCATGGCGTTCTTGACCAACACTGTCAGCACCGTCAAAATTGAAGTCCTCACGTTCCTCTTATTTCCGTCCATTAGAACTCTTTTGCTGACGTCATAGTCAGCATTCGGCCAATCGTGGAAGGCCGACCACCGCGACGCTTTCGGTCGCGCACGTCACCAATAGCCGATTCACACGACGGACTGATCCGCGGACGGATCGATCACGTGACGACATGTCCGCGGTTCGTCCGTCTCCCAAGCGCATCCACACGCGGGACACGACGAGCAGACGCCAGCGAGGACGGATCGAACCTGTTCGCCACCCCACAGCGCCGCGAAACTCCAACATCGCACCATGGCAGCGTTGTCCAAGAGAGAAATTGACGTTCGCTACCGCGTTAAAGAATCTTACGCCGCTGTTACCTACAAATCGAGACAAAACACCGGGACAGGCTTCGCGCGAAGCGCCACTAACTTTACTAACCCAAAGCATGACAGTGCGGCATGGTCCCGCTCGAGAAAGCTTCGGCGTAGACGCGACAAAGCTCTGGGCTCACGGAGGGGCGTTTGAAGATGCCTTCACGGAAAGCCCCTTCATGTATCAAAAGTAGCGCGAGGTTCGTCGATGCTCGAGGCACGTGCAACGTGCAGCCCTTGGGAAGATCATGGCGGCACAGTGCAGCACTGATACTAGCACTGAGCTAGATTTCCGACGCCATGAGTTCCCCAGATATGGCGCACGGCACGTGCCTCGAGCATTTCTACAACAATGAATGGCGCCACTTTTCCCAGGATAGAGAGGCTTTACCTTCACGCACTCCGCGCTCGTGCACAACACTCAAGCACACCACATTCGCAAGAGAGGTCATGCTAGATGAAATCCTGATTGGACGTGCAAGAATCATCGCGGCGTGCTAGACGAGTTTTGACGGGGGCTTCTTGACACGGACCCGGAGGAGTACCGGAACCTGCGTCGTGTTAGCCGGACAAAGTTTCTGGAGTTTCTTTCACGCGTGAAACCAAGAATCGCGCGACAAAATGAACCAACGAACGCACAAAACACAACCATGCGCCATTTTTGTATTAAACGCTTAGAAGCAAAAAACCAAAAAAACCATGCACCGTTGCCAGACTAAACGCTTTTCAAGCCAATCTCCCGCCAAAACTCCGCGAGTGAAAAAGGCGGTTGACTTTATCAGTCCGCACGTCCGCGGACGAGGCGCGGATCTCAGGAATCGGTGACGTGACGGTCACGTGGTACACGGTCCGCGGACGAAAATCGCGATTCGGTCCGTCGTGTGAATCGGCTATAAGGGGAGGTCTGCCGAACAGAAAATCGATAGCATGCCACTTGTTCATGCCGCCGATGGCACCGGTACCTACTGATACCCTGAGCCTGGTGGCCTGGTGCTATCGCGCGGCGCACAATGGCACCACACCACCGTGCACCACACGTAGAAGCAGTCTTGGGCAGTAACTAGTTACTAGTAACGCGTTACCGGTAACTAGTTACTTTTTTCGGTAACTTTTAACTGTAACGCGTTACTCTTTAATACTGGTAACTTGTAACTGTAACACTGTTACTTTTTTATTGGGTAACTGTAACTGTTTAGGCCGTTACAGTTACTTTTTACTATAAAATTAAAATTCCTGGCTGACAAAAAAAAAAAGAAATTGAACAAACAAAAAAAATTGCCTCGTTTTGCCCACGACGGACCATAGACGAGACGGACGAGCGAGCACGAAACCGGGAGATTAAGGAAGCGGCGCCTGCGGTGGTAGGGGAGGCAAACAATGTGTGTTTCACCGACTTTGGCTCAATCTTCTTCTGTGGGGACCGTCTGCGGGTGTCGGTGGTCATGCGACATGTCTCCGAGTATTCCGTCTGGGCTGTGTCTGCCCTTCCCCCTCTCCCTTCCTCTTTGTCAGATATGTCCGCGCTGTACGTCGCTTTTACACCCAGCCGGTCGCCGCTCCCTCTTCGCTATGAGTTTCCAAGGAAGCCGTCCCCATATTAGGCGGAAAGTCGGCGCTTGTTTAACTTATTCTTTCTCTTCGGAACCGCTCGAGTAAATTGCCTTTCCCGCTGACAGCCCCAAGAAATACTCCAATAGACGTTTTGTTGTGGATTCTCTGCAGTGCTCCAGCTGAAGCGATTACCCGGAAAACACGTGTTTTTAAGAGAGAGAAATTGCTGTTTTGAGGCGCGTGTGCGGACTGATCTTCCACAGTTGGCGTTTGAGACAGAGGCGCCGCGGTGGTCGTCGTACACACGTAGAGCACCAGAAGGCCTCACTTTGTCTCCTTTCCCCCTATATTCTTCCAAAGCTGTTTGACCTGCTATATTTAAGCCTGCTTTCGAGTATATCCCATAAGGTAATTATGTGACCATCTGTGTCCTCTTTGGTTTCGGAGTGAAAAATAAACGAAAATGTTCACTGACGCGGGAGGTCCATCTAACGCAACGTATGTCCGAAAGCTTGTACCCTGTCGCCTATTGGTGAAAACTTTTGGGGGCTGAGCCACGTGCGGGAATGCGATTGGTTTGCGCAGAGGCCAGTTTAACCAGACGGTTCAAAAATGGCCACTATTCTTCAGCTATCACTTGTCAGTTTATTGGGAAATCTCAAGCAGAGGTTACTGTGCGCGTTCAGCCTGTTTATTCTTGATAGCGCTCAAGCCATCCTGACAGGCAGTCATGTCTTCCGACACGGAGCAGCCGTGTCGGAAAATATTTTTTTTGGTTTATGGTTTCTTGTGTCCAATTTTGGTACTGTAACGAGAAAGTAACGGCGTTACTCTTTCTGCGGTAACTGTAACTGTAACACGTTACTTTTTTAATCCGATAACTGTAACTGTAACAGAGTTACTTTTTCCCCCTAGGTAACTGTAACTGTAACACTGTTACTTTTTACTGGTAACGTGCCCATGACTGCGTAGAAGCGCGTCCTGTATGAGCACGCGGAGCACAAGTCGCTCTCGTGCCTCGCGCACTACCCCACGCGCTCGCGCACAACGCTTCAGACGTTTCACACCACGCCCCTTCGAGCAGAAACGTACCGGTATCTTACTGGTATCTTAGCTACGGCGCCACTTTTTTGTCATAAAGCGGCGGCACGTGGAAGTACCCAAGAATTGTGCGAGATGTCTTGGGGGCGACCTCCTATGGTTTCCTCTCGTGACGTCATTACCTTACGAACAATAAGTTCGACAGTGTTTATAATTAGCATGGTGGAAGCTTGAGATCACTGCTCTCTGAAACCAACACTAACCACACCGTCAAATTTGAAGTTCATACATTACTCTTATTTCTGTCGATGAGAAAACCTTTGCGGACGTCATAGTCACCATTCGGCCAATCGTGGAAGGCCAACCACAGCGACGCTTTTGATCGCGCACGTCGCCAATAACCACCATGCCCGTACGATGCTAATCCAGATCGAAGCGAGCAGGGGTAAGGATTCTGTTCAGAATCTCAACGTTCTGCAGCGCGATCTTTCGCTCCACGTGCTCCGAGCGGAGGTGCGCTAAAGGCTTGTTCACCCAGCCCCTTTTTCTTACGTTACGCTACGTTACGTTGCGTTGTGTTGCGTTACGTTACGTTACATTACGTGAGCTTACGTCTGCATATGACAAGAGTCACCGGGATATCTTTACTTCCCATGAGGCATGGCATGAACTTTGCATCTGACATTTTTAGCACAAATGTCCCAAAAATTTATAACGTAACGGAGAAAAAAAACAAGCAAACGCGTTTGCGTGAATGGGACTTTACACTCTGCAAATGATCCTTCTGTGCAAATCATAAAAGTGTCCTAGGCTCAGCTCGTGGAATGTTTCGCCAAAACAGTAAAGGATACAAATAAATTTAGAAAAGACTATCGAGGACATGGTGTACCCATTACTGCCAAATTTCCTCTATACGATTGATGGACTGAGGAATTTTAATTGCATCCACGGCGTTTCCGTGTAGCACCTGCTGGTCTCACAGAAGGCCGCGGAGGATCCGTCTCGCCATCTCCACTCGATCACGTGGCTCGAACGAAAAACGCGTCTGCGTGTTGCAGCATCATTCCCGCCCTCAATAGCCCGACACGCCGTCTTATTGCGGCGATCAAAGTCACGGAAGCAGCAATAAAGAACAATAAATTCGTAAATGGGGTAAAAAATGCATAAGCCTATTGTGAGGTTGGGAGGTTGGTAAGAACAGAAGGAAGCCTGCCTGACGTTTGCAGAACATTTAATTTTGAAAAAGCGAATGAATTCGCTAGTTTCCAAGGTAGGAAAGTGGGTTTAGTTATTTATATTGGGTACATTAATCCCGATCCTGTCTCGTGTGAGTGACTATACTCTGTTCAAAACGAAATTGGGGTGTGTGTATGTTTATACAGCCTAGAACTTATTCTGCCTCAACGGGTGACTTGTCTCTCAGCTGTAGATGAGCAATTTAGCCAGTGCTGTACAAACCGCTAGCCTGGAGTCTTTAAGTTACGCCACGCAGTAGTGATACACGACCGCGCGCCGGTACGATGCTCATCCAGGGTCGCTAAACTCGTCAAGCACAACTTTGTGTCCGAAAGTTGCGGAACGCGCTAGTTGGACTCTCGCGACGCTGACGTCGCGCCGAGCGAGGTGTCAATCATTCAAAGCAAAGTTCATCGAGGCGCGCGTGCGGCGCGTGAGGGGCGCGAGGAGCCCGCTGATTGAACGGCTTCGCCGATGACGCAGCGCCCATTCGTCCCTACATCCCTACGCCAAGCTAAAATTAAAGCTTTGCAGATTGTCCCTAGGCGACCTGCTGACTCTCAAAATTCCTCCGAAGTTTGTGTAAAAAAGAAACCTCGTTTGTCGAAGTTGTCGCTGACGTCAAAGTGACGTTTCCAAACTTTGCGAGAGCCGTGGTATGAGCTCGAGATCTTCGCTTCGGATTGAGGCGAAGTTAAACTTTGTCAACATGGCGGTGCCGTACGCTGCGGCCGAGCTTATCTTCCGCCACCGTCGGCGTCGCTACTGAGACCACTGGGGACGCCTTTCAACCCCCCGACGACGACTTTCGGCGACAGTACCGGCTATCGAAAGCCGTTGTGCGTTGACTCTGTGAAGAGCTTCGTTCGCCGCCTCGGACCGTGGAACAACAAGTTCTCTGCGCGCTCCGGTTCTTCGGAACCGGTAGCTTTCAAGGCATGGTGGCGACTGACGAGCACCTGTCAGTCTCCCACATGACTGTGAACCGGGCTGTCAGAGTTTTTGCGGCTGCCATCGCTATTTATTATTTTTTATTTTTCTGTAATATCCGAAGAGGTACCAATAAGCTGGTATACAATTCAGAATGTTGGAAAACAAACAAGAACCGGGGTATTTCTTGGGTAGGGTCGAGTCTCCCGGCAGCCGGCAGAATTATTTCCCCGAAATTCTACTGGCAGTCGTCACTCATTGGCGGTCAAATCAGTTCATCGAACGACGTGTCATCGACAGATCGTTTCATCGGCACGCGATGTAATCACATGAAAGAGATTGTCTTCCGTTAGACGTATATCACATTAAGCATTTTCCCACCTTTAAACATGTAAGTGGGGTGTCCCATAACTAACACCCTAATAAGTGTAGCGATGGACCTAATAAAAGAAATGTAAACTTCAGGCCTTTAAAAATGTGCGAATTTTTAAACACGTTTCTTAAAACGTATGATAATGCCTACACCTTTTTATAAAGATGTAAAACTACAATACCCCTTCTCGTCAGGCACGTAGCCAAGGGGAGGGGGGGGGGGAGGGGGCATAAGGCCTGGCCTTCCCGCCCCCCCCCCCCCCCGAAATTTTTCATTTTGCTGGGGCCTCCTCTCCTCCCTCCCCCTCATAGAGCACTTTGTCATCGGCGCCCCCCCCCCCCCCCCTTCCCCTTAAACGAAAATCGGGCTACGTGCCTGCTTCTCCTCAAGGTGTAATTACCACAGTACATTTCTTTTTTGGGGTGTACACAGTGGCCCGGGACCCATTAATATGACTGAACAAATAAATTACACAAACGAGTCGCCGAAACAGCACGTTGCTTCTTGGCGAGTGTCGAGGCAATATCGTCCGAAAACCGGCTTCAATATTGGCCGGATGTACGGTTTTGCGCCTCGTCCCTACATTCGGCAGGTATGGGAGTACCGATGCAAATAAACGATTTATGTCTAATAGCACTGGCACCACTAATTTCTTAGGAGGCTAGATCGTGGATAGAGGCCTGTATTGCTGGGGTCGAGCGGCACCATCGGCAGTCATGGCTTGACACAACTCAATTTTATTACGTTAGTAGGTTGTTCTCTACCATGAAACTTCCATCATGTTTCCGCAAATAACAGTTAATACTGTGGGCAAGAATATTAAACGCGTTAGAATACCAATCTTGTTTAACTAAATGTTGTGTGGTTGAGGGTCCAGGGCTGCTTTGTTGGGCGTTAACTGTTATGTGTTTAATGAGACAAGGGCTACCGAGAGTTATTGTGGAGTCATCCGTGATTTCGGAGTCATCAAAGCTCAGCAAACGATAAGTTAGAATGCGTTTACTGGGGATTTTCGCATCGTTTTGACCGCTTGTACATAGTGCTTCATGGTGAAAGCTTTTTCTTTGAACTCCTGTGAGGGCTTCCGTGACAAATTGAAACTCGGAGCCTGCCGTTCAGTCGCTCGACGTGCCATTTATTTAGCAACCGAAGCAAGCGACGTCGGTAAAGTCAATCGTGCTCTGGCCAATTTTTTTTAATCGATGTTCCAACGCTTGACGAATGTCTATTTGATCTCCAAGAACCCGACATAATCATCGCAGCACGTCATAAAATGCTCGCCCTCGAGCACCGCGTACAAGCTTCCAATTTTTGCATGTTTCTTCCTTAGACTTGCGTGTATTTTCTCATGATGTAAAAGGCCGAAGCAACAAGGACGAAAACGAAGGGAGAACTAGACAGGACGCGGCATATTGCCTGTCGTCAAGCAATGGCCGCCGGTGAGGCCAGTGACGGGCTCCCAATTCGCAATACAGACTTGCACTGTGAGAGTTCTAATGCATTACACCCGCCGAGTGCTGCACGGAGAACAGGCCCCAAACGAACTTGCCGAATGCACCCAGTGCAGACTGATGCTGTCGCCATAGATGCTGTAGAAAAGTACCGACCTCAAACCGAAACTAGCGCCATTTTGTTCGACGTGATCGGTGGGAATGCGAGAGTGCAGTCGCTGCCATCGTTTAAACGTTGGTTGCGGCAACGTGGAACTTACATTTGCGATGACTTCCACTTAAGCAACTCGGCTGTCAGAGATATCTACAGACGGCGTAAGTTTCCGAAACCAGTTGACTACAAAACAGCATACGCTTGAGGAAGTTGATGGCACTGTACGCGCAAGAGCTTACTTCGTTTTAAGCATAATATTATGAGCGAACCACTGAAAGGATACGGCTTAAATCTAGTTCTTTGGAACAGCTAGCAATACGTTTCGGAACACTTTTTATTTCCCTGGCATTGAGGACGAGAGCTTTCTCAAAACAAAATATGACGGGGCGAGATAGCTGCCGTTCAAATATGACTTTGCTTGAGTCTCGGGCAACGTCTCCACGTTTAGCCTTCCCGGACGCTGAGTGAATGCGTCGCAGGTTTCTGCTGTGGGAGCTTTGTCGAAAAATGTTGCACTTTTCACCCATACACAAATGATGCTAGATCTCGCGGCCCCTGTGGTTGTCCTGGGCCTTTCATTACACACTGGTAGGTTTCAGCGTCTGTACGGCTACAAAACGACTCAAATTTCGCAAATAAAAGACGGGCCGTCGATTCCTCCCTTCGTGAAATATCAGACGCTTACAATTCAAGCTCACGTTTGAGTTTGTGGCCCGCGGGACACGATTTCGAGCAGAAAACCAACTTTTTCTTTCAGTTCCGCTGTGCGAATGCCTCATCGTAGCAGACGAACTCTCGTCGTCTGCTCTCGCTCCTCGCCCGGGCGAGGCATGACGGGATTGTCGGCGCTAGTGAGCCCAAAGACGACGAACAGCGAGCCGCGTGAACGCTGGCCTCCCCGCGCTGTCTCGTGCTCTCGTGCACCGCCTAGGGATCGCGGGGGATTTTTCGTCAAAAGTTGCGAAGTTGAGCGCGCGCAGGGAGGAGGAAACTTCGCGGCGTTCTTTTGGTCACTCCGCCCGCTACGTCAAAAAGCGAAGAATGTTTTGCTCCACGAGTTTAGCTACCCAGATTGACACGGGCAGGGGTGGGGATTGAGCCCAGCATCCCCGGGTTCTGTAGCGCGAGCTCTCGCTCCACGTGCTCTGAGCTTATGTGCGCTAGTCCAATTGGTCACCGAACCCCCTACTCTGTTTCATTTAGTGCGCTACGCTGTCAAGGCTGCTGACGCGAGCATGGGGTCTGATATCGTTCATAATTTTCACGCGTTCTCGCGCAAACGAAACCATAGATGGAGTCACGCGCTCGAGCCAGTAGATTTGACAGCGTTGTATATTAAGTATGAAACGGAGTTAATCGCCACCCCTGTCCCTTTCGATCTGGATGAGCATAAAGTTGTGTCCTCCTCCTCCTCCATCGTACCGATGTGAGGTCGTGTATCACTACTGCGTGAAGCACGTTAAAGACCCCAGGCTAGCGGTTGTACTGCACTGGCTAAATTGCTCATCTACAGCTGGGAGGCTCGTCGCCTGTTGAGGCAGACCAAGTTCTAAGCTGTATAAACAAACACACAAAACAATTTTTTATGAAACAGAGTACAGCTGGTGAATTAAATCCTCTTCAGTCTTTGTTTTGCTCTCCGCACAATGAACACGACGACCGTTGATATTCATTGGGGTTTCCTGATAAGGAAAGCAGAACCCAGCTATATCGATGCCGCAGTAACGTTTATATCTAAAGTAATATTTTAAAATGGAAAAAAAAATGCTCCAAGGTACTTTAAGAATGGACCTCAGCCGTTCATGAATTCCGAACTCTATATTGAGCTTACATTACATATTTTATTACATCTATAAAAAGCACTCAAGCGACTCGACTTTACCCAGCCGTTTTTATACCTTTTTTTAATTCTTTTGCAGTTGGACATACTTTATGTATCTGGATAAACACAGTTCTTCGCTCTCGTAGTCCCTGGAGACGATGCACACAATTTTAACTCCAAAGCTCCGAAATCGTGCCCACAAAAATTGATTATTTTATCTTATTTTTAACCGGCGCACTCACCGACAACTTAAGAAACAAAGGGCGTGGCTTACTAAGTTAATGTTTGTTGTTTCGTTCATGGGCGTTCTTTTCGACTAACGCATCCACCTTATTGGCTACGGCGGCACCAAGAGTCCCGGGACTCACAATGTCCTGCGTATCTCGAGCTGTCGGATACTATGTGGAGCGCAATAGGTCGATCCGCCTTTGGCGCAGGGGTTGCGGCGACGTCAGAGCGCCGAGCTGTGATTGGCTTGCATTGGAACGATAGTGAGTGGACCTCAAGGCAGCTTGCTTTAAGACCTACCCACTATTTTTACAATCGGAACCAATCAGGGCTCGGCGTTCTGACGTTACCGCAACCCCTGCGCGAGAAGCGGAAGAAACTTGCGCTCCGTATGGCCGATTCACACGACGGACTGATCCGCGGACGGATTGATTACGGAACGATATGTCCGAGGTTCGTCCGTTTCCCGAGCGCATCCACACGAGGAAGACAACAAGCAGACGCCAGCAAGAACGGACCAAACTTTGTTCGCCACCCCACAGTGACGCGAAACTCCAACATCGCACCGTGGCACCGTTATCCGAGAGAAATCGACGTTCGCTGCCGCGATAAAGTATCGTACAGTAGGGTGCCTTCATGCGCGCTTTGCTTAGGGTGGTGGCATCTCGCCATTTTGTCACACACGTTTACTTTTATTTTTTGTTGAGAAGCGCGTGAAAGAGCGTGTCCCTGCACGCGCTTGTGGCGCTGACTGTGCTATGGCGACATTTTGTTTTCGTCGATTTCTTCGTATTTTGCCCGTGAGCGCGTGCTGTCGGCATCTGGTAGTACAAAGGGTGGCATCACCCTAAACAGAAGGACATTGAGGCACCCTGTCGTACACCGCTGTTACGTACAGATCGAGACAGAACCCGGTGATAAGCTTCGCGCGAAGCTCCACTAGCTTTACTAACCCTAAGGCAGGGTAGTGACATAGGCACGGTCCTGCTCAAGAAGGCTTCGTCGTAGAAGCAACGAAGTTCTGGGCTCGCGGAGGGGTGTTTGAGATACCTTCACGCACTCGCTCGTGCACGACGCGCAAGCACACTACAGCCACAAGAAAGGTCTTGCTCGGTGAAAGGCTGATTGGACGTGCAAGAATTACCGTGGCGTGCTAGACGAATTTTGACGGAATCTTCTTGACACTGTCCCGGAGAAGTACCGGAACCTGCGTCGCGTCAGCAGGACGATGTTTCTGCAGTTTCCTTCGCGCGTGGAACCAAGGGTCGAGCGACAAGATAAACCAGCGAACGCACAAAACACAACGATGCGCCATTTTTATTTTCGATCGTCCGAAAAGAAAACAACACGAAAACATTGCATCGTTGCCAGACTAAACGGTTTTCAAGTTAGTCTCGGATCGCAGGAATCGTTGACGTGACGGTCACGTACACAGTCCGAGGACGAAAATCGCGATTCAGTCCGTTGTGTGAATCGGCTAGTATAGTGAACGGAGGCCACGGACTCCCTTTCTTATTATCACTACTGTTGTGTCTTACGACTTCTTCGATAGCTCGTGATATTACCCGAAATATACCACTAGACGACCAAAATTTCGAATGTCATAGCTCCGGATCGCCGCTGGGCCAGGGACAGAAAAAGATAGAGAAGCTTGCAAAAGAAAAGAACGCGAAATTCTTGATTGGACATAGATTTCTTTTTTTCTTTTTTTAATATATATCACGTTACAAAACATCAAGTGGTTGCTTTATATTCTGTTTTCGTCGGAAGTGCGCAACTGACAGGTCTCAAGAGCTGAACTTACTTGATAAAATATCCATGATAAGAAGTTTATTTACTTTCTTGTCATTCGACAACCTTATCAATACCATGATAAGCCACGCTCAGTGTTTCTTAAGTTGTCAGTGGTTATAAATGTGATTCAGAGTGTCCGCATGAATGGGGATGTAACCTCGTCATTCGATAGTTCGTGCGTTCCATGTAAAAGTATTTGCGAGAATTTTCAATAAGACCAGTACCATCATTACGGCCTCAAAACCTTGAAAGATGAGAGGTATGCGTATGCATAACAAATCCATAACACGTGTCAAAAAATAAAAATAATAAGGTACCATTAAAAAGCTATTAGCAGCTTCAAACTGATTTTAAGAAAATAACACTAATACCTCACGGAAACGCACACCCCACACGAAGGCTACACCGACAACGTGCCCGCCGGTAGTTTCACTTACCTTTCGCTTCTCATTTTTTAGATCGAACTTAGCGAGAAGACGCACGACATTCCGTGCGAGACTAAACGACGAGGAAAATCTGCGTATATTGCATGGTCTTCATCCGTGCCTTTTGCTCTAGGTCCCCGTCTGTATCTCCACTAGTCTCGAACACCAATCGTTAAACGCATGTAGGCTTTACCTTGACGCTATACGACTGAATTTTTGGATTTCACGTATGAATTACCCGTTGAAAAATTCATCAGGTCCCTTGACCTGGTGCTTCAGTTCAAAGAAGGCCATGCGTGCTGGAGATATGAGCCGCGCTCGTGCCAAGGGTTTCTTCCACACAACTCGGGGCATTCGAAAATCATAAAAAGGAGTGTTGCCACAAGTGCTCTTATTTCCACCCTAAAGAAATGATGTCACCATCAACATGAATCAAGTTTTGAAACATAGATGAAGCGTCTACGTGAGTCTGGTTATCCGGAGTTTCTCCTGGCGACCGTCTCTGAAACCATTTGCCAGACGTTGAAACGCGAGCATGCAGGGAATGAGGCTTCATCGCAAGCTACAAATCGAAGAAACGTAGCGGTCATCCATGGACTCACACACAACCTAAAAAAAAATTTCCGGGAGGCATGATATTCGGGTTGTGTGCTCGGCACCAAACAAGGCCTACTCCATGTGCCGAAGAACTAATCGAAAAACAAATCAAGAGAAGAAGCAATGCACAATTGCTCACAGGACGCAATACACCCCGTGCCAAAGCTGCGTTGTGTACAACATATATATACCGCTTTCCTGTGGCAGGTGCGACATAGGGCAAACGGGGCGGTGTGTGAACGATCAAGCTAGGGAGCACGCGGCTTCTGTTAAAGGAGCATCGGCAGGGCATCTTTCTGCACATTGCCGGTCCTACAAAGGCACTCCTAATTTTAACAACATCACCATTATAGGGCGGCACCGGAACGCATATGCACGCGAAGTAATTGAAGCCGTGGACATAGAAGACAGTGCTCAACTGTGCGTGAGCACCCCGGCTATCACAATCCACCCGAAAGAAAAACAATACTTGGGACGTGGTACGAGCCGTATAACACCCTAATGGGTGCATCGCGCGGACATGGGGGATGGCTTTCATCGTAGTAAAGAGGAAAAAAGGGAGACGAAGTATTAGAGGCAGCAAGTTGATAGTCAGCGGTGTGTATGTCATTCCTCTCACGGTTTTTCCAATTTGTAATTGTTCAGGTGACCATATTCAAATTTCGGTGCTCTTCCTTCCTAACACAAAAATAGGTATCTTACCTTCGAGCCGAAGCGGGAATCTCTTTCTTCTACTTACCAAGAGATAATAGCGTATAGTATATCAAAGGGTTTACACAGTGTAAACCGCTTTAAAGAGTGTACAAGTAAATAGGACAAAATAATTAAATCGTACGTACTAAACACGCACGATATAAATGGCATTCACTTCAACACGTTCACTGATATAAATGGCAATGTGTGAAGGAAATACAACAAGCGAACAAAAAAAACAAAAAAAACATGCAATTGTATGGTTGAAATCCATATTACAGCCAGCCGATCAAATTTATCACCAGCGCACTACGGAAACGGCATTAAGTGCGACACGTACGCTGGTGTGAACGATTTGGTGGGATAGGGAATGGCACTTGGACGAGGTGGTGGGGCATGACTGAAAATGATGACAGCACCAGTGAAGAAAGAATAAAACGACCGAGCGCTGAACGCCGAGGGGAAGTTTAGTGGAAGCATATAGTATATATAAGCTGCAAGGCCACAAGAAAGAACGCATGATTCTTCGAACCGATTTTCATATCGACCTACGGGGAGGGTAGGGTGTGTGTGTGTCAATGGTATCCCCTCTGTAGTAGTCCCGAGTCTAGGGGGTTACTGCTTGTTTATACCTAGACAGTAGTTCGAAGAGACATGACCAGCTGCTAGCTGACCAGCTGCTAGGTTTCCAGCTCGTAAGAACGGAAGTCACGAGCTTTCATGCCCGAGCTCGGACTGCGCCGAAGGAGACGACGATCGTCTTTTGCAATCACCATACATGTACTTCCCTCTTAGGAAGGCCCGTAATGATCAGGGTTGAGGCGGCTGCGAGTCAGATATCTCCTACTTGTATCTGGCTGTCGTGGGGAGTCCGCAGGAACTTGCATGTCGGTGGCTTCCCGCTGGGTGTAAACCTGAGAAGGCCCTGGCACATCCATTGGGAACATTGAAGTGACGGGATCACCGGATGTCAACCTCTGTTTCAGGTGATCTGCATGGACCCGACGGGTTTTGTTATCTTCATGTAATACTTCGTAGATGACGTCGCGATGTTTTTTACATCGCCTTTTATTTAGTGTTGTTTGTAAAAAGGATACTTTACCCATACTTTCTGCTTAATCGTGAAGATAGCGGTTCCCTCGTCTTTCTTGCCTGAATGTGTTGGCTTGGGACTGTACCTTGGAAGGCTTCAATAAGTCCAGAACCGTCCGGCGTAAGGTGCATCGTCTAAAGGCGTGGGCACGGTTATCTACCGCAAGATCAACGGCAATGAACGCCCGATAGCACATGCTTCTAAAAACGAAATTCATCGAAGTGCGCTTATGTGCAAATAGAGAAGGAATCACTTGCCATTATTTTTGAAGTCCGGAAGTTTCACCAGTACCTTTGGGGATGCAAGTTTGTAGCTTACACTGACCACAAACCCCTGACAACCATCTTTGGCCCCATGAAAGGTATCCCCGTCAAATCGGCGAACAGACTCCAACGTTGGGCGCTCATTCCCATGAGCTAGAGCTACACCATTGAGTACGTGCCAACGGCAAAGTTCGGAAACGCGGACGGACTCTCTCGTTTCGTAGAAGGCCCCGACAAGGACTTCGACAAAAAATGGGAAGCGGAGTTTTCACCTTCTCCTCTGATCCACAACATGTATTTGTGCTTCACATCCGAAGTTTGTCGAAGTTACCGGTGAAGTAAAAGGAACTGCATCAGACCCTGTCCCCTTCCGAGTACAGCGGTACATCAGTCAAGGTTGTACAGTAAAGGCGGCGGACGCCGACTTCACACCATTCCACAGACAGTGATCGGAAATCACCATTCTCAATGGTCGCAAACCGGAATTCTACGTAATTTCCAGCACGAAGTAATGAATCTCCTTCATGAAGGACATGTGGGTCAAACAAAGATGAAGATGCTGGCATGGTCGTACGTCTAGGGGCCATGCATCGACACACATTGAGCGGAAGACGCATCAATGCGAGCGTTGCAGCATCGCTTCTGACAATCCCCAAGTTCTCCTTCATCGCTGGGAAGCTCCAGAAACCATGGCAGAGACCTCACACTGACTTTGCAGAGCTAGATCAGCAGAGTTACCTCATTGTTATAGATGCATTCACCAAATGGCTCGGGGTTATGACGATGAGGTTCACAAAAGCAGCCATTACTAACGACGCTTTTCAGATTTTCTTTCGTCATGGCCTGCCAGAACTACTTGTCACCAATAATAGTCGACAGTTAATCAGCTCGGAGTCCAAGAAATGCATAGACGACGGCCGGAATTGTTCATATATTCACCCCGCGGTATCATCCCAGGTCCAACGGACAAGCATAGAATTTTGCAAAGACGTTGAAGACTGTTCTTCGACGTTCCTCCGGGAGAGAGAGGAAGACAGCCATCCGAGATTTCTTGCTTAAGTGCCGGATCACTCCCCACACCTTGGCTGGAGAAACTCCGTATCAACTGCTCACCAGCAGGCACATCGGCAGATCAGGGTTAAAGTGGACTAGGGCCTCTGAAGCCGACAGTGTTTATTTTATGTTTTCAAATGCATTTACGCACTCTGAATTCAATTGCCAGGCGGTGTCTTTTCTCAGTAGCTTGTTTAGCGCCGAACATTTGGCAGATAGGTGCGGAATAAATTTTCTGTAATGCTGCACCGCACATACATCAATTGGCTGATGTTCTTCGGCTCTGGAATATTTAGAATAGCCAAGACCTTTTTCGCGGAAGGCGTGAAGCCCCCGGCGGAAACAACTTACTCGAGGTACTCGACATTCCTGAAGAAAGGCGCATTTTTCCTTTTTGAGCGTGAAGCCGTATACCTGTAGCCGCTGCTGCACTTGTTTTAAATTCCAGAGGTGTTCAGGAATATCTCTTCCAGTGGCGATGATGTCATCGAGGTAGCAGGCAACGCCGTTCAGCCCTGCAGTTACCTGGTCCATGGTGCGCTGGAACGCACCATGGGGCGCTGCTGGGGCGGAGGCGACTCCAAAAGACATCCGATTGAGTTGGAATAGACCTTTGTGCGTGTTGATCACGAGAGTTGTTCTTGCCTCTTCATCGAGTTCGAGCTAGAGATACGCCTTGGAAAAATCTATCTTCGTAAATTTGGTGTCCCTATTCAGCTTAGTGAAGAGTTATTTTGGACGTGGCAGTATGTATTAGAAAGGTCGAGCTGAGGATTCAGGCTGTCGCTGAAGTCAGCAGAAACTCGAGCTGATCCGCCTAATTTTGAAACGACAACAATCGGAGTTGCCCACTGCGAATGGTCCACTGGTGTGAGAACCCTATTCTTGACCTGCTTAGCCAATTGTCTCCCTGTACTACTCGCGTAACGAACAGTATTGGGCGGGCCCTCAAGAACCTTTGTTTTGTGTCAGGCTTGAACTGTAAGTAGACTTTGAGTTTAATGTAACAACCCAAATCACCAGAGAAGAACGTGGGAAACTCAGCCAACAAAGACTGAAGCGAAGCTTCAGCTTCCAGCTCTACAGATCGAATAAACATTTTGTTGAGATCGATTTTCAGCCTGTCGATCCTGCTTCCTCCAAGCAGGTTGGCGTGTCACTTGTCAGTCACTAATGCTTCGACATCCTCAGAACTTTTTGCAAGCGTGGCGTGAAGCAACATCGGCCCTGGACCGTGATATTCTTCTGGTTGAAGCAAAAAAGTTGGTCACATTTACGCAGGCTGGGTTTTCCAACCTTCTGCTATGTGTCAACGTCAAGGAATCTGAGCTTAAATCTTGTTCCGACCGACAATTTCACGGGTGTTTCTTGGATAATGCAGGTGACAAATTCGCCATCCAATTCTTACGCGACGAATACGTTGGTGATCGCTTTCACCTCTTTATTTTGCTTTCCAGCTATCTTGTGGCGCTCCGCTGATCGGCAGACGTTCAAAATGTAGCTTCGTTTGCCACAAGCGCTGCACGACTCGGTTCGGAAGCTGAATGAACTTTCCGAGTGTTGCCACATCGGAAACACTTGACAGGTGCAGAAGTGGACTGCTTCACCTTTTCAACGAGCAGCACAGCGTTGTCTCCCCGGTCTGGACGTCGTGACTCCGTTTCGGCGGTGAAAGTTAGCTTGGCCAACCAAAGTGCAATGTCAAGAGTGGGGTCCTTCTCGAGTATCAAGCCTGCTCGGACGCGTGTGTCATGGAGGCCCATGATGAATGCTGTCAAAAGGGAGCAACTTTTTGTTGCTCCCAAATTCATACTCGCAGTTCGTGATGATTGATCCAACCCGTGTTATGAAGTCCTTGACTGAATCGTTTTCTTTCTAGCGAGCCGAAAACAACTTCGCCCGTTAGAACTCCTTGAACTTTTTAGGAGCGAAGTGTTCTTCAAGCTTTTTCAGCAGCTCCTAATACGGTGTATGCAGAAAGCTCCGTGGTTGGATTGCAGCAGGTTGAAAGTCTCGGGACCATTTGAAGAAGTTTTTTTTGTCCGCGTCCGCAGTGACCTTAGCGACGTCGAGACAATCCTTAAACCTTATCTGGTACAGCGTCTAGTCCTCCTTGTCGGAGTCGAATGTCCCGGGGACATAGAAGCAGTGGTTGTGGTTCTCCACCATCCTCGCTGCTGCTCTGCTGTGCTTTCGTTGAGTCCGCTGTGGTCTTGACCTTCGTCGCCAGTGGGTCTAGCAGGCTACTACATGTTTATTCCTAGACAGTAGGTCGAAAAGACATGTCCAGCTGCTAGGTTTCCAGCTCGCCGAAGAAGACGACGATCGTCTTTTGCAGTCACCAGATCCTCGATTGCCCTTTATCAGTGAAATGGCATTCCGGATTTTGTTCGACGCGTCTGCTTGACAACGAACGAGGCATCTTTCTGGTGGTTTCGTGGTTTCTATGTAGATTTTCATATGAGCTCTAAGTCACCCTTTCCGTCGGTTCGTTCCTCGCACTTTTCTGCTATTCCTCGGCACTGTCACAAACCTTGCCAGCGCTTATGATCTATGCAAAAGAACACCCGAGTCACTGGGCTGTGTACGCATGCGCAGAATCTGATATTCCACAGAGGAGATACCATGGTCCCAAAACCTATACCACAGCCCAGCCCAGTAGACAGAGATATGGCAACGCGCAGAAGGCGTGCATTTTGTATACTTTCCGGCTCGTCTGTCAAGTTCGGTGTACCAAATCGATCAACAAAAAAAAAAACATCCTTCGATGAAACGGCGCTCGAGAAAATGGCGTTCGAGAAAACGGCGTTCCAGAAACTGCGGTGAACCCTCTTCAACCACTTAGGCATAACACACTCCGAGCAATCGCCTCAAACACCTCCGAGGCGGCTGACCCTGAAACGTTTTCCTTCCACGAACTCTAGACGCAGCTAAGCCGACTAAAACACATATATACACACAGAAAGAAAAAAAAAAGAGTTACCGCGACGTCTCGAAGCAAAATATAAAGTCGGTAAAAGAGACGGGAAGAACGCCGACTAAGGAAGAAGTCGGTTGAGGCGGAGACGGCGTTAGCGCGAGACTCGAAGAGAGCAGCCGTTGCGTCGTCCTACTTTTGCCGGCTCGTCGCATCAAGATCGCTCGCGGCGCATACGCAGTATCCTCGCCGCGGGTTTGCCTGAATGGCTGCCCAGCCAATCTAGTGCGAATCCGCTCGAAAACGAAACCAACAACAGTAGAGAACCAAGGTTGGGTTTCGAGATTACTGCCTCTTCCCAGCACTGTTGTCCACTCCTCAGATGGGAGTGTGTGCAGCATGGGCCCGTGAGCGTGAAAGTGGAAACTTTCTCGGTCTTCATAGACGCGTGAGCTGATTTTTTTTTTTTTTTCTTTCTTGCTGTTGGTCCGACCGACGACCTCGCTAACGATCTTTGTCTGGACGCGGGAAAACGGTGTCCACGTTATCGTGCGAGGGCTTTTGCCGTGTCTATAGGATATCCCGGATCAGTATACCCCAGGAGCGCGAAGGTTATTTTTGGAAGCAACGAGTTGTTCGATTGCGTGTAAGGAGGTCGGGTTACGGAACGTTGGTCGGAATCGTCGTCGCGCGAGCGATTTTCAGCTGCGGCGAACGTAAGAGACGTCGAAGAGAGCAAAAAGAAAGAAAATAAATAAATAAAACTCTGGACGATAGACATTTCTTTATATATAACGATGGAGGAGAAGAAAAATTTTAAGGTACATTACTCCTCGCTGCATTTAGCGGAGAAATCGCTGCGTCACGTCCCGTGACACTGCGACGTCATGTGACACAATGACTTCATACGACACTGACGTCGCATAACACTGTGACGTCCTATGACACTGTGACGTTACATGGCGTTTACGTCACTTATACAATGATGTCACATGACACCATAACGTCATTTGACACGGTGACTTCGCATGGCACCTACGTCACGTAACACTGTGACGTCATGTGCCACGTCACGTAGCACTGTGACGTCATGTGCCACCATGACGTTATATGACAAGTCACGTGAGACAATGATGTCACTTGACTCCATGTGCCAGAATGACGTCACGTTACACGTGTCTTCTCGTGGCAGGCGCTGTGACGTCAAACCAACAGCATCGCTCCATGGCATTGTCACGGTGGGACCAGCACCATCACGAGGTCCGTGAAGGGTCCCCGCATAAAGCTATACGGCGTGCAAGTCCGTCCACTCCTTGCGCATCTCGTGCGTGTGTTTACCAATAACGGCGCGCTCTTAACTGCCTCGTCATCGCGCCTTCCCCGCACATTCACTATGCTGCCCTTTGTCCTGGCGTGCCCTTCCTCGCGCTTCGATACGCCAAAGATGCATCTCGAAACACTCGCTCGGCAGAGGATAACGAATAAAAATTTTGGAAAGGCGCGCAAGTCACGACTTGCGCTCGGAAATCCCCGAGCCCAAAAAGGCACAAGCACGCTGCACAGGCGACGCGCTTAACTAAGCATGGTCTTGGCTTTCGCCTATACAACCTCTCGACACGATGGTCACTGATGGGTTTCAAACGACATTCTGCACATCTGTTTGCCGTTTCTCAAACGACAAGAGCACGCCATTTGAACGCGCTCGGAAAGCGAGCTCGAATTGCGCGATTGTTGATTGCTTACCTGCCGCCGCCGAGTCATTAAGCGCGCGTGCGAGATGAAGTAACAAAATTACGTAGAGCGTGCATAGTCGCGAGTGATTATTCTAGCACAATGTAAGGCAATTGTACTGTGAGTTTGTTTACCCGGCGGGAAATTAGTCAGCTCCAACAGGCGTCTGGTGTTTCGCTGTAATTAGGCGGCGCAGTACCAATAGTGACTGCACGAACACAAGCCGAAGGAGGGATTGAGCTAGAGATCTCATGGACCTTGTGGCGAAGCTTTCGCTCCATGTGCTCCGAGCTCATGTGCATAAACACACTCGGCCACCGATCCCCCGGTTTCCTGTTGCTGCGTCTTAGGGACAACAGCGAGTAGGAAGTCCAAACCTCGGAAGTGCACTCTGATGGCTGCGTCTTTCCGGCAAAAACCGGTAGGACACGCGGCGACGCGTTTAAACTTGGAGCTTCCTTGAGCGAGGCGTTGGAACGCTGCACTTATCTTAAGTCATTCCGAGAGTTACAGTAAAGCCCTTTATTACCAGGTGTTTTGCAAGTCTTGTAGTAAAGTGTGCGTTTCGGGAATATCTCGCAGGCACATAATTTCGCAATTTGGAAGTATACACTACGTATTCCTTACCACGGAGCCATAAATTCTCGGGATACAATTTTCGCGATATTCTTCGAGTCACGAATTTCGCGAAAATCAAGGCTTTGCAGTCAGTAGCTTATCCTTACTAAGATGTTATATATAGAGAAATAGTCAACAACGTAATTATCACAAGCACTGTGCACTTTGCCGCTCACCAATACACCGCCAAACTAATTTATTTATTTGTTTACTTTTTTGTGCTATGTGTAGCTTTGCTGCAATCGGAGCCACTGAAGCTCTTTTCCCGCATCTTTCTAACTTTTCTTTTTATTACATACTGCGGATTACGTGGGTCCACACATGGTAGACAAAAATAATTTCAAAAAATCGCATCATTCGTGTACCATTGGCATCATGCGATTTTGTCGCACACTTGCAAGTTATCGCCAGACTGAACGAATACACAGGTGCTTGAGACCCTTTTGTTGCCTGAGCTATACTTATACGATTGCACTGGATAGCACAAGTTTTAAGAATTACTTGTAATGGTAAAACGCAGAAGAACAAAAATAGCCAGTCCGGCTGCACCATCATTGCCGCAATGCATCGAGGGAAGGGGCCTTTCTCCGGCACCATGACAGAACAGCACACGACAAAACAGCACGCGACAAAACAGCACGGTCAAAACAGCACGCGTCAAAACAGCACGTGCTCTTCTGTCGCTGTGCCGTTTTGACCGTGCTGTTTTGTCGCGTGCTCTTTTGTCGTGTGCTGTTCTGTCGCGTTCCCCCTTTCTCCACGTGCCCCAACATCGCTGGAGCTCTGCGCGTGCAGAGCACGAGACCGCATGAGACTTCTTGCGGCCACTACCGCCTGCCTATTATGAGCTTTAGCATAGCTAAACTATGCTAAGGATCTGTCAGGCTGTTAGCGGCGAGATGTTTTAGTGGAGCCCTCCTATGGTTACCTTTCGTGACGTCATTACCTTGCGAACGACAAGTTGGATGGTGTTTGTAAGGAGCATGGTGGAAGCTTGAAACCATCGCGCTCTTAAAGAAACACTACCAACATTGTCGAAATTGAAGTTCTTCCATTCCTCTTATTTCCGTCGAAGAGAAATCCTTTACTGACGTCATAGTCAGCATTCGGCCAATGGTGGAAGGCCGACCACAGCGACGCTTTCGATCGCGCACGTCGCCAATACTGACAAAGCCTGGCAGATCGCCATGAGACGCGGCCGCGGAAAGTGAAAAGGTAGAGCGGCAGACAACGAATGAGAGGAAAGTCATGTAACGGGCGCCCCGCTGCGGCGAGACGCCGAAACACACTTCTCCCGAGCGATGGATAGTCCGCTCGTGCTCCTCGCGTTCCTCGCGCGCCATCGCCGGTGCAAAAGCTGTGCGCTCACTATAAGCTTCCCCGAGAAATGCCCTGTGTTACCCGATCTTCGCGCTCCAAATCTGCGACCGGGCGCTCTGTGGCTCCGTCGTCGAACTGCCAGGCTTTGTGAGTATAGATGAGGCTATGGCTTTAGTTATGGTGACTTCGTTCATGCGTGGAATGCTCGGTGAGATCGCTCTATTGCGTCATACGTTTCCGCCTAACTTTTCATCTTCCGATGGACAGCAACGGGCGCCACGAGCCATCCCGGCCAGTAAAGCGCCACGAACGTATCACCTGAATACGGGGCCAGCGCTCCGCTGAGTGGTGCGGTAACCGACGGTCGCCTGACAGTGTGGCATTCACGCGACATTGGATTGGCTGAAGTGACTCATAGTGGCCGCTGCGATTCGTCGTAGGGCGAAACCAACGTTACTGTGTACCTTGTTTCAGCTCAAGTCCAGACACAGCCGACGCCACCAGCTAATGGGACCGATCAAATTGCGACAAAACGCAGATCGCTGTGCCTTTACTCTATCATTGATGATGTTAGTGATGTAGATGGAAAAGGAAATAGAGGAAATCGTGGGGGAAGGCTCATAGGACTAGTATGTCATAAAAAACATGAAGCATAAACCGCATCTAAGCGATTTGGCGAGCGACGAGACAAGCAACGGCGACCCGCTTCGCTGTCGCTCGGTCAGTTGCGCCACGAGGTAAACCGCATTGAAAGCGACGGGAGCAAGCGACCAAAACGATGAGCGACGTTTTCTAGAAATCCAAAAACCAAGCGACGCGACGTGCGACAGTGAGAAATCTCCGTCGCTCTTCGCTGACTCTCGTCGCTGTCGCCGTCGCTCGTCTCTTCGCTCGCTAAATCTCTTGCATGTGGGTCAGCCTCGATGGTGCGCTTTTGACGCTGTCTGACTGGTCCTATCAGGTCGTAGCGTCGACTGCGTCTTGACTCATGGCGAAACAAAGTATATACTCTCTTAAAAATGCCTGCGCGTCTACTTACCCGCGAAACACTTGAAGAGCCAATCGCTGCGATCTGCGAAATCAGCTCAGCAAATGATACGGCGGAACATCTCTTTAGACCTCAAAAATTAAGTCTGCGCCGTTGCATTGCGCAATGCAAGCATGACGCTTTGCATTGCGTAATGCCACAGCCCAGACTTCATTTTAGGTCCAAACGGATGTTCCACTTCATCATTCGCTGAGCTGCTTTCCTAGGTCGCAGAGATTGGCTCTTTGAGTGTTTTGCGGGTAAGTAGACGCGCAGGCATTTCTCAGAGTGCAGATTAGCCGAGTTGTGGAAATCCCGCGGACGGGAGTATTCCCCTTCACCCCCTTCACCCCGCCTCCCCTCGTTTGAAGCGCCATCTAGGTTTTCGTTTCAATACTGTGTCTCCCAACCCAAGGCATGGCCTCCGAGATCCCGAGGCGCGCGAACGGCGTGCCGTGCCCGCTTGGAAACATGCGTTTCCTATAGAACACTCAGCAGACGTCCCCAAAACGGTGGCACGTCGAACGACGGGATACAGGCCGTGGGGGATGCTCGTGGAAGTATAGCGTCCATGGGCAGTTCCGTAAGTAAGCTAATCTAGTAACATTGGGAAAATACAATATCTGGTTGGACGAAACGGACTGTAGTGAACAGGGATATCTGTGCACCGTCAGTACACACACAAACCTACAAAAACGAAACGCGACATCGTCCAAAAAACTTCGACGATAAAACGAAAAAAATCACGAATGTGTATAGCTGAAACCTGTAAAGAGCATTTAGCTTCGTGATTGGTTCTTCGGGGTTCTGATTGGCTAATACCGCAACCGGATTGGCTGCGGAGCGAAAATTAGGTGTTCGAGACTCTCCGTATCACCCGCCTTTCTAAGCTTCTTCTGAGTGATAAAGTTAGATAAAAATCACGCTTAACGAAGTATAGATGCAACGATCTTAGCGACTGATTCGACTTTTTTAGGTCATTATAAGCTCTACCCAGTCTTGGGTAAGTTACTTTTAAAAACTAATTCGTTACAGTTACTTTCAGAAAACATAGCGAAGTTACCGTTACAGTTACCGCATCAAAAGAGTAACTCGTAACAGTTACAGTTACTTTTAAAGAGTAACGACGTTACTTCTCAGTTACTTTTCTATAAGACGAAAAATTTAGGAAATACACGAAAACGCCCCTCATCAAGTTTTATTGAATAAAAGTAAAAAAGTACGCTTTTTACTTCAGATTGTATAATAGCAGCAGTTGCTTCTCAAAATTAGTGACTGAAAGTTTCCCTCGTTTGATGGCGAACAACTCCCAGCCCTTGCTGAACGGACCCCGCGCAACCAGAGCAACGAGCAAACCCCGCGCCAACAGCAGCACGTTTTGCCTCGACTGTTCGCACCATGTCGGAGTAGTGGCGTAAATCAAAATACAAACATGCGCAGTGCGGAGCAGTGGCGCTAATCAATTGATACAAAAAATTCACAGTGTCCTTCGTATGTATTGTTGCTTCACGGTTGATTCACCCAATTAAAAAGCGACTGCGCAGAAAAAAAAAAACCGCAGCGTAGATTGCGCTGCAATATACTAAGATGTAAGTGTTCAGTCATAAAGTACACCCGCGTGCGTAAAGACAACTAGGTTTTTTTTACGGGCGAAGCTTCTTAGGGTCTAGCCTTGTCGGGCGTCCGTGCTTATATCGATTGCCATGCCATCTATCTTCTTAAAAAAAGAAAAAGGTGTTTGCGCAGTCGCCAGGATTCAAACCTGTGCGGGGAGACCTCAATGGATTTCTAGCCCATCGCCTTAACCACTCGGCCACGACTGCGGGACGGGTAGGGGGCTCTGAGACGTGGTAGTAACTCAAGAGCTGGGGTTTCTGTCATGGATGAAACGTTGCATGTAGCCGCTCAACGTCCATACAGGAGAGGGCGCTGCGGTCAAATGCGTATATAATCGCTTTAAACTTTGCATGCATTGGCTCAACGTTTATAGACGAGAGGGCGCTGCGGTCAAACGCTCAAATGCTTATATAACCACGTTCCATACCACACATTCCATACCAAAGTAGCCCGGAACTCAGCACTACCTATGAGCAATAAAAAAATCAGCACCATCAGCACTACCTATGAACAAAATCAGTATCATCAGCATCACCAGAGCTTCGCCCCAATCAACATCATTCACCGCGTGCAGATGAGGTCATTTTTTTCATCGCATCAACACGTGGCTATATTCGGGTCGTGACTCGCGAGAAAGAACGTATTCACAAGTTTGTGCATGGCCAACTTGACACTCGAAATGTCGGAACAGACAATTTGGAAAGTGCAAGAATAGCTATATTGTACTCGTTCAATCATGTTATTCATAAAAAACTGGAAAGTAATGACCAAAGTAACGTCGTTACTTTCATCGCCACCTCAGAAAAAAGTAATAGAACTACAGTTACAAGTTACGTTTTTTAAAAGTAAATCGTTACAGTTACAAGTTGCCAAAAAGTTACTCAATTACAGTAACGCGTTACTACTAACGCGTTACTACCCAAGACTGGCTCTACCTCGCGTGAATGCGCATCGGGTTCATATTGCTTTCTTCCTTTTGTCTGAGCTAGCTTTATATAGGTCGGCGCCACAGTCGCGACCAAGTTTTTAACTCCAACTTCCGGAAACCTCTCGACACGGTGCACTTAAAAAAAAGCAACAGTAAAGTAGGTCTTTAAGAAGAACAAACATACGTCGTCCACGTACTCCGCTACATAATCGCCTCAGCCAAATGGTACATGAGAAAAACGCCTCCGATCGATGCAAATTGTAGGCCGCAACTATGTGCCGCTCCAATCAATTTCATTACGTCGTTATGGATGTCAGACTGAGCACTCGAACGATTAAAAGCAAAGGCCTGCCGCGTATTCACGTGCCTCGGACGTTTTGAACAATCGCTCCATGGCGCGTTTGTAGAGCAAGTGCCCCGGGCAAATTTGGCCGTCCGGAGTCAAAGTCGAACTGCTCGTACATGATACAAAATGACACGGGGTTCGCTGCACACAAGATGACAGAACTATATGCGGGCACGACGCCTCAGTATATTCATAGCATGTTTTCTTTCATCCATGCTTCGAGCATGTCCGCGGACATTTTTTTTGTATGATCATTGTGACAGGCACGTAAAGCGAGGAAGAAACACGCCTCATGCCCGATTCACATTGTGCGATTATTTTACCATCGATTTCGCAATTTCAACTTCACTCGTGCGGAGAAGAAAACGTGGTGGAAACTGGGGTGTGTGCTCAACGTTACGGCTGCAAGATCGCAGACAAATTCGCACCGCGTGGATCGGCCTTTAAACGGTGTCCCCAGATTGTCTTTTTTTATGAGGTATTGGCGGCGTGATCGCGGCTTTCTGCGGAGCGCAAGTTCGTCTGCTTCTTTTGCGGGGGTTGTGGGGACGTCAGAACAACGCCAAGCTTTGATTGGCTCCGATTGAAGACCTCAAAGCAAGGTGCCTCGAGGTCTATTCACTATTCTTCAATCAGATCCAATCAGAACTCGGCGTCTTTCTGACGTCACCACTACACCTGCAAAAGAAGCAGACGAACTTGCGCGTTCCGCAGGGCTCCTCTTCGTTAGGGAAGGTATCTCTCTGTTGCACACCACCGGATCCACTGCGGCGACCGCCCACATGCCACCACATCTTATGGATCTGCACCCCCCCTCCCCTTTTCGCCCACTCTCTAACCACACTCGAAATCGTTTAAAACTGGAAAACGCCGCTAAATATCTACTGGATTTGTGCAAAATCAGCTGTTGAAATCAAGCAAACGAACAAAAATCTGGAACAAAAATCTTTTTTTCCAGTAATGATAGCTTTTTGTCGAAACCCTCACCTTTTAGACAACCTCTCAGGTTTTTTTTTTTATATTTTCTATTTGATAACCACCGTTTTTAGCATCCATCCGAAATAGATCACCGAAATATATCGATATTAAAAAAGAAAATATAAACACCGAAAAAACTGCGCCCTACTGACGATGCGACCGAACCGAATCGGCGCGCACCGACGAAGCGCCTTTCTTCTTTCGGAGCGACGTGGAATCGCCTAAAGCAGGAGCAGCGCTCCAGGCAACTTAATATCGGTGGAGACTGTACTTGCGCATACACTAACTAAAAGCCAAGTCAAAACGTCCGAGCCCAGAAGTATCATTCTCAAAAAGAGCGTACACGCGCGAAAAAGATAATGCAGAGCGAGCTTAAAATAGAGAAGCCGCGCGAGCCACAAGGCGCCCGCGGTGCGCGGACGCGATTCCTGCAACAGGAGACAGTGAGTATACACACGCACGAAGATGCCAGAGGACGACCACGATACTTTACATAACCCAGAAAGCGAGCCGAGCAGCAACTAGGGCCACTGAAGGTCGACGCCTTTTTTTAGAAGTCGGGCGAACCTCGACTCTTTGTGCCCACAGCTTGTCTCGGGTGCTTCACTTCCTTATTACACGCGGAGCGACTTATCGCGGCATGGCGTGTGCCGCCGCCGCTGCCGCGGTGGGTGCCCTTCGTCGTACGCCGCGACGTCACGATGAGTTTGCCAGCGTAGCTCAGCTTCTTTTCGGGAAAGCTTCGAGGAACCGCAGCGCGCTTTCTCCTCACTGGGCGATCGCGGGTAGATCTCCTCACTGGAAACGTACGATTTCGCGATTCAGTTTGTAAGGACCCTGAGATTCGTATTTCCGCTCCTCGTCGTGAAAGACTGCAGGGAAAATCATGAACTGAGCTTACTGCATCAATACACCGTAGATGACAGGAAAAAAAAAAAAAAACTGCCGACAGTATACTGTAAGGCAGGGGTCGGCAACCTGCAGCCCGCTTGCCGGATACAGCACGGGGGACGATGTCATACGGCCCCCGGCACGCCACCTGAAAGAACTCTCCCCCCCCCCCCCCCCCCCCCTTATACAGACGGATATGCTCAGAGTCGAGTCGGAGGCGTCGGAAATATTTGGGAGATGGGGGGGGGGGGGGGGGGGGGGGAGAGAGAGAGAGAGAAATGACTGCGGTTTTGTAGTTTTATATTTGAGTTTTCTAGTTGCATTCACTGTATTGTCAATCAGCAATTGTGCATCAAGGTGACGCATCCGGAATCAATAATTAAAGTCGCCGTACCTAGCATAAACATCGTTTTTGAAATCACGGCGTGCACCGTTGTCGATGTCAACAGTTTTTGTCACACCGAAATGCCTACCATGGGGATGACTATGACCACACAGAACTTCGATGGATAAGCAAAGCAAGAGTGTTGCAGTTCTCTAAACTTCACAAGGGAATCGCAGTTTTTTTGTTTTTTTTCTCTCTCTCTCTTTGTTTTTTCTCTCTGTGGATGAACGCTTTTGCACGATTTCTCTGGTGAAGATAGGTATGCGACTTTGCATTAGTGGCTAATATTTTATATCGTCTTAATGACCTAAACGTAAAAAAAAAAAGTTTTTGGCGGGGTTGTTTTAAAGACCGAAACTTTGTGAACTTTAACCTAAACTTTTTCAACGCCAGGAACCTCTATAAACAAGGAACTCGATCATTTTCTTCTTTTTTTGCAATTTTTGATTAAGAGACAAGCACCCCGATTTCACCAAAGAAGTATTTGTGAGAGGGTACGCCACGTTAAAAGAGAAAGAGAGAGAGAAAGCTATAAGACCGGTTTGCTGGTTTTCAGGAATACTCGAACGACATCTACATTTTCCGAAATTTATTAGGGGCAGAACTGGGCCAAGTTTGAGAGATTTTACCAAATAGACTTCGCTTATCCACTAATCCCCAAACAGACACTAAACTCGAGAACGCTTAACTAAACTCGAGAACCCTTAACTGAAGTCGACAAATCTACGAAATCTCACAGCGCTCTTTGATACAATTGTTCCCTAGATAGCACATTTCATTTCAGTTCATTTCATTTATTACACTCTCAGGGCCCGAAGGCATTACAGAGAGATGTGGGATAATCATACATCAGTACAAATTGAACTATGAAAACAAAACATACACAAAAAAAAAAGGTACAGAATCGCTCTGGAACATTATTCATAACAGTAGTGATGGCATTTTTAAAATCAGCAGCGTCAGTAAGTGAGACTACGGAAGCGGGAAGGCGATTCCAGTCGACGGAGGTCAGGGGTAGGAAGGAGGCATAAAAGGTTGAGATGATGCAGTAGGGGATTCCCACGTTTAATGGATGATCGGTACGCGGCGATATGTATGATGGTTCTGAAAATTATGAGGTTTAAAGTGCTGGGTTAGAATGATTAATCTTGTGAAATAAGCAGATGCGAGATATTTTTCTACGAAAGGAGAGGTTGGGCAAATATAGAGTCGCTTTCATGGAGGTGACGCTGGCTGTACGCTGATAGTTAGAAAGTATGAAACGTGCAGAGCGATTTTGAATGCATTCAATGGATGATGCTAGGGTGACACCAGGGTTCCAGATAGAGCCTGCATATTCAAGGTTTGTGCGCAGTAAAGTCTAGGAGACGTTTAAGTGAGACAGGGGCAAGGAAAAAAATTCTTCTGAGATAGACTAATAAGCGATTAGCGTTGTTAGTGATATATGCGACATGAATGTTCCATGAGGAGAGATCGCTAGTCATATGAACACCGAGATATCAACAAACTTTTTTTTTTTTCATAATGAGGTCCGTGTAGTTAAACGTAGGCCTTGCAGACGACAGATGAGCACCTCCAAAACGTTTACGACTCTCAGTTAAGAGTTTAAATGCGAACGTTTCCGTCTTGGCAAGCAATCTCTAAACACCGAAAATCTTAGTGACAGAGATAATAGTCAATGAAGAGTTACAAAAAGGTGAGGCTGGCGATTACTATAGCATCTCATTATCGCTCGTCAACAAATCAGATTGCGGCATTAGCCGATAAGAACGTCGAAGAACCAATCACGAAGCGAGATAAGCATTAACATGATAAGCCACACCCTTGCGCGCCTCAAGTTGTCTGTGAGTACAGAGGGGCAAAATCACTTCATCTGATACAGTTTGGAAAATTGGGAGCCTGAGTATAACTGTAAGAACAGATAAGGATAAAAATGCCGTACAAAATATGGCGTCAATTTGTTTTAATAATTATTATTATTTTTAAAAATAAACTAGGAATTGTCGCCATATCTTAGGAACTCCAGTTTTTCTTCTATCAAGTGTTGTATACTCGTATGTGTGAACTTTGGAGGTGCGTGCGTGCATGAGTGCATGCGCGTGTTTGGATGTGTGTCTGTGCGTCTGTCCGTCTTTCTGTGTCTGTGGTGAGGAGTTACTCATCGACAAAATAAAACAAATAAACACGCGAATTATCTCTCAGTTTCTGGTGCTTATTTATTATACCAACTCTTCGTCTCTTCGAGAGCGTTTACCGAGACAAGAAAACGCTCCGCAAAGACCCACCGCGCATGTAGAGCAATACGTGAACGCGAAAATCTCGCCTTCGCAAAGATCCAATTCCAAATTCCAAGGGCGTTTCGGAGAAAGAAAACATCGCCGCCGGTCTCCGCGCAAGAACCAAAAACCGTTTCGACAGCGGCAACGCAGCGCAGCGCAGTGTAAGAAGGTTGCTGTGGTTTACTTTCAGTTTTTCGCGCGGCGCGCCTCTGGCCGCGCGTGCCAGAGGACTGCGCTCTACTTTCTCCGAGCGCCGAGATTCGAGGGAGATCGACAAAACGAAAAATGAACAAAACACGCTCAACGAAAGTATAGTGGGCTCTTGATAAGCCAGAGCGGGAAGGTTCTCAGGTTTGCCCAACGGACGAAATATAAACAAAATAACACCGATTCCAGAAAAAAAGGAGCTAAAATCGAGACACTGCGAGGCGGTGCACTACGCACTTGCCAAACGGGCCATCCATCTTTTTCTTGAAAGACACCCCAGTTTCACGTGCATGCGCCAACCTTAAAAAACAAAAAAAGAACTGCAACGCGTTTTTTTTTTTTGTTTTTTTTTTTTGTTTTTTGGTCACATTTACATTTTTAGCGTCCACCCCTGAAACCCGATGGCGTCATTCGAGCCTGAAAATCCGCGAGGTCGTGAACGACGGCTCGCCCCATCCTCCTTCACTGCCCATCGGTCAAAAGTTGGCCCAACGTAGCGCCCTATATATATATACATATATATATATATATATAGGTGAGGCAAAGTAGTTTGAGAACAATGGACCGGGAAAATGTAATAAGTCAGAGATCTGTACTTGCGGAGTTGCTATGCTAGAAGTTTATTATATGTATTAAGACAGTTTCGCCGAGAGGCTCGGCTTCGTCAGGAGATGGCATACATGTATGCCATCTATAATAAACTCCTAGCATAGCAACTCCGCAAGTACGGATCTCTGACTTATATATATATATATATGGTGAATCTAAGTATATATCCATGACGAAAAGTCAAACAGCGCACAGTAAACGGGGACTAAAGGAAGTGCAAACAGGACGAACGCTGACTCTCAACTGAACTTTAATCGCAAAAAAAAAAAAGAGCAACCCCGCCCACGTCACATGATACATTCACCACGTGTCCAAAAAAACAAATCTCTTTACCACGCAAGCCCAGTGACGTTTGGCTTACGCAGTTTGCGCCTGCTTTGATAATTGCATACGTCTCTAAAATATCTCTATTCACTCTGTCCCTTCCATTGCCAATAACAGTCTTACTGAAGATAGGTTTACACCCACATCCATGACAATGCAATGGCAGATGCCCCCCTACAGCTCCCACCGCTGATTTCAACGACAAGTCATGCTCCCGCAGTCTGTGATTAACACATCTGCCCGTCTGACCGACGTAGGCTTTCCCACACGTTAGTTGAATCGTGCACAGAACTCCCCACCTTGCAAACAACATATTGATTTTCATGCTTCACCAAGCAAGCGGGGCTTTTGTCCTTCTTATCGCCAACTCTCGCGCATAGTTGTGCCAGCTTACATATGGAAACGCCTACGTCGGTCAGACGGGCAGATGTGTTAATCACAGACTGCGGGAGCATGACTTGTCGTTGAGATCAGTGGTGGGAGTTGTAGAGGGGCATTTGTTATTGCATTGTCATGAATGTGGGCGCAAACCTATCTTCAGTAAGACTGGTATCATTGGCAATGGAAGGCACAAAGTGAATAAAAAAATTTTAGAGGCGCATGCAATTATCAAAGCAGGCGCGAACTGCGTAAGCCAAACGTCACTGAGCTTGAGTAGTTAAGAGATTGCTTTTTTCGACAAGTGGTGAATGTATCATGTGACGTGGGCGGGGTCGCTGGTTTCTTTGTTTTGTTTTCATGTGATTAAAGTTCAGTTGAGAGTCGGCGCTTGTCCTGTTTGCACTTTTGCACTTCCTTGGTCCCCGTTTACTGTCCGATGTTTGCCTTTTCGTCAGTATGAACCAACTAACCCACATCGCCACCCTCATATGTCCATTCAGACGATTCCTCCACGGTAAACACTGCACCCACCATCACACGAGGTAGTGTAATTTCGCTTAACCATCGAACGGCTCGAAAGCGCATCCACGACGTAACCGGCGATAAGATACTTGGAGCAATCACGACTCCTCAGTCCTGACCACCGCGAGACGAGAACGCCTCGCGAGCAAAGTGCTCCCGGGTAACCGCACGCGCATTCATGATGGCGGCGGGCAAGGTCAAACCGCCGCGAAACGCGGTTAGCAGTGTACATTTATTTAGAGAGCGACTCATAAACCTTGAGGAAGAGCGCTCGGAGGAGTATTCTAACTCGGCGGCGCATTAGGAAGGATGACGCGGCGACTGAACCGACGCGCGGCAACTCTTCAAGACGACGCGATGAGAGGCGGAGAAATATGGGACAGACCGCGTCCCAGTTGGCCTCGCCAGACGGTCGCGGGGTTGGATCGCGGCGGCCTCGTCTGCCTGCAACGCTAATGCCCGCCTCTAATAACGACGCCAGGAATAATGGCGCGAGTGCGTAGACAAAGCGCGAAAGTGGCAGTCAACAGACGCCCGAATGAACACCGCCTGCGGCGATGCCCATAGCGGCCAAACTCAATATTATGCTCCACAATAAAAAATAAAAAATAAATAAAAAATTAGCATATTTTTGAAAGCGGTGTTTTTTCTTCAATTATGGGTCGACAATAGAATGCCCGCCGGGAAATGTTGGTAGTGAGGCATATGCTACCGGCCCGAGAATTTTATGGTTTGTGGCTAGCAAAACCGGGACGGTCTGTCTGGTGTTGGCCAATTGCGCGCTCATTATCGTATCGCAACAGATGATCTGCGCGGCGATGCGAATGAAGAATGAACCGCGCTCTCGTCGATAATCGTGAAAATGACTGAGTTGTCCATCATTAAGTATACTATACGCATGATGACCACGGAAAGACGGTAATCAGGGAAATAAAATGAATGAAACGTGGCAAAACGTAACGCTTTATCGAGCATGGGTCATGGTCACTCTACTTTTTTTTCCGGGCGCAGGAAAGCTTCGTATATCATAAAGCATCGTATATTGAATCCTCAGGTAACAGCACGCAGGTTATCGTCAGGTGAAGCAAGAAACACCCCGCAGTACTCACTTCACAATGAATCGAAGTTGAACAATGGCGTTACGCTATTCCGACTGATGGCCTATTGTATTGCTCGTTTCGCGGTTCTGTATTCTCGTAGCACCCAGCTTCGTCTGGCTATCAAAAAAAAAAATGGCTGCAATATTTTTTTTAGCAGCTTTAAGACACGTGAATTCCAAAAAGTATATGCCTGCAACCAGCTGTGCACTCGGTGCAGATCGCCGCGTTCGCTTCATGTGTGCAGCCTGACTCAAAACACAACCATAAGTGCATTGCCCTGCGCTTTCCCGCACCGCGTTACACGTTTCTGAACCGGTGGAGGCGAGTGCAGGCATGGACAGGTAAATCGAATGAGCCAAACGTGTGAGACGAACGTCCCGTCAGGCGTACGCGAAAACATAAATTTTAAGAAGATGAAGCTCCTGCGACATGAACAGATTACATTGCCAAGGAGGAAAGTTAATTGTGCGAGTTCTCCGCAAATCGCTGAAAATAAGCGACCCCAAAACGGCTCCGCAAATCGTTGAAAATAAGTGACCCCATAACTAGAAATAATATAGCTCGCTGTGACACCGCTCTTAACGACGTGTTTCTACGAGAAACTCGTTCCAAAAGGGACGAACGATCGTGAACTTTGCGAAACAATAAAGAAATTCGCGAAAGCCGTCGTTTCCAAAGCCGCGCCAGGAATGTTTCCTCCACGCGAAGCATTCCTGCGACAGCACGCGTGTCTTTGAACAGGTATTCCGGGCGTCGCCTCAGACTTCTCCAGCGCACTCCAACAAAGCAAAATACCAGGTACGAGAGAGCATTAGCGGGATGGCGGGAAATGTGTTCTCTCAACAAACGTGTACCATTCGGCTCGGGCCAAATAATGTCTCCGCGAAAATGGCCTCCGCCTTCATCGAGGCGTCTTTGTCCTTGCGTGATGTAATTTCGAGGAAGGACGAGCTGTCACCAGGAACACGTCGTTCCTCCTCCAAGCAAACGGAATGCGGCCTTGGGGATTACGTCATCCATAATCAGTACAGCTTAGCAGAAGACTTCAACGGTTCATGCGGATGGGCGTGTGAGGGCGCAGAGACATTGTGGAATTCAAGTAACCCCTGAGACATCTATTAGCGACGTCCGCGACCAAAAGCGACGCTGTGGTCAAAGTTTTCGATCGGCCCAACCATTGCTTTTTGTATACTCGTAATGCCTTCCCAATCGCCGATTCACAGCGAGAAAAATCCGGCGAATCACGGCGATGCAAGTCCTGGTCGTGACGTCACGAACGGAAACCGTAAGAGGGCGCCACCAAAACATCTCGGCGTCAGGTGGCGCAAAAATAAGCGAGTAAAATAAAATCCAGCCGCGACACGCACCAAACGCGTACACGAATATAGCAGACAAAACGAGAACTATTTATTTCGTTTTTCTTTTACCTTACACTTTCATATTTACGTTCCGGCCCTCGAGAAAGTGACCGACGCCCAATCTGGCGCCTTAGCCAAAAAGTTCGGTGACCCCGGTTTATAACATTCGGTCATGCATAGGAATTTCCACCAAACTTAGGTCTGTTTATTTTGTTTTCGTACTGCCCGTAAGAAGGAAGTAAATCAAGGGCAGTTCGTTTTGATTATATAACAAATATAAAAAAGGAGATGACTGCTGCCTCTGCATGGCCGATTACCTCTTGGCACATGATTAAATTATGATCTTACAATTAGAAATAAGTTAGCGCTCATCTAATAAATATTTCTTACGTGATTATTACATTTCTTCGCTATACGGTGGGAACACTGCCACATCGCCCGACGGGTGTTACAAAATCAATCAAACGAACTAGAAACAAATTACATTTGAGATCTGTTACGTCATTCTGTTATGCCCGTTACACATGTTCATATTTACATAATTAGTAAATATCTTTTCAAAATCGTACTAAGAGGAAGAGGTTGTGTGTATGCTCTCGTTGTCTCTCAATAATGTTTCCAGACGCACCCCCTCCTTAACTCCTTTGTTCGCCCCGCCCCTTCTTGCTGCCCATGTCATCGCACGTTCCATCACACACAACATCGAGCACAGCATACCAAGTACATCACGTGACAATAAAAATAGCAAGAACCCTCGAGCACTTTGCCCACGGTACACCGTATGCCCACGCACGACCACACAAGGGAAAGCTTGAGCGCTCGCAGCGAAAGCAAACAAATCTGCAGAGTTGCGACAGCGCTAAACAATCGCTTTTGTTTCCGCTCGGCCCTCGCCGCATAATCGCAACAACAAGGACCCCGTTTATCGACGCTCAAAATCTCGAGTCACAATCACCGGAAACTACGGCGTAGCGTGCAACGGCGAACATTGCCGAGCACCCTCTGCAGGCAGCGCACTTCTCCGAAGATTCCATTGGCGTCAATGGGACTCACCGCCGGCGCTTCGACGCAATATAGTAATTGGAACGCGCGAAAAAAAAAATACTTTTTGCATTTTTGAAGGGCGGAAGCAGCCACGAACAAGGCGCTAAGCAAACCGCTTCCTCTTGGGAAGGCTCTCGAAGCTACTCGAAACACCTCCGATAGCATTGTTCCTCCAAGGAGAACGGAGTACGCAGTTCACGGGGGAAAATAACAATTTCAGAGGGAACCGACCTGCCCGCACGCACTCAGTGGAGTCGCTCTTTGTTCTACGCAGTCTGCGAAAAGAAAGCGCTGTGCATTGACCACGCATCTCCTCGCTTGCATTCGTGAGCATCGGAACGTGAGGAATGACGTGCTAGGAAATATCGATGGTATTCGAGTTACGTGGCCTCACGATAGCAGACCGACGCTGACCTTATTATAGCATCTTTGCGTCAGCCGTTCGCAGGAACTGCGCGGCGGAAGCTCGAGACACGGACGTTCCCTTGAACGCCGGTAAAACTCTAAACAAAGCTGGACCCTCATTGGTACAGATGCGATAATAAGGCAGCTCCCTTTCTCCAAAGGAGCTGAGCACGACTTTGCGTAAAACGACATGCACAAATGCACGGGGCGAGCGCAACAAAAGATAGCACCGGTCAGAAATGTCGATACATTTTAGAGCAGAAAAAACTAGTAATCGGGACGACTATTGTCGTTTAATTAAGCCACGTAACACAGTTGAGTATTACTACAATAACAGTGGTGAACTGAGGCGATTCCTGGGGAGCTTACTGACACGTGAATGTGGAGTTATTGCAATTTTTTTACTTTGCGCAAATACCGCTTAAAACGGATCTTTGAAGTTAATGACCTATATGAAACACGCGCTTGTTTTTCACCCGACGCAATAAAAGTTCCAGAAAAACAAATTAAAGAAAAACGAGCATCGTTCACCCCCTCAACTCGCAGCCAGAACAAGCGGCCACGTGATCGGGAGCCGATTATATGCCGCCAGTGTTGATCATAGCCACGCGCTGGGGTTGGCAAAGCACAGGACACGCGCTGCATTGTTATGGCTCGGCTGTTGTCGTCGTTGCAGCGATTGGCCACAGGCAACCACCTGAATGCATGTCGAGGCATCGATTGTCACGAGCCCAGATCAAATGCGTACGCAGCCTTCGCGTACACTGCGTGAGCAGCGTTTGAATATCGTCACCACAAAGTTCGATGACGCATTCCCGGGGATCGTACTGTTGCCATTGTCCCCACAGCTCCGTCGTCAAATTTCGCGAAGGAGCAAGTTTGTTAAAGATCGTACAGCAGCTTCTTCTAGTGTAAGCCTTACATAATAGGTATTCTCTTGTGGACTAGTTGATAAGCATAATAATTGTTAACGTTAAAGGAAAAAAAAAACATAAAGAAGAGAGGAATTTGAAGAGTGATTGATTACACCCACGAATGAGGTGTAATGATGAGGCTGATCGCGATGACGGTGTCTGCCTATATAAGGCGTTATACCCTTCGAGATTGATCGAGTGAATTAAATTTCATTACCAGTGCCTACCTGGAACGTCCGCGTGGATACCTTAAATTGTGTGCGTCGTTCGAAAAGCGCGTAAATTAAAAATGCAAGTTAGAGTCAAAAATTCATATCCGATTGTATTCGCATACTTCACCCAAATGTACGGGGTGTCACAAAAGAAAATTTACACGGTCTTTTTTACCGCAAAAATAAACTAGGCATCGCCGAACGCTTATTCTCCGCCCAAAGGTAGCGCTAGAGGTCACAACAAGATGTCAAAGTTTCAGCCCGATCCGATAACTTAATCGAAAGTTGTAAGTGATTTTCTGAAAATTTAATGGGAAAATGGCGGCCGACGGAGTTTTCAAGCACATGGGGCTCTATGGCTTCAGAAACCGAAAACAGGCCAAAATGGTCTCCATTTTCCCATTTAACTTTTCAGAAAATCAACTTTTGATTAAGTTATCGGATCGGGCTGAAACTTTGGCACCTGGTTGTGACCTCTAGCTCTACCTTTGGGCGGATAATGAGCGTTCGGCGATACCTAGTTTATTTTTTCGGTAAAAAAGACCGTGTAAATTATCTTTTGTGACACCCTGTATTTATAAATGTATTCACTTCCCACTGAAAAAAAAAAAAGACATTGCGAAATACTGGCGTTTGAATAACAAACAATTCGGACTAGCAATGTTGCGCACTGTATAACGACATATCACTGCACTCGCCATCATTGATGGTTTCCTCCTTTCCACTAGTTTCCTCTACAACGTTCCAACTGCTAAAACTGAAAAAGTGGAAGGCTTCGTATACAAGGAGCTTACTCTACGTTTATCATGTAAGCTTATCGCTGACAAACTTTCACTCGGCGAGGCAATGGACTCAACTCAGTTCTTTGCAAGCGGCTGAGTGCGAGTATACCCAAACCGGTCTGTGCAAAAAAATAAGTAAAAAAGAAAGAAGGAGAGCATTGTTACGCTGTTGAAAATTATGGTTCCAAGTAGGCTGCAAATTGAATTGCCCGGTTCGCTTTCGCTTCATTGTGTCAACGCGGCATGACGTTAACCCCAGAGACCGGGAATCGGTGTCGCTGGCGGAGAGAACGCCTGGGCCGATGCTTCAACCATCGAGGCGACTAAGTAGAACAGCAGTCTCGTTGATTTTACGATTCGCGAGTAGGCACGAGGGGCGACCGTAAACTACGAGGTGTAGTTTCTTGTGCTTACTCGAATACAATCCTGAAGAATGCTAAACGAACACTTTCTCACGCTCCTTTCAATAAGTTCACTCGTGTCCTACAGTTATAACATTACTATAATTTAAAACAACAATTTACATTTATAGATGTGGAAACCTAAAAAAAAAAGGCAGACACAATTGCTTCATAACGCGAATAGTTATAATGCACGCCTCCTAATGCAGACACTATACCTTAAGTTCGTTTGGTTTGGTTTCGTTTTTTAGCGTGTCAATGCGGCGGCACAACTGGATACTCAATCGCCGGTTTCATTTACTGCCTCTCGCTCACGGCTAGAACAATTAAATTATATTCGAATTATATGGAAGGGTCTATATGGTGTCTCGGGGGCCACATCCCCATGTAGGAATTCACCCGGACCTGGTTTAGAATATTCAACAGTTTGTGGAATGAAACTCTAGGTTGCTGTAGGTCGCAAATTGAGCGTTAAGACGAACCTGAATACCTTAGATTGGCTAGCCGAGTAGGTAAAAAGCATTTGTTCCTGCGGTATCTACATCGATATTCAAATGTAATTAAATCCACGAAACACTAGGTTTTAGATCGGAGTGACGTCATTTTTTAGCATTACTTTGCAGTCTTTATTTATTGCGTCTTGGGCACTAACATCAGTAAGTATATTTTTTCTAAAATTTCTGCTTTTGGTGTAGTAGAAACAATTCGTATTTTTACAAGAACGGTCTATCATCGCAAACGATAATTTACGCTCCCTCAGTGAACGCCACCTAGACTAATGAGGTCTGTGCACTGAAATGCAGACGTGGAAGTAATCCATTACAAGTGACCGAATAACTCGTAATGCATTATTGTTCTTGTACTTTAGTAATTAATCGGTTGCTTTTTGAAAATGTAATTTGTGTAATGTAAATGTAATCCTTTACTTTATTCCTTTACTTTATCAGTAACAAATTACTTAAATTACTCGTTACTATTACCGTCATAGGGAGAGATAGAATGGAAGAAGGGCGATGCAATATGGCATTCGCGCTTTCAGCACGGAAACACGAGACGGGGATTCGTTAGCGAAGAGAGTTCTGGCGAGGGGAAGGAATTCACGAAAAGCACGACCATGTGATTTCCCTACACACACCCTAAGGGGGGGGGGGGGGGGGGGGGGGGGGGGGGGGGGGTACACCTACCTTGTTTTTCTGAAGGCAGCCCCTTAATTCGCAACGACTCCTCTAGTCTCAGTGCCCCCCCCCCCCCTAACCCCCTCCCAACCCCCCCCCCCCCCCCGCCCCGCCCCCATAAAAATTAGGCAGCCCCCTTAATTTCAATTCTTGGGGAAACCCCTGAGCACAAGAGCCCAGCCAGAGCCCATTTCTCGACTCGTTCGGACGATCAGCAAGGCTCGAAGGATTCGACTGTCTATAATGAAAGCAACAGGCTTCGACTTTTTGGAAAACGAACGGACTGCCTCGAGCGCACAAAAGAGCAGAAAACTAATGACCCATATAACCGTCGCATAGGGTTCGTGAGGAATAAGAACGTGGACACCGTGACCGTGGTGCATATGTTCGCTCCCTTCCTCCCCCCCCTCCCTCCTCTACCCTCCTTCTTTCGCCCCTCCCCCTTCCCTGCGCCCTCTCCCCAAAAAACAATTAACTTTTTTTTTTTTTTTTGTAATTCTTGCACAAAACTTCGCAAACAGAGAAGAAACCTCTAGTGAGACCTCGCCCCTGCTCATCCTTGACAGCGCTGTGAAAGCTAAATACTGGCTGGACTAACCAGCTATGTGGATTCTTCCCCTTGACTTGGCACTAGCGGATGCGTAAGGTGGAAAAATGAAGGGTGCGATGGCAGCGGTTCATTGGAGCAGAAAACTATGTAGCATCATCCCTGCTGTCAATGTAAACAGTAACTTTCGACAACAGGCAATAAGCTGGCCGGGGAGCAAAACCAAATCGGCTTGAAACTTCGAAGCTGAAAAAATATTCTTATGGCGAATTCCACTCGTCGTTTTGGAGCGCGCCGGGATCAGCAGACCAGACCCGAGATGGAGCACGCGATCCGAACGGAGTCGCTCCGCCTCCGGATCCCATGTGGAACATGACCACTCCTCCGGGATCGGGGGACGCCTTCCCGTCATTCACCTACCCGGGAATCCCCTTCCCACGGTCCCGGATCTCAAAGCACATGTTTTCGCAATCGCGGCGCTAACAACAAGTGTTCAACACTCGAGCGAAGTTAATCATAATGTGAAAGATACGTGTCGATAAGCAATGCGCATCAGCGTAGCCCCCTTGCCTCTTCATCGAAATATTCGTGAACGGTGTCCAAGTACGTCTCGATTTTCGGCCTCTTCTGCGTAGGTCCGAAAAGGCTGCCAAATTCATGCGGGACATACAAGCAATCCCCGTCGTCGCTGCTACTCGAGCCACTGCTGCTGGACGAGCTGCTCGAGCAACTTGACGTCGAACTGTCATCAGGCAGCAGCAGCAGTAGCAGCAGTAAAGCGGGCGGCACTTCGCGAGCGGCCATTACGAATTCTTCCGAGGCGAGATGCTCGGCGAGAAAGGAAGTCACGTGTCCGTGCCGAAATCCGCCGAAATCGGTGGAGCGACTTTTCTCGGATTCGGATCGAGAAGTGGAGTGGGTGCTGATCCAAAACAACGAGTGGAACACGTCCGTCTCGATCCCGATCGTCCCGTGAAATGGCGCGCTCTGGGAAAGTCGACCTCGGTAAGCTCCAAAACGACTAGTGGAAATCGACATTAGGAGAATGCTGGGATCCTCGTCAGCGGGTTGTGCCTGCGGTAACTTAGGCCGAAATTTTAGAAAAAAGGAACACAGCTTGAGTTTGCTGATAATAAAGAGTAGCTGACTTGGGCACTGGAGTTGAGACAGGCGGCTGTAGACGCTTGAGAGACATGGAAGCCCGTTGTTCACTGACAATAGTGTTTTTTGTTGCTGTTTATTTTATCATTTCCAACCGGCAAAGTCAGTTCAGCTGAAAGATTTTGCATTAATAGCATTAATATTCTACGTGAAGTTTTGGTTCGGATAAGTTTAGTGATCAAGAAAGAAGGTCAAGTGGGTCATTCAGTCGGATAACTACTACCTTCACCAAGCAGGAGCCTTTGAAATATACCGAAACGCAAGTAAAGCTTCTTGGTCTCACGGCCGTCAGTTTTAGCGGGTAAACCAGCTCCTATTCAGGTGACACGCATAGAAAACTACATCTTGAGGGGAATCATGTTTTGTAGTTCGCCGATGCCAAACTCGGATTCTTTTGAATGGTGCGCGTGCCTCCACCGCCCAAGTGCATTCGTCGCATGTTCGTGGGATTTAGTTCTGTCCCGGTTGAACAGCGCAAGACTCATACAGCTCGAACACCTGTTTAAGTCGTTTGCAACTTTATATATTCGTCCTCCTAAAATTATTAACCTGTAGATATCACACGTCTTTTGCGTGTTTCTTTGGAACAACGCAAAAGTAATCGAGTAAGGTAACGAGGTATTTAATCGGTCACTTATTACTCGGAGTCATTTGTAACGGTCACCCATTACTTTTTTAGGTGAAGTAATTGTAGTTATAATTAATTACGTTTTGGAGTAACGGGCGCCATGTCCGCTCAAATTTCGATGTAATCCCACGACGATCGAGCATCGACACAAATTAGACTCGAGTGCTCTGGTCTGCGTTCGGATGGGACTCGACATCAATCAATGCATCGGCGGACTCGCGGCGTACGATCATCGAGTCGGCGCCAACGTAATGCGATCTTAACTCCCGAAGAAAACCGGGAGGAAGCAAACAGGCTTTGATTAGTATTATTGGTAGGGTACAAACGTCATTTTTGGGATCTTACGCGCCAGACCGGCGAAAGGCAATGTGGCTAGCATCACCTCCAATAATCGAAGTCCGGGAACACCTATAGCTGCCTGAGTAGCTCCACGCTCCGTCATCACACTCGAATCGTGCTAACTCGGCTACTGGGCCTGAACCGGACGACGAGCGTCCGTCAACGCGTTGAGTGCCGGACGCGAGGTCCATACCGAACGCTGGCGCAGCACTCCTGGTCAATGTGTATCAGCGCTCAATCTCGCCGATGAAGTTAAAATACAACGCACCAACACAGTGTTTCCAAAGAAGCCCGCTTTGCCCATACCAGGTGTGGGCACTGCGCGTGCGCAGAAACGAAAATCGGGAGGAGTGTAACGTCTGCGCATGCGCGTACCGACAGCAGCGCCACCGCAGTGGAGTGACGTCAGAGAGTTGAGTTGGGCGTGGCCAGTCCCGGGCGTCTCATGATCGCCCAGTACTAATGAGATTGCGGCATTAGCCGATGAGAAACGCCCAAGAACTAATCACGAGGCAAGAAGGGCGGGAGCCACGCCCTCCAGTAGTTCTGGAAAAATAAAGCTTATTGTATTTTATTGTATTGTGTTAGGCTTTCAATAGCGGCAGTGCGTGCACTCCAAAAAAAGTCCGTGCGTCTACTTTCCCGCACGAAACTCGAAGAGCCAATCATCGCAACTTATAGAGAGAGAGAAGTAGGCGTTTATTAAAACAGTGATGTCATCCAGCGCCTTGTGCTGGTTTGCTACACTGTGTAATGAACGGAATAACAAAGAAAAAATAGAAAGGAGTAGAGAAAGGTAAGAAAACAAAATTGATATAAAGGAAGTATAAGAGAATATAAAAAAAGTGATACAAAGTAAAAATTAAAAAAAAAATTGTAGATGTGAGTGTTTCAATGGCAAGCGTCATTTACCACTTCAGTTCACTTTAGAACACTAGAGCCTATGTTGTAAGCGAGTATTCTTCAAAAACTTCAGGAGAGCTTCTGTGGCCTTATAACCGTCAGAAGATGTCATCCAGGGGCCAAACACGATGTCGATGCTTATTTGTTCTTCTTTGATGTTGAGGTGTTTCTTCATTAACTGCCTTTCATGGCTGTACTCCTCGCATTCGCAGACTACATGTTGTATGTTATGGACGCCGCCGCAGGATGCACATTCAGGAGACTGAGCTTTTCCGATTTTGTGAACGTAGCTGTTGGTATACGCAACTTTTAGCCGTAAGCGGTGTAGCACGGTCTCCGTTTGTCTTGGTAAACCTCGTGGAGCCCGAAACTGTAGCTTAGGATCAATATTGTAAAGATATCTGTAGTGGTATTGAGGGTTTTCCCAAAGAGACGATGTTATTTCTTGGCCGATGTTTCTTATCATGCTATTTGAATCTGGTCTCGAGAATGGAATAGAGACAATAATAATGCTCTCGTGAGCATCTCTAGCAGCTCTGTCGGCAAGAACATTTCCGGTTATACCGGAGTGGGCAGGAACCTACTGTAGAATAAAATGGTGTCCCTGGCACGAAGCTTGGCGAGCTGCTTCCAAAATATCTTGTGCAAGTTGTAGATATGGGCTACTTTTTTTCATCGAGGAGAGTGTGTAGAGAGCGGGCTTCGAGTCAACAAATATTACCCAAAATTGAGGTTTTTCAGTTCCCGCCTGTGTCACTGCTGCTCGAATTGCCGCGAGCTCTATCGCCGTTGATGAGGTGACGTGGCTCAGCTTTGCTTTTATGGATGTTCTCATAGAAGGAATATAGACTCCCAGAGCCGATGATGACGTCATTGTAGAGCCATCAGTGTAGATGTGGCGGAATGAGTTGTATGATTTATTGATGTATTCAAGAGCAATCTGGGTGATTACCGGCGCAGGCATTTTTGCTTTCGAAGTGATCCCTGGGATACCTGTTCTGATTTCTAAGGGGGGGTACTTCCACGGCGGATATCTTGGAATTGTAGCCGCTTCAAATGATCTGGGAATATAATCTTGCAAAAGCGTGACTACTTGGGCAAATCCTGAGGATGGTCTCTCTGTTGTGATATCTGCTAGATGATGTTTATGTATTCGAGTTTTGTGACGAAGATGAGCTTGCAACGTTTCTTGTGTCCTTAAAATGGCGGGCGAAACTGCTCGTGCTTCAGCCAGAATTCCCACATTCGATGTGCATTTCGGCAGTCCTAAGCAAGCTCGACAAGCTTGTGCTTGGGCACGTTCTAATTCTTTAAGAAGAGACCGTGATACATTATGCATAACAGGAAGACTGTAGCGCATAAGGCCGAGAAACAGAGCGTTGTATAGGGCCATTAGCGCAGAGACAGAACATCCCCATTTAGTCCCACTAATCATTCTGATCATATCGATAAACGAGGTCAGCTTTTTCTTTAGGCGCCATGTCAGTTGCCTGTCGAGAGTGACACCCAGAAATGTGTGTTCAGTGACGTAAGGAATTGGTTTTCCATCGATCACGATTGGGTATTTGTCCGTGTGTTTTCTGCTGAATGCCATCACCGCTGATTTGTCTGGTGATATATGCAGACCCCGCTCGTGGAGGTAGCGTGCTGTGATGTTTATTGCTTTCTGTAGTCTTGCTTTGTTTACGTAGAGAGACCTACTACACGCCCAGAAACAGATATCATCAGCGTATATGGATACGTGAACGGTTTTAGGAAGTATTTTAAGAAGGCCTATTAGAGAAATGCTAAAAAGCATGGGGCTAAGGACCCCCCCTTGCGGTACTCCCCTCTTAATTTCATGAAAACCAGTGTTGCCCTCCAGCGTCGATATGTACACTTGTCTTTCTTTAAGGTAACTTGCAATCCACGTATATATGCGTCCTCCATAGCCAATGGCCCCCAGATCGTGAAGAATGGCCCCGTGTTCTACAGTATCGAAGGCCGATTTTATGTCCACAAATACAGCTGTTGTTATCTTATTGACAGTTTTTGTTTGTTCAATGCTTGTCACTAAATCAATAACATTGTCGATGCTGCTTCTTCCGCGTCGAAATCCATTCATGGACGAGGGATATAATCCTCTATTTTCTAGATCCCATTCGATACGGGCTATGAACATTCGTTCCATTACTTTGCTCATGCAACTTGTTAATGCAATTGGACGATACGAATTAATATCTAGGGGAAACTTTCCAGGTTTGAGGATTGGCAACACACGAGCAATTTTCCATTGTCTCGGTATAATTCCTGTTTCCCATGAGGAGTTAAAGGCCTTTAACAAGAAGGTTCTAGCCGCTTCCCCCAGGTGACGTAAGGCTGAGTATCGTATTCCATCCGTGCCCGGGGAAGACTTGACGTTAGATGCAAATAGTGCCATATCAAGTTCTTTTAAAGTAAAATATGCTTCAACAGCATTGCACACACTTACGGATGGGTCGTCATCTGTCGTATTCGCTCTGCAGTCGATAAGAGTAGAGCAGGAGGTGATCTTGCCACAGAATTCCTCGGCTATGGTTACTGCTGAGACTTGGCGGCTCAAAGCGATGGCCCGGAAAGGACGAACTTGCTGCGGCCTAACACGCAAGCTTCGCATCATGGGCCATATGCGAGTAACTGGCTTTCTGGGATCAAGGCCGGCACTAAGAGACCTCCAACGTTTTTTTGGAAAGCTTGTCCAAGTGTCGTAGAACGCGCTTTTGTGCTCTCCTAGAAGCCCTGACATCCTCAGCACTCTTAGTTTTTCTAGCCCTGCGTTCAGCCCGCCGGCGGATGGCACGCAGTCGTTCGTATTCTCCATCAATAGCTGTCGGGGGGTTTGTCATATTGACAGTTTTGGTCGCTTCGGAGGTTGAAGAGTTGATGGCCGCAACAAATTCTTCTGTCTCAGTTAGTGTAGTACAGGCGGACTCCAGTTTTGTTTTGAAGATATCCCAGTCAGTATAATGCATTGTGATGCGCCTCTTCAAGCAATGCAATCCTTGAAACGTAGTGTAAGTGGGCACGTGATCACTACCATGAGTTTCAATATCAGCGAACCACTTGGCTCCCTCAGCGAGACATGAAGATACGAACGATAAATCTAGAGAGCTACTCGTAGATGCACCTCTGAAATACGTCGGACTTCCGTCGTTAAGAATTGCAAGGTCATATTTTAATGTAACGTCTAATAAGGCTTTCCCTCGAGCATTAATTTTTCTGCTTCCCCATAATGAG